>NC_134515.1:24071226-24696226 GCF_027942865.1 Odontesthes bonariensis
GAGAGAGAGAGATGGTGTGTGTGTGTGTGTGTGTGTGTGTGTGTGTGTGTGTGTGATAGAGAGAGAGAGTGTGTGCTGTTGTATCTGTTTTTTCCTTTTACAATCTGACTTCTGCTTGCCTAGCAGGGACTGTAATGATGGTCGTCAGCACTGGCTGGTTGCTAGGTAACAATTACCTGACTGTGCTTTGCTTGCACTGAATTACACTGTGTGTGTGTGTGTGTGTGTGTGTGTGAGTGTGTAGAGGGACGGAAAAAACAGCAAACTAGAATACCAACGAGTGTCTCCACTTCTGGGAAGAAAATACCACAGACCAGAGGCAGATCTGTGGCAAAAATAATATTATCATAGCTGCGTTTGCAAATAATACCCTTAGGCTGAATATCACCATACATTTGAATACTGTTTTTTACTGTGATTTAGAGGTGTAGTCTAATTCATTGCAGCCCCGTCTATTTTGATAAATGTATTAGCTGGTTTACTTTAGATATATTTATTGTTTTCACTGTAATTATGAAATGCTTTTTTTTTTTTTAGACTTTCAAACTGGTGCCTTGCACCATTTGTGTCGCTTCAGTATTTACATCTATGGGGGCGGGGATGGATGTGAGGTTGAGGCTGATAATCGTGATGTCATCAAAGGGCTGTTCCTGATGCCAAATGTCTGATACTCAGCTGCTTCAAGAGGTCTTTTCAATTTCTCAGCTACAGCACGTAGGTTCCTGGCCTGTTTTAGTTTTTCCTGTCTGTTTTATTTTTTTATTTATTCCTTTTTTAGTTAGTATCTGCACAAGTCCTCCCTGCCTCCCTCTTAGGTCCATTTTGTAGAACTTTACCTACCTCATAGGAATGGTTGGACATACTTAGGAAAATGTGGGTATTTACTTTCTTGCCGAGTCTTTGATGAGATTTATTCCAAATCTCTACAATTCAAAAGTAAACTCTAACCCTCCAGTTAGCACACTTAGCAGACCCTGCCATCAAAAATCACAAGGCCAGGGGAGACTCATCAGCTGTGATCTGAGGCCGACAGGAGGCCATGGTACCTCCCCCAAGAACTGCTTGCCAGCTCTCCCAGACACAGATGATATATTTGGAGATCATTAAATGGTCCTAAATGAGACCCTGGCGTGAGAGCGAGCTCTGACCATCTGGCCCCATTGTGAGTGCCGGAGCTCTTTTCAAATTCCGCCAGCAGGATCGGCATGCCTGATTGGATGGATGATGAGTTTGCTTGAGAATTCCAGCCAATCAGGGACACTTTTAATCAATTACCAAAACCTTCCCCAGTCTCTGTGTCTCCCATTAAATTAACCATCCTGTCCTTGTATCTCTTTCTCTGCAGTGCTCACTATTACTATGTTTTGTTTTAATTGAATCTACATTGATGCTACCATCCAATGAAAGAGAATGAGGAGTGCTACTTTTTGATTTTTTTTTTACAAAAAACACCCGAGGAATTCAAGGAAACAAATTCACTTAAAATAGAAAGTGTAAATATGTAGGAAAGCAATTTGATTTGATGCTTCACATGAACTTAAAAATTATTTCAAAATTGAATTGCACTCTCCAACCAAATTAGATTTATGAACAAATTTGATTTAAAAATATTTTTCCAGGTACTGCCTAAGACAGGTTAAAGAGGCCCTTTTCAGTCTGTGGAAATTATGTGGCCTTTCATGAAATGACTGTGGGTTCAAATGACCTTTTCTTTTTTTGACAAGGTTCCTTTACTTGAGCTGTTTTTGTCTGTCTGCATTTTCCAGGTCACAAGCTCAATAAGGACCTGAAGCGCTTCCTGAGCTTAAGGTTTCAGAAGTCATCATCTGACCACGAGCTGCAGAAGACTATTCGAGCCAATCTGTATCGTCATGCTGTGCCTTGTGAGTAAAAATATTAGCATCTATGATGATACTTTCCATTGATTTCCATCTTTTCATTGTTTGATATCTCTTTCCTTAGATAATCATTCTTTCCCCTCACTCACTCAGAACACATCCTGTCCTACTTTATTCATCTTTCATAATCTAAAGGCCTCAGCAGCTCTGCTTCTGATGAATGAAAAGAAAAAATGTAAATTTTTCAAACACCACCTCTGTAGTTTTTGTTATTACTGTCCAATAAAAGCACTCTTGGGTTGACCTGGCCAGAGCACCATTTTTGCAGCTGCCGCACACAGTTGTGAAATTTATAAAAAGTGGAATCCAAGCCAAACCCCCCGCACAGCGCCAGTCTCCACAGCTGGGCTCTGTTACATCACAAACAGTTGGACCTGCAGCTGGGTGACCCAGTGCAGTTCTGCTCAGTTCATTGTCTGACTGTACTTGTCACATGTTTGTGTTGGCAAAGTGTCTTGCTTTGCTTTGAGTTGAAGCTTTAATTGTTTCAATCAGGCAGCATGTGATGATCATTTAAGAATATTTATTTAAGTGTGTTTCCACAACTATGAAGTTGTTTTGATAGTGACTGACAGTGAATTCAAAGGCATGATCGAACCAACCTAATAAAGTGATCCTCATTAATTCAAACACCACTTCCTCCTTTTTCGGTGAAATGGGACTCGTGCGTTGGTTTGCATGTGTTTGCATTGGACTAGACCTTAAGAAAATGTAGCTTCCAGAAGAATACATGTTTTCCTGTTTTCTTTCTTAGTCTGGGCTTTTTCACTTTCAATCTCTGTGCTTCTCTTGTGCTCAGCCATGTGACTGGTAAATCTGCCTCTCTGAGCCTCTCATGGTGCCCTGCATGGGATTATGATGTTCGGATATATTGAAAATAGATTCCTGCCTGATTATGTGATAAACATGTCAGGCTATTGCAAAGGTCACAGTATGATGGAGAGGCTGTTACGTGCAAAAAAGACAAACTGCTAGGCTGACATGAATACTGAACATGAAATAAAAAACAAAATGTATTTCAAAGGGATATTGTTTATGACGGCCTGGGCACACATCGGAGGATTTAAAGCAATACTATGTAACATTTCTACCTTAAAATAACAGCTTGAAAAGAATTGTGCGGCTAGAATGAGTTTTAATATTACGATTGGCCTGTCTCCTATGCCCTTCGGGGGTCTGAGTTGGAAAAACTGCGCTATGTAACTTTGCTGGACCGGCCCGGGAGCGGCCCGGGAGCTGAGCAGAAGTACTTCGACTTGCTTTCTGGCACACCTACCGCAAAAACAAATAGACCCCTCTCACGCTCCCAGGTACATTTGATTACTCTTACCTTCTCGGTCGACATAGCTTGCACCTTCTGACTCCTCGCCGGTTCGTCAACAAACGTGAAACGTGAAAGCGAAAGGGTGTTGTATTTACGACAGTGTAACCGTACATTACCTCCAAGCCTGTAGGGGGAGCTCCATAATGGGCTTTTTGAGAAGTTACATTGTATTGCTTTAATAAAGGGCTGGAAATGTTGTTTGTTACTCCTGCTAACTTTTTCTAATTTGTTGATTTTTGTTTCTGATGTGGAATACTGCATTTATCCAACACGCTCTGCTTAGAAAGATCATTAAAACAAATCAAATATAGAAAATCAAATTTTGGTTTTATATACCCTCTATTTTTTAAACATTATTTAAATGGTCACATAAGGGCCTCAGGTCAGAAGGGTTGTAAACTTCATGGCGTTTTCAAATTGTTTTAGAACACATTTATTGTTGCCAAAAGATTCAAGCAGGTGATCTAAAATAGAGCTACACAACAATAGGTGAACTTGCGTCACAGGTATCATTGTTAGACACTGCATTGGCATTATGCCTTGCAATATATAAAAGCTATTTTAGTTTACGGTACCAAGCTCAAGTCAATTAACAAAGGCTGCGTCACACTTGTGCGCTTGTGTATGCTGATTGTAGAACGTTCACAAAAGCAGAACATTTTTAAAGGGAAATGCAGCACTAATTTATGAATCTGTGTGTGCCCTACTATTTTAAGTCAATATATCTGCTATGAAAAAGATTAAAGTCCTACCACTTACTGCGGCCCAAGCAGTCTTTTGCGATATTGATATTTTGCATGTTGACATTACAATGACAGCCATTTTTTTTATATACCTGATGTATAAAAAAATATTTTGAAAAAAAAAAAATTCCAAAAAATACACCATGTAAAGAAAGAGTCAGTAACAATAACTGTTAAATGTTGTATAAACAAAAAAACAAATTTGCCATCAATAACCTGTCATTAGAGAAATAAATCTCAAGCAAATCTATTATTAGAAAGACATTGCTATTTGCTCTTTTAATAATATGGTTTGGTTTTTTTAATTGTAAAGCCAACAGCCTAAAAACCACAAAACAGATTGTACTTTAGATACTTGACTCAGTTAGCCTATTTAAGTAGCATTTGATAATAACAAAAAAATAACTTTTGATTAATTCCTTTTTTGTTTTTTCACAGATTTTAGAGTTTGTTGCAACTGTAGTTGTATAAAGAGGTGGGAGGTTTATCACAGGTGACTGGTAAAATCCATGAGAGAGAATGCTAAATGCTTTATTAAGAATGAGGTGAACAAGGCCATCAAGGGCTCCATAAACTTAACGTGGGGCTACAATCTTTGAGTCATTGTTGAGTGGTGAGGAACGATGTGCTTCCCAAGAGTCATTTCTCTGGCGGCTTTACTGAAGCACTCTTTTTTTTTTAAAGAATCTTATTGTTTTCAAACATGGTGTACTTCACTCTGCCAAGGAGTTCATTTGAATTGATTTGTTTATTTCTCTATACGTCTGCAGGATCACTAAAGAATTTCTTAACTGCTTTGCATGTAAAATCTATCAGAGCTGTGTTATAGGTCGACTTGTTAGACCTGTGAAAAACTGCGTAACGACTTAGCTTGATTAGTTAGTTTGACCAATAATGTTCCAAATGTGTAGGACGTCTCCATAACTCCATAAAGCTCTTGATAATAAGCAAAACTTGAATACCGCAGCTTCTTTGTTAACAAGAGTGCTCAGACAGTACATCTTCCACTGCTGTAATTTGCACTAAACATTAGTTCTGTCAGAACCACTCTCGTCAAAATGAGACGAGAAACAGAGATGAATTTCAGAAGCTTATTCTGAATGCATACAATTTGTGTTTGGCGGTATGGCTCTGTTCGGAGGAAGTTCCCGACTTTTCCATGAGCTCCATGGAAGCCAGACAGGGAACAGCAGCATCCTCAGGTGGAGTGCCTTCCATTTGCTGTAAAGGCAACAAACCCCCTAGAACAGACCAAGCAACAATGAACAACAGTATGACATTGTTGGCAATGAAAAATCGGTGGAGCAGGGGAGGTGGTGGGTGCAAGCAGAAAGCAAAAAAAAAGCAGTGACAGCAAACTAAGTTTAAATGAAGTGCCCCAAATGCCAGCATCCAATTGCGAGCAGGAGCTGATTACCCATTGAGCGCAGCTGGTTGTGGAGCCATAGGGGTTGGGTCGGCGTCAGCCAATAGGCAAAGGGCGCGTTGACTACCGCGATGCTCCATTTGTGTGTGTCGCTGCATTGCAGTGACAATGCTAAAGTTGGTGCGGGGTGCCATTATTTGTGGGCTTATGTTAATATAAATAATCCCAAACACTCAGTTCACCTTGGGCATTTGCAGATGTTAGTGGTTTTGCAGGTATGGTCATAAAAAAAATTGAAAATGTCCCCTGATGATGTCACCATATGGCCCAGCACACATTTGCCAAGGCTGAATGGAAAAGAATTCGGAACTGAGATTCAGATCTGGAATTACATCAAAAGTTAATCACCTTCAGGATTTTTATACAAAATCAGTTGCTCTTTCACTAATCTTGCTAACAAAGAGTCTGAAGCCATTCAGGCTGCAAAAAAGGACATCACGGTTCTGCTGCAGTTTCTTGTTTTAGTCAATCATGCTGTCAAAACAGAGCGGGATCAGCATTATTTACATCATGGTCACTTACTTTTGCAATAATACTTATCTTATGGTCTTTTTACATTACAATACTTTTTATATCATGCCACTTTTTTATCCTCAATACTTTTTTTTGCATATTGTCTGTTTGCAGGTTGATTATTTTTCTTGTTTATTGTGTAGGTTCTAGATATTTCTGTCTTTTTTTGTGTTTCTGCCCTTTTTACTTTAATTCTGTAGTATATACTACATTTTCTTTTCTGCTGCTTTAATAAGTAAATTTCCCCGTTGTGGGATGAATTAAGTATATATCTAATCTAATCTATCCCATCAGTTTATGCTTTTAGGTAGCATGCAGGCATCACTGAGTGATGACAGTTCAGTGTTTTCGGCAGTTTGTTCCGCCGTGCCAGCTGTTGCTTACACACATGTTCAGGCACCATACAGACAGAACAGCGAAGAGCAACAAAAGCATAATGTTCTGCTTTGAACAGGCAACGTAAAAAGAGAGTTGACACTGCAGACAGAGCCCACCTAGTGCTGGCTGCAGGGAGAAAAAAAAAAACAGAAAAAAAACATGCAAATCTGTTACAGTGCAACCAGTATTTCACTTTAGTTATCAACTATTTATACTGTACATGAATAATTTGAAATTATGTTATTTTAAAACTCACGTACTACTTGTATGTACTACTTTACAGATAGAAGTTATATACTGAAACAATCTTACAAACTAAGGATCAATGTAGATACTCAGAACTAGAGAAAAAGTTAAATAATCTCCTCCTGTCCCGTGTATATCATTAAAGTGCAGTACTTCATGATACACTGACATTAAAGATGACACACTCTTTTTAGTACTTTAAAAGAAATAAGATTGTGAATACATTTGTGAAACATGCAATGGCGTTTCATAACTAACATAAACATCCAGGTTTGTTGAGTTTTTACTCAGAGCTAATCCAAGTGCAGGGGTGTAAACGGAGCACTTCAGAGTGTGTTTATACACTCAGTAAATGACTACTGAAATTCATCTGTAATTTAAAGTGTTGTAGTACCATGGAAATGAAGAAGAACATTGTTTGGCCACAGAGTGGACTCTGCACGTCCATTGTTAAACAAGTTAGACACAGCTGGCTTTCTTCTATGTATATTTTTCCCATGAAAAGAGTCAATGTGTTACTCAATCACTCAATACTTTTCTTACTTCTCTGCTTGGACTGTGGCTCATTCTCACACATTCCAAGGATGTAAATCTTTGTTTCACTGATGAATAGTTTCATTTATACCTCATAGCTTTTCATCAAACATAACTCCAACAGGGTGAAGAAAAAAAAAACTGCAGTCATTACTGTGTTTGTAGCTGGTTTCCTCCACACATGCCGTTAGACATAGTGGAAAAATGTATCTGTTTCATCACATCAGATGATTTTACTTCTCATGGTCTCACAGTTTTTCAGGTGTCTTTTGACAAACCTCCAGCAAGCCGTCGTGAACTTTTAGCGAGGAATGTTTGAAACTGCTTCCATTTGAAAAAGATGGAGGCCGCTGTGCTTTTTCTGCACTTTTAGGAGTGCATCCTTTCCAAGATTTGTTCTCTCACACATGCCCTGTATCGCAGGTCTGTGGGGAGTTCTCTCAGCCCTTCGCCTTGATTTTCATTCTGATGTGCATCATCAACTGGGAGACATCCCACAGACAGTTATTTACACAGTTTTTGTTTTTAATTATTTTTTTTTTTCACGATGAATTAAATTCGGCACAAGTTAAGTTGTAGAAGCACTGAAAGGACTACAAATAGAAGCAGGATGCTCAAGAACTTAGATGAATGTCATGACAATGAGTTGCATATTTTGGAAAAATTATAGATTTCAAAAGAAAAAAAAAACTGATCTTACTTTACCAATGTGTATAGATTGATAAGGAAAAATGAAGTGAAAGCATTTAAGTTTGTCTCATAACAAAATGCAAAAAACTCGAAAGGGCCTGAAAACGTCATGTCAACACAGCTTTTAGGATCTGTTTTTCTCTCTTTTTTTTTCCCTTTGTGAGGCTAAATATTAATTTGTGTGTGTTTTGATTTCTTTTATAGCAAAAATAGGTTACAATACTGGTCAGTCTAATGCTGGAGCATTTATAGTGTTTATCCAATCCTCTCTCTCTTTCTCACTTTGTTGTTTCCCTCCTCTCCCTCTTGGTGACCTACAATCGCTGCCACCTCCTTTTTATTGTCTCTTTCACTCTCACACACACATGCAAATATTTTCTTAGCATGACAAGACAGAATGACAAAAGCAGTCAAATAAAAGCCACACTTCTCAGCCCTGTGTTTCCTTTGTCTGTGTCTCCTCCCCCACTCCTGAGTTCATGTGTTGTTCCCTCTTGCTGTGCTTGACTCGAACAGGTGCCTTTCTGTCCACCTCTGGCTGAGGTGTTTTTTTTTTTTTTTTTTTTAATGGACATGTGTCCGAGTGTGTGTGCGTGAATATGTGTTTATAGGAAAAGCACCCACCCTCCTGTGCTTCCTTGCCCCGCTGCTACAGATGGCCATTGTTATCATGTGCAGCAAATGTCACAATTGATAGAGAAGTTGCTCTCTCGTGGGATTCATTTCTCTTTCACGTCTACAGCTGTTGCTTGCGGATGAGGGTTATCTCGGCATTATCCCAGCGTTTGAGCCACAAAGTGAACCAATCCTCCCTCCCCCACCTGATCTCTTCCTCTCTCCCTCTGTCGCTCTCCTCTCTTCTTCACTTCAAATCCTCCAGTGAGTGTCAGCGTCCCTGTGGCTTGGCGGTGGCCGTTGCTGTCCTCCGTCTCTCTCTGTCACACTCTAGCTGCTCGCGCTGCCTCTGCTGCTCTCACCCTCCATCTCCTCCCCTTCTTTCTCTCTCTTTCTCTCTTCCTCCCTCCCCTCCTGGCTGTCTTTCACTCCCTCTCTTCCTTGTTTTCCACTCCATTGCCGATCTCGGGGAAGTCATTGTGAGAGACAAATTTCTCTGTTTGCCGCTAACACAAAGAAAGGGATTACTGGTTGATTTGCCAGCTCCAGGCTCGGTCTGCATCCAGGCAAGTGGCAGCTCCTTATTCTCTTCTTTTTTTCTCCTTCTTGTTTTCTATGCTCACCATCATCCACCAAAGCCTGTGATGTATACATGGTAGAGAGTGTGTGTGGTTGATGCTGTGTATATAGGCTAAGGGAATCAGGGAAAGTGGGGGTAGGGGTGGGAATTATGTGAGGGAAAGAGGGGGGCAGGTTCACTTGGAGCAGGCACGTCAAACCCAGAGGGACAGATGGCCAGTAGCCCTGGTTTTTTTTTCCTCTTTGCTTTTCTGATTCACCCTGCAGGCTTTGTACAAGGCCCAGTAATATACAGACTTTCTTTTCAAGAAGCAAGACATGGCTTCTCTTCTCAGCTAGAAGGAGGAGGGGGTTATCTGTGTGTGAAGAGCAGACAGGGTATAGGAAAGGAAAGCAGAGGAGATGGAGGAGGGGGTAACTGTAGAGGCAGAGCAGGTTTTTAAGAGGAGGTGAGGATGGGAGAGAAATGGAGAAGGTATGAGGGGCTGAGAGGGAACAGAGAGGGGGCTCATCAGCCTTGAATGCATGGAGGTCAGGTCCAGATGCTGCTCAAACAAAAGGGCTTCTCTGGGGGAATGGCAGGGGGAAGCGTGGCACTCGCCATTGTGTGTGTCGCTGCATTGCAGGGTGCTGCCGGGGAGCCTCATGCTAATGATGGCCATTCATTCTTGTAACGGATGAGTGGGCCCCAGCTTCTGTTTGCCTGCTTTTCAAATGTGCACCTTTCATATCTAGTTCATGTGACCAAATATCTGCTGTGTTAACACACAGTTCTCTGGAAACAACGAGGGATGGAAAAACGATCGCTTCTAAGCTTATTGAGGGGGCTAGGCAAATATGGGTTTTTGCATAGTAATGATGTACGAAGGAAGGTGCAGACTCTCTATGTGTATACGTGTGTTTACACGGACTGTGTGTGTGTGAGGTTCATGTTTTATGCATGTGTTGGTGTTTTCTCTGGTATATTTATCATATTTTACAGATACAGTCACAAACAGGAATCATTTGTCACCATTACTATAAACCACAAGCCAGATACAGGCCAGACAAACTGAGAATCATCCCGTGCATTTTATCATCAGTGAGACTGGCAAATGAAGTGGTGGCCATGGAGGCTGTGATCTCTGATGTTGTTTTGTTGGTGGCAATATCCTATAGGCCCATTTCAAAGTCATCTGATGGTAAATGATCCAGAAGACACCCTAACAACACCACAGCCTTCTCATCTGTTTGTGCACTTGAAGTTTAGGACAAGCTGTACCCTCAGCCTGGTTTCTGTAAATCAACTCAATCAATCTTGACGAGGACCCACTGTGATCATGAATTTGAAGTGTAGCTCACAGTAATGTTGATGTAAAATCCTTATTCATATTGCCCTGTCAAGTTCATGCTAGTCATTTGTCCTTTGATCTTGTTAATACGCTTGTATTCTCAAGGATGGAAAGATTGTTGACAGGATCACCCCAGTTTCTCAGGTCAAGTTAAAGCGATCAGACTGCAGCCTCCGCATGCTCAGACCAGACTGACACTTAAGCCAAACAGGGTGTTCAGTCTATCACGACAGGGACAGATCTCAGGATAGTTGATTTAAGTGGGTGTCAGTTTTTCTCGCTGTTAACTTTCCCACAGAAAGCTAGTTTAAATGATCTCTGTTATTGTCAACAAAAAATTACGAGAAGCCTCTCTATGAGGGCAAGGAAATTAAGTGTTCTGATTTAATGACTGGACAAAGATTCTCTGTTATGATCATGAAGACTCATTCTTGTATGAGTGTCTTGTGATAATTTGGATGTGGATTTGCTATGGTGACCAGCTAATCTTCATTCTAGCTCGCCACAATGCCTTAAAGCAATCGTATGAAAGCATTTTATTAGTTATGCTATCATTTTCTGTACTGAATTTTGTTTGTTCAGATAGTTACTCGTAGTGATAAAGTCTTTTAATATCAGGCCTTTATACCTACATTAGAGTAATTCACTGATTTACATACTTGGACTTTAACAAATCTAACAATCAATTTCAGGACAGGAGGCTTTGCTATATATGTAATTTAATGCGCTTTCAATAGTTTATTGTCAGAATACTTAGTATTGCATCTGGTCAATTTGCTACAATTTTGTTCTTGCAGGTTGTTCCAAAAAGAATAATTAAACTTTTTGACAAATACAAATGATTGGTCGGGCTTTCTTACTCATGTACTCACGTACATTGAATCTAAAGCTAGAGCCAGGGTTAAAGATCAGGAATCAGTGAAAAATCTCTTGCTGATTAACATATTATGTATTTTTCCCTGTAATAAAAACTATGGTAAAATACCCAACTTTGCAACAGAGAAAACAAACAGTAAGCCTTGAAGGTGCCGTCTAATACCTCCATAAAAAAGCCTCCGCAGCTAATCTGCCACCTGTAGATTCACTGTTTGTCTACAATGAAGATCTTTTTCTTATTTGTTCATTTTTGTTTTTCCAGGGCAGACAATGATACTAATTGCTTGTATTGGTGGACACTAAAATCTTATTTGGTACCAATAAAGATTTGCATTTGTTTTTTTATGGTTTATCAATCTTCCAGGAGCATCATAGCCAACATGGCATGTTTTCAAAAAATCAGAAATCAGTTAAAATACATAGTTAGAAAAGTGGTAGATATTGATATTCAGGGAGCGGTGGGGTTGACAACAAGTGCAGCTTTGAAGTGGTGCTTTAGTGTGTCATGTTGCTGGGCTGATATGTTGCTGGGCTGATATCAGATGATATTGGTCCATGACAGATATATTAGTATATCTATTTATGTTTGTTTATATGAAACCATTTCTTAAGACAACTTATTGCAGAAAAAGTAGAAATGGTATCATGATAATAATTTGTATACCATAGTGACTGATATTTTATTGCATCAGCAACGGCTCCAAAAACAGTAATAGTCAGATTTCAACGGTCTTGGTTTTCTCTGACTCTTCATACTTTTATTGATTGACTTCAGCAATGCTCTTAAAGTTAGTTTATCTGCTTTTATTACTGGGAGAGTGACCCCAAGTGACTTAGATTCTACCATGTGACTCCTCTCCATTCAGGACAGCTCCTTGGTTTTGTGGTCAGATTGCCCGGGCAGCACTCCATGTTCATGCAGGCTCTGGCCTCTACTTCCAGGTACAAGCTTTCCTTTGCTGATTCAACGAGTTGTTAATCTCCCAAGGTCCTAATCAAGTCTCAGCTCTCTGGTCTTTTTCCCATTATAGGATAGGATCTTCTACATCTACTCAATGTTCCTCCCATGCTTTCCCTCTCCACCACTCTATAAGCCAGCCTGAGAGAGGTTTCCTCAATTAAAAGATCTGCATGAAGGTTGTTGTTTATCACAAGAGACCATGTGTACGGTAATGTCAAGAGTCTATATTTATGACTAAGAAAGCAGGGGAAGGGATGAAGAGGGAGGCACAGGAGAAGAAGAGAGAAAGAGAGTGGGAGGGAGGGAAGAAGGGAGGCAGTGGGCGGGAGTATGCGGGGAGCTGTGGGGCTGCAGCCATTGGCCTCAGACAGGAACTGAAGTGTGAATAGCTCACATTGGCTTAGCCTCTAAGCTGGGCTGGACCTCTAATTTGCTCTGCTTGTGGAGCTTTGAAGAAAAACGGCAGCTGCCTACTTGCCGCCTGCCTGAATGAGCTTGCAAGCTGGGAGCTAGCACTCGCTCACAGACAGCTGAATGATCCATGGATTCTTTGGATGGAGAAGGGAGAGCAGAATTTAGCCTGCTTGGATTTATCTTTTTGAATATTTCTGTGGAATAACTTGCAGCGGAGAGAGGAGCAGAAGCAGTAGCAGCAGCACTGGCAGTGTAGAGGTAATTCTATGACATATACTTCTCATGGGAGTGATGCCCTGGCTTCCGGGATTAGATTGAAAGAGATGTGGGTGGGGAGAACAGACGGATACACAGAGGCAGAAATAAAGGCAGGTGGAGAGACTGTGGGAATTAGTGCCTATGCAGATTTGTTGTGTGATATTGATAGGCAGTGATGTTTTGTACTGTGCATCTTTGATGACGGCGGATCTGTGCGTGCCCACTAATGCATGTTTGTCTGTGGGAGATGGTGTTTGGTTAAGGGGCTGAATTTAAACACTGATCTGTTGACACACTCGCCTCCTGACATTTTCCCCTGTCACTGGCTCCTGCAGCAACATCTTTCTCCTCGTTTTCTTTCTCTCCATCTTCCCTTTAACTCCTTGAGTCACCCTTCCTCATGCTCTAGCTCTGCTACTCTTCTCTCAATTAAAGCTCTTTTCCTCTTTTTCTGTTTTGGACTTTCTCCAAAAAAAAAAAAAAAAAAAGCCTTTCCATCTTTTGTGTCATTGGAAGAGATTCCCTCTTAATGATGCTTCAAATTTAATGTGCTTTGCAACTATTCATTTTCAATCTCCCCCACCCTCATCCCTCACCCCCATATTGAAAGGGAGAAATGGGGCGGGAGCAGGGGAAACAGCAGGAGAATAGCGGCTGGACTCAGCTGTGAGGAGTGTTGTGGCGCGAGCTGAAAGAATGGCCCGTTGTGTTGAGCAGCAGCAGTATTGTGTGTCTGGCTTCTCTCTCCCCCTGTCCTTCTCCTTCTTAATGGGCAACTCCATATTCCTTTTATTCAAAGATTCGCAGTGAGGAACCTGTTCTTTTTTGTAAGAATACGTTCAAGCAGGCTCTTTGTTACAGAATGCTACCCTTTTACCTTTAAGTAAAGACATGGAAATTATTTGAGATCTTTCAATTCTTGCATTTATTTATTAAAAACAGCTTACTTTGAGAAATAGAATTAGTCTGTGTAAAACGTTTGTTTTCTTTTTCTCCATTTTCTTTCAACATGTAAGAACATTCCCTGAAGAAAATACTGTAAAAAAATGCAAAATTTGGAATTAAAGCAGCATCCGTCTTTAGAAATGAATCAGATGAGGGATATAATGTGCACTTCTGATACTTAAAAGGACTACCACCATTCTGATTGTTTTATTCAAGATTAATATGGTGGTCATTGAAATGTAGCTAATTGATGAAATGGCACTGAGAGATGGCCAAAAAAAATACAGATACCGTCACAGTCTCCATTTGGCATTTTTTGGGCTTCAAACTTTGAAGCATGACACAACCTGGAGTGAATCCTTCAGTAATTTGAATTTAACTGTGTTTAGACCTTCCTAAAACTTTAAATAGAAAAAAAAAAAAAACATTTTTTGTAATATTCTGCTTTAGTCATATTAGCATCTCCAAAATGTTTTGTCCCACCGACACCATAATGGATTCAAGGGCCCATCTATGTAGTTTGTGGTTGAGGCGTTCCCATCATCTGAACAGTGTATTAAGGGACTACTTGTGTCGATGAGGCCTTAAAGTGCTGCTTCAGTCAATGCAACTCCAGTAATTGGCTTAGGAGCCCAAGAGAGTTCCATGCTAACTCCCTCTGTGACTGTTTGCTCCCTCTACCCCTCCTCTACTCTGTCTGCTAAAGATATGCACGTAATTTCTTCTAATGCCACCTTTCAGTCCTTGTTTTCATAACACACACTTCCCCGTCAACACAAAGCTTGTGTGTGTTTATTCTAGAAACAAGTCCCTATTTGTACTGCAGCTATACAGTTTCAAATCTTTCAGAAGGGATGGTTTTGTGTTATTTTTTTTTTTTTTAAGACTATAAAGCTTGTGTCCTCAGTATGCTTTATTCACATCTTAAATGCTGTACAATCCTCCTGATATTTTCATTGTCAGTAGAGCATTGTTTTGCATCCATTTACAAAAGAAAGCAACCATTTCTCTGCATGAAATACAGTCCCACCATTAGGCAAATCTCGCTCTCAGGTCAGTTCTTGTTCTTGTGTGCACCACCCCCTGCCATGCTCACACTCACAAACAGTGGGGGTTAAAAACAGCAGATGTTTGGCTGAACCAGTGTGTGTGTGTCTCTGTGTGTGCCTACAAGCGTGTGTATGTTTGTGTTAGACAATGAGTGGAAGCTCCCCAGACCATCAACAGCAGGAAGGCGATCGAGAGTATCAGGATGTCACCAGAGTGCTGTCAGCCCACTGCCCATTGTTAATTCTCAGGAGGGTGTTTTTCACCTGTATTTGAGTGTGTGTGTGTGTTTACTGTTGTAGTGGTGGTGGTGGGTGCAGATGTGTCTTGTTTTTAACACATATAAAACTGGCTCTAACTGCCACTGACCGTTTGTAATTCTGATGATGGTGGTTAGAATAAGAAAGATCTGAGGGTCACATGACTGTAGCTGAAGAGATATTTGGGTTATGGTGACAATGACAATGTGACACTGAACCAAGAGACGTCAAAGAGGCTTAATCTGACATCTTGCACTTCGGTTGTTTGCTTGAACTGTCAGAAGCAGGAGCATCAAATGTAAATAGAAAAATCTGTGTAAAATTCTAACAGGTAGCTTCATCCTATACCCCATGACCTGGAAATTTAGATTTTTTTTTTTTTGTCTATTAAATGTGAAGTATTGTGACTATTTGGCAAAATGTGGGAACAGTGCATTCCTATGTGTACTTATCCTGTTTGAAAATTAAAAAAAAAAATCATGTCTATGGACACAAATCTATAGAATAAGATATTTTGACTTTACTCTTCTTGAATTGATAACATACATTCATTTTAGACTTGACAGCATTGCCACAACCTGAGCTGAACAATATGAAATCAAGTTTTGGATCTTTTGGATCACTCTCAAATGACACTTAGTAGTAAGCCAGTAACTATGCTGGACTCAACAGAGTCAAACAGTTTCCAAATTCAGAGCTTTACTTCAGAAATAGTTCTAATGGCACTAGGCATATAGTCAAGATTAGAGTTGACTGTAAGTATTTGTAAGTGACGTAGAGCCTAATTATATAAGTGTATTGTCTATTGCTAGTGCCCATTAGTTTAAGGTGGAAATTTCGGTGGGATGATGAACTGAAAGTTCATTAGAAAGTTTTCCCAAGAGCAAATGCTGAGGGGGAGACTGTTGTTGGCAGGAGGGTTATTGCCATTCAATTTGCCCCTGTCCCACGTGCCATCATTTATTGTCTCAGGCTTTCTTCCTGGCTGCTATCCTTCCATCCCTCTCATTGAATCTAAACAGTTTCTCTAAAGCCCGGTACTGACTGTATGATTTTCAGGTATCCCAGATGAAAGACAACCAACATGTTAGGATCATGGTTTAGAGAATGCCTTCGCCACAGTCTTATGAGCAAAGATAACCGGAGATGAATTTCTGACATTGTCAGACAGTTTAGATGATCTTTTTATCGTGTGTCCACTACTACGGCCTACGTCTCTGAATCAACCAGTAGGAATGTAGCAGAAAGTGAAATATTAATCAACGTGGGGCACTGTGTAAAAACCAACACAAAGCTGAAGAGTGTAGATGGAAATGTATCCTATGGAAATAAAAAAGGAAGCAAATTTGGTTGAGCTGTGGCAGCAGAAGCCTTGTCTGTATAATGGTTGCTTCATCTTACAGGCTACCATGACTGCACTAATAGAGTTGCTGCATGGAAGGAAATGGAGGAGGACTAACAACTCCTAAGTGAGTAACAAACAAGTGGACATATTACTACAGACAGTAATCAACAGGGCAACCATTCTTCAGCTCATTAAACTCTCTTTATGTTAATTTGATGCTTAGAATATATGTTTCTCTTATAGTGACAGCCTGCATGGTTCAGCAGGTATCCTCATTGTACAGTCTGAAAATGTTGACATGTTGAAGTCAAGCTCAACAAATGCCTGTTGCACAGTGTGGCTTGCAGTGGACATATACAATGGCCAAAAGCTGCACAGTATGTAGCTGCCTTTAGACAACATCTAAACCGTCATTGGACATTCTCAGAAGAACTTAAACCTGCCTTTGACATCATATGTTACTTACATTGCATTGGTGCCCTGAAAAATCATCAGACGTCATTATTTCAGCTCTTGCCTAACACATAGCCTGTCTAACAAATAAACACGCATTGTATGTACAAAGGCAGGAGAAGCAACATTCTTTAACAAACCACTTAACCTGATGTTTTGTGATCATTAGTTGTGATCATGTTCCTTTCATGAATTAAGTCTTTATTTCAAAATTTCCAAAAAAAATGTACAGAATGACGGCAATGCATTATACGGTGTAAAAAGAAAAAAAATGTAAAAACAACATTCTTCCAACTTCACTATTTATAGTAAGTTGATCTGAAGTTCGAGGTAGAGAGAGAGAGAGAGAGAGAGAGAGAGAGAGAGAGAGAGAGAGAGAGAGAGAGAGAGAGAGAGAGAGAGAGAGAGAGAGGAGAGAGAGAGAGAGAGAGAGAGAGAGAGAGAGAGAGAGAGAGAGAGAGAGAGAGAGAGAGAGAGAGAGAGAGAGAGAGAGAGAGAGAGAGAGAGAGAGAGAGAGAGAGAGAGAGAGAGAGAGAGAGAGAGATCCCCTGGTGCTCGGCTTTCTTCTTACAGTCCAAAGATCTTAGATCGTTACTCTAAATTTCCTATAGGCATCATTGCAAGTGTGCATGACTGTCTGTCTCTGTCTTTGCTCTGTGATTAACTGGCAGCCTGTTGAGGAGTCCCTCGCATCTTGCCCGATGGCAGCTGGTATAGGCTCCAGCCATCTGTGACTCAGAGCAGGGTAAACGAAGTATAGAGCATGGACTGATGGATGGATCAGTTGAATCAACAGTTAAGCATACATGTTGTTGAACTGTCAAGCAATAAGCTCTAATTTCTCTATTTTGTCCCTCATCATCTATTCTTCCCTCTGACCTCCAGCTTGTGACCCAGAAATCCTTCTTATGTAAATATATATAAATAAAACATCTCAAAGGTTGTCTCAAGCCTTTAAGGTGCATGATGTATAAAAGGGGAGTCACATTAATAACATATAGATTGAATTAAAATTGGATATATAAGTTGACATCAACACAGTTAATGTTCACAGGGCAAATAAAATGAAATACACTGGTAGGCTACATCATTTAATAGATTATGCTGCATTGCAACAAATTTAATTGATGTTGGTTTAAAATGACAGATCAGATGCAGTGGTGTCTTACTTCGTTAAATGCCTGTTGCCTTGACACCTCTCTCTTTGTGTCTCTTCTTCTTACCCCTGCTCCTAGTTGGGAGAGACTGCGATACAAGGAGATTAAGCTAAGAGAAGAGCTGAGGATGTACAATGTGTTAAATGAAAGGTCGAAATGTTCCGTACAGAAAGTCCCCAGAAAAAGCAACCTCTTGGTGGTGATACAGATGTAGCATCAGAGGTCAAAGTCAACAGGATTCACCCTCTGGGGGCCATTAATGTCTGCACCAATGGCACTCCATGCAATATTTGAGATATGCCAGTCTGGGTTAAAGGGGATGACCGTCAAAAAGAACCTGCCATCCCATGAGCTTTTAAAAATTGAAGGCCGTGGTAAAGTTGACATTTCAACATTTCACTAGTGAAGCAGTGTTTCAGACACTGTTACCGTTTTAGCTCCAAAACTCAACATCAGAACTATATGATCATGATTTCAAAGTCCTTCTCTCATACACGTGGATATGCCTGACAGGCTGGGGCCACTTTGAAACAATACAAACATGCAGTGTGCTACATGAATGAAATATTTAGTCCGGCTTCCCAGATAACAGCTTCGCTCACAGCATGTGTGAGCCAAGCAGGAAGGGCCACAGAGTAACTTCATTTCACGTGGAAATTGTATTTTCTCTTTGCACTGTGAAGGATCGCCTTTAGCATTAGTAAAAACCCTATTTATCTTTATCCTTGACCTTTGTGCAAATTCCTATTTCCCTGAGTATGTCATAGCTTAATGTTTGTGATGGTAAAATGCCAAATTATGTGAAGCAAAAAAAAAAAAAAAGAAATAGCAAAAAATAAATGATGGGCTGCCAAAACAGTGTGAGCTGAGCTTTGTGCATTGTAAAAGATTCAGTAGCCAGATGGCATAGAATCTGCTTTTCTCTGAAGCTACTCCCTCTAAATGTTTTGCATCCTTGTTCATCGACATTGTGCAGTAGCAGAAGCCATTGGAGAATGCAAGCTCTAGATTGTGTCTTAGTCACACTGGCCAAGATAAAGAATGATGAAAGCACTGGGTGGTTACAATGCAGGTAAAAGTGTTAGTATTGTCAAAAAGGCCAAAAACATCTTCTGTTCTTATGGTCTTGTGTTGCTCAGTTTTATCTTACAATATCTTTAAGTTATCAAGTAAGAACATTGACATGTCACTTGTGTTTTTGTCATATTTTAAGTTTCAGGACATTGTTGTCATCAAGTAGGAATTAGGCAACTGATCGTCAGGTCAAATACTGCTGACTGAACGTCCAGTTCAGTCTTTTTCTGTGCTGAGAGACCTCCCATCATACAGCCTCTTAACCCTTAATATTGTCCAATACAAAGGTATTCATTGCATGTGTTTATGAACGTCAACATTAACATATCAGTTTACAGTTACTGAGCTGAAGTTTTTCATCAAACATTATGATTCAAACACTCACAGCACCCTCTGTATGGTGACAGCATGTCTCCGAGGTGTGCAACTTCAAGGTCTGTAATTAATGTCTTAGTCCAGCTCTGATGCTCCTGCAGTTTATGGTGCATGTTCAGTAGCAGTGAGTGAGTGGCCCAGTATTAAGAGACAGGATGTGGGTCATAGCACACACTCAAACAGGCCACTTCAGAGACACATGTCCTCTGCTCCAGAGCTTTTTATGAACTGCCAGTGAGGACAGAAACTGGCTTCACTAACCTGATATTTATAGTTTGCACTCCCATCAGACTATACAGCATACTGTAAGTGTGTAAGTGTGTTTACACACTTCCTGTCAACTTTATATGGTTCTGTATTTGTCTCACTGACTGTGAGTCCGTGACTTTGGATGCTCCTAACTCGAACCAAAAGAGTAGCTAAATTTAATACAGAATAGGTTGGATGATAAGCAGACACACTGTTTGTACTTTGCTTAATTTCATGGGGACATCATAACAGAACATTAAAGTGCAACCTTAAAAAACTTACACTGAAAACCTCTTCTACTTGGACCTTACTTATTTCACAAAAGCAGGTTTATTGCACTGGAATACTTAAAGTTATATCAACTTCCTAATTAAGACTTTAGTACTTTTTATAAATATATAGATTTTGGAAATAGTTATTTAAATTTTTGGACTTTTGGTCAAACCAAAAATAATTAGTTTAGGCAAAACTAAACAACAGATCAAATCTTGTTCAAAGAAACATTTATTTGTCGTAGACTTAATTCAGACAAAACCAGATCATATCCTCTAGTAAAAGACGCAGGAACCTGTGAACATCGACAAGTTTGCTTGATAAAAGAATTGCGGCAAAATGTTCAATAAATCTATAGTCTATCTGTTAGCTATCAGTTAATTTACTGCTTGTTTTAGCTGTAGAATGCACACAGAGCTTTAGATGGTGCAGTAGTACACCGACACAAACGGACTGTAAGACAGTGTTAAAGACTTGGGAAAGGCAAGGCCAGGCTTGCCTGCTCTCCTTTATCCTTTTAGCTGTGTTTAGAACAATGCCACACACACACTTGCAAACAGTCACAGAAGCATGCTCATATCCAGCCTCTTCTTGGTAAGAAAGAGAGATATGCCGGTTACACAATTACATGACTCCTGGATAAGAGGAAGGTGGGGATGTGATTAAAAAAACAAAAAAAAAAACAAGCAGAAAGAGAGTGCCGTACAACAAGCCAAAGGTGCTGTGTGTGTGTTTATACCTGACTTATTGGTGGTGTGATGGTTGTTTGTTAGAAAGTTAGAGTGAGAGTGAGGGAGAAAGTGGGAGTTGTCTGTTGTGTCAATTGTGCAAGAGATTTCACGTGCCCATTAGGTGATTGTTTTTTCCTGTTGTGTTTGTCATGTATCTGTACCGCCTTCATCCTCTTTCACTCTCTCCATCTCATTTCTGAGCTGCTCCACCATTTGGCAGATGCTCCCTGTCACAACAGCCCTCTAATCCCTCTCCTCCACTCCCTCTGGGGACAAAGTGGAGCTGCTGATTGATGTTAAGACGGATACTGATTGGATGTTGTGTGGTCAGATTCTGAAGTATAGGTAACATCTGTTTTGTGGTGGATACCACACCACACCTGAAAGCGATCTGCTGTGTTAAGCTGCTGTAAAACCAAATACTTTGAAATTTAGGAAGAAAAAAAGTAGATAAATGAATGTTTTGTTGTGGGTAAATGAAGGTAGAGCTCACACATTGCGTAAAAGGCTGCCAAACAAGAAATCAAGAAACACGAAAGATGCTTGAACAATGCTGAATGAACTGTGAGAATTATATTCATTCTTTTTTTTTAAATAATAGATTCAAGGGCACCAAAGAGGAATTGTGGCTGTAATGCTGGTGATTTATTATTTTTCTGTGAAAGCCATATTATTCCATTGCATTTCACTTGACCGTTTAGACCAGTTTCCTGCAACAGCCTAATACAACCAGACTTACGTCCCACTGATGTCCTATCTGTTCAGTACGTCAGAACATATTGATATACTGCATGAATCTCATATTTATAAATCTAAACAGCACTATGTTAGGTGATGTCCTAAGAGGGCGGATCAGGGTAGTGTTTCCTGAAGAGGAAACACTACCCTCTTAGGACATCACCTGCTCCGTCCTAGTTCCTTACGCACTTATTGTTTCCTCCACCACTGGCACCCTCTATATTTTCATTACCCCCTACCCGAACCAGGGTTTGCATCCCCACCCCGCTGTGACTGGTGTGCAGTTGGTGAGAGGCTGAGGTAGATTATGGTGGTTGTGGTGTGAGGGGCAGTGTTGGCTGGCATTAGGGGGGTGACTCTGGGACGCCAGTGGTCATTGTCTAGCCTCCTGGAGGTGTCGTGGGCCCAACTAGATGGAACATTGATGGAAGGAGGTTCCCACCTGATGACCCCAATGACATGTTGGTCAGCACTGCTCACTGATCTATATAATAGGGAGTGTAGGGAATTATTCACTGAGTCTGGTCCTTTATTTTATTTTAATTTTTTATTTTCTTTAGCACAAGTTTCCTGTGTTTATATTGAATCCTAAATTGTCTTTGTTTTCTAAATTGTCTCCCATCTGTCTAGGTACCTGACTTATCGCACTTACTCTAGCACTAGTTATACTCTTAGTTGTTTGGTTTTGGAAGGAAATGCACTTATGATTTCTTGTGACCTGAAGTTCTTTTGCCTACCAATGTTAAACGCACTTATTGTAAGTCGCTTTGGTTAAAAGCGTCTGCAAAATGACCGTAATGTAATGTAATGTAATGTAATGTTATAAAGAGCCAGTTGTTCAGTAAAATTGTGAGCAACTGGAAAGTCAGGATATTGGATTATAGATTTCTCTACACAAAACTTTGATCCCATGGCACAATCTACATGTTGGTTTGTTGTTTTTTTGTTTTTTTGTGCAAACTCTTAGTATTAGTTGTAATATGCTCTCCTCAGAATATTTGGAACCCGGTCCACCACTTTGGTCATGACTGCAATGTAAATATCTATTGAATCTATTTTGGAATTTTTTGCCCACTTTTTATGCTCCCTTTTAAGTATGATTTTTAGATAAATATTGGCTACTGTCAAAAGTAAGAGTCTCCTTTCCAATAAATACTTTGGTTAAACCGGAACCTTTGTAAGGCTCCTTAGAGAGAATTCATCTTGGCAAACTCCAAAACATAAATAATCTATCCGCATTCTATATAGTAGCTCCTATTTAATTAAATAGCTCCCCTTGTGATGATTCTTAGATGTGACAGATGTGTTATCCACTTAACTGCTAGGAGTCTGTCCTTTTTCAAATGGCTTCAACAGAGGACTCCTCCAGTTGTTCCCGATACCAAACCATCTGAGGCAGCCCATTCAGCCTCCGTAGGTTTCAAAAACCTCTAACTCAACCTCCCGAATGGAAAATTGTTATTGTTTCAAAAGGTATCTTTTCCCACTTAAAAAGGATATAATGGAAATAAATCCGTAAAAATTGCTGCAGTTTTTTTTAGATTCCTAAATCTCTGCCCATCTTTACTTCTGTGAGATTCTGCCTCTCTAAGGTACTCTTTTTATACCCAATCATGTTACTGTCCTGTTGCCAAATAACCCAAATTAATTGCAACATGTTCCTCCGGCTTTTTCTTTTCTGTACCACTTACTTTTCCATCCTTTTGATGCAATTCAAGATGAACATTTGATATGTTTTCTGCGTTCTGTTGGGGATAAAAATGTTGGTTTCTGAGATTTGCAAGTCATTGCATTCTGTTTTAAATGATATTTTACACAGCAGCCCAGTCTTTTTTGAATTGAGTTGGTTTTTAAAGCTTCATGTGAAAAACAAAGCATGATGCTCATTTCGTAAGAATTGCATGCATTTTAGGTTTCAAAATCTTATTTCGAAGGTGTAAAGAACTTTAAAGTGAGTTTTGGACTGTTCTCCCAGTCTGCCTCTTTTGCACTGGGGGTTTGTGACATGAGGCTCACGACAGAACAACCAGTCACAGCGGTGCAGCAATCTGGCTGATCCAATCTAGCAAACCCTTCCTAAAGCTGGATTTATTTTTCACTGTCAGACCGCTGCAGAACCTGTGGCATGTCCGTTTACTATATCTTGCCATGTGTAATATGGTTCTCAAAACTGTGGGTCCTGCTTCGAAGAGGAGGCACCGAAGGATTACCGTGGGGGGTTTGAAGATTTTCGGTGTGCAGGGATTGTCAAAATTAGATTTGCTCATGTACAAGATAATAATACAGAAACAGCTTTTACAGAAGTATGTTGGTTGTTATGTGGACAAATCCTTGTGCATGCTGTGAAACTGAAGGAAAAAATAAAATAATTATTTTTATAGTGCAGTCGACAACTGTATGGGCAGCTGACTGATGCGTTCCGAAACTGCATACCTAGTGGACTGACTGACTCTCTACAATGACAACAAGCAAAAAGAAGATCCTGATTCAAATGTCAGGCATTGCAAATACTGAACGCTCTTCATGCCCACACTGGAGTACAGAGTTGGAACAATGTCTAACACAGAGCACATCAATGTATTTAATATATGAACATGCATCGGGAAGTAATTAAGTCTTGCTCTGTCAATGTTGATATGCACTTATCAGATAATCATGACTGTTAGACCTCTACATTTCCAGCCTTGAGTATGTAAAACTGCTCAGCTGTGAAGATGAACCCTTTAGATGATTAATTACGAAAGACTTATTTTGTGGAAAACAAATACAAAAACTGTGGATCATCAGAGGACACATTGTTGCTCTCAGATCAGTCAACATGCATTTTCAAGGGATATTCTCTCAATTAACAATAAGTAACCGCCAAAATACCTTCAGCGCCTTGTAACAATAAAAACAAAGCCTGTAACATGCTGTCATGAGCATCACACCTCACATCTAAATCCTGGCCAGGGTTAAGAAAGCCCAAGAGGGCTATTAGTTTTTCATGAAAGGTAAAATGGGATTGATTGTTCTAGAAAGGGGTACGAATCAAATTTTGGACATTTTACTATGTGCATACATGCACCGACTCAGGCTTGTCAGCAAGGAGTAAAGAAAAAATATTTTGTACACATAAGTGGAGTGCTTCAGGAAAAAAGGTTGAGAACCACTTATAGAGACAAAGATGTATGGTAAATGGCTGAAATGCAACTTGGCAGAAATGTCAGTACAAGTTGTGGCAACGTCAATCATGAAAAGTGTTGGTATCCACTTGGTATGTGTTTATAGAACATTCAGCCTCGTTTAAATAACGTGTCCATGTCATGATGCTAAAATAATAACCAGTATTTTGCCTAAAGCAGTGTTCCCTTTTTAAAAACTTGCTCATACACACAGCTAGGTTTACAATGGAGAACTGCGTTATGTTGCTCCTGCTTTTGTTTAGTCAAAAAGGAAACTCATCACACTCTAAACACCTTTGCTGTGTTGCAACAAAGTTTACACAAGTGTCAAGATCTTCCTGCATTGACAGACAGGAAGTGCAGAGAACTGCTTTTTTATATATTTGAAAAGCTGATAATAATGTTGATATTGTATCCTTGTCAGCTGCTCTTCTCCTGCTTCTGTTATAGTAAGCACCCGAGCCACATCATTTGATTAGGACCTATTTCCACCTCTTCACCTGATCTGTTGTGGTCTTAAATGGTAGGTCTCAACCAAAATATTGAATCTGATCCTATCAATTGTGAGCTTGGTGGTTCAGTGACTTTTTATTAACTTTCAGCTCAACTTCATAAGCAGTCCAACACTCAGTGCCTGCTAAATGTATTCCTTTCCTACCAGCTGTCCTCTTAGATGTTGTAAGATGCATTTCTTAGTAAAAGAAAACAGATAAAACGTCAACATGTCTTCTAATTTTTTTAGCATGTTAATGTTCAGATTTGTGTGTTTGAATAGTAAGTGTTTAAAATATCCTTTTACTTTTACTGCTACTTTTACACCACTGAACAAATTATTTAGCGTCCTTTATATAGTGTTTAGTGAAAGAAGGAATGTTTAGTGGGTGTGTAAGAAAGCTTGTGGGTTCAAGTACACCACTTTGAAACAACTCAACCCTCTGTTGAGCACTATACCGCCGTGGTTTGTTTCTGCAGTTTTTAACTTGAGTACAAGCTAAAATCAAAAGTTACGTTGTAAGAAGCCATTCATTATGTTAATTTTCTTTGGTAGTGGGAGGAGAGACTTCAATTCACTCTCATGTGAAATTGCTACAGTGGTTCAACTCTGTCAGAATACAAAAGATATTTCCTGTTTGGTTCAACCCGCCGCTGACCTATGTCCCACCCCTCGCACATGAATCTTACACTATTCCAAAGTCAGAACTTGAGTGCCAAGAAACTAGTTTGAGATATTAGAAAGTGGACTTTTTTACTGTAAAAGCAGAAATAATTGGCATAGGCTTAGTTTCATATTCAGCATTTTGTTGTTGATTATATTGTGTCCTGGGAACTCAGCAATAAGCATATTATCTAAACTGTCAAACTATCCCAGTATTTAACACACCTACATGATATATGATAGTCAGTCAGTCACTGCTCAGGGTTATGTTCTACTATTTCCAGTCAAAAGTGACTAAAGCCTGCTTAAAAAAAGTTTAAAGTTGTTGCTGTACAACATCATATGCTAATCAGCACATCAATGACATTATCATCTTTATATATATCTTCTCTCCTAAGCTGTAGTAATATTATGTATGTGTGTAATATTTCTGAAATTGTTACTGAAAAGCATTCCATAGCTTGTGGCAGCAGTGTTGGTGTTTTTTCTTTAAAATTGGTAATTAGTCTAAAAAAAAAAAAAACACAAAATAAAACAAAACACTGAATTCTGTGATGAGTAGCACACTGCGTTGTTAATAAATGAGCTAATAAATAAATGTTTTGTCTTTGCACAAGTATGAAAGGCAGCAATACAAAAACACAGGATAGGTTGGAAAATATTGATATTTTCTAAACTTTGGTTATGGATAGCAGAGACATGAACACCAAGGCTAAGGCTGTGCCCAGGCTTTAGAGGCTGTGCAACATTTATTTCTTTTCTTGAACCACTTTTAGGCACATTTACATGCAAATTGTCTAATTTCTTTCTTTCTTTCTTTCTTTCTTTTTTTGTTTTTTTGTTTTTTAACAATCATGGCCGCTAATATGATTAACCTTGAAATGCAGTGTGCAAAAGTGGCTTTAAAGGTCATATTTGATGCTTTCATATGTACGCCTTGGCCTGTCAGGTTTGATAATCTTCAAAGCAAAAGTACTCAGAAGAACACAAAGATGTCTGACCTGAGATTGTAACAGTTACTTTCAGGAATTTATGATACTGGCTCTCTAAAGACTGTATGTTTTGAACTGATCTACAAATACAGATAGGGAAAACCACACACACAAAAAGAAAATACAGGATAAAATCAGGGTAGTAGCCTCTACAATAAATGTGTTTGTGAAGCTCACATCAACACACAACCACATTTTGGGAATTTTTAAATGGAGGTTTGGGTTGTTTGTGTATTCTGTTGCATTTATTTCTCAGGTGTTACTGTTGATGCCTACCCACTGGACTTAGCTTTAATGAAACACTTAGCGTCATCTTTTAAACAGTGTGGTCTGTGGACGACTGGGAGCCCATTTTGTGTCTGAATGAAGATTACTTGTATTGCCAACTTTAAGATGCTTCTTAATGTACTTGTTATATTATTCCATTCACATATGTGCAGATCAGTTTCTCACAGTGAAAGAATGGAACGCATTGATGACTGTCAGTGGAAGCTAGTTTATAAGAGCTTGGGTCAGGGCTAACTATGGCCCTGTCATTGTCTCCCTGGAGACTCACCACACTGATAGTGAGGAGACGAGCCTGACCTCGCTGTTAGCACCGTACGCTGAGAGCCTTGAGGCCCTCCGTGCTCTTTCACTGCTGGGTATCCAAAGGGACTTATCTCAGACACTTGACAAATCGCTCTTAGTTTAGCGTATGATTCTGGGAAGATAGTTTTTTTTTTTTTTTTTTTTAAAGTGTTGGAGCTTTAGCAGGAAGTAATAGATGAATTTCAGTTGAACTTAGTTATGGCTATTATTCTGTGGAACATCAACATACACTGTTGCTGTTCACAAACTGGTCAACTGAAGATATTGCCACTGAGTTTATACTGTACCTTGGTGGCTGTTTTTTTTATATATATATATTTCTTGTTGTAGGAGTCATTTTTGGCTGCTTTGTAGTAAAACAGGATTTTTAGTTTTGCAGCTTACAGTTCTTTTGATTATTTATCAATTGTCTAATTGTTGCCTGAAATATTTGATTGATCAATTGTTTACAATTATTTCAAACAAAGTGAATAATGAAAACACTCAGTTGTAATTGGTTGGCATCAGCAGACTTAATTTATCAATCATTCATTCTCATCAGTTAACTCATTTATAAATCAATTTCTCATTTCAGCTCTTGACTTATTCTGTTCTTTATTGATTTATTAGTTTTTTTGCGGCCTGTTGAAGCACATTGGTCAGTCAGGTATATCATTGGCAAGATGGACCAAAGACAGACAGCCTTGCTCAGTTAATGAGTGCTCTTAATAAACCAGTTTAAATATGTAGAGTTATAATGCTCTCTTCTCAGTTACCCCTTAATGCGAGACAGACAGACTATAGGATGATTTATTGATTTTACCAGTATATGTTAGATCTACTAATGGCTGGCTGTCTATAGGTGCTTAACTTTATATATATATATATATATATATATATATAGATAGATATTTTTTATTTTTTTTCTGAAATACTTTTTTAGCCCTGGGTCTGCATTTACACTTTGATCGAATGTACAGGGTATATGAGGAGGTGTGTTGCTCCATCCCAACAGTGCATACCAGAATCTCTGAGCCCTCACATTGAGCCTGAAGTAAAACCAGGATGTTCTTTTCAGCTGTATTAACTTCAAATTCTGTGATTTTATTTGTGTCTTAGAGCACAGACACACACAAACAAATCAAAGATTAACATCTTACTGCTCTGATTTCACAGTTTTCTGGACACAGTTAGAGCAGTTTCTCATTGTAGAGCTCACCTGACCACTGCAGTTTAACCTGTGCACTGGCTCTTCTCAGCTGTCTCTCTTTTCATGGTAGAAACCTGTGAACATGTGTTTTTTTCTTTTCTTTTTGTGCTTTACAACATAGGCTCTGTGAAACAATCCGCGATTCAATATTTATGGCACTGAATGAACTGCTTTCTTGTACAATCTGACCTCAGTCTCCTCATGCATTCTGGAGCTCCGAAAAGGAAAGTCTGAGTTTGAATGTTTTGTTTACAAACAACTACTATTGCTGCTATACAACTCAACCTGAACAGATTTTATGAGCTAATGTGAATATTAAACCTAAGATAACTGAGATGGAAATAAAATGTATAAACATAATTTAAAAAATCTACTAAAAATTCAGCTCTTCAAGCTCCACACCAAAGGTTCAGCCTAATCCAAAAAATACCACCACCCTACCAGGACTCTTTTAGAGACTAAAATTTCTGCTCTGATTTTCTGATTAGTCCCTGGTTTCTGTGGTCGATACAGAAGGGACGGAGGAAAGGACCTCCTAAAAGATCCTTGTTCATGATAAAGTCTCCTGTGGTAGAAATGCAGCTTATGCTACATGATGTTAGTTAAGAAAGAACGACCTCCAGGTAGAGACTCATAGGTTGAGGCCACTGAGTCAGTATAGTATGTGTAATTTAGGTGTTTTGTAGCTCATAACTTATCGGATGTAAGAAGGCATTTGGAGTATTTGTCAGATATTCAGAGCAGAGCGTTTCTGAATCTTCACAACAGTTTGCAGCCACATTAGTTAGGGAAAAAAAACTAGTTGTTCAGACTTTAGCTGATGGCGTAACTTGATGAACTTTGTAACATTTTCCAGGCTTATTGACGCTATCTTTCTTATCTATCAGGACCCATACCATTTTTACACCAGTGTTTAGCCAGATGAGAATTGTAGGCGCAGAAATTTAGACGTTGGTCAGAGTTAAACTGAGAAGCAGCGTCATTGTATGGACACGACGGAAAAAAAAAAAGTCAAACATATGGTCTAAAATTCAAGTCATCGAGCTTTATTTTAAACTATGATGTTGTTGTTATAAAAATAGTAATTCGCTAATGATTTCCACTCCAGGTGGGCACACCATAACTACAAATTCCGTCTGCATTAAGTTTGATCTGTTTCAGTTTTGATAAACAGGAATAATGTCTGAGGAGCATACTGAGCCTCAGAAACATCATCTTCTACCAGGGGACCTCCCATTCCTATGATTCAAACTCCCAGACACCTCCACTTTCATCTCATCCTGATCCACTGAGGCGAATACAAAGCAGTGCTTCGCTTGTGTGCTGCTGCTCTACAGTAAACTGTCAGTAGGATGATTTATCATGTTGTTTTCTCCATGTGAGGGATTTGTTTCACTGCTCACAGTCTGAGCACTAAGTCTTGTTTTTCACGAATTTCCCTCCTACAATTTATCGATTTATCTTGAGTATGGTTTTCAAAATGGCTGGAAGAAAAGCGATGAAGAGAATCAGTGTGTCTTTAGCACTGCAGGTGAAGGACTGAGCAGTGCTTGGTGAAAACTTGTTTATTATGGGGTGCTTGTGGGCTGTACCTTGAGGGATGTGAGATTTCATACTGGAGAGGTTGAGCCAAAAATAAAAGAATTTTGAATATTTCTCTCTACAACTGAATTCAATAAAACATTTCTTCACATACCTGCTGCCTAAAATGGTCCAGATTAAAACATTTCAACAGCTACTGAGCAAATTTTGGTATAAACTATTAGACGACCAGTTTTGTAATCAGTTTTAGGACTTTGAGATCTTAAAGCCGGTGTTAAAGCTGGTATTATGCATTATAGTCATGTGTGAGTGTGTATACCATATAAGTGCATGTTTACCCCCTTTTATCCTGTTCACAGATGAGTTACAATGACCATCAACCATCTGGCATGTCATTTTCATTGCTTTTTTTTCAAGACAAAGACACAATAGCCACAGTCTTTATTGTCTTATGTCAGCTTCCTCCTATAAAGTGTTCTCACTATAAAGTGAAACACAACAGACCACTAATCATTAACCCCAACAGGGGATCAAATTAAGGGCAGTTGTGCCTACAAGGAAAATGTTGGTAATGATGTTACTTTAAAGGCAATTTTTTTTACTTTAGTCTTCAGTAATTATTACTACAACTGTGAGAGTTTTACCAAACAAGGTGTATGTTTCCATTCCTACTTAAGATTGAAAACTTATTTATTTATTTAGAAGTCTAGTCTGGTTTAGTGTCCACTTACTACTGGCTCCTTTAATTTAAACTAAAATAGTCATCAGTAATGACAAGAGAATAGCTGACAAACAACCAACAGTGAGATGAGCATATCCCACACATCTACCATTACATGTGTACAGTTTACAATATACAGTTAGCTTAGTTTTAGCTCAAAAAGGCAGCTAAGCTGGCGCTAGTCCTCGTCGGCAGTTCATTTATTAGCAGAGGGAAGCAAACAGAAGTGTATGCTTGCATGCAGCGAGATGACTTTGTGGAATCGGCTGGGAAAAGTTACAGCTACAGCATAAGCTGCATTTACAATAACAATAATCACAACAACACAAGAGAATTTCCTAGCTGTGTATCAAATTTCAGTCCTTTACTGCTCAAAAGTTCCATCAACACCAATATTTACTATTGTTTAGAATTTTTTTTTAAACTTTTCTTTAAAAATAATTTCACATTTCATGTCTTTGCCACTGAACTTGTCTTTGTGGTGGCTTTCCGCCATTGTTGTAATTACTCTGCTTTTAACTAACTACGACTCCTCTCTCTGTCCTACCGGTTTGTTTGTTTGCTACTGTCTGCAATACTGCTTCATCTCCTTCTTCTTCTGTTGGCTCGAGTGGAGACGAGATCCTTTCTAGTGGTATATTGTTATCCCAGTAGTATCTCATTTGTCTATCTCAGCTGCATAGTACATAGCCATTTGCACATGTGCACTTTATGTTGTGTTGTGTAGTTACTGTTCTGTGTGGCACCTTGGTCCTGGAAGAACGTTGTTTCATTTCATTGTGTACTGTACACCACTGTATATGGTTAAAATGACAATAAAACCACTTGACTTGACTTGACTTGACATTTGTTATATTACGTCACAGATATAGCTTTTCCCACTTCTGTTGTTGAATTATTGAATTATTTTTCAACATCTTTTTCTACAACGAGCACCTTTAAGGGAATTCGATACCCAAAAGTTTAATGAGAGTCTTATTATGCCTCTTCTGTGCAGCTCTTTCAGAGTCATATAAAATATTTTCTCTGGTGGCACGACAAAAAAATATTAGTCTGGTTCATACTGTCTAGAGTTTAAAGGCCCTTATTTTACAGCAGTAAAACCAGACACCATAGAATTCAGAAATTGTAGCTGCCAAGCAATGCAGTCACAATGCAGTCAGAACAGGAACAGTGTTGCTTTGATAATCTATTACAGCTTAAGCAGTACAACTAATATAGTGTTCTGTCATTCCACTCTCACTTACCATGAGAAAATAGATGGATTGACAACAGTATCAAGAGTAGTGTATAGCTAAAGGTGACCTTTATTTACTTCACTGACTTTGCAGGCAGCAGTTTCCCATGAGACAGAGTGATAGCTCGAGATACAAGCCTTGATTGAATTTCCTGACATAATATTTGCAGGGACTCAACAGACACTATGCTTCCAATGATGGTGCTGAATTACAATCACACCCTCTTGATTTCAGAGCCCTTGCTGGTGGCTCGTCATATAAAAAACGTGAAGGAGTCTTGGGATGCTAGTTGCATTTTAACAGTAATGACATGCTCTCTGTGTTGTAGGTCTAAGAGAAGCGTACTGACAATGTTGAGCCAAAAGAACAATTCTCTTTTCACCTTCAGTTGTGAAACATCAATTAAATTTTAGCAGGTCAGTTGCAGCTGCTTGAACTTTGTTTTTTTTCATTCCATAGGTACAACCCGCCCCGCTCGAGACGGAGAAGTCCCAGGGGTGGATTACAACTTCCTATCTGTGGAGGAATTTCTACAACTTGAGGAGAGTGGCACACTTCTGGAAATAGGAACGTATGAAGGTGAGGATGATGATGATAATGATCATAACTGGCACTCATGTGACTCAGGATAGGACAGGTGTCCTCATTCTCCACAGATACTACAAGTGCAGCAGCTATCAGATTGTATTTTTTCCTACATGCAGGCAGGCTGTAAGACCATGCACTCAGTTGTTTCTGATTAGACTGTGCATGATGGGGTGAGATGCATCAAGGAGACAGCAGATCTCTCCACATCTGCCCCTCTCTCTCTGATTAGGACAGTGTTGTGCAGAGCTAAGTCTTATACTGACAAAAACCTGTGCGTGCAAACATGAGTCTGTGTGCATGGGAGAGTGATTGTTTGTTGGGCTGTGTTATATGGGGCTAAGTCTGATTTATATGTGTGTGAGTATGTGTGCAGGGGGGCTGGGAGAGAATGTTACGACATTAATCTGCTTGGCACGGGCTCTGCTATGTGTTGGCACGTTCCTCCCTTTCATGCAGACAATGTCAAATACCTGTCCACAGGGGTCTGTGGTCATCCAGGCAACAGGAGGAAGAACAGATAAAGCAGATCACTGACTTTAAATGCAATCTGGACATTATCCTAAATCATAGATAAAGGTGTGAATGTGTAAAAACATAGCTGATTACTTGTAATACTTACATTCTGTAAGTCAGTGTCATCTTTTATATTCCCTTTATTCTTTTTAAATAGAAGCCAGAAAGTTGGCAGATACTAACGTATGGCTAATCACCTCTTAAAGGACTTGTTTGACATTTTGAGAAACATACTTCTTGACTTCCTAATTCATAGTTTATCTGGGAACCCATAGGTTTACTAACTTTACAAAATTGGTCATTATTATTACTGGATTTATGGTGTAGGCACCAGATTGGCTGTTTTTGCTCAGAAGAACTATCCCTTCATACATTATATATTTAGGAATATTTTCTCTTTCTACATTAATTGCGACACACATATACGAAGGGTAGACATACTTTATTGATGCCCAAAGGGACATTGAGGCTATGTACACACGTAGCCGGGTATTTTTAAAACCGAATGTTTCCCCCCCTCCGTTTATAAAATAATCTGTATCCACATTACCTCGTTTTCGAAAAAAACACCTTCCACACATAACCGAACATCTGCGTTTTCACCTGTCTTGACAACCCAAATGCATTTGCTGTTTTGCGCAATCTGCCCTCGTCAGCTAAATAATAAAGTGTGCACGCAACTTTTTTGAGCACACTGACAGGTGATCGCATGACAGTGGACTGCCCCTCGATATGAGGATGTAATAATTCCGACAGCGACAGAAGTGAGGAGTACGACTTGGGCGTGTAAAATCAAGGCAGTAAACAGCGCCTGCACAATAATAACCACCACAGTTCTCAAGACATCCATGCTTCTTCAGTAAACAAAGGTCGCACTTTAGACTTTAAAGCAGATTTGTTGTTGTTTTGGCGCATATTGTGACGTTCAAAAACGCAAAACTCCGGTTATCTCTGTCTACACGCAGCTGCATAAACGGAGTTTTCAAAAATCTTCACTTTGCCCGGAGTTTTTAAAAACATTCGTTTACGATGCGTTTTTATGCGTTTTCATGTGGAAGACAGGTCCAAACGTAGAAAAATATATTCATTTTAGCAGATACCCGGCTACGTGTGGATGGGGCCTGAGTCATGCAAAGCGTTATCTGATTCTGTAAGTTCTTTGTTGGATAAGTGTTTATTATTTCTTTGAATCAGCAGTCAGAGCTTTTACTGTTTCTTACTGCAAATCCCCAGCTGTCAAAGAGCAGGAAATCACATTGTATGTAATTATTTTGAGACATACAGCAAAGCACACAATATGTGTGGACATCCAGGCTAATCATAATTTCTGACATCATCTGTGAACACAGGACCCTGAGCTGATCTAGTCCCCACACTGGTGAAGCCAGAAGATATCCAGATGAGGGGCACAAGTCGAGACATTCTGTTCTGTGTGCTGGCCTTTGTTTCATTGTGGAGAAATTTGTTAAAAGCTAAATTGTGAACAGATGATTGCCAGTGCATTTTTGCAGATGTTTTCCTTCTCTTTTGGCCCTCACACTTACATACCTGCATGAGCCCAAAACCCTCTCAAATGCGATTAAAAACTAGCCAGAAAGCTTCTGCAACCAAAATGCAGTCAGCAGTGAAACATGGAGGTTGTTTCATTTTTTTTATCTATTTGTGCAAATAATGTAGACAAAATACAACAAAATATGTTATTGTAGTGACTGTGCTAACTGGTTTTTGGCATCAGTTTGATAGTGAATGGACAGAAAATGGATTGAAACTTGCTTTCTGTCGCCCAGTTAAAACTACTGTCAAGAAAGTGACTGAACATCATTATAAAATGTGTTGATTTCACACTGACAAAAGGTGGAATTTTTTCAATTAGATCTATGAGCCACTCTAGAAAAGGATTCAAAAGGGGGGAAAACAATCGTTTGAGTGTGACAAATGCAGCACAGTTTAATTCCAAAAATGTCACTAAAATAAGCTGTTTGATGTGAAACTGGTCCATTGTTTTGTTCAGTATGCTTTCAGAGTTTAAATAATACAGCTGTACGGCCATACAAACAAGAATAATTTAGCTTTCCTACAAGCTGCTTCTTTCCACAATTTGTAGTCACTTGGTGATTCAGCATCGTGTCTTTTACCGGAGTCGATCCTCTGCCTGCAAGTTCTCTGTCCCTCTGCACTGCCTGTTTTTTATCCCTGGCTCCTTTCCTCTGTCTCCTTCTTTTTCCTTCTGTGTCTCTCTCAAGCATGCTAATATCCTTCCTGTTGCCTAGGTAACTATTATGGAACCCCCAAGCCGCCAAGGCAGCCCATCATTGGGACCTTGACTCTCAGTGATGCAGGCTCCCATCAGTCCACCCCAAAGCGCACCAAGTCCTACAATGACATGCAAAACGCCCGCATAGCGCCTGCTGACGATGACAATGACGACCAGGCCACGGAAATGAACAACAGTTTTACAGGTGAGGGATTCGCCGCACATCTCCTCTGTCTCTATAATTGTGGAAGTTTCTGATTCCTTAGCTTTTGTGGTCTCTGCTTGTGTTGTGTTCTCCATCTGGAATGTGTTTGTTCTGCAATGGATGCTTGTTTTGGAGTGTTCTATGTGTACGCCTAAAAGCTCAAGATTGGGAATACAGAAGGAGAGAAATATGTGTATATTTGTGATCCTCTTCTCTCTCGTTCGGTGATGGGTGTCTGGCAGTTACATCATGCTTTTGTGATGCTGATTCTTTTTCTGCGAGCCTCTTAACACTGCCATCTGCCTGTGAGGAGGGATGGATTGAAGAGGAAATAGATTACAGATCATACTTGCAAAATTTTAATTTCTCTCCATGCAACAACACTCACACTCGTATCCACCTGTATATTATTTTATCCATCTTTTTGTCATGCATTTTTTATGCCTGCTACAACAGAAGAATTGTAAATAAAACCCCCATTTTGTGTATTTTAAAGCTAAATCTTTATATCTAGCCTTCCCTTCTTAGAGCTTCAGTGTTTTGAGTGCAAAGGATGGTGTGCTTCTTTTTCTTCCTTTATGCTTTGAATCTATGCCCTCTCTGTGTCCCCCTGCCAGCCTGCCAGTATGTTGAATTTGCATTTGATCAACCCTGAAAGGCCCACGGAAGTGGTGGAGAATATCTGGCCAGAAGTGGGGAAGCAAATGAGAATGGGGGTTGGGCTAGCTTAAGGAGAACGAGGCTTATGGGTGGGGAGGTAAAACTGGTGGGGGTCAAATTGAGTTAGGGAAAGACTCTTAGCTGAAGGAATTTGTATATGCTGTGACCCTTCTTGTTACATTAGATATGGGCTTGAGGCAAACTTAGAATAGGGGGAGGGGGAAGAGCTGAGAGTTTGGTGTGGCCCAGGTTTGCATGATATGTCCTGAGGTACATCCTTTCCTCTCTTGAATGCATGAGGCATAAATTGTGTTTTTGTTTATTTTTGTTGTTGTTCTGTGTTGTGCTTGTTTTGTTACCCAGGATCCTTAGTGCGTAGTATCTTCCCCTCTCCACTGTTGTGCACAGGTAACTCTAACGACCAGGATGAGAGCCGCGGCGGCATCCTCCGGCCGTACCCTGCACGTGACAATGCTCTATCCTGTGGTCTGAACAATGCAACCGCCTCTACAGCAGAAAGCGGCCAGCAGACACTCGCTGAACCGCAGGTCTCTCCAGAGGACCCGCTGGGCCCACTGCCTGAAAACTGGGAGATGGCCTACACTGAAAATGGAGAACTTTACTTCATAGAGTATGTATCCACAGTCTGCAGAACTCAGTCTTTGCCCTTCCCAAATACTTTTTTCTCACCTTAGCTCAAGCTATAGTTGGTGTTTGCTGTTTTTTACCTGCACTATCATTCCTTTTGTTCGCCCAGTGGCTTGTCTTCCACAATGATTTGGTTTTCAGGCCTCCTCAGCCAACCTGCCCAGCCCCCTGGGTGTCACTGCTTTCCTGTTAATCCCTGCATGTCCCGATCTCAAAAGGAGATCACATCCTGATCACCTGACTACCTCCACCTCTCTGTCCTCTCTGCAGCACGGCAAAGGCACACCAACAGGACATGGCTGTGTATTTTCAGAGCTTGTATGTTCATTTCTGTTATCACTGATTTACAGTATGTTCTTGTTAAACAATAGTTGGAAAAAATTGGGTTGTTTATTGTTGTTGTGCCTTGGTCACTCTGTTCTTTTCACGTCTGCTTGCAGTAGACGCCCTGTCCTCTGTAAACTTGCTGATGCATTTTTTTCTTTGCTTTTTCTTTTTTTCAATGCTTATTGATGCATTTGTGCGCCCCTGCTGTGCTTTGATATTCTAGTGACAGCCTGTGCTGAATTATTTTGCTGTCTTGTTTGTTTCCTCTCAGCCACAACACAAAGACCACATCATGGCTGGATCCTCGGTGTAGAGACAAAGCCCCCAGGCCTTTGGAAGAGTGTGAGGATGATGGTAAGCCTCTACACATCAATTATTACTTAACGTGTATGTTCAATATATCAACGTGTATGTTCAATATATCAACGTGTATGTTCAATATATCAAAATATGTAGTGGTTCAGACACTGTAGAAGATCCTCTTGTGTACTAAGTGATGTCATTGTTCATTCAAAATGTAGCTTTTAGTGCTATGATTTGGTTTTGATTGCGACATTTCTTGAATTGGAAGGTGTCTTAAAGCTGCAGTCTGCAACTCTTTTTCAAGCATAATGCCTGGCACTGTCCGGGGATTCTGAAAGTAGTACATTAAATACCCCAATACAAAAAAAAATGAGTTCTCTAGGTCCCCTATATGTCCCGCTAGGTCCCTCCAAAGCCAGCAGGTTTGTTTACAAAATTGCAGACCGGACCGGTAAAAGGTAACCAATCAGGTTTACGAGCTGGGCTCTGCTGCCTGTCAATCACCGATTGTGCACGCGCGATACAAGGTAGGCTCGTCCCCACGCTTATTTATCTAGACTATTGAACTTCATTACGGGCTAGTCTACTTACTGTGTCTTCCATGATCGCAAATGACAGGTGAGTTGATGAATGAGGAGTCGTGTAGGCGCATCTGGTGTGCACGTAGACGTGCACGAGTTCTCATGTGTTTTGAAGGGGCGGGACAGGAAGTTGAATAACTTTTTATTTTTCGGTTAAAAAATAAGCATTTCTTGCATTTTGCGACTACGGAGGTCACCGTTTTCAACTTCAAGCGTTCTGATAGATCATGTAAACTCTTAAAATGCCAAAAATTAGGACTTTACGTATGACAACAACAAATCTTGCAGACTGCAGCTTTAAACGTCTATGAGAAATTCCAAATTACACTTTTAATGCTCGGAGCACAAATTGCAAAATTGCACCATCAAGTGGTGAAACTGAAGTAGCACATAACACTTCTTTAGACTGCTCAAAATGCCTCAGATGTGTAAATATCCTGTGTTAACATGTTTCTATGGGCTGTCTGTTCTTCTGTTGCTTTTCTCTGCACTGTCACGTCATCCTTTTTCTGTTCTTGATTCCACCCCTGACCCATCGCTCTTCTACTATCCATCCCTTTTCTGTTCTTTATTTTGCTTTCTTTATTTCATCCTGCTTTCAAATTGGAGAAGAAGGAATACATACAGAGGACTTGGAAAGTGATCTAGGTAAGATTTTTGTTCTGCTGAGCACCTCATGATGAGATGTTAAGGTAACGATATTTTAAAATATACGTTCTTCACACTAAGCTGCTTAAATGTGTCAGTAGGCTACAGACGGAAGGTTTTTGACTTTGTTAAGAGTAAAGAGAGCTTCAAAGAATTGAAGAAGTTTTATTAAGCTCCTTAAGAATTTTAGTACTGCAGGGCTACATGATGATATTTTTATTTGTCTCTTGGCTTGCTGTGAGCTGGGGTGATGTAATGGAGATTTGCGTCAGCTGCAGGAAGCAGTGGAGAACATCAACAACTAGTGGCTGTGAAGTCCTTTTTTGGCAACATCACTGAAAAAGAAGAGTGAATGAATAAACTCTTTAGAGGCTCAATATGTTTAGTAATTCTTGCGTATGAAATAGATTTATTTTCACTGCAAGAACTTTTCCTTTGAAGTAATCAAACAAAAAGTTGTTTTTCCACATAAGAACACATGTCCAGTATGTTTTCGTAAAAGTTTCCCCATCCCTTTGTGTTTCCATTTAAAGGCCAAAGTACTTTGGAGAGGAGGTGAAACAATGTCTCAAATTGTCTTTGGTTACTGTCTTTGATAAAAACAGTGACCTGTGCCCGGCTGATGAATGGCTCATGTTGGTCATGAAATCTCTTTTGCGGCTCTACCCCTTTTACTCTTGGCAGCAAACTAATTATAAAACTAATAAGTTTGGGGTTTCTAGCTTTTGAAAAATCTGGGCATATAAAAGTGCTGTAGAAAATGCTTGCGCACCATTATCAGGAGCAGCGCTTCAAGTGCATGGGATATGACCCTTCTGTGTTAGAAAAATGAAAATGTTAAAGATGTTTTTCTACATTTTTAGCTCCGTTCTACATGTCTGCTCCATGTCTCCATTGAGGCCTATATCTTATTATTGAGCCTTCCATGTACTACCTGAAGTGTATTGTATCAAATTTACGTATAGTAAATTAAATTAAATTAAATTGTAGTTTGCTATTCGCACCCAATTACTAAATGTTTTTAGACTTCTGGATCATTTAAATTTGTCACTCCTGTGATAAAAATGATATCCCACTCCTTTATGGCACATAGCATTAACTGCAGTGATTTGTCTTAGATTCAGAGGAACAAATTTAGAATATGTTTTGGTGATGAATCAAGTTGTTGTATGCTCATGAGAGTTTATCAGCGGTGGATTTTCATCCAGTTGTGAAACTACCACAAACATGCCTATGATGCAACAAGTGCTCAATCTCAAATAAGACTGGATTGGACCTTCTTCCAGACTATACTCAGATAGTGATTACTGGAGTTGGTAAAAGTCAGAAACAGAAACACAGGAGGACAATATCTTTTAAATCAGACAGTGAGGGAGGAAGTTCAGATTCCAACATCTTAATGGGAATATATCACTTTAACAGGTTTCATTTGTTCACATGCTCTCATATAGCATATGTAGATTGCATATGTGTCTGTACATAGAAGCGCAGAAGCTGACAATAATATGGTAATATTTATACAGTAGTAAAGGCTTAAGAATTTTTAAATGATCTGACCACATTTATTTGTAGATTTGTTTGAAACATATTAGTTTATAGTTGTTTTTTTATTTTTGGGTCATAATGAGCATAACAAAAGTGGATGTGAGCAGCAGGGACGGCATCCAGTTTGCTATTTAACTCTAATGGATGGGCACGTTTTTCTGATTAAAGACAAATATGTGCTGCTGGCACGTGTATCATCTTCTGAATCTCAAAGAGATTGTTTAATCTCCATTGATTGTACTTTTACTAAAGTAATAAAACAGAAATTTTAAAGGGAGCATTTGAACATGCTGTGAGGTCTTGGCATGCAGCAAGCAGCAGCAGCGATAAAATACAAAATAGAATAAAAGTAAAACATTTGGTTTTCAAAGTAACATATAAGCAAATTATTCTGTTTGGCTGAGACAGAATGTCCTGACGAACTATGTTGGAAATGGTTGAACACGTAACTGGACAAGACAGTAAAAGTACATAACACACAACCACATGTGTGCTCCTGTTAAATCCTGTGTGCCTTCTGCTTTTCAGAGCTGCCTCCAGGATGGGAGCGAATAGATGACCCTGTGTATGGGGTCTACTACGTAGAGTAAGTTAATCACCTTATTGATTCGTTTCTCAATGAACAAATATAAAGAGGGCTTCTCCACATTGTAGACCTTCTCTGTTTTTAGGAATAGCACAACTTAAAAACTTCTACACACTATAACTTTAATTTTTCCTTATTTCTCATACTATCTTGTACTCTTTATTCTCTTATGACTGTCCACCTCAGTCATATAAACAGGAAGACCCAATATGAGAACCCAGTGTTTGAGGCGCGGCGTCGAAAAATCCTGGAGCAGCAGCAACAGCCGCAGCCTCAAGAAGGTGAGCGGTATATTCGAGGTTCGTTTCCTGCCCTGGCACGGCATCATTTCTTTCTTTCTTTCTTTATGTCTATCAGTGTCATGTCCTTCTGATTCATACCGTGTTTTCCAGGGTTTAGGCCAGACTTGCTCTCCTCTCTGCTGTGATCCTGACCTCAGTTTCCTTGTTTCCAATGCAAACCTCTTGCATTCTCAATCTTTTCTTCTCATTCACTGGGTTTACTATAATAGAGCTGGCCCAAGCCCTGGTGTTGTTCTAGGTGTTCAGGTTTTGATTTCTGTGATTTATCATCATAAATGCTGTATACCATTATGTATTTGATCATTTAATTTGCCTTCCATGAAAATGAAAGAAAATGTTTATTTTAGCCCTGAGGTTAGGCACAATACTCGTATTTTTAGATTGAGTGCAACTTCCACTTCCACAGGACATCATCCTCATGAGGTGTCATCATGACACTTTGTGATTTGTTGACTTAAAAGAAAAGCACTTCTTCTATTTAAATCTACTTTTAAAGTACCAGTTTACAAAAACAAAATATCAAAAATGTGGCTCAAATTGAAGCTCACAGCTAACTCATCGATTGAATTCTATAGCATATTATCTTTGCTTTATTTTCCCTCTTGAGATCAGTAATAATTTTAATAGTAGGTTAATAGTTTTAGTATAGTTTAACAACATTTACAGTTTTTGATTAAAAAGAGGAACAATAATAAAAAAACGGACACTAATAGAAGTTGATGAATAAAGAGCTGATGACAACTGAGGTGAATGAGTTACTCAGATATAAAGCACTGTATGTGTAGTATGTGCTTTAAGCTCTCTGTTGTTGTTTGTGACTTACTGTTCAGTGTTTATACATGTACAAATATATAAGGCATGTGAATACATACTGGTTGTGGGTGGATTAAAGTGTGAATGACCTTATTCGTACAGAGTGGATAGAGGAACACTCCTCAGCAGCTGCTCCACTGGCAAACTATGCTCCAAACCACCTGGAAACCTACAGGGACCCCCAAGTCCCACCAGCTCTACCTCCCGGCCCTGCAGGAGTCAAACGTAAATCGTTACATTTTCACACCTGTATTTATTTCATTTCATGTTTTCATTATGTTCTCTTGACAGAAGCCTAGAAATCCACCATGTTATTTAAATGAAAATGGGAAAGTTTATTTATCGATTTATTTTCAAAACCTTTATTGGAAATTGTGCCTCTACGGCTATTTTTCTCCATTTTCTTCTCTGAAAAGGGTTATTTAACATAAAATATTAACATAAAATCACTAATTTTGGAAATGATTGATGACTTGACAAACAATAACCAGGGAACAAACTGATCAATTATTCCCCTGCCTGATGTGGGTGATAATAGGGCTGAATTTCTCAGACTTTCTCTCTGTTTGCAAATTCATCCTGTGCACAAAAGCTAACCTTTGAAGCAGAAATCAAGAGCATACCTCCAAAATGTTGTTTAGACAGAATATTCTATGGACACGAAGATAAAAAGTTGTTCCTTTGTCACTCTCCAGGAGGAAAACCTTTCTTCACAAGAAACCCAGCAGAGCTGAAAGGAACCTTCATCAACACAAAGCTGAAGAAAAGTCGCCGTGGATTTGGCTTCACTGTGGTTGGAGGTGACGAGCCGGATGAGTTTTTACAGATCAAAAGTCTTGTGCTGGATGGGCCTGCAGCTGTGGATGGCAAAATGGAGACAGGTGCAGTACCTAAACACCATCCACAGGGGGGCACTGTTTTCATTCAGTATCACACTGGTGTTCTTGCAATACATCCATTCCTCATATTTACAATATCTTTATCACACTGCATACCAATAAGAGATATCACAAAATGTGTAACATGCATTTGACCTTTTAACAGTGTACATGAAGCATCACTAATGGAATCATCTTCCTTTGTGCAGGCGATGTGATAGTCAGTGTGAATGACACCATTGTGCTGGGCTACACCCATGCTCAGGTGGTGAAAATCTTCCAGTCCATCCCCATTGGCTCCATGGTGGACCTGGCCTTATGTCGTGGTTACCCGCTGCCCTTTGACCCTGATGACCCCAACACTAGCCTGGTGACTTCAGTGGCGATCTTGGACAAGGAACCGATCATCGTAAATGGACAAGAGACGTTTGATTTGCCTCCTAACCAGGCTGGACCCATTAATGGAATGCGTGAGCCACGACCACACAGCCCCTCAGCTGATGTAGCATCTAATGGCTCACACGGCTACTCCAGTGATGTGGTCACCCTGGCCTCATCCATAGCCACTCAGCCCGAGCTGATCACCATCCACATGGAGAAGGGAGACAAAGGTTTTGGGTTCACTATTGCGGATAGCCTGACAGGAGGAGGGCAGAGGGTCAAGCAGATAGTGGACTATCCGCGTTGCCGTGGCTTAAAAGAGGGGGACATTCTGATGGAGGTCAACAAAAGAAATGTCCAAAATATGACTCACAATCAGGTGGTGGATCTGCTGAGCAAATGTCCCCGCGGGAGTGAGGTCACTATGCTGGTGCAAAGAGGTATGTTTTACATCTTGATGAGAGGTACATTTCTGCAGGGGTGGAAAAATGCCTGGAACTAGTTTTTAGATGAAAGGCTGTGAGATCAAATGCACAAAAGACTGTATTCAAGTCTGCTGAACAGACAACAGCTTGAATAGTTGGCACGCAGAGAGTGACATCATGAAATAGCAAGAGAGAGGAGTGAGGAAGAGAGTGGGTGGCAGGTTGAAAATACTTGGACTGGATAGGATGAAATGAGGAGAGGTACAGAGATGACAGGATGAGTTAGAATGGAAGTGGGTGAGCAGATGAGTGTGGGTAGGAGTGGGAGGATGGGTAAAGAGTCGAGATGGATGAATGAGAAGGGAGAAGAGGAGCAGCACACTAGGGCAAGGACTTGTATATCAGTCTTAATCATTTACTGTCTGTAGCTGCTCCTGTGAAATGTTGAGTATGAGGTTTTCACAGCTAATTTCTACCTGAAATGAATAAGTAGAGTATATCAAGGCTCATGTGTGTGGAGACAGAAAATTACTGGATATTCATTGTTGATTGATTTTGATTCAAATGGATTACACTCTAATGGGTCTGGTGATATTTACTAACATAGTTTAATTATTCAGCCACCTTACTATAGTTCATGCTCTACATACTACATGTCTGGCCTGTAATGACCCAGAGATGGATGATTTTTCTCGTTGAGATGTCAACAAAACATATTGACCGCCAGAGTGTAAAGTATCCACACAGACACAAGATGACATTTGAGGTCCTTTTTGTGTGTTCAGTACTTATTGTTGCGAAATTGTCATTCATGTTGTCTGACCCAGATTTGGCAGGTCGGGGTATGAACCCCATAACAATTATGTACTCTAATGAGTTGACCTTGTAGACTGACGTTGGAATAACACTGCTGTATTGTGGTAAATGTCAGCATCATTATGGACTTGTGTGTGAACGTGTGTGTGTGAGACAGATGCAGAATAATACAGATGCAGGGCTATATTCCTGCTACCAGAGCACTGACACAGATGTAAAAAGAGAGGGACTAAATTAGGGAATGAATGGGGAGGAGGCAGCAGGCTGACAGGGTGACTGACAGCTACATAGATCATATGTGATAGCTTTAACACCAGCCTGTCATAACTGCAGGTTCAGGTGAGTGACCAGGTGATGTGGGATGGAAACTGGAGTCCCAGGGGCGGACAGTGGAATCAATACTTAGATTAATTGAACTGCTATCACAATGTTTTGTATCTGTGTGCTTGACTTAAATTGTATCTTGTATTTTATATCAAGGTTTTTTACAAGAATTGTAAAAAAAAGGGGGGCAAACGTCAAATGCTCAGCAGCAGTTCAAGAACTTTTCTGGACCAAGACATATTCTGAATTTGACTGAGAAATGTCTTAACAAAAAGGTGTGGATGAGCATTTCATGCTAGTTTTTGTTAACCTCTAACACAGTACAGTAGTTTGAGATGCAGCCCCTCGATGTGCAGCTTGTATAAAAGACAAAGATGAAACTGGGTGATAAATCCTGCAAGTCCATTCCCATGATTCTGGGCTGTCTGGGAAGAAAGTTGATAACAGCAGGATTAAAATCTTTGAGCCTCAAACCAAAGGGGTGAAAGATTTAACTGTAAGAGATGTTCACCATCAGTCGATCCGGAGCTTTGGTGACCTGCGGCAAAATTCCGGTAATGTCTTGAAAGTTTTGATGTGCTGCCACTCAACAAATCAGAATACAACATGAAATTATGTAGAATATGGTGGCTAATAATGTGGGATGGCTCACAGCCTTGACACAATCAGTGACCAAGATTTGAATCAAAACCAATTTGCACAGGCTGTTTGGTGTAAAGACACCTTTAGTCGATCAACAGGAAATCATTTTTGAAGTAATTTATCAGGCATTAATGCCAAGAATTCAGTAGTTCTATTGTCGTCACAAATTAAATTTCTTTATGCTGTGGATGCTTCGTCAGACAAAGTAAGCGAATGAGAAATTACATGTGGTAACATTTCCATCATTCACTTAACTTCACGCTGGTTTTATAAAACCTAAATACAGATGATAGAGTAATCAGTTTTGAAAACAATCATCAGCTGCAGCTGCAATTGATAATAACGACCTCTTGGAATGAGATCTGTGCTTGGTTTGTGTTGGAGGATAATGCTGCGACCTTTCAAGTGATCACTCGCTGCTTGAATTTAATTGTTCACCATCAATAGCTAAAAGGAGTGTGATAAGAGGAGAGGATGAGAAATAAGAGAGTCAGGGATCACGTTTTTTCAGAGAGCGGAGGTGAAGGATTAAGAAAGAGAGTGTGAGATTTGCTGAGCAGCACTGGAAGTTCAGTGAGAGGACCATTTATGAAGGGATTGGTTTTTGAGTTGCACAGCAAAGAAGATGAGGAGGAATAAGGTGGACTTGAGTTTGAGGAGAAAAAAACTTAAATCTGTTTATCTGTGACTCATCAATCTGTGGAGTCTGACTCAAGAGTCAGCAGAGTCTGTCTTAAAAGGACACAGAGGTCAGAACATCACACAATGATTTTTTTTTTATGTTTGAATTTTTTTTTTTATAGATTTTTAAATTATTAATATATTATTTTTGTATGACATGACCTGAGCCTAGCATAACTTAAAAGTTTCTTTGTTTTTTTTTAAATATTCAGCTTGAGTTGTCTGCCTTATCAGATGATCAGTTTTCTTACACTACACCACTTTATCCTGATCACTCTGAACTGTATGCTATCATTGTAATTTGTTGGTGGATAAACTCAGAATAAGTTATCAGAAATTTCACGGGCAAAAAATACCAAAATCTTTTTTTTCCCTTACCTTAATTCTTCCTGTTGTGTTAGAAATGAACAGAGCTACAGTACTTTTGACTTTTGGATTGCCCAACAAATGAATTCCTCACTTGCAAATATGTGTTCAATGACCATCTAAAGGAAGGATGATAGCCACATGTACTCTTTTCAATAGAAATAGATAAGAGGTAGAGCAGGCTGTTGTTTTAATGTAGGATCGACAGTAATGCCTGAAACCTTTAAAATGTTCTACTTTTTTGCTTAAATATGACTTCAAACAGCATCAACTTCATTAAGGCAGAATAAACGTATTAAAGAAATTAAGAAAAAATACAGCTATTAGTATTATATTAGCTATTCATAAATGGAGCATAGTTGTGAAGTTAAAAACCAAGAATCACGTATGAATCCCTGCCCCCTGCCCTACTTGGTGTCAAAGTCGGAGCAACTACATTTCCCAGTAGGCCATGGGCAAAATGGTCACCAATTGGCTGATTGGAAGCAGCTGAAAGGAAGGAGCTGCTCAGTTGCTTCAGGAATCGAACAAGCTGCATGGAGAGAGCAAGCAGCCAAACGCTCTGCAAGATCCCACTAGAAGTTGCTCCAACACACCAATGGTCGGTGATTATATTTGTTCTTTTTGATGACTGGTAGAATACTTACCTTACTGAGCTGATTTATTTAATTAATTCAATTATACTTACCTTTTTTAGTTGATTGATTATTGTGAAACCTCGTTTGAAAAATACCTGTGTAATTTGGTTGTTAACAGTCTTGCTTCTCTGTGTTCGAAGGTTAACAACCTGATGATTTTTCTGAAAATCAACTGGATCAACCAACAAAGAAAAGTTGGACAATAAAAAGTTGATAAAAATTGGAAATCAAGAGTTGTCCGTGTGTCCATTCGGAGGTCAACTAAGTGGGACTTGACAGTTGTTAACCACGGACCAGCCCTGGACGGTGAAGATTAAAGGCCTCAAGACCCAGGGGAGCTGTGGACGCCGGAGAGAAAGGGATAAAGATGGCCGAAGAAGTATTGGGGAAGTCTGTCAACATCCTAAAGCAGGAGAGGACGACAGCCAAGAGAAACCTAACCAGACTGGCCAACCTAATCTCCAGAGGAGCAGGCAACATGCTGCAATCCGAACTAAAGGAGGAGTTTGCAAAATTTGCTGACCGTTTCACATCACTGCTGGATGCAAACGAGGACTTCAGGATTGGCCTGGAGGCTGAACTCAAGAAGGATGACCCTGAAGGGGAGCTTGAGGAACAGCAGGAGGATGAAATCCAAGCAACCATGAAAGAAGCCGAAGGTAAAATGGAGGAAATCAAAAACATTGTCCAGACCAACCTTTGGGGAAGATACGGGAAAACTGAGCTGGAAGCTGCGATTGCTGAGGCAGAGGACGCCATTAGAAGAGCTGAAAATGTAGCAGTTGAAAGCAACAACATGGAAGGCTATGACGTTCACCTCACCCTGCTGAAGGAGACGATGAGTGCTATCATCCATACCATGGCTGTTTGGGAGAAATGGATCCCTCCGCTCGTGAAGCACGAAATGGATGACGGACTTAAAGAACTAAAAGCAGCACACTTCAGGCTAAAGTTGAGAAAAGCCGAATTCGCCACATCCAGAAGGCTGGCTGATCAAGGTACAAGCGGCAGACCTGGCCAACCAACACCTCCCATTGTGAGGATAAAACCAACGTCCCTACCTGTCTTCTACGGAAGCAAGAGAGACTTTCATAGGTGGAAGAAGGATTGGGAGAACCTTCAGAAACAAGGGGAGCCCACTGGATCACCAGAAGTAAGGAAAATCCAGCTGTTGGAGAGTGTCAGTGAATCCATTGCCAAGGAACTAAGACTGTCCAGCTACACCACAGCAACAGATATCTTCAGGGTCCTCGAGAACAGATACGGCAACAAATCAACAATCACAGTAGAAATCTTGGAAGCGCTGGACAAGATGCCACAAGTCAAGGGGAACCAGCCCAGGAGGGTCATTGACCTAATACAAGCTGTGGAGAAGGCCCTGGCTGACCTGACAGAGCTAGGAAACTCAGGAGCCATCAAAAACCCCTTAGTCATCAAGTCAATTGAAAGCAAGTTACCAGATTTCATAAAAAGAGACTGGCTGACGTATATGGTCGAGGCCACCAACGGTGTAACCCCAGGCAACCATTTTGACATGCTCCTAAAGTTTCTGAAGAACCAAGAGGAAATACTAGAACGACTTGAACAACTGACGATTGTGGACAAAGTGGAAAAAACAGACAGGAAGCAAGAAAGAAAGTTTGCATCTACCAGGGCCACAAGGAAAGATGTTGATGAAGTCTGTGGCATCTGTGGTGGTGATGGACACGCCAACAAGATATACTTTTGTAAGAAGTTTAAAGGCTTGAAGCTACAAGAGAAGAAAACGGCCCTGAAGAAGCTGGGAGCGTGCAAGAAATGTCTGGGATATCATGATGCAGATGGCTACTGCAGAGACAACTTCTTATGCAGGAACCCAGACTGCAAAAGGACAAGCGGCGCACCTGACCACCACTACTTCCTATGCCCGACAGCAGAGGCCAGAAGAGGAGAAGGAGGCAAGGGTGCAAGAGGGAGAGAAGGAAAAGGAAAATTCACAGAGGAACAGGAGGCCTTCTTGTCACAACTTGCCCCAGAACTGGCAGATCAGTGCAGAAAGGCATTCACGAACAGAGCCTCTGTGACACTCAAAGCAGCAAGCCAGTCTGAACTGCTGAAGGAGACTGGGCTGACTGAGTTACCGGTGATCATGATGCTGATGATGGTCACAGCAAATGCAGGTCAGAAGATTGGCACACTAATAGACCTAGCATCCGACACAAACTATATAACTCACAAAGCTGCCGAAAGACTGGGCCTGAGAAGTGAAAACATAACGCTGGTCGTACATGGAGTTGGAGGCATGACCATGAAAGTCAAGACAAAAAGGTACCTCCTGAAGGTCCGAATGAAGACTCCCAAGGGGACTGAACAAGCACATCAACTGGTCTGCTATGGAATGGAGCAAATTGCAAAGGTCCATCAAGCAATTGAACCTGAAAAGTTGAAAACCTTCTTCCCAGATGTCCAGCTCGAAGAGCTACAAAGACCAAAAGAGGTCGAACTTCTCATAAGCCATCGCGAGGGACGACTCGCACCCCAAAGACTAAAAGTCATCGGTGACCTTGTTCTATGGGAGAGCCCCCTGGGCAAAACAGTTGGTGGAGCACACCCTGACTTGCTCGAAGAAGTGGAAGTGGCAGCATATGAGTCAAGAACCCACTTCGCCCGCTCCATGAGAACCGCTGCTGTCCGATATCAAGAAATCACAGTTCCAGCATCTGAGCCAGGCTGGCTACAGCAAGAGGATGTGGCCCACACAACTACATCTGCCAGCAACCGTGAGTTCCTTGAGTGGTGGCACTGGGACAGCATCGGAGCTGCATGTGAGCCAAGATGTGGAGGCTGCCGATGTGGAAACTGCCCTCCAGGAGGAAAGGACATGACCTTGGCAGAGGAGAGGGAGTTTGAGATCATTAAAGGAGGACTCACCCACAAGGAAGAGGATGCTCACACCCCAACTCCACACTGGGACGCCAAGTATCCCTGGACTGAAGATCCAGCCTCTCTCCCCAACAACAAAAGAGCAGTCCAAGCTTGCTTCTTAAAGATGGAAAAGCAACTGAGCAAAGAGCCAGACTGGAAAGTTGCATATGCAACCCAGATCCATGAAATGGTCCAAAGAGGCGCAGCCATAAAGCTCACCAATGAAGTCATGGAGAAGTGGGAAGGACCAGTTTGGTATGTTAGCCACTTGGTGGCTCCAAACCCTCATTCAGTCACTACACCAGTTCGTATTGTCTGGAACAGCAGCCAGAAATACAAAGGAGTGAGTATGAATGATCTTCTCCTCAAGGGACCAGATGTACTCAACCCCATTAGAGCTGTCCTGCTCAGATTCAGAGAAGGTGTGAATGCAGCTTTGGGAGACATAACAAAGATGTACAACTCTGTCTGGCTGGAAGAGCGAGAGATGCATCTGCACAGATTCCTGTGGAGAGACAGTCCAGAAGAGGAAATCGGTGAATATGCCATCACCAGGGTGAACATCGGAGACAAACCTGCTGGCTGCATTGCTCAATTGGCTATGAGGGAAACAGCAAATCTGCCCAACTTCACTCACCTGCAGGATGAACGCAGAGTCATTGAAGAGGACAGTTATGTGGATGACCTCTTGACCTCCCACAATGACCTGAACAGACTTGACCAAATCACAGCTGGAGTTGAAGAGGTCTTGAAAGCTGGAGGCTTCTTCCTCAAACCATGGGTCCGGTCAGGGCAAAGTGGGAGGAAAGGAACTGAAGCAGATGTCCTGAAGCCGGAGCAAGGGAACACCTTAATTCTTCCAAATCAAATGAGGGAAGGAGAGAACAAAGCCCTGGGCATCGGCTACCAAGTGGAGGAAGACAAGCTGTACATGCTGACAGCAGTAAACTTTTCCAAGAGGAAGAAAAAGATGAGGGTTGGCAAAGATCTTCTTGAAGAGGAGGTGAGAGCTGAAACGCCTAACCCACTGACGAGGAGAGCTCTCTTAAGCCAAGTCGCTGCACTGTACGACCCAATTGGCCTAGTTGCACCGGTCAAACAGAAGGGAGCAATTCTAGTCCGCAAAGCATTCCAAGAAGGAGGGGGTGGCAGGCTGACTCAAGAAACCTGGGACCAACCTCTCTCGGTAAGGCTCAGAGAAGAAGCCATACAGCTCTTTGAGGAATATGCCCAGCTTGGACAAGTGAAATTCCACAGGAGCCTCACACCACCTGACTGGAAAGGAAAACCTTACGGCATCACATTTTCTGATGGGAGTGACAAAACATATGGAGCTGTAATGTACGTAAGATGGGAGACAAGTCAAGGAACTGAAGTTCGATTCGTGGAAGCAAAAGCCAAGCTGACACCCCTGGAGCAGAAGGGAGATGCTGTAAAAGCTGAAATCTGTGGTGCAGTCTTTGCAGCCAGGATCAGAAAGTATGTGGAGAAACATGCTATTATGAAGATGGAGAGATGGTTCCACCTTCTGGACAGTCAAACAGTCCTTGGGGCCATCCAACGAGAAAATTACGGATTCCAAACATTCTTCGCCAACAGGGTGGGTGAGATCCAGAAGTCCGGACCAGTGCAAGACTGGTGGTGGATCCGTGGAGATCTGAACATTGCTGATGTCATAACAAGAGGAGGCACTCTCAAAGACCTGGATGAAGAATCCACATGGCAAAATGGACCAGAGTTCCTGAAGTGGCCAGTGGAGGAGTGGCCTATTCAGTCAGCCGGAGAAGTTGCAGCCCAGGCCAGGGAGAGTGTAAACAAGCTCCAAAGAAAGGCATTCTCAGCTGCGCTGACCAGAGCTCAAGCTAAGATGACTCAGCAGAAAGAAGACCCACTGGCCGCTCAGAAGAAGGAAAGTCCCTGTCAAGAGGAAAAACACACTCTGCCAAGGAGAAAGCCCACTAGCTGGGTTAAACATCTTGTGGATGAAAGAAGGTTCAGTAGCCTGACCAAACTGATCAGAATTATTGCCTGGACACGCCGAGCTGCTGAGCAGTGGCTGAAGAGGAAGTCAAACCCAGTCCCAGAACAGCCAAAGTGGGAGGCAACAACACCCAAGCTGGCTGGGTTGGCTGGCACAGAACTTGAAGGTGCACGTGAAGACCTCTTCCTGGCAACTCAAGAAGGTGTAACGTTTCCAGACACAACTCTGAGCAGATTGGCAGTATACAAAGATGTGAACACTGGACTCCTCCTTTGTGGAGGGAGAATCCAGATGTTCAATGAAGATGAGACTGCCGTGCCAGTTTTACCATTTGAAGCATGGGTGTCTACATTGCTGGCACAAGAATCCCATGAAGCTAACCACGAGGGGGTAGCAGGAACCCTTCTCCGGATGAGGAAGACAGCTTGGGTGATAAAAGGCCGGAGAATTGCCAAGAAGATAGTTGACAGCTGCATAGTTTGCAGGAAGAGCAGAGCAAAGCAGTGTCAACAAATCATGGCAGACTTACCTCCAGAGCGAACCAGCCCAGCTGCACCTTTCGAATTCACCACCATGGACCTATTCGGCCCCTATGAAGTGAAAGATGAAGTCAAGAAGAGGACCAAACTAAAAGTGTGGGGAATCGTCTTCTGTTGCATGGCCTCCCGTGCCATACACACTGATCTAGTGAGTGACCAGTCATCCGAAGGCTTCCTGCTGGCCTATCAGAGATTCACTTCACTCAGAGGACATCCCAGGAAGCTCTGGTCAGACCCTGGCACAAATTTTGTGGGAGCCAAACCTGCTCTGGAAAAGCTGTACGCATTCCTTGACCAACTGGACAAGTCTCAAGTTGAAGACATGGCTGCCAAGTATGGAACAAAATGGTCTTGGAAGATCCACCCCGCAGACTCTCCCCACAGGAATGGTGCTGCAGAGGCGGCTGTCAGAGTGGTCAAACGAGCCCTGAGCAATGTTGGAGGAGACGGCGTCTTCACCTGGGGTGAATTCCAAACTTTCCTGTACATGGCAGCCAACCTTGCTAATGAGCGACCCATTGACGCAAGGACCCAGAGCAGGGAAGACTCTGTGGAGTACGTCACCCCAAATTCTCTTCTCCTAGGGCGTGCCAACCCGAAGGGAGACCCTGGAGACTTCCAGTTTGAGGGTTATCCTTATAAAAGACTGCAAAGGATTCAAACTGAAGTCAGCAAATTCTGGAAGAGATGGAGCCAACTATCTGGACCTCATCTCTTCATAAGGAACAAATGGCACACCAAAAAGCGAAATGTTGCTGTCGGAGATGTGGTCTGGATGGCTGACCAAAATGCCCTAAGAGGACAGTACAAGCTGGCCAGAGTAGTCATCGCCAATACTGACAGCAAAGGCATCGTAAGAGATGTGCTTGTGAGGACCTTTCCCAGCTATCCTGTCCCCATCAGGAAGGCAGATGACAAGGAGAAAGCGACCCCAAGAACCAAGAGGCTCAAACATCCAATCCCAGCCACAATCCTACATAGGGATGTCAGACAGCTTGTCATTCTAATTCCCACTGAAGAACAAAGGAGTGAAGGACCAGTGTGACCTCATTGGGTTTAGGAAACCATGAGGCCAAGTGGGAGGTGTGAAGTTAAAAACCAAGAATCACGTATGAATCCCTGCCCCCTGCCCTACTTGGTGTCAAAGTCGGAGCAACTACATTTCCCAGTAGGCCATGGGCAAAATGGTCACCAATTGGCTGATTGGAAGCAGCTGAAAGGAAGGAGCTGCTCAGTTGCTTCAGGAATCGAACAAGCTGCATGGAGAGAGCAAGCAGCCAAACGCTCTGCAAGATCCCACTAGAAGTTGCTCCAACACACCAATGGTCGGTGATTATATTTGTTCTTTTTGATGACTGGTAGAATACTTACCTTACTGAGCTGATTTATTTAATTAATTCAATTATACTTACCTTTTTTAGTTGATTGATTATTGTGAAACCTCGTTTGAAAAATACCTGTGTAATTTGGTTGTTAACAGTCTTGCTTCTCTGTGTTCGAAGGTTAACAACCTGATGATTTTTCTGAAAATCAACTGGATCAACCAACAAAGAAAAGTTGGACAATAAAAAGTTGATAAAAATTGGAAATCAAGAGTTGTCCGTGTGTCCATTCGGAGGTCAACTAAGTGGGACTTGACAATAGTGCTCCAATATATTTTATCTATGAAAAAACTTTTGCACCTGCAACTGTGGATCTTCAAACATTCTTTGTACAGAACCGTTTAAACTCAAAGAGTTGTTGGGTTTACTCACATAAACTGCTTGCTTTGGTCAGTCTGCAACACATCTGTTTGAATAAGGGCAATACTTTGATTTTGCCTTTCCAAAGTATAAACTTTATTTTTCTTGAATTATTTGATTAAACAACATGTGTGCTTTGAATCATCATCTTGTTGCATGACCCTCTTTCTGAAAAGATACAGTTCTAGGACAGATGTGTTGACATTTTACCTTAGTTGTTCCATCGATGCTAACAAATATGTAGCAAAAAACATCCAACAGCCAAATCACAATATTCTCTCCACCATGTTTCACAAATGGGATCAGGTTATTTTAAAAGCTGGATGATGCACACATGAATTCAATCAGTGGAATAATCTTCATGCATATGGGTTTTCTTACTTATATGAGCTAAAGAACACTCACCAGGATAGCTTTTAAAAAAATAGAAATTTAGAAAATTAAAACACTGATCAAAATAAGAAATGGTCATATTTTATGAAGCAACAAATAGAAAAAAACATAGGCATGCACATTACTATTGGGCAGCTACTCATGAAGTGCAACACAAAACATTGCAAGGCTTTATAAACCAGAAGCCCCTCCTACAATTCAAAAGCTAATACACGTTCAAAACGGTTAAAACGGTTTAAAACGGTCTTCGTTATCTCAGCACTTACTGTACTTTCACTAACTTTTCACTAACTTTGTCAACTTTGACCTCTGTCTTTTCCACAGAAGAGCAAAGTGAAAGGACCAACAGCAATTCTAACATAACTAAGAGCAACCCACAGATCAGATTGTTCCACATGACTTGTATAATGTCATAACTCTCTATAATGTGTAGACCTGGGTTTGCAAGGCATCGATCCAAAGACTGTGGGGATCTATGTTCATGTTAGGATCAGTGTATTGTGGTGGTTGTAGAGGACCCAAATGCAGAGCAGCGAGCCGGAGGCAGATGGATGACTACTTGGGGACTTTATCAAAACAAAACAGAAAGCGCAGCAATGCTGGAAAACCATAAACCAAACAAACAAAAGACTGGATAGCTAAATAAGATAAAAGGGAAAACCAGACAAGGGTTGGATGTTGGATAGGGCATGAAAGTGGCAGGAAAAATGATGAGGACCTGACTAAGCACAACTGAAAACCTGGAACTATATGTATTAAGGGTAATAAACAAACAAACAACAGCTGTGGTTTTTGGTAACGATGACCTAGTGTGAACAGGGACAGGAAATGAAACAAACATAACACATAAGGGTCTCCAAAATAAAACAGGAAGTAACTTTAACTAAGATAACTGATGAATCCAGTTAAAATGAGTTGACAACTTAACTGAGCCAAGAACTGAAATATTTTAAACTAAACACACAAAATACAAACTCAAATGGGGCATGAACACGATAACAAACTAGATCTTAGATCCTAACTGGACTGAGAACAAAAGATAGAAACCAAGCAGGACACAAAGGATACAAACATAAACCAGAATCTAACATAGGACTGATAGCTAAAACAGAATGCAAACAAAAATGTTTCAAGCTAATGTCATCAGCTGGCCACGTGTTTGTCATTAAGTAATTATTCTTGTGTTAGAAAAAAGAAACCTGAAAAGGTAACTATAATTCTATTCTAAGAAATATTGTTTCCCCTTAAAAAGAAATTAAAGATAACTTTAAAGATAACATCTGGTATTCTCACCCACAAGATCCTCCCCTGTAAAGGAGGCCAGGCCATTTATGACTCCACCATCTTGTCTTTCCATCGTTGTTGCCATGACAATCATGCAGAGAGCTTCTGTCCCCTGAGAGACAGAGAAAAAGAGAGGAAATGAAAAGACAATAAAATGAAGAGAGAATAGAGGTAGTGGAATGAATTATCAGGATAACTGACAGAACGAGACTTAATAATTTAGAGTAAATGAAGAGTGAGGGCAATCAGATAATGGGCCAATCCTATAAGTAGAGTAAGGACAAATGTTGACAGGCTTGCCTTAACAAAGAAGAGCATTATTCATGTTCTACTCGCTTTAACAAAGTATATGATAATCTGGTGGAAGAAATATTCACTCACTCTGTGTGGGCTCTGCGTAGACCCACCAAGGCCAAAGCAGTATATTGAAATAGTGGACCATTCACAGTGCCGCAGATTCCCTTTAAAAAGCTCAAGTTTTTCTGTGCTTTTCGTCCAGTATGAAAGAATGACACCTCCACATAGATACTTTGTGTTTGACTCAATTTTTCTTTTATGTTGTTGCGGCACATCAGTGATTTACAGTGTCAACGTGGGAGACTAAAATCCAGTGTATTGTCATAATGAGATATGACAAATGGCAGGAGCATTTTTCAGAGCGAATCAAGTTTTAGAAGGCTCCACCCACTCTTACGTCCATGTAGATAACATACAACTTATTCAAACAGCTAAGCAGATATGCTTATTGGCATATGCTAATATTATTAATTAATGATGTGAGCATGTAATATTTGAGTAATATGTAATAGTTTGTAATATGTCCGTATTTTTGCTACCTTAAATGCTGTACACTAATTACCCCATCAGAATCTTTAGCTGTAACCCTGTGAGCTGCCTTACTTCCCTGGAAAAGGAGCCTCCTCCACAGTAACACTTAAAGCCAGTTTAGAAGAACAACTGACACCGCCTGCTTTCACTGATTGAAATGCTGGGTGAAAGTCACCTGAGTAATAATAAAACCAGGCCTTTTCAGTCAGTCTTGCATTTCTAGTGATGAACTTTGACTCTTTGATGCAAAGCCACATTTATTTGTGGGGTATTGAGCAGAGTACTAATGTCACTCAGGAGCTTTAACCAAATAAATGTATCAGGATTATGGCACCAATAGCATATTGTAAATGCTATAAGTGGCATGTTCCTGCATACTTGTCAATATTTTTGCACTGTGCATAAATAAAAAGCTCACCTTCGTGCTTACCTGCCATTCCCCACATCGCATATTTATAGCATGCATGCATTTATGGATGCTTCTTCAGAGTTCAGAAACATGCATTCCCATATTTCTTTTCCCCGGGCTTCAGCCACTCATAAATGCTACATTCAACCATATTCAATCAGCTCTGAATTATATACATCAGCATCACAATGCTAGAGTAAGTTAAGCAGGTTTGTAGACTTATTCATGCGGGAAGATGCACTCACACAGGGCAGAGTGTAAATCAACGATTGATGATAAACACAGGCGACACCAGAGCGACAGCTTTTCCTCAAATCTTTTTATTCCCCTTACACATACTGAAATGTATTTACCACATGGCCATAATTGAAATAGTTTTCCAAATGTGTAATACCCCTTATAATTAATTTATTGGCGATTTGTAGATTTCCGGTGGTAGTTTCAAAGTTAAGAGTTTTATTGACCTTCCACAATGTGCAATCTAGAGCTTGATGGTCATATAACCCGCTGTTGTAAAGGGGAAACACTTATTATTGACATCTGACCTTGTGATGTATGTCCCTGCTGTGTAAGCCACACCCACAAATACATGTGCAATCACTCAGACCCACCAAAAAAAGAAAGAAATCATTCAGCACCACATCAGCAGCCTAGATGGTCCAGCAACTGGCGCCCCTTAATCTGAGAGACAGAGCGAGCACACGAGAGAGAAAATAAGGATAAATTATGAATCGTGTAGAGTGGAGCTTTGCAGCAACAGAGAATTTTAACATTTAATGATTTTTTTGCCAATGCAGCAGAAAGAGCCTAAGATGGATGCTTGCATGTTGTGTGTTGTTGTCACTGGAAGATTCCATTGATGCTCACTGTACATGCTGGGCTTTATCTGTTTTGGGTAAACTGCCAATGGTGTCTATAGTAAAAATGAAAATGAAGGAGGCTGCTAGGGATCAAAGGTCTGCAATTAGTATCAATGTGATGTGCTAATCACTTCTCTGCTGCCTTTGTATACAACACTTCTTGATTGCCTTGGCAATAGCGACCCCTTGTCCCCATCCCGCCTCATGTCGTTTATGCATTCAACTTTCTATTTTCGTCTCTACATCCTGTGCTGTGGTAAATCCAAGGAAAAGGAGCTTCAGCAGCACAGGAGTTTCTTGGAAAGATTACAAGAGCTTCTTGTGGGTTAAACAATCAGGTGAAGTCTGACCAAATATATTGCTGTTAATATGTTTGAGCTAGAAGAACTAGTACAATGAATGATGATGAATGCTACGAAGGAAAAAAGGAGTTAAATGAGAATGTATGTTATTCCCTACACGGTTAAGCTGTGAATCATCTCCCCTGACATGTGGCTCCACACATTAATATTTAATTAGCACAAATGAGATTGATCTTCTTGGTTACTCTTTACAGATTGTTGTATAAGAGAGATAGAGATGGATAAAAGCACAGCAAGTCATGTAGCATGGAAGAGAAGAAGGGGGAGGGAATGGGAAAAAAATTGGGGGTGGCAGAGAGAGAAGATCAGCTTCTGAATGTAAGCGTTGAGCAAAGCAGTGGAGTTAAGAGGATAGGAAACATCTCTGTTGTTACTCAGAAGATGTGCATTGCGAGGCTAAAACTCAAATTTTCTTTTGATGTGATGCTCCTTCCTTTCGTGTTTGAGGTACCACACGGTATATCTGAGTATATCTGAGGCTGCTTCGGGGACCTGTAGCTTGTCCCAGCAGCTGCTGCAGAATTGGTCAGTCTGTCTAATGCAGATAGATAGGTAACTCCTCTGTTAGTAGCACGGGTGAGAGCTCTGAGTGGAGCGGGATACAGCACAGGGGGGAGGAGATCACTTAGATTAGCAAGCAGCCTAGTGCAGTGTGTTGCTCAGAGAGAGAAAGCAACAGAGCTGGGCCAGTTGCGCTCTGCTCTGCAGCAGGAACCAAAGGTTCTTCCGTTTGTCCAGAGGAGGTTTTGACAAAAGGGGACAGAGGAGGAGCACTGCAGGTCATTAATGCTCTCTCTGTCTCTCTGCCGATGTTTTGCAGGAGTGGTGCCAGCCAAGAGGAGTCCAAAGCTGGTGGTGAGTTGTATGTCTTCAGTTATTTTGTGTGTGTGCATATCATTGCATGCTCCTGACTGAGAGAAGTGCTATTTTAAGAACAAAAGCCACAGACGTGATATGTCACTCCTGCTTTACAGTTTTGCATCTAAAGCTTCAGACAGATTCCTTTTTTCTGCTGCAATCAATCCTCCTCACTTTTATTTCTCAGTCACTCCTGCTCCATCGTTTAAATTTTCTTCAGTTTCTTTCTCTCAGTGTTGTCACTTCTCTTTGTTTTAAATCTTCCTGTTCTCTGTCTACGTCGCCTCACTCCTGCCATGTTGCCACCCTGTGACTGATTGAGCGTAGCCTGAGCAGAGGAGTGTAACAGTGGCCAGCTGTTTAGGGGGGGCAGACAGCCACAGCTGAGGGGAGATGGGAGAAAGAGCCATGAAGAAATTATAGGAAAAAGGGAGGGGAAGACCAGCGTGGAAACACCGCCTGAATGGAGAGGAAGCACTGACACAGAGAAGGGGAAAAATGGTGCCACAATGAGCTAGAAGCAAAGAAGAGGCAGATGCTGGAGGAGAGATCGCCACAGACTGTAATGTGACCTGTGGTTGTTGTGATTGAATAGAGAGGTTGGGGAAAAAGGGTACAAAGAGCCAGGAAGACAATATTTGTAAGTAGTGTCAGGGTCTCTAAGGGAACAATGCAGTTATACAGGAGTTTAAAGAGCAAACGCCTCTTGATTTTTACAATTAATTTCAACCAGATAAAAAAAAATCAATACAGACTCAAAAGAGATGGCAGTACAGCTTTAAATTGCTGTCATCCAATTTTACCTCTGAAAAGCCACCACGTCATAACAAAGGTTGTTTCTTTTAGACAGACTCATACAAGGTCAGCGACAGGTTCAATTCCCGCCATTTCAGAGGAAGAAAACCTTGTCCCGTGTTTCTGGATGGACATTAAAAGCCCTCCCCTTATCTGACTAGATTTTAGGATTAGGATTATTTTTGTTTTCCATCAGGGATGTGGGTGTTACCTATCCAGGTCACAATGAGTGGCATCGGAAGAGGGGTGGGTGTCATTAGGTAGTCAAGGGGGGCCAATCGTGGCCCTGCCTTACTGTCACTTTAGTTTAGCTTTCCACTTAGGAATAGACAGTTTCCCCCTCTGTGTTATGTCAGTGAAATGTCGTGCTGCATGCGACTTTGTGTCAGCCAAGAACAGTCATTTCGCCTCCAGGTCAAAGTCTAAATAGATGCTCATAGTAAACTCCCATATGCAAGAGAGACTGGGCTGTCCCACCTCATTAAGCTAGTTTCCCGTGATCTAATGAGACGTCAGTTTTATATGACTGTTGTCCTCGTTAGGAAAGATAACTAGAAATTTGACCCCTCCATCTCTAACAGTGTGATGAGCGAGAGATTAGGATGCCATTTTCTAGCATTTCGTGCACTGGTTTATAATTCATACCAGATAAAGAAATTATTCAGTTGTCAATTTTGCCCAATTTCACTGTCAGTAATCACATTTACCAAGAAGGACTCATTTTTATATGGTAGAAAAGTTTTTTAATGTGCATCTGCAAATAATGGCACAATCATATGTACAGTCTCTGGTTGCAGAATCAGAATAAAAGGAATTACAGAAAACCATAAGTAGAATAGCTACACAGTAGCAAGCCATAAAAGCAACCATTGCACTCTGTGTATTGTCTGAGAAATCAGACCTTGAGCAGTCCTGTGTTAAAACAATGCAAAGAGTTTTGACGGTGAAATTGAGTTGATTGTGGCACAGATTACAAAATTAAACACAGGAAGACCAGTGTGAGTAAAAGATCTGGGATCTGAATGTGCATCATTTCTTCCTGTCGCAGGATTTTGAGAAAACTTAATAGAAAGTGATGGTGGTATTGTTGAGCAATTTCATTGTCCTGCCTTTGCAATTTTGAAGCACAAAATAAGATATCAAATACAAAGTAAACCACAATCAAGCAAAACTTGTTTATGTATATTTAAAGCAGATATAAAGTTGTTCTAAATGCAAATTAATATGTAAAATATAACATTGCTTTTCCATGCGGTGGCAGTATCTTTGATTCTTAATATTCCCTCATATTTCAAGCTGTATGTCTTGCAACCATGGAAACCATGTCATTTTTCCTCACACCACAGCAGACATTTTTTAGTGAGAAATGTTTGACTGCAATGACTAAAAAAGATGACCTTGGGTGCTTTTTCTTCACTCTTTGTCCTCTATCTCACTCCATTCATTGACTCACTTATCACTTTTTCCTACCTCTCTCTGCCTTGTATCTCTGCCTTCTGCCTGTATATGTATACCCATCCCCATACACCTCTTTCTGTTCTCTGTCCACCCAGCACCAGTTAGAGAGAAAAGACAGTCAGGGCAGCTCCCAGCACAGTGTGTGCAGCCATCGCAGCACCCACACCGATTCTCCCAGCCACCCACCCTCTGCCATGCCCAGTGAGGCGGTGGCTCCCACTCCTGCTGCCCCAACCCAGCCTCTGCCAGGCCTGCCCCCCCAGGACCCCGCAGATGGCACTCTCACCCTGCAGAAGAAGCCAGATCCCTTTAAGATCTGGGCACAGTCCAGAAGCATGTATGAGAGTCGATGTGAGTACTTATCGTTTGTTGTCTTGATTAGTTTTTGGAGGTTTTTTGTCTTGTTATAGAAATGTGAAAGTTTCCTGACTTCAAAATTGAACCAGTCATCAAAGTTTGTCTAAATGGTAATAAGGCTTTTTACCATCTGTAAGTTTTGACAGCAAATTGAGGGGATTGATCAGGAGGTGTGTGATGCCTTAATTCACACACCTCCTGATCAATCAAAAAAAAAGATCTCATAAGTCTGAGGCTAATGTACATTATGTAGTTGTGCCTTTTAATGTCTTTTTGCATGTTTGGTTCACTTATGTTTGAGTCACAACTGATCATGTGATAAAGCGGGGCTCCAGAGGGAAGTTAAAAACACACGTGCGAGCAGATGACTGGGACTGATGGTGTGTTTGTTTCTGCCACTTGTATGCATGTTGTCATTTCCATGTTTTCAAGAACTTTTTAGTACAAAAATGGTAGAACAGGGCACGAGTGCACACTTGACCTCACATCATCCAGTGGAAAGATAAATCACACTTTTATGTCTAAACGTCCTATTTGATTTACTAGAAGCCAAACAGCCTGTATCATGCTACCCTATGTTTAGTCAACGCTTAATGTACCCAAAACTGCAACATCACATTAGATACTAGACAGTAATAAGGCACCTCAACATCCTTTTAGTCATGGTCTGTTATTGTATTATTCATGGGCAAACACTATACTCTAAGTGTTTGACACAGAGGAGTCCATGAGATGAAGAGAGTCTATGAGATCCTTCAAAATAACAAGTTCTCTCTCCTGCTCTAACTGAAATACATTCCTAATCCTTCCCATCCTGCACCAGTGGTGGTATGTCAGATGAGGATGGGGAGAGATATGCTTTAAAAAGCAGCTATGTGTTGCAAAAGATAGCGTTTTTGGCATCACAAAAAGGTTAATGTATTTGTCAATTTTTTGGGTTAGCTTGTAAAGCATTCAGAACTGTTCCCGACCAGCTGTGCCAGTCTTGCACATGCTATGTGCTGCAGTGTTGGTTAATGATAATGGCAGCATGTAGAATCTAGGACTGCTGCTGCTAAAATATTAACCGGGCCTTGAGAGGGCTGCTTTAAGATGCAGATGATTGGTATATCTGTTTGATAAGCCCTGAAGGAGCTCCAGCTCTTCTTTTTTTGATTCAGTGAGCAAGAGAGGAGACAATGAAACAAGGAGAGAGACAGACAAAGAATGACAAAGAGGCCCAGATTATGTCTGTGTTTTCATATCTATACATGCTGCCACATCCCAGCTCTCACTGCTTGAATTGGTGAGTAGGAGTATTCATGCATCTAGTGTGCGTGCTTGAAGAGCACTATTTTAGTAACAGGACAGTGTGATTGAAAGGTGAGTCCTGAGAGCTTAAAGAGATGGGAGCTGGACCAATGGACATTTCATCTCTCTTCCAAGACGCTTTTTAAGTTTTAACTTCCTGAGTTATTTCCATGTAGTCCAGAGCAGTGTGTTGGAACTTTGGGTTTTCATATGCAGCTCCAAGTTTATTATCCTATGGGTGGTGTAAAGCCTGGTTTAAGGCTGAGTTATACCTCTTTTAACTGCCCCTGCGCTTGCGTCTTGCGCTTGTGTTAATGGCTCGAGACGTTTATGCTTCATTTTGCTTTGCCGGCGCTTGCGTGTGCTGCGTGGCGATTCACCGCCAGGACAGTAGGTGGAGCAGCGGGTTTTTTCAATGACAAGCCTACTACGATGAAAGGAAATTCACCACCAGGACCTCTTCGGCAAGTCTCTCTTCGAGTGGATTCATCATAGACATAATATATTATGTCTATGGGATTCATGCTTCTTCTTCTTCTTCTTCTTCTTCTTCGCTTTCTACTTTGGCGTTTGAAAACAGCTGTCTTTTATTAGGGGATGAAACCGGAAGATGAACACGCCGCCGGATGTGATGTAGATAGTGGCTTGTGCTCGCGTCCAGAGTGGCTACTCTATAGCTCTGCTCGCGTCTTGCGTCTTGCGTGAAGTTTAGAATATTGAGGTGACACACGCAAGCACGCAAGGGGGGGGGCTTGCAACCGCGCAAGGGTTTGCGTTCCGTCTTGCTGAATTTCTGAGGAGCAAAGATGGACAGAGGTTCTCCAGTTTGTCAACAAATGGGTGCAAAAATCATTGAACCATTTAAAAACAAACCAAAGAAAAAAGACTGTCCAGACCATGATCAGTAAAGCCTGGTTTATAGTCGGTAACGCAAGACGCAAAGCAAGACGCAAGAAGAAACGCAAGCCCTTGCGCGGTTGCAAGCCCCCCCTTGCGTGCTTGCGTGTGTCACCTCAATTTTCTAAACTTCACGCAAGACGCAAGCGCAAGCTACTGGCTGTGGTCGAAACCGCCTACTACTTGATCGATCTGACAGTATGCAGAGCGTTTACACACAGTGCACTTCACTCCTGCCCGAGTCGAAATCAGCCGGCCTGAAAAGCTGATTTCCCTTAAGCTATAAACTCTGTAAATATATAACTTTAGCAACATTTGAAACATTTTCAGGCGAGAAAGTAGTCGTTTAGACCCCCAAGGTGTTGAAAATCTGACAAAATACCGGCTATTTACAAGAAGAAGAAGAAGAAGCATGAATCTATGGAAGAGAGACTTGCCAAAGAGCTCCTGGCGGTGAATTTCCTTTCATCGTAGTAGGCTTGTCATTGAAAAAACCCGCTACTCCACCTACTGTCCTGGCGGTGAATCGCCACGCAGCACACGCAACCGCCGACAAAGCAAAATGAAGTATAAACGTCTCGAGCCATTAACATACGCGCAAGACGCAAGCGCAAGGGCAGTTAAAAGAAGTATAACTCAGCCTTAAGTCCAAAAGCTTAGCTCTGTGATAAAATTGGGTTGTATCGATGCTCATTGCAAAAGTAATTTATACTTCTCTGATGGCAGCAGGATTGCCGAAAAGTACTCTGAGATTGTAGAACAACACAACATATCCTGCCCTCAAGATAAGATATTTTCCCTGTAATGCTGCATGTTTCCTGCAAACCTGAAACACTTCAAAGCTTTTTTTTTCATTAATTTATTTATGTATTTATTGGGAATGTGTTGCAGGCCTGAAAGGCAAAAATTGACTTACATTAACAAATAGAACGAGCAGAAAAAAAATAATGGATTTAAACTGTCTGTTTTTTTACACACCATCCCAACTTTCTCTGATTTGGGGTTGTATATTCTAATCATTAAACAGTGACTGAAGCGTGCAGATCTGTGGTGGTGGATCTCTGTGGAATTTTCTTTCTAATTCTCTCGTGCATTTCAGTGCCAGAATGCCAGGAGCAGGACATCTTCCTTTGGCGGAAGGATACAGGGTTTGGCTTTCGCATCTTAGGAGGAAATGAGCCTGGGGAACCTGTAAGTATGTTTACCTTTAGATGTCATTTTCCGTTTATTGTAATAGCTTATGAATTAAAGGACTGAAGTGCACATACATACAGCACACTACTCTGAATACTCCTCAGTATGGTGCTCTTTGCTTCGTTAGTTTCCTCTGTTTTTTTCTTTTCCTCTGTGTTTCTGTTCAGTCTGCCTTTAAACCAGAATAGCATAAAGTCCTAACACATCACTCCCCTTCTCTAACTGGAGCTGTTGCTCTCTGGAGGATCATATAGACAGCTTGTTAAGAGAAGCAAAGGCCTTATCCACCAATCCTTGTTGTTGTGCGTCATATATTTGTCTTAAAAGAGGGAGCAAGAAGAAGAGTGAAAGGAAGAAATTGAGGAAAAGGGAGAAATAAAATGGCAGCAGGCTTCAGGTCTGCCCCACAGGAGTTAGTGCTTGTTGTTTGTGCCAAAGAAGCTGCATAATATTTGTACGTGTGTTTCTGTCAGTGCTGCATGTACACCCCCACATAATGCCTAAAGCACACAAGCTTTTCAATCCCCCCACAAGGCTGTATTGGCCCTCTTGGTATCTCCTATGTCAGCTGCAAATACCTTGAAGTTATGTAACAGAATACTCTGAAAGGCGGCTGTCTCAGTCATACTGAGTCACTGCACTTTTTCTGATGGTTTTATTTACTGCAGTCTAACAACTCTTAATAAGCTTGGACTCATAGTTGCAAAGCTGCTGTATTACTGTATGTGACTCTGTAGATTCAGTCAAACACAATCCATTCCATGGTGTGTGCTTTCCTTGCCCAGATTTACATCGGACACATAGTGAAGTATGGTGCCGCAGATGAAGATGGGCGCCTGCGGTCAGGTGATGAGCTAATCTGTGTGGACGGCACAGCAGTAGTAGGCAAGTCTCACCAGCTGGTGGTTCAGCTGATGCAGCAGGCCGCCAAACAGGGCCACGTCAACCTCACTGTAAGACGCAAGACCACCGGATACGGAGGTGATGAGGGTTTCTCATAAAACGTGTGCATGTGTGTTTGTTTATATGTCATACACTGTCACATGAATATTATGTAAACATATCGCTTGCCACTTGCTCTTTTGTTCATTCCCCTAACCAGTTTGCTTCAACCCTCCTCATCCCCAGTGTCAAAAGGAGAAGGTGATGTCCCCCCCTCGCCGGCCTCCTCCCACCACAGCAGCACACAGGCGCCCAGTCTGACGGAGGGCAAGCGGACCCCTCAGGGGAGCCAGAACTCACTCAACACTGTCAGCTCCGGTAGCGGTTCTACCAGTGGCATAGGCAGCGGTGGTGGAGGTGGCAGTGGGAGTGCGGTGGTGCCTGCCTCCCTTCAGCCATACGACGTGGAGATCCAGCGAGGAGAGAACGAGGGATTCGGGTTTGTCATTGTGTCATCCGTATCCAGGCCTGATGCCAGCACCACCTTCGGTAAGTGAGGTAGACCAAGTTTGGGCTAGTTGGGATTGACAGCAACATCTTTTCTCAGAGGACACTGTTTGAATTTAAACTTTAATCCAATACAATAGTTTGACAGTTTGTTCTGTGAATTGCTGCATGTTACTTGAATGAGTTTTCCGAATGATGATTCTTTCCTTTCTCTGTGATTAATTCCCTTTCTGGTTGTGAGCAGCAGGCATAGATAGTTTCTAAAAAGAGCAATATTTTGCCCTCGAAGCAGCATTCTTATCATCATGTATTACTCAGTATTTAGTTGGGCTCTAGTTTTAGCTTTACTGAGCATTTTGATTGGACTACTGACCGTGTCCTGTTGTATAATCCCAGAATGGGAATTGATTTATTGTCAACGCCACGAAGATAGATGGCAAAACGGCCCTTTTCAGACTATCACTATCAGGCTTTTTCTGAGTGGTATGGTACATCACACAAAGAACTGGCAAACAGACTGGCTGGTGACAAATTGGAGCCATGTTGAGCAGTGAATCGGACAGCTTTTCAGTTCTGTATACATCTTAGGAACTGTAAGCTTTACTTTTTTTTACAAATAAGATGCTAGCTATCTCCTTGGAAATGGAATCGTGCATGTGCAGAGCCCCTGGGTCAGTTTGAGTCCAGTTGAACATTTACATGCAGGAACAATTCAACTTAAAATGTATTCATTACAATTTCAGTCAGACTAACATGTTTATATATATTGTTAAAGCTCTGATTTGGTCATATTAACATTAATTAGAAGAGAGCAGGCTGGTCCACTTCAGAGAGACTGGGCCAAAGATGACTGGAGCACACAGGATACGTTTTACTGTTATTTTTATTGTGCAAGCATGACTAACGTTTCGACGCCGTGCGTCTTCATCAGAGGACTCTGATGAAGACGCACGGCGTCGAAACGTTAGTCATGCTTGCACAATAAAAATAACAGTAAAACGTATCCTGTGTGCTCCAGTCATCTTTGGCCCAGTCTCTCTGAAGTGGACCAGCCTGCTCTCTACTGACTACAGTCCTAGACTGTGAGCACCAAAACGGCTAGAGCGCAAGTGACCTCCTTTCCCAAGTTTAACATTAATTAGATTTTGTTTTTTTCTAGGATAATGTAATGCTGTTACTGACAATAATTAGAGACTTTACCACCATTTGGCAATAGCCTATAGTAATAAATTAACTTAACACACTGGACTGTGGGAGAAAACACAGAAAGAATGTGCAAATTTAACACATGAAGCATGAGATTGCCAGGAACCAGAAACCATCTTGCCATCCTTATCATTGCAGGCAAGATAAATAATCATTTACATAATATGTAAGTTCTAGTATTTCAAAACCTTGTTTTTTTGTGTTTTTCCTACATTATATTCAGTGCTTTTTAAACTCTTCACAGCATATTCTTATCCAAAACAGTTTGTCTTATGTAAAAAAAAAAAACTCTGTTGACCCACAGAAAGTGTGAAAGTACCACATAAGTTAAAAAAATTGATTCCATCTTCTGGCAGAAGTACTGTACATATGCAGTTACTCCTCAGTGAGTTTTTTTCACTCATGAATAGCAGTAGTATGGGCTGAGGTCACCGACCTGCAGAGCAGACTCCCTGAGGATCAGGTCTGTCTGCAGCTTTATCACCGATACCACCGCTGCAGATTCATGCCTCATAGTGGCCCTCACCAATTCATTTAGTATGTATCGCAGCAAATCAGCAGAATTGCCTGTAATAAAGTTGATCAGGCATTGAAGAAGAATTGCAGATGTCGTCCTTGAACAAATTTTGTATTAACCTTTGAGTGATGAAAATAAATGTCAGACGAAGGATTTTTGTGGACTTACCTGTTTGGGTAGCTGCTGTACTGTGATGTGTCACTGGCAAAACACCAAAATGAATGATGCTGTAGCAATGGCACTCCTCAGGGGAAATATTTTTGATCCCGTGGGCTAATGGTGTTGCTTAGCAAAATGCAACGTGAGAATGAACATGTTATTGATGATGACCTCTCTGACATTGCAAGAACAAGACCTTGCGCGAACGTTTTCTGGCCTCAAAAGATTCTTGTTTTTGCTGCTACCTTTTTGTGTTCCCTTTTCCCCTCAATCGCTATTCCTTGTGGGAGGACGAGATGAATTGATACTGTGCTGTCATGCCGTGATATGGGATCATGGAGTAGCACCCTGTCTTCTGTCTACTAATGGACTAACCATTTAAGACACACGCTAAAATCTGACTGGGGACTCTATTTTATTATGAAATGGAAAAAAAACATTACTATGAGCATTCCTCCAGGAGTACCAGATGTTTTCAGTCCTGTGAAAAACCATTTCTGCTGATTTAGTCTCCCATACATCAAGGATGCAAGCCATTTTTCTCCAGTCCATCAGGGCCCATCCCCCTCTCATTCCCTCTTACACTGACCTGGGGTTGACATTGTGCTTAGCAGATTGGGTATTATATCCTTTCCACACCCTCTAATGTCCCATAACTCATTGTTTAGATAAAGTGACAGCATTCAAGTGCATTCTCAATCAAGACAGAGGGAGGGTAACCTGGATTGTAGATGATGTAATTAATATAGATGCTGCAAAGACTGCTGGATATAAGGAAGGCGCATAGAGAGGAGCGACGATTTACCTTAGACTTTATCACTAGTGCCACATAGAGGCCACGGGTGGTAAATCACTCTTTAAAATTCTTAACATTTTCTGCGCTGTTTGAGATACCACAGCTCAATTACTTGAATGTATTAAAGAGGCCTAATGCTTATTGATCCAGTGATTTGGATACTTCGCTACTCATTAATTAACATATTGGGCTATAGGACCAAAGGACATCTGCATTTTCAAAGGAGCCCATGAATTTTGTTTTTGACATTAAATTTCCTTCTGCCTTTACATGTGGTATTTTGTATGTGTACTGCCAGCAGCGTGCTAACTTAGGATGCATGCACAACATATTGGCTCTCTGTGGGTGAATTGGGATGCACTGATTTGGATAATTAACCTTTCTTCCCTTTCCTTCTTTTCTCCCTGTTTTCTCCTTCTTTTTCCTGTCTTATGAAATACAAATAAACATAACCAATCAACACAATCAAACAAATCATAACCACACACCATTTCTAACATGCAAAATATACATGCAAACATGTTAACACAAAAGCTGGAAATGCTTGTGTGGCAATGCCCCACAAAATAGGGCGCATCATCGAGGGCAGCCCGGCCGACCGCTGCGGCAAACTGAAGGTCGGGGACCGAATACTGGCTGTTAACGGCTGCTCCATCACCAACAAGTCACACTCAGACATCGTCAACCTGATCAAGGAAGCCGGGAACACAGTCTCACTCCGGATCATTCCGGGTGATGGTAAGGCTCTTGGCTTCCAGTTTCTCCTGGCTGTTTCATAATGCAGCATGGTGTAACTTATTGATGGTGGTGGTAGGAACCAAAGGGCTCTGATGCTTTTCACAGGCAAGAGCACTATCATCAGGGTGTGAACCCTTGTGTTAGAAAGGGATTCACTGAGTAGGAGTAAGATGAAGTTGCCCCTAGATGCTTCTGTGGCATTTCCACGATTCCCCTCTTTCTCTGCTATTTGTTTATTTTACTTGCTGAATGTGCTGTTAGTTTGAAAGGATAGAATATAATCAACACAATAAAACAAATCACATTTAATCCAGTGCTTCCCGTCTGTGTCAGTCTCTCAATTTTAGGCAATAAAAGGAAGTAGAATATCATAATATGTCAGTTCAAGCAGTCTGTGACTTTTTCTGTAAATTATGTCAAGTGATGAAACAACGATGCTAGTTAGAATTATGCATGTGCCACTGGTCAACCAAATCATATACTGAGCAGAGCTCAGGAGTGGAGTGCGTCAACACCCTCCACAGGGATACATGAATTTAATTAAGACAGAGAGTTCAAGGGTTGGGGAAAACCCATAGTTAACATACATATGTTAACTGGAAATAATGCAAGCAACCCCAGCTAAAACGTTGGGCTTCCGAAAATTCCACTGAGAGAAATAGAGAAAGTCATATTTTTTTCAAGCGATGAGGGAGCTGTGAGTAAGATTAATCTGAGACAAAAGAGTCAGACTGATGTTCTTGCTAAACGCAGACAGAGCTGTTGTCCTGCAAGTGTCATTGAGGCTTATTTTTTATTCTTTACTCTTGTCTGTGATGAGATGGGATTAAACAAAAAGCAAGAAAAAGACAGTTGCCCCCCCCGGAAAAATAGAGGAAGCACAATGATGCATGCATGCTTATTTTCTTTCGCAAAGAGGAACCAGTGTTTTCCATGAGCAAATGGCAAATGACAACATCACAGACAGTTAGCATCAGGTTGAATAGAGCTGCCTGTGGGGGGTTCAGGGGACTCCTCTGGACTCCAGAGTGTCTTTTGAAACCCAGTCAGGTGAATGCATTTAATAATAGCGGCCACTTTTTTTCAGCTTGTTTCTTTTTTCTATGTACTTAATTTTTTATTGTATACTTTCAGAAACTTCTAATGCCTCTCTGCTGACTAATGCTGAGAAGATAGCTACCATAACCACCACACACACATCTCAGTCCACAGAGTCCCGGTATGTTTTATTTTAAATGTGAAAACATGGATCTATCTTTTTTAGAGTTTATGTTTTAAATGCATGATAAAGTAACTAAAATGTTTGCCTCTCTCTTTTTGGAAGAAATAATTCAAAGTCAAAAGGAGCTCTTCCTCCACCCCCTTCACAAACTCAGATGACACAGGTAAGCACAAATGATTTCACTGCACAGTCGATGATCGCGTGGGATTTGTGTCAAAACACTGTGGTCGCTTGCTATGGCACTAAACAGAGGAAAACTCTTCATCAAGTTAGAAATCATCAGCCTGAATAGTTAGGAAAATAATAATCTTAATAGATAATTTAACATGCCCCTGTTGATACTTTAAACTCCACAGAATCTCCGCTTGACATCGCATGTTATTTGTGGTTGAAAAGTGAGAAATAACTAAATGACTTCCTTAAACACTCTTCGTTGACATCTTGACATTTTCCACAAAGTTTAAAAATTTGAAGGGGAATTCAAAAAGGACAACCAAAGAATCTGACTCCACTTTCTCAAGGCTGAAACACCGGTCTGATATGGTGAATCTACAGTTGTTCCAAAGATAATCAAATAAAAGCACATTTATGGCATTTTTCCATTATAGGGTTCAGTACTGTGCTGTACGGTTCAACTTGGCACAGCCTTACTGTGAATCTTTTTTATTCATTACAATCAGTTTTCCCGCACTATGGGCGGGATCAGATGTTTGCAGCGTGTGTGAAGTGTGTGCGAAGCTGCACCAACACACACTTGCCATGTGTGTGTGTGTGTGTGTTTCTTTAGTTTTTAGTTCAGAAGGGTTTCAAAAACTTTTAATAAGTGTTCATTAACAAATGAGGAGTGCAGAGCTTAGCTCCTGTCAGCAGAAAAAACATGTAATAAACATGTTAATGTATTCATTACTAATAGACATAGTATAAGATGTGCCGGACAATCTAGCTGTTTCATTGAACAAGAATATGTACTGGTGTGTGTGGGCTACCACGAAGACTTGTTTACACCCACAGGTGATGACATGTCACCATATATCATGTCAGTTCATCTCGCTTAGACCTTAGGCTGAGGTAATGCCAAAAAGTATCAGATTGTATCTGTTTCTTGGTACAACGTACAATTGAGAATTAAGAAGAAAAAAAGATGTGAGCCGAGCTGCACTAGGACCATACCATGTAATAAAAAAGTTTACCATTAGATAGTACATTAAATAAATTCTAATTCTAATTCTGTAATACTTTATAACCATGGCTGGTAAAAACAAAAAGAAAACAAAATGAAAAAATTGTGGCATTTAGAGTTTCATATGCAGAAATTCATATATTTATCTATAAGAATCCCACTTAGTATGACTGTATGAAAATGACTGGACCACTTTGAATGAGATCACATTATCTCCTAACCTCTGGTATCAGATGGTCCAGTGTATTTATCCTATGCTAAAAGACATTAGAAAAGAAGCACCGAACCACATTTCCATGGCATTTAGAGAATTTTCCAGATCTCATCATGGCTAGGAACCTTACAATATGCCAGCAAATGCAAGTGAGGAGTACCAATTAAGGAATTGGATGCGCCAATGTCTTATCAGTAAGGGATGTGGTTGGCTGTTTAGAAAGACCACATGTCAGCTTTCTAAATGGCAAAGTGTTTACATAATAATAGGATTGTATTTTGTGATGGTTCTACTTCGAAGTAGCCATAACAGATTCAAGAATAAAAATCCAGCTTGTAACATTTATGGCATGCTTTTGACAGAAATGCAAAAAAATGTCCATTACCTTGATTTTATCTGTGTAGAACCACCATGAAAAATAGTTAGTCTTGCAATGCATACTTCTCATAGCTATATTCCTCATCATACCCTGAGTTCCATCTCTTTTTTTTAATTCTATTGACTGTTAACCCCTCACAAATAAGAATATCACAACCTATTTATTTTTTCTTGAAAGTTATTGTTCTATAAATACCTTGAATGCACCAAGTGGAACTTGATTTATATTTTACACATCTCAGTTGCAATCTACATTTTAGTTTGTTTTATGAATGCATGGTGATTAAATCCTATACTCAGATTAGGTTGAAAGCTTTGGACTTCTCATTATCAAAATTTACCTAAGTCTGATATTACAGAAATATATACAATGAACCTGACCCCGTAATCCTGCAATATGTTGAGGTGGCAAGCAATCTAAAGGAAACAAATACAACGTAAAGTCAATCTGCAGCTTTGTCCTCGTGGACCTGCGAATTTCCTCACACAGCTGGACTATGGTTAAATGGAACCAATGTAGGCAACACTGATTATAATAATGATGAACTACTTGGTTAGTTTTTGGGTAAAGATTTTGTTTTGGGTGGATATTCATTGTGTTACAATGTCTTTAAGTGTTCCTATGAGACCAGGCGGATTATTTTCAGGGGAACAAAGCTTCTGTTTGCAGGGAACTTTTGATGAGTATGGACGCTTTGGGGTCCAGCCCTTGTGGTGCCCTTGCTTAGCGATCTGTACCCTACTCACATGCACTGGCAGCATTAATTATTCATGAATTCCAAGGTATTGTACTGCCATTGACATTTTGAGTTTTTGTGGGACATGGCTTGATTAGTCCTGAAGTTTAGACTCACCTTTCGACTCTATGGATTAGTCACTCTTCTCTGGTGTCTCTGTGACTTTCCCTTATTTTCCTTTTACTGTCTCACAGGATGCTGAATTCTACTCTGTGGACCTTGAGAGAGACAGCAAAGGCTTTGGTTTCAGCTTGAGAGGAGGGCGAGAGTACAACATGGACCTTTATGTGTTACGACTAGCGGAGGATGGAGCTGCAGTCAGAAATGGCAAGATGAGGGTATGAATTTTGAAGTTTATTCTTCCTCTGATTCTTATCTCTAAACGTTTTGGCAGGTCAGATTTCCTCTTCACATTATTGATGAAGCCCTGTCATTAGCCAGTGGTCCTAGTCACATGTCTTCTCTGTTTTAGGTGGGAGACGAGATCTTGGAGATTAATGGTGAGAGCACAAAAACCATGAAGCATTCACGAGCCATTGAACTGATCAAGAATGGCGGCCGAAGGGCACGGCTCGTCCTTAAACGGGGTGATGGATCTGTACCTGAATATGGTAGGTAAAAATGTTGCAGTGTTTTACTCTTCTTTCTATAAATAACAATATTTGTTGCAACTGTACATGCAATAGACTAGAATGCTCTCCTGTCTGCATAGTGTACTGCTGGGACATGATTTTCTTCACTGGATTGCTACTCTGTATGATAGATTTTTCACAGATTCTTTCTGAACAAACTGAAAGATTCAGATTCAGATTCAGAAAACTTTATTGAGTGGTTGACACCCAAGCTTGTTAAGTATTTAACAGTCTGTAGAATGTGTAGTTCATATGCTCTAAAGAATTAACAATACTCATAAAAGCCGTGTGCTCTGCGGCTGGATTATACTTCTCACAGATGGACACATATCACTCTGCATTATCTACAACTTTATGTGGGGATTATTTTCAGAGACCTTTCTACCCCTTTGGGTGTTTTTTTCGATAAAGTGTAAAGTTTAATATTTTCTGGTCTTTCACAAGAAACCCCTTTTTCTTTATTGACATACTGTAAAACGGCCTCTTGTCTGTTTTATTTGTCTTCTCCTCTCCACTCCTCCTTCTTTCTCTCTGATTGTCTCTTGTTACTGGGCTCTTCCTCCTCTCTCCAGCGATGATGGCTCCTCATCTCGCTGTTGGTACAATGAGGAATGACAAGATGGGAGAGCCCTGTTTCTACCTAATGGGCCAAAATCAGACAACGGTTTGTAGCCAAAAGTCTGTCCCAGTCCACTCTCCCTGTCATCTTTTTCCTTCCACTTTTTCACACCCTTCCGTCCTTCTCATTCTCTACCTGCATCCTACTTTGTTTGTGTTTGCGTGCAGATGTGTTTACACTGTAAACGTGCTTTATGTCATGCCTGAATTCAACTTTACTTATTTAACTTCTGTGAGTCCATACACATGCAAGTCCTAACCCCTTCCAGCCTCAGTCCAAATGTTTGTAATAGAACTAATTTGATGCCACCACACGTCACACGCTGCTGCAATAGAAACATGTCCGACATGGCAGACCTTCCGCAAAGCGCACTTCCTTTTTTGGTTTGTTTTTGGTTTGCTCTTCCAGTTGATGTACATTCAACATTTTGTTTTGAATGACTTCCTAGGTGCCTGCTGTGTCATTGATAACCCTTGCCCTATACGTGCTGATGTGTTGCACCTGCTGTTGTTGCTGATATCACCTTGTGTTTCAACCTGCAGCCCTATAGAAAAAAATGTATAAAAAATGAATCACTCAATGCATTTTTTTATAGATGTAAATCAGAGTCTTACACATCAGTTTAGATTAGGCAGTTTGTTTTGGGGAATATTTGCAGCGTATTCAAGAACCCATGTATGCATGTTTTCCATTAATATCTGCATTGACTGTGTGTCATGTCAATGCAAGAGTTCACATGAACCAACAATAAAAGTCATGTGTGCTGAACATTCTGAATGTCATTTTTTCAAATAGATTTTTTAATGTAAAACATTAGAGGTATTCCTGTTCAGCTCGCCTCTCCTTCTCTCTCCTCTCCTGCAGACGGCAGCAATGACGGGCACCCTCCCACACCCGGGGCACAAAACACTCCGGAAGTGAGAAAGCTGCCATTCAACAGCCGATATCACACCTCATTGGAGTCCAACTATCCACCAGACCTTCACAAACCATCACGCCTGGAGGAGGCTGTGCGTGGCCGAGATATGGACAGGGACAGGGCTGGGTCAGATCAGATGGACTTCCAAGGCCGGCAATTTAACCCCCATCATCATCACACCTGGAGTAAAAATCACAGTCAAAGTACCCCCAGACAGCAGTCTCCCGACAGCAGTAACAACAGTAGCAATGGCAACAAGAAGAGCCGAGGCCGCAAAGTCAAGAAGTCTGAGTCCGAAAGCGGCATTTCTAAACTCCTAAAGACTCTGAGGAAGGACAGCTCAGGGAAAAAGGCTGCAGCTGCCGAGAAACTGAGGGGGCGAGAGATCTCGAGCAGTAGTTCTACTTTGGATGGGAGGATTCGTCAGCAACGTCGTGGCTCCCTCGACCGCTCACCAACCAGGAAGCGCGGCTCATCTCCAGATCGTCGTCGGGCAAAATCGATGGACCGCAAGGCAGAGCGAGCGCATCGTGACCGCACACCTGAGAGGGAGAACGATGATGGAGGGTTCCTCGCAGTCACCCCTGAAAGGAAGTTCTATGAGCGAAGGCTCGTTAAGGACTCTGAAATGACTGGGCAAGTCAGGGAGACTACAACTCCCGAGCGTGCCAACAACAATGGGGATTCCTTGTCTCTTTCCAGGGGTCGCACATATGACAGAGCCATGAAGAATGGCAACCTTCTGAGAGACCCTTCCTCAGAGAGGAGGGAGGAGAGACACCGTATGAACGGGACGATGGAGAGACAATACAGAACGGAACGGGATTCTTCCCCTGACAGCAACTACAGCTGGGACGAGCTGAACTATGCAGCAGCACCAAGACTGAAAGACTACTACAGCATGATGAAGAACAACACTGCACACAACAACGCTGCCTACAACAACACAGGCCATAACAATAACACAGTAGGCCACAGCTCAAACCAGATCCCTGAGCCCAAGAGAAGGCTGTACAAAGAAAGCCCCAAAGACCTCAGCATCTAGAGCAGAGCAGAGATTTCCCTCGCCACTCTCTCCTCTATCTTTGCAAACTATGTACCATACACTGGAATTGGACTTCTGACAACACTAACTCTAATTCTTTATTGGTCAAATGGTTTATTGATTAATTTGATTAACTTAATTACATGTTATCCCATCCAGAGATTCATAAAACAGCAGGAATCCAATCCTCCTATCAGTTTATACTGGTTGTTTCTGTCATTGTTCTCGTTATTTTGAACATAACAAAGGTTGTTGTACTATAGTAAAGGTATTGTATGTGCCTGCATATGAAATCAGTGATATTGCTTTTTGTTGGCATTGCTGACTAAAGATTTGTTTCCTCAGAGTTATGAACCATGCTTCCATTTGTGGTTACTTCTAACTGCTGAGCCTGTTTTCAACTTGTTTCTAGATGTCTTTTTCAATCCTGAATTGCTTTACTGAACAAACTATAGCACAAGACGCAGATGGTTCACAACAACAGTGGAAATAACGATAGAGTTGAAGCAAAAATCTGAATTTAAGTTCAGGTGGTAAAAATAGAGTGATAAATTACAAAAATAAGATATGACATTTTTACATTTGCTCACTATTTATTTTCCAATTTGTCCCATTTCTTAAGCAAACTACATTAAATCTTTAAGGACCTAAGTAGAAGTGGAAGCATGCTGCACCCCCATTTGTGACGTGTGTGCCATTGAGATGCTTGACAGCCTGGCCCCATTGGCTTGGACACATATGTGAAATAAGAAAAGTAATGTGAAAACTGACATTTCCATTTTTAGTTTCCCCTGGAACAGAATTAGGAAAAAAAAAATAGAAATTACCCCAACTCCTCTGTGTGTACGGATGCCATAGGGAAGGAGCTCGACTCACTTTAAACTAAAGGCAAAACTGTTCTTTGTTGTGAGAAAATGGGAGTTATGCAAATTTGTCGCCGATTCGGTAATTTCAATTTCAATTTAAATTCAGTAAATTATGAGTCTGCATAATGCCATAAAACCAGCTGAAGCTGCCATGAAGTATGTTTTTTTTTATATGCCAAAAAAAGCAAACCAATCTGTAAGTTATCCCTCTGCAAGATGCATGTTTAAATCAAAATGTAGTGTAACCACTGATGTGATGGGTCTGAGTGAGAATAACCGATAAAGAACACGCATTCCCACACTTTTTGTTCGCACAGTTGTTTTCGCCCAGTCCTCGTGTTTATTGTGCAACAACCACCTCCTGGGTCCTGACACAAATAGCTGATGTGGTGTGTTGGGATGGTAACATATGGAGAGTCCTGGTACAGGAGACAACTAATCTGCCATGCTGAGCCATGCTGTCATGCCACTGGAGTCTGACTGCTGCTGTTAACGTGTTTTGTGTGTATTCTCTGTTTTACGTTTCATTTAAGAATCAAGAATATATTGGATAAACCACAAGTAAAGGATTGCTTCATCACTGTTGTCACCATGGTACTGTATTCAACAGAAATAGAACCCCCCCCCCACCCCCGAGAAAAATCACCTTTAAGGAGTTGGCCATCACCTGTAAAGAAAAAATTTTTTTTTTTTTTAAAAATTAAAAAAAATTCAATATAACTACTAAGAACCTGTCGAGGAATAAAATGTTGCCTTTTTCTTGTACAAAAGAGAAATTTATGGAAAACCTCTGCAGTGAGGAATGTGATATTGTGTTTATATTTCAGAAATGGACCTGATGATGATTTATGAGAAACATGTTGATTTACTCTGGATCAGGTATGTAAAGACATTTTAAAATGAAAGACTGTATTTGGTCAATCAGAAACTGGTGTTTTGAAACTCTCTCGATGGTTAGCCTGCCTTTGTATTATAAAGCACTTGTATGCAGTCTGTGTTCTTCAAGCATTATTTCTTGCAATGTGCTCCAGACATAATGCTGTCTCTGTGTTGATAAAAGCAGTACATGTATATGGGCCAATCTTTTTTTATATAACTATGCATATATAAATACTACATTGTTCATAGCTTTATTTGACCCATGAAGCTATACATAACATTAGTTAAAGTACAAGTAGATGTGGACTTATCCAGCTTCTTTCCTTAAGATGGATTACAATGTATATGTAGCTATCAAAAGAAGTCTGTGAATGCTATTTTTATTATCAAATAAAGTTTTCCATACAAATTAAAGAGGATTTCAGTTCTCTACACTGCTACATGTCTCAAGAGAGAGCTTTTGATGTTTTTCACTTCTTCTTCACAAAGTCAGTCATAAACATCAGTCTCAGTCACGCTGTTTCAATGTGGAGGTTTACAAACCAGAAGGCTGAACAATGGTTTACACGCCTATAAAAACCACAATTCTGCGTGCACATTACACGCAGAATTTGACATTTTTCCTGGCATGCCTTGAAGAATGGTGTTTTTTTTTTCTGATTTGCCATGAAAGTCAGAACACGATTCCTACTGAGCGTAGACACATGCACATGACCTGCGTGAGTTTTCTACACGTCCTTTGCTTCGTCGTATGCTTCTTTCCATGGGATGCACTTAACTACATAAAAATGTAAAAACAAAAGCGTTCTATAGTGTTAGGAGTCAGCTGAACCGCCTGCTTTGTAAGTAGAAAGGCATTGCACCTCAGATGGTACAATTTAACAAACTTGAAATTAGAGTAAACACGAAAGTGATTTTTTTTTTGTTATTCATTCCTTTGAACTTATCACCGGCATTTATTTCCAAAATGTGAAAAGGTAATTGTCTATATGAAGAAAAAGCTTTTTCAGTTGTCTTTGAAATACACATTTCATTGCATCAGTGCGCCACCACAGACATGGGAGAAATGCTCTTCATTTTAGGTGCTACGTTAACGTGGAGAGAACCTGATATTCTCCTTTTAAGCTCTCACTTGGAACTAAGTGTCTCTGCGAGAATATCTTTAGAATCAGTGGTATTATTGTTGCTATGGCTACGAATGAAGGTCATTGCGGGAGGAATCATCTGATGTTCTCTTTTGCTTTAAGTCTACCATACTCCACAATAAAGAAGCGTGGAGGATGAAAAAAATCATCACTTGAGTTTCTGTTTACTGCCATATTGGTACAACTCACCCTAAAGAGTGGATACAATTTGATGTCGCTAGAAACTTGAACTTGAATTTCATATAGCATTATTGCAATAGCCTGTCATTATCTTTGTATTATTTGTACCTCCTTAGCACTTCTACAGTCACAGCAGAATAATAAGGTGAAACATTGACCAATGCAACAAAACATTGTCTTAATTCTATTGAGAGATGCTGTGCAAGGACTAATTGTGCCAATCACTCTTCTGATCTAAAGGTAACACTTAACCTAGTCTCCTTTTATAGAATTCATAAGGAATGATCACTTGTAGAAATTATTTACATACATGTTTAAAGTAACATAAAACTATAAGGTTTAGGTATTAACTATAATTCATTCTTTGAAGAAATATGCTGTATTCTGCAGTATTACAGTTGTGTTTTGGTATATTCTAATTATCTGTTTATATATTGGGATATATATATATATATATATATATATATATATATATATTACATCCACTTGTGGATGCTAAAAGGAGAACCTGCAGCTACTGACACACAGGATTTATTTTAAGGTCGATATGCATAACCTTTGCATCAAGGTGTCTTTTAGTAAATACAGATTAGTATTAACTGTAAATCTTTGTTCACCTTTTATTTTTGTGACTAATATTCATCACCAGATTAAGCTGGATGCGGTGTCCTGTGTATATTCATCCTGGATGAATAATATTATAATCCGTTTAGGGTAAGATCTAAGTCCAAGGTGACCTGTGATTGACATGAGATTACAGGAGGAAAGCAAGCACCCTCAATAGAAATATAAACACTAGTCTAAGTTTCTAGATTATTCTAAGGTTCTACAGAGGAAGAGCAGTATGCTCTGCAATTATATTAGAAAAAGTAGAAACCGACTCAAGACATAAATGCATTCTGAGTAGGTCATTCACATTTATTTATTTGATTAAATATACTAGTCATATGAACTTTGCCATCCAAGTTGTAATTAAAACATAAACAGGACGAATCATTTGCAAAGTGCGTTTTATTTTACGTTGCCTTGATTACATGCCTCTACATTCAAAAATAAGCCAGTATCATATAGGATCCAACCGTGAAAGATTACATTTTTTTTCCTTTCTTCTCAGGAAAAAAAAATCTCATAGATTGTTAAATTGGATATTCTGTACATACAGGAACAACTCTGTAATGGGCTGACCTTCCCTGCAACTGTCTTTAAGTTGAACCAACTCGTTTGTAAAAATACAAAAAGGAAGTTATTTCTGTAGACATTAGCCTTCAGTCGTTTCCCTGGGGGAGCAAAAGTCTTCTTCTTGGATAGTGGATCTTGGAGCCTTTGCTTGAAGCCCCTTTTATGCAGGAGACACAGAGCTGGAGGAGACAGAGGAGGCCTCGGTCTTGGAGGCAGTGGAGGATGCTCCCTCCTCCTCTTCGAAGGGATTCTTCCCGCAGCACAAGGTGGTGATCATGCATTGGCGGAACTGCTTGTTCATGCAGATGTAGATCATTGGGTTGTAGATGGAGGAACTCTTGGCAAAGAAGGCTGGGATAGTCATGAAGAGCGGTCCGAATTCAGAGCCCTGATGTGTGAAGATATACCAGGCCACACTGGCATAGGGGCACCAAGATACCAGGAAGGCAATGACCATGATAATGACCATGCGGGTGACTTCCCTCTCAGCTCTCTGGGTGGTCTCAGACTCCTGCTGGGCAGCAGCAGCCTCTTTGACAGCACAGACCAGACGGCCATAGCAGAAGAACACGACAATCATAGGAATGAGGAAGTGGCAGGTGAACATGTAGATAACGAAGGACTCATTGTTGAAACCCTCTGCACGAGTATAGTAGTCGATTCCACATGAGCACTGCATGCCCTCAGGGATGTAACGAGACCAGCCAAAAAGAGGGGGTACAGCACAAGCAGAAGCCATTACCCAGGTGAAAGCGACACCCATAATAGCGTGGTTCTCACCAAAGCGGAAGTTGCTGATGGGCTTGCAGACGACCATCCATCTTTCAATAGCCAGAACAACCAGTGACCAGAGGCCAATCTCACCACCAAGGGTAGCAAAGAATCCTTCCACATTGCAGCCAAGGCGTCCAAGGACGAAGTAGCCGTGCATGGAGGTGTAGATCGTTGTAGTGAATCCTCCAAACACCATGAACAGGTCGGCCACCGCAAGATTCAGCAGGATGTAGTTTAGAGAGGTTCGCAGCTTCTTGTGTTCGATGGTGACGTAGAGAGTAAGGAAGTTGATGGGGAAGCCAACCAGGATGAGGAAGAACATGTAGGCGCCCAGAACAGCATAGGCTGCTGGGTTGACAAGGTAGTACTGAGGGTATTCATAAGGACTCCGGACAACGCCAGTAGTGTTAAGCATAGGAATATAGAAATAGGGTCCCTCTGTGCCGTTCATGATTGCGGCTTGCGGTTTCTCAGCCCTTCGATGGTGTTTCTTCTGGCTGTTTGGGAGAGTGATGGAGATGGACCTTGCTACAAATGGATCTGGTGGCCAGCGGCTGGCTTTTAAAAGGCACACCTTGGATTATCACTTTCCAAATCCGTCAGCACAAATTGATTTAGGCCACAGTTAATATCTAATCCAGCCGTCACTGCAAACATAAGTGACCACTCATCAAGATATTAAGGTTACACCTGCTCAGGCCTGTCAGAGCTATACGATGACTATCTATTGATGACGGTTTATTGCTGGGCACAAATTTACAAATTTTCGTAAAGCTTATTTTCTCAGCCTGTAACTCAAATAGAAAAATAAAAAAAATGCATCTTGTATGATACACATTTCTATAATAACTTTAAGCTTTGAAATGTTTTATTTATTAACATCACCAAGGGCATAGGAATGAGTTTAACATTGGGGGAACACATATCGGAAACCTGAGAGATATAAAATAATTTTGGGTGGGACAAATGCGCCTATCTCCAATAGTGGGGGGGACACCCCCCCTTCCTACACCTATGAACATCACATAAGGTCCATCTAAGGTCCATCTAAAGGTGGAAGCACACAAATGTGATGGACTTGTGTTAAAAGTGTCTACCATCTTCCTGGGGGTTCTCAGATCCATGACCAGAAGTTCAACTTTTATTTGACCACTCTAGAAATTGAAGAGTACAGTATGTACAGCATTGTTCTAACCAAAACAGCAACAGGTGAAAACAGCCAATGAAATTGTCTTAAAAAGATACATTAATGTGTGCTAAGTCGCTTTACTGAATCTGGAGCAGTGGCCATGGTGTTGCTGAGTGGAGGACCATCTTAGCTGTTGGTAAAGAGCTCAGCACTTTCCTAATGAGTGTTGTAATAAAGAGATTTGGAGCTTATGGATATGTTCCTCTCACAAGCCTGTAATGGATTTAATGTTGCAGAGGGTCACTCTCACTTAGCAGGATGATACATTCTTGAGATGCGATCCATTACTTTCCCTTTCCCTTTCATTTTATTTTTTATGAAGGAGTGAATGAAACTATGAACTTTGTCAGAACCTGAAATGGTAATGTGTTTTGTTTTAATTAGGTGTTCTTGGAAGTTAGAAATGTGGCCTCTTTAAGAGCGCTTTTAGTATTGGTAAGTGCTGTATAATCAATTGGATACAATTAATTAATTCCAATCAATATTTTTTATCATTTTTTTTTATTATTATTTTATATTTCATAAACTAAAATGATAATTTGGATTTTTTTTAAAAGGCAGCCATCAGCCACAAATAAGTTATATAAATTGTCATCAATTTGATTAATTGATTGAAGATATGGCAGAAAATGAACTCTTGCTCAAATAATAGAATGTTAAGCTCTCATCTCATAATCCTCATTCAACCCAATGGCATAGTTTTTTCATCTTGATTGTATTATTTCCACAAATGCCAGATGAAGTGAAGAATGGCAGAACACTGCATTTGTTCAATTAAAGACCTTTTACATAATTCAGTAAACACAGCATGACAAAAAAAATAAAAGAATAAGAATCCCTTCTGTTAACTTGCACTTTGAAAATACAAAGGCCCACTGGCTGGTCTTTGGAATAAAAGATATTCAACTTGGATATCCTGCTCAGAGTTGCAGGGCCCTGGAACATGGTTTAATGCGTGACTTTTTCTCTTTGAATGAAGTTATAAAATTTAACTGTTAAAAAAGTAAAAGGGACAGAGGCTTCCAGCCAACTAGCCAGAAATTCCAAACTAGTTTGCCCAACAAAAAAAGAAATAGAAAAAAAGGGGAATTTCAAGTCTTCAAGGAAGATAAAAAGGATAAAAAGAATAGTTTTCTGAGCAAACTGTGCTCTCTGGTGCAGAATGATTGGAATGAACTATTTCAGCGATAAAACAGATTAATTAAAATACACCATCAACGCTTAAGTCGAGTAACTTAACTCTCAACTCCAAATAAATAGCTGGAGTAATGAGATCATATAATGGTTTAAAAGCATTACAAGGTTTCAGTTTTCCAAATGTAAAAAAATTTGCGACGTTAATTTCTTCCATACAGTGTTTAGCAAAGTAAACGAACACTTTGGAATTGTCTGCATTTTCAATTATGGACAAATAGTCTCTTTGCATATTCCAAACATTGTTTTGCCCTACTGACAAACATGTGTGTCAGTCAGAGTCAGTGAAACAAGATGGAGGGTGTGGGTTACTGCTGCTTGTGGGCTGATGCAAGTAAAAGTGTGTTATTTATTCTAACGACGAAAAATTAAATTATGGTATTGGGCTGCTTCACTTACAGCAGGGAGGTGAAGCAGCCGGACAACAAACTAAGTATACAAGTGAATCTATGCCAGACTGACCTCTCTCAAAGAAATCCACTTTTCAGAATGGTCCAGTCAGATCCTGGACATTTAGCCTGTAGAGATGCAGCGAATTGAAATATTATCATTATTTATAACTGACATAAACTTAAGCAATATTATATTTGTTAACTAATCCGACTCATATGAAAATCAGATCACAACATATAACCTAATTGAAATTGTTATAACCAGACAATTCATGCTGTTTTTCACAAATTCTTAATAAGTTATGTGACACAATCAGTGTCAAAAAAAAAGGAAGCTAATAACAATCATGTGGCCCACATCATACTTAATGCATGTAAAAGTGTGTGTCTTTTCTGTGTATTTTTTCTACAATGACGGTTTAAATCTGTTACGATTTGTAGATAGACAAATGGCCGTGTGTGTTCCATTAAAACTTGATTTGACAGATGTCCATCCATCCATCCATTTTCTATACCCGCTTAATCCGTCGGTAGGTCACAGGGGGGCTGGAGCCTATCCCAGCGGCCATCAGGCTAGAGGCGGGAGACAAGTCGCTAGTCCATCACAGAGCCACACAGAGACAAACGAGACAGGTTTGACAGATGTTTATATCAAAATAGATATGGGCCAGTTATAGAGACTTGAGAGCTACAGTGTGTTTCTATTATCTGTTGTCCAAATACTGTAAAGGATTTTCAGATCCTCCGGAGGATCAGGACAGACCTAGCCAGGCTAGGACAGACCTGCTACAGAGCTGTGAAGTTTCTACTTCTGTATTTTGGTACTTTGCTGCCCCCTTGAGGAAGCTAAATTAAACACAGGTTTACAAATATGAGGCTGTATTGATTCATAAGGTTTTCAGGGATCCATCTCATATGTAAGATTTATATCTGCTCCCTTTTAAGCAAAATCTTTTTTTTCATTTTTTTTTATTCATGACCAACCCAAAATTTAATGAGATCTATTTCTAATTGGAAGAAAAATATTACTTTTTACACAACTTTGTGTATCTGTCAGCTAGTTACAAGTAGATTTTAGATTTAATCGTGAGAAACTGTAAAAACCAAGCTTTTAACATGTTCGTGTTCTGTTTGTTATGTGTTAGAAGCCCTCCACATATAAGCATTTCCTCAGTAAAACTGCAGTGCACTAGTTCCAATCTCCAAGTCACAGCACACACAAGCAAACTGTCAGGGCTTCATACATAACAAACACGAGGAAGTAATCCTGTCAGCTTGTGGGATGAGGCCAACCTTTCAGGACTGTTACCTTGTGTTTAGCATCACAGTATTAGATGCATGCTAACTCTGTCAAGAGGGAAAGCTCATGTTATCTGCGTGCGCTTATTTCACTTCAGTGTCCTCAGCTGCTTAGCTCCTTGCTTTCTGGAGAAGTATGTTGGAAAGTGTTTGCATTTGCATCAACTTCAACAGATGTGAAATTCTGACTGATATGTTGGTTTCTAGGGATTGGGTAGGGAAAAACAAATGCCCTCACCCACGGACATTGATTAGAGGGCAGACAATGTGAGCCTGAAGCTAGAAACAAAGTGTTCTCACTCATGTCAGGCGAGCTGAAGACATCTGACCATTCTTGCCCTTATGTTAAATTCTTTCTCCTCTCACTCCAAGTTTTCATGGTTTCAGTTTTTGTTTGTTTTGCATGAAAATAACTTTTACTACTTTATACCTTAAAATGTTTTAGATGTAACTCAACATGTTCCTGTTTTAGTATAGCAGGACCTGTGAACACAAAAATGAGCTGCTTGCAGAGAACAGAGGTGCTTGTTGTACTGTAAAGAGAAACATACCTTTAGAGAAAGAAATGTCCATTTGGGGTTTCTTGTCTTGTCTAGTCTCTCTTTAAGCCTGTTGAGGCCTAAAGGTCATCACAATCCAACTCCACAGAATCTAGGCAAACTAAAAAAATCAACATGCCCAATCAAACTTTAAATGAACCTAGGCTTCTGTTAAAAAATTAAGAAGCACATCTCATTTAGCAGTATACGTTGGAGACTATACCGTTTTTTTGGGGGGTTGGGCTAAATTAACAAAGCACTGTAATACTTAGTATATAACATAGTCAAGTCAAGTCAACCTTAATTGTCAATGCTGCCATATGTGCAGGATATACACAGAATTGAAATAGTGGTTCCCTTTTATCCCTGGTGCAATACAGCAATAAGCATGAAGTAAAATATAAAGTTGAAGATAAAAAAATATATTAAAAATATATATACTCCTAAAAGATATTAAAAAAAACGGCAGTGGCAACTCTGTATATATATGGCAGTATAAACAGAATAAACAGAATTTACAGTATGAACAGTGAGCTATGTACAGTTAGTGTACAGTAATTGACTGTACACAGTGCTATTTGGTTTGCAAGATTCTTTAGAGTTTGTGAAGGGACTGGTGCCATTTGGTTTGAGCATGGGGGGGTCAGTGTCCAGAGTTTGTGGGGGCAGAGAGGAATGGGGGACAGTGCTGGGAGGGAGTTCAGCATCCTGACAGCCTGGTGGATGAAGCTGTCTCTCAGTCTGCTGGTTCTCACCCAGAGGCTCCTCAGTCTCCTCCCGGAGGGCAGGAGGCTGAAGAAGCAGTGGGTGGGATGGGTGAAGTCCCCCGCATTGGCGTGTGTTGAAGATGTCTTGGAGGGAGGGGAGAGGGGTGCCGATGATCCTCTCAGCTGCTCTCACTATGCGCTGCAGGTTCTTCCTGCAGGATGCAGTGCAGCTGCCATACCACACAGTGATGCAGCTGGTCAGGATGCTCTCGTGGTTAGAAGGTGTGCATGATGGGGAATGGTGTTCTGGCTCTTCTCAGTCTGCGGAGGAAGCAGAGATATATTATTTGACACTTCTTGAATTTATATCACCATTATATGCATGCAGAATTGGGACAAACTCCATTTGCCTAATGTGTTTTTCACAGGTGGAACAGACAAGATGTGCGACAAGATGACCTTATTAAAGGGTCACTGACTCTTTTTAATCAGTCAGATTCATCAAATACTGGAATCAATGGTGAAATATGACATTTCTCTTCAGTCTGTTTTAATAAAGAAAAATGAAGACATGATCACAATTATTAAGACTAATTTTGACTGTACAGTTAACTGTTAATTGTCACAGGCCAAGCCATGAATCTTTTTATGTCATCAACTGCAGTTTTTTCTTTTAAAAAACAAAACTGAAATCTAATGTAAATGTTTTAGATGTTTGTCAACTGTGTGGTGGTAAGCCTCACAGCAAGAGGGTTCCTGGTTCAAATCCCGACTGGAGCCTTTCTGTGTGGAGTTCTGCATGTTTTCCCCGTGTGTGTGTGAGTTCTCTCCGGGTACTCCGGCTTCCTCCCACCATCCAAAAACAGGCATGTTAAGTTAATTGGTGTCTCTAAAATTGTCCCAGGGAGTCCCTCTATGTGACCCTGTGATGGACTGGCAACCCATCCGGTGTACCCCAATTCTCGCCCAATGACAGCTGGAATAAGCTCCAAACAAGAAGACATTTATAAGATTTGGATATGAAAACTTTTCAACCTTGGGAGAGCAAGCTTTCAGTGTTTCCACCACACAGAGAGTAATGATTCTCATTTGAGAGTAGTATTTATGTTACATGTGTATTACAAAAAAAAAAAACTTTGACTAATGGTCGCACAGCCTCACTGCCTAATGAATGACTGTGGTTTTTAGAGGACAAACGTGTGGGCAGAGTGTGATGCTCTCTCACTCTGCCCACAGGAAGTCTCTTGCTGAGTGACCGGTAAAGAGGAGGGAACACTGTGACCAGGACATGGCACATTCCACAGCTCCAGCTCCCACATACATTTCACACTGCAGGGTTATACATCATCAGGCCCGTAAAAGCAAAAATAACATCAGCGGGTGTCCAACATGTCAAGATTCGTTTGAAGTTTCAATGTGTGCAAACACACACAAATCTGTGTCACGGACTGTGCTTAAAACATTCTTTGTTGTTATGTGGGCCATTTTTGAGCAAAAATAGCAAATGTGTAGCTGTTTAAGTAAGTTAAGTTTGGGACCATATGGAGCATGAATTATTATTATTATTAATTATTTTCAGACCTTCAAGACAAAATATTTTCAAATTAATCCAGAAAAAAAACAAAACTTTGATATATTTTATTTACGGTGCTTATCTCTGGATACATTTTTACTAGAGATAATAATTTCGGCTTTTCTGCCACTTTTGAATTGAATAAGCAAAAGAAAATGGATGGATGGACATTTTACTATCAGTGAACAATTGGTTAAATCTTTTTTTTACTTTGTTCAACAAAGAGTCTAGAAGCCTAAAGTTGCAAAATTACAAAAATAAAAATGGAGAAAAGTAACTGGTTAACTGAAAAAAGAACTTCAGGTCAAGAGAAATCATAAGTGCATTTCCTTACAAAACCAAACATCTAAGAGCATAACTAGTGCTAGAGTAAGTGCAATAAGTTAGGTACCTAGACAAATGGGAAAAAAGACAATTTAGGAAACAGAATTATTTCCAGCCAGTTATATCTGAAGACTGGTGAGAAATGTGATTTATGAAATTTTTGCACAACCAAATAATCAAAATGTTTGTGGACAAGTAGTTTTGGCACCGATTTGTTTTTAACTAATTTAAATTTATCTAAAGGTGCACTGATAACACAATGGGCTGTGTTAAGTAAAATCCCAGACACACAATTAATAAACTGTATTCTCTGACAACCCCTCTAGAAAACGTCCCCTAATTCAAATCTAAAAACAGGCTGGAAAATCAGTCAGAGCTTCTTTCATTATGTTTACCAGCAGTGGGAGCTGTTCGCCTTCAGTATACTACACGGCATAATCGCTCACATTCTGCTTTATTATTGATTCCACTGGAATCAACTAAGGCAATATTTGCATCTTGTTGCTGAATTAGAAGCATCATCTAAGGCCATCTGAGGCTTTCCAGCTGCATCTTTCCAATGCATTATTCACAATGTCTAAGATGCTGTGGCAGTGTCTCTCCCGCAGCTGATGCACGTCCATGTTTCTCAATCAGTGTCTTTTATGCAACCTCTGCTACTACAGTGTATGAAATGGATCTCTCAGACCTTCCCTCGTGTCAACAAAGGCTACAATTTATGCAAACCCTTTCAGTCATCTTAAGTATAGAGAGCACGAGGTCAGAGGTGTTGTTACAGCTTCCTTCACTGGAGCCCTTCAGGAAATGAAATCATGCTGCATCAACAACAACTGCGCTCACCTATTTTCAGTGCCCAGCTATTTATACCTTGTGTGCAATCATATGTACACCAATCAACCTCTTAACTGTTTTGGAAAGTAAAATTTTTCACTGTGAGACATAAAAACAAAGCCTCTCCAGCAAGCATATGTGCTCATTTCCATAAACTAGCATTAAGTCAATCCTTCTTCTTCCTGTTGCCATCTTCTCTGATTTCCTGCTTTTCTTGCTTCCTCTCTGCCTCTTTATGGTAGTCCTTCAAGTTGAATCACACACACAAACACACAGGCACACACTTATTCAAAGGTGACGTTACTGTAGCTACTTCATACCACCCATTGTTCATGTTTGACAACTGCAAAGAAATTAGCGGTCTTTGGCATGATTCATCATCTTTCAATCGACTGGTTGCTAAGGTGATGAATCCACAGTGCATGTGCAGAGCACTGAAATCCTGTGGTGTGTACAGAGTATTGGCCTGTGCTGATATACACTGACTATGTGGTGGAAACGGGACTACACTGCCAGGCTGATCCTCGTTCTTAGCTCTCCTGGCTTGATGTTTCAGGGCTTTGAGAAAGAAGTCGCAGATCCCAGATTCTGGTGGTTAAACCTCTCACAGTGTGCACAAATGTCACTCTCATCAGCAAACACTTTCAGACACACACACACACACACACACATCCACGCACAAAACACCTCCCACACTCTCATCTGCACATGATCACAGAACTACCGCTTCAAAGCCACACATATTCATCAGTCCTCTCTAAACTCCTTTTATGATATCTCATCATTGATATGTAAAAGAGTGGCACATATTCTGGTGAAGTAAATAGGAGCTAAACACCTGGATCAGGCTCTCAACCTTGTGTTGGTTTCGGTTGTTGTTTTAAGTTTGTATGGCAATTGTATTTTTTTTTTCCTTCTTTTCTTTTAGAGCTCTGTTGAAAGATCTCTCTAATATGGTGTCAAATGTAGCCAGGTAGCCAAACTGGGAACCAAGTAAAACACCCCGGATTGCTGGAAACAAGTCAGACAAAAACATGTCACACACACACACACACACACACACACACACACACACACAAATATACACAGAATGATGTTCTAAAAGCGCTGTCTTAACCCTTACCGACAGTATTGGGGAAACTAGAACACTGGGACAAGTTTAAATAAAAAAGAGTAAAAATGGATAAGATATTAAGATATGAAATAAAATGGTATAAAAGACATGGGTTAAAAATTAAAACAAGTTTTTTAATTGTACAAAGAATATAAATGTGTAAGTCATTTATAAATAAATTGATAAAACACATAGAAAATTATAAAACTAAATTTAACATAAGGAAGGAAATAAATGGAAGTAGAATATTGATTATGAATGCTAACTTCAATTAAAAGCCCTACTAAAAAGGTCAGTCTTAAGTTTTCTTTTGAAAATATCTAACTATTTTGGCTTATAGCAAACGACCCATTGGTTTATATATGAAGTCAGAACAGGATCAAAAAAATTCAGATAATGATTGGATGTCAATCTTTGGCCAATCTTTGGCTCAATTGGCTAGCTTTAACTAATCTAATCAAATCAGTGGATACTAGCCAGGAAGTTGGATCAAAGGCTTTCTTAAGCCAGATGAGAGAACAAAAACACATTTTCCTCCAAGAAAATATGTCATCCTTAGCAACTCAATCACTGAAGAAATACATTATCATGTAGTTTTGAAATTGAAACCCATTGGAGTAGTAATTGCTGACAGTCATCGTGTCTAAGTGTGTCACCTCCATGATTGTTTTCAGTTTAAAAGCAAAATTCTTGTTCACTCACCACTGTCAAACAACTTGCCACCCTTATTCCAATTTTCCGCCACAGATTAGTTTTAGTGAGCCGACATGCTTGTAAATTGTGAGGGCATTAATCACCGGCCTCATAATCTAGAATGATTTGTGAAGTGTGTGTTAACTAGGCTATGCATCGGTGGAGCTGACTCTCTAAATTTGTCTTATGTGTCTCCAATTTAGAGGAAGTAAAAAGGAGATAGAGTTTCAAAGATGTCCCTCTTTATGAGAGGGAGGGACTAATGCAGACTCATAGTCAGAGCAGAAGATGATAGATTGGTCTCCCGAGGGTGTGACTGGGAATAGACTAGAAAGGCTGCTTGGCAACCTGAGCTGTCTCTTCAAGAGAAGATGTGTCATGACAGTACCTTCAGTTATGGATCAAATGTCTTGAGGATGCATTTTCTGTAGGCGTGTGTAAAAATTAAGTGTTAAGTGCTTCACTACTCTATATAACATAGCTTACACAAGAAATGATCAAACGCAGCTTCAATCAGATTTTTCTTTTGTTTTGCAAACTCACAGTTATGAGATATTCCAAACTATGTCTCAAGGCTACAAAGTCTGACAGCTATATCTGTGTTGCTACAGTTTGAGAGTTGATTGAAGTGAGCTAGTTAAACATCCCTGCAGAAGCAGCAGGACCAGACGGCCTCATTATTGTATTACAAGGGGGTGTGATGATTGGTATAGCATCTGGCCAGCAGCGAAAACGGCAGCATTAGAGCCAGCTCACGGATGTGAATGTGACCAGATATCCCAAATCATTTTCCACAGAACCATAAAGTTCGGAGGATATTAAGAAGGAGTAGCTGTCACAAATTACTCTTAGTCTAGACCTGAAACCAAAAAAAAATGGATTCTGAAATAACCGATCAGAAAATAGTTTCTTAAAAGAAGTCAGACAAAACAGAGAATGAAAAGATGCCACCTCTGGGATATTGAGATGAGTGATGATGAAAAAAATGATCTCTTATTACTTGCTGTCTAATCTGATCAAGTCATATTTTATGTACATAATCTGGCAGGCTCACACTCTGATGGCCATTATTACTGCTGTCCCTGGTTATGTAGTTTTCCACACACAGCTGCTGCTGTTGTTTATGCTCCTCCTGCGTAACCCCCTGCCCTGTGATTCAGTTTCTAATAAATCATACATTCTCTGGTATTTCTCACCTTGTGCATTATGTATTTGCCATATCTCAGCAATACATGTTGTCCCCTTTTGTTACCTTCTGCTGCCTGAATACTGAGAGGAGCATCTTTTCCCTCTAACATCAAGTACAAATATAAAGCCATTTGTGGCTATAAATGGACCAGCCTTCTTTGACGCAAGACTTTCTAAATTATTAATTCCTACAGAATGTTGATAGAGGACACAGCCAAATGCACAAATCACATATCATGACAGACAAAGAGGGAGAAGATAGATATTTACATTTAGATAACCAGTTAGTGTGTCATTTGGATGAAAGTCCTTGAGCAGAAAAGGAAGTGTTGATTCCGCATTATTCACAAGACTTATTTTCAACCATTTGTACGAGACAAAAAAGGGGAATAGGTACATGGACCTCCCTGCCTTTAGAGATGCAGATTTTTCTAACAAGAGTGCGTGTAGCATTCAATTTTTAACTTCTCCTTGCCTGCGTTGCCTGAGCTCCTCATACATGTGAGTGACAGCTGATTAAAGCTGAAACAGATGAATATTTATTGTCTCTCTGCATGTTTTTTCTTTCTGTGTGTACATGTGTGTGAAATAAGAAATGTGTCTCCCTAGTCAGACATGAAAGCTGCACAGTATCTTGTGCTGTTCATTATAATTATTTATAACCAGTGTTAAAATGTTTAAGCCTGTTATTTTCCACACAATACATCAAATTAACACTGCACGTGTACGGTTCTCATATATAAATAGTTGTTTTTTTATGTCTCATCCTTGTCATTCTCTTAATGACATGGCCCATATTAGATAATTTCTATTGAATAATGTTGCCAAAAATATGATGGACTAATCCCTGCAAGCCTTGAAGTTAATCTGAGTAGCCAAAATACTAACATGATCATCCAGTCCTTAATTGCGTAAATGTTGGTACTCATGCACACGGCATGGTACAGTATTGCTGCCCATCACCCTTGCTCACAGTTCTTGTGACTGCATGTCACACAGTTTAATGTCTGTATTTTCAGAACAGTTTGTTGCTTGTCTACAAAGATGCTGGCACAACACTCCCCCAAATATCTGTGCTCATTCAGGAGACAGAGCTTCTCACTGTCTGCTACGATGTGTCACAGATCATGGCCAACCAGTGTGCTCATGTCTGCTAAGCTCATGGTCTTACAGAGTACCATTCTGCCCAGTTCAGTAGTCCAGACACCCGCCATATGAGCTCTTGCCAATAACACAGGCTTGAGCCATGCCTTGTTCTGATCTCATTCTGGCTTTTAACAGGCCTGCAACAAACAGCGAGTTTATCTGCCATGTTTAATGAGTAACAGTCTTTAAGTTTGTTTTCTGCATCAAAATATGAAAAAAAGAAAGAGCTGTTGATATTGATAGGAACACAACAAAGACTGCATTGGTTATAAGAATTTATTGGGTTTCTCTCAAACAACTTTTTTCTTCTTTACATCACCAGTAGACATACCTCAGCATATTTCTCTTATATTTGTTCTTTTTTGTGGGGTGAAGAACTAAAACCCCATACTGATGTTTCATATTAATCATCGCTTTACTTGGACTTTTAAGGTCCCATGATGATCCTTTTTTAGTTTTTTACTGTATTTTACAGCTTTTATTTCCATGAAAATCTTTTCTTAATGTTTTGGGTGTATTCTGTTTATGCATCTACTGACAAACATCAGCAGAGTTGGAATGGAATGCAGTGTCTTGTCGGGGCAGTGGAGCTGACCAGTTGGAACGTACTAAACTTTTAAGGGGTGGGTTTATACCCAAACAGCTTTTTTTATAGGAAACAAATACATATGCATGGAACATCTAATAGTACAAACTGTGGTGGTTGCTCGGAAAAAAGAAAATCCTCAAAAACTCAAATAGTCCTTTGTAGAACCAGTGTTTGGTTCATCCATTTTGGGCTGCTTTAGAAACATGTCAGTCCAACATAGTGGACTCCACAAAAGAGGACATGTGCCGCCTTTGGATATAAATGACAGGTTTAAAGATTTTTAATACTCAGGGATTCTTATTTTCACCCAGTTCCACATTGATGAAAGCATAGTTATTAATACTGTAATCCATGCAGGTAATGCAGCTAAGAGGTTTAAATAATACTGCACAAACCAAGCTAATGCTTACATATCTACTTAATAATCATAATTTCATATGTACTTAATGTGAGTGTAATAGTCTTTTCTTAGAATTTGGAGAAATTATATGAAATGTTCTTTTTGCAGACTGACCTCACTCAGTTTTCATTTACTGAAGGGGGATCACATCTCTCTTACCAGTCTCTCAACAACTGCTTTGAATCAAATGTGTGACCCCGTTGACACCTTGTTGATGATTTTGATGCCGTCCCCAGGTGAGAGCAGGAGCATAGTCTGCAGTAATATCAGTGGATCTTTTACGAGATGTGAGGATGTTGCTTTTTCTGCTTACATCAACTGCAACCTTCTCAATTCTTCAAAAAATATCGAGTTGTAACAAGAGGGGTATGATGAGACAGCCTGTTTGACAGGGAATGGGACTGAGCTTTTCCTCATCATATGACCCCTCTATGGTGGATATGATCATGTAATGTAATGGTAACCTGCCCCTTCTGCGCTTAGATAACATCTCACTGAAGCAGTTAATATGTGACAGTAATGGAGACGTGGCAGAAAGCGTACAGAAATAGGAATGCAAATGGTGACAGTTTCATAACTCCTCATATAGAAATCTTTATCCAGATCTCTTTTACCCTTATATGCTGTTTCCTTTCATGCGGTGCAGCATAGGAATTGGGTTTTTATCAATGCTGACTTACTGATGTTCTGTTGGAAAGTCACATAATTTATTTAATGCTCAATTGTTTAGACTTTTTGCTGCCCTTTGTAATCTGAATCATACCTTGGGTGAGGGGTTTGGGTTGCAGTCTCTAAGCTCATTCTGTGTATGAGACCCAATCAGAGGTGATTTACTGCCCTCACTTACGGGCAAATGATTGTATGATGAAATAAGCAATCTGATCCGCAGATCCGGTACTCTACATTACTGCACATTGCTGCACAGAGGATATATTCAGCATCAGACAGAGGTTTACAGTTAAGATAGCTGTGTGGCTTTGCAGTTTGTTGGACTAATTTGTGTATTTTAACTTAAAAACTGAGCGTCTGTATCCTTGTTTTTATTAGATATAATTCTGTGCTTGTGGCCGGAGACGACAGAGGGAAGCTTACAAATATTCAAAAGCTCTTGCATGTCCTTTGTTGTGGTGGGATCTTGTAAATTTGATGAAAGATAAGAGGAATAACTGACAACAGACCGAGTCTATGTTATTCCTATCTCATCTACTCAACATGCTGTAATTGAATGTTTAAAATAATCATTACCACCCATAGAGAAGGATACAATTGGCACATGGTTTGTCCTCAGACTTCCACAGCTCATGTCATTGCTGTGGTGCTAAATGGAAATGGACCTATGGAGAACAGACCATATAACATATGCTTGTAAAAATGAAAAAGATCTTTGCTGATTTTTCCTAATCGATAGGAAACTCAGTGATATATATATATATATATATATATATATATATATATATATATATATATATATATATATATATATATATATATAATGGAGCACATTAGTTCATTCTTCTTTTTTTCCCCTTCTTTTTTTCATTTCAGTTCCGGTCATGGAAAATATGAAGTAGCTGCAGCTGGACAGAATCATTTTAATACATATAGAGAGAGTAGTCTGAGATTAAACAATACTGCCTCAATACAGTGTTTTTTTAAGGTTGGGATAAAAGTGTGAAATACATTCTCAGCGCCTTGTGTATTTTTTTTTCTGTTTATCTCGTCATGTTGTGTAACACTTTCATCCAAAGAGGCTCCTGCATAACAGGGTGCCCATTTATATGTGGAAGAACATGCATGCACACCTTCCAGGTTAGTGTATTTTCCAGGAAAAAAAAGGAAAAAACAAGACAGCTCAGTACCTAGGGAGATAAAGAATATTATTGCACACAGATTTATCCCTGTTGACAGCATCTCCTCTTTGACATTTTAACACGTAGTGCCTCTGGAGGAGGGCTGTTTATCAGCTGAACATGAGGATACATGAAGAAGATGGATGCGCATGGACTGAAAATGCTTGAAAGAGAGTAGAATTAGGCAGGCATGCAGGGAGACTGACGTTTATAGAGCTAAAAGAGTAAAGCATATTTCAGCAGGGCTTTTTTGCAGCTAATAAGAAGCGATCTAATTCTACCTAAATCTTCTTTTTGAAATGTATGTTTTGTTCCGAATGCTTTTTCTGGCCCATGAAAGTGGATTATTTTTGCTGTACGTCTCTCCTCCGGTCGTATTGTGGCTCTGCAGTTGTGCATTTAGCCATCAGGGAATCAATGGCTCATCTCCTGAAAGCTCTTAGTGGTCTTAAGCATGAGTAGTTATCACAGAGCGTTAACCCCTTAGGCACGTCAAATGAGGCACGATCTTTAATAGCTACAAAATGAACACCAAACACTGTGAAATGAAAAGTTTTTTCTCATGCATAAAGTGTGACTCAAGCATAAAGAGTTCTCAGACATGATTCATAATATCCTTCATATTACTCCTTTAAAAGCTCCTCTTCCAGATACTTTACAAACGTATCTCTGTGAATGAACACATCCTGACAGTCAGAGTGTAATAAGATCAAGTTTGGATTAATTGCAATATATTCCATGTACTGGCACAGACCTTTTCTAATGAATGCTGTCCTTTGAAATTATATTCACTAAATTTATAAAAATTATACGCTTAAACTAGAACTCTTGGATGTATTAAAACTGCTTTGTTTTAACTTTTATAGACTTGAAGTTGAGCATGGAAAAAAATATATTGTTCGAAGCGAAAAGCAGGTTTTATAATTGGAAATGGGACCCTGGGACTCCATCACTTCATCACAGTCCTAGTTCGGCTTGTATTATTCACACTTTGGTAGTACAAAATGGCACCAAATGGAAAAGATGTTGTTTTGTTTAGATGGTGAGGGTCATCTATAAAAAGCAGAGCCTAACAGAAATGAGCACAGCATGTGTCTCAGGCAGCACCTCAAGGGTAAAATGTGTTTTTCACACACAGGAAATGTGCATTTTTCATTGGTCTTTGTGTGTGTTGTGGTTTTTTTTTGCCTTTTCTGGAGAGGAGATGGCAGGTCTTTCACCCTTTGAACATAGTGTGAATTGTATCTTGTCTCAGCTGAATAGGTCCTGTTTTTTGCAAATGATTTATTTTTCTTGTGTTTGTAGACCCAGAGCACAGCCACAACAAGCTGTGTTAGTCTTATCTTTTTCTTTTTTTCACTTTTGATGGATTTCTTTTTATTTGTCAAGAAAAGTCATTGTTGTCATAGCTGTTGCATGATTTAACTCACAGAATAGCTCTGTATGTCTGGAAGTATTTAACATTTGTGTGGGTCAAAATACAAACATAGGGAAAACAAATATATTGTTTTAAAAATATTATGAATATTAGAAAGAACCAATCCTGACTACTTAGCGGGGTCTTACAACCAACTTGCATGTGCTGTCCCTGTCAGATGGAAAGTAGGCATATTCTGAAGAGTCCATGACAGGGACAGGGATGGCGGTGTCAGCCTGCCTGTCAGTCAATGGACCCACTGATTAGTTGCGAATTCCCCTCCTAATAAAAATCCAGTCATTAACCTTGTCGACATGTGATGGTTTTTAAAGCATTGAAAGATATATCATAAACAAAATCAGCCATCAATGTTATGGCTGTGGATTTCTGCTTTGAATCTTTGCTGATAACTTTGCTGGGTGGGGCTGTACGGCTAAATTCCATGTGCTGTCAATGACAGAATGGTAGCGAGGTACAAGATGGGCCTGTGTTCCAACTGGAACGAAACATTTTTTTAAAAATAGTTTGTGTCCACATAGTGTTTCTTTTCTTTTTTTCTTTTTTAGGTCATTATCTTTTTAACTTTGTCCCCCATGAGTAGTTTCTATGATCATTTAAAGAAAATAAAAGCACCCATCTTATTTTCAAAGTGTTTAAAAATGTAAAAAGACAGTTTGTGATGTCATCACTGTCACTATTTTAAATAACAACCAATCATATGTCCAAGAAGTACTTCTAACCAAGAAGAGCTCTCCCTGCAGAGTGAAAGTGGGAGTTTTCCAGTCTAAGGATTTTCTTTAATCACGCTACGTGATTGACTCGAGTCATTCTTTGTGATATCTTCATTGGATGAGAAGCTGTTCTTCCTGGAAAAATATAATGTGAAGGAGAAGCCTTTGTTTTTACGATGGATATAATGGTGTCTTTGCTAAACTAAATACAGAATAAACTTGTATTCTTATTTACTTATTTATTTGGTGGTTGAGGCAGACGTGCAAATGATTAACATTTGTACAGTGACACATTTGATTGATTGATTTGTGATTTGATACCAAGTTGAAATACAAATTTCTGCCACAAACATCACAAATGTTTTGCTGTGTAGAGTTAGAGCTTGTTCGCATCTCCAGTAAACTAGCTGTAGCCCAATACACGAGCGGTAATCAAAGGAATAGTGTCTAAACCAGACTTAGAAAGACTAATCCATGCATTTGTCTCCAGCAGGTTAGACTACTGTAACGGCCTGCTCACTGGGCTCTAAACGGGCTGTAAGACAGCTGCAGTACACCCAGAACGCTGCTGCTCGAGTCCTGACCAGAACCAGGAAATACGACCATATTAGTTCAGTGCTCAGGTCTCTGAGCTGGCTTCCTGTCGCTCAGAGAATAGACTTTAAAACAGCTCTGCTCGTGTACAAGTCTCTTCACGGTCAAGCGCCAAAGTACATCTCTGACATGTTAGAGCCATATTAACCAACTCGGGCTCTGAGAACCTCAGGGAGGGGTCTCCTGCTGGTGCCCAGAGTCAGGACTAAACAAGGTGCGGCTGCGTTTCAGTTTTATGCCCCTAAAATCTGGAACAGTCTTCCAGAAGATGTGAGACAGGCCTCAACTCTGACAATGTTTAAATCCAGGCTGAAAACAGTTCTATTTAGCTGTGCATATGACAACTGAGAGTATTTTATCTGCACTCTTCGCTTTGAATTTAATTAATTAATTATTTTCTATGTTTTTTGGAATGATTTTATTTGCCTTCTTGTGATTTTATGTAGCTGTAAAACACTTTGAATTGCCTTGTGTACGAATTGTGCTCTACAAATAAACTTGCCTTGCATTCACAAGTTCTTTTAATGCGTCCTCTGATGTAGAGATAAAAAGCATTTTAAAAAGCAGAAAATGGGCGGTATGAAGATGTGGGGATGAGGTGAAGAGCTCAGTCGCAAAAAACTTAAGGTACTCGGGGGGTGATGTTGCTGAAAATGTGAAACTTTTTTTTTTTTCAAGAGAACAAACCATCACAGAGGAGTGGATGATGAGTCAGCTAATTAGTACGGACTTCCACATGGTCAGCATACTGCACTGCCAAGGTCAAATAAAAAAATCACATATATCATAATAATGTGAGGAGTGAAGATTAAACAAGACCCTAAAGCAGTTAAAGAACAACCTTGATGTCTTTAACCTTTCCAAGCCTCTGAGCAGCAACTGATAGCACAAAATACGACTCTGAAATCTGACATTTCTTCCCCTAAGACAAATAAAGTACTACAGAAGTTGGTTTGAAGGCATCGCAGTGTCCAATCAAAAACACAAGGAGTCTTGCAGAAATAGGTCTGCAGTCTTATTTTTCAGACAGTCTTTGACATTCAACCCAAAAACAGCTTTGACACATTTTTTCTCTATCTTGCTCAAATTAGAAATTCCAACACTCAAGCAAGTCTCTTGGTGCAAGGCGGTGCAGACAGTGAATACTATATCTCTAATATTGTGGCAAACAATAGAAAATGAATACATTTTGAATATATTTCCATTCTGATACTTCCACGTTCATGGTACCTTTAATAATTTAACCTCCTCTACTTGAGAATCGCTGGTTCAAACATTTATGACTGAATTACCCCAGTAATAACTGAATTGAACTAATAGATACTTAAAATTCCCAGTGATAAATGATATTGTGGCATTCCCACATATTGAGAATAAATAAAAAAAATCAATCGAAAGTTGAAAGTGTGGCAGAGAGGCATGGTTGAAATCTCTATGGGTTGCATATGTGTTCAATATCCATAGTACAGATACATGTCTTCCTAAAATGTACAAGATTGAACCATATTTTGGTAACAAGCTATATGATCCCCGATCTTCGATTTATTTTTGCTCCATCTGCAGCCTCATTAGTCAGAAATTTGTGTAGAGATGCAATGCAGTTATGTTCCTGGGGTCATGTCATAGGATAGTGGAGAAAGGAGTTGGTGGGGTCATACCCTGATGGACCCTTTAACTGCATAACACTGGCATATCTGTATTGAATGTTTTGGCATTTAATATTAATAGTTGTTTGAAATATACAGGAACAGTCAAAAGTTTTGACACGCCTAATGAATGAGTAGGTGTGCCTAAACCTTTTTCCCCTAAATTTGTTTACTCTCATTTTGTTTGCAAGAGAAAAGAGTCCACATATATAGGTGAAAAACACTAAATATGAGAAGCTAATAAAGGTGAAAAGCTTTACCCAACTGAGCTTCCTTTGTTTTCAATGTTACATTTGCAGTACATATTTGTTGATTTTGTTGAAATTTGTCATGGCTTGTTCTGTTATGTGCTTTGGCTTCTGTGTTGGTGTCAGCCCTCTTTGTGGCAGTGACAGTGAGGCACGACAGTCCTGCTATCAGGCTGCGGTAGTTGTTGTGTCATCAAATTGAAAGGGCAGGCAGGATGACACCGACTCTAAGAGAGGCAAGGCATCACTGTCATTCTCGTTATCTTCCTTCTCCACTGACCTCATCACCTCTGTCGCACTGCTCACACAGCACAATGGGTCATTAAAGTGTCAATAATTCTGGAGCTAAATCATACCTGCAGATGTAGCGAACTGTAGTGAATACATTCAGTATGTGTAAGATGCATGTCTGCTGAAATAGACACTGACACTTGGTTACACTTCTTTAAGAGGAAAGCCTTTCAGGTTGGGGCCTGACAGCTTTGTCAATCCTGACACCACATACTGACGAGGGAGATAAACCCCCCAAGTGACCTGCTCACAGTTCCTCAGAGCAACTCATTCCAGTAACTGAAATGGAGTAGGGCAGAACTGAGTTCCTCCCTTGCTTAGAGTATTTGTGATTGTATCAGATTTGGTGGTCTGTCATGGGATATGAGAAAGTCTGCTGTCACACAGATAGATGCCCCATGTGGCGTGGGAGCACATTGACAAACAGATACTGATCTGAATATTCTCTTATGGATCAGATTTAATCCTTCTATTGTTTCTTCGTCTCTCTGTTTATTTGGTCTTGCACTATGACTCTGCTTCTCCTGTAATGATCACCCTTGGCATGCAGTAATCAGTGAGGTTCTTTTAGAACCATCTTACACTGTAGAAAGCATGACAAATAATACCATGAGAATGTCACGTAATGATGTAATAAATCAGGCTGAGGCCAGATCAAGGTGAGAGAAATAGCCAAGCCAGCTGATAGGATTATGCGATTGTAGGTATATAATTGCCAGTAATTAATATATGATTGTGAATAATGATTTTAGAAGAAAAAGGCCAAGGCTACCTGCTTCAGTGTATAGAGTGGCACTGTGACCTGCTTAGAAATACATTTCTGTCTTGTGTAATTGTTTTTCTGCTCATGAACAAAAAATGTGCAATAATTTAAGTTGTCTGACATTTTTCTAAGACATTTACTTGACAAAAGTTGTTGTATGTCAAAGGTCTTAGAAACATTACTCCATTAATATTAAGCAATCCAGACGGATGAGTAATGTCTTCACATTTCGGCTGATATTTCAAAGTCCCCAAAGTAAATGTCAAGCACAGTTTTATGTGGTTGTCATGCCATCGATCACTCTCAGTTGGATACAGCTGCTTTAACAAGATCCAGTTTTATGTAAGGGTAGGCACAGCCCTCATCATCCCTATTCAACTATTTGTATTCTTTAAAATAAGAAAGAATATTTTTTCTCATATTTTTACAGATATTTCCTGAAAAAATTGACCCAAAATGTGTATAGCCAATACTGATTATTAATGATTGGCCAAAATTTGTGAACTGAAACGATAAACCTCTCATCCTATCTTTGCTATGCGTTTCTGAGTGTTATCAGAAGCAAAGAATATTCACAAAGGTGCTATCCTTTGCTAAAAGCAGGTTTTGGATCAGCATCTTGTTTGCATATAGCCAGTCATGCCACACTAATACCAGGACATCATTAGCTGTCATTTAAACACATCAACTTCATACTTTTGCTTTCAATGTTTCATCAAATAGCTCATAAAAAAAAAAGATTTTGATACATTACTAGCGGGGCGCAATAATGGGTACTGCTTCATGGAGAGAAAGTTCTGGCATACTAGTCATCTGGTCTGCCTCTTTTTTATTTTTATTTCTTAATGTTCTGGTGCTCTTTTTCTTGCCTCAATATGAAGTCATGCGTGTCAAGTTAATGGACGATCATAAAATGTTTGTCAATAAGTGTGCACGTCCTCCTGGTTATCTTTCCTCTTTGTGTTATCCTGACGACCTGTCCTGCATCTAATCTGCCTTTCAAACAGTGGCACCAAGAATAGAGTCTGGCAACCCACAACCCTGAACAGGATAAGTGTTGGATACCTTACACTTAAGGGAACTCACACTTAAGGAAACCTTCGCACTCCCCTTCCAAGCATGTCACAGAAACTATGGTGACTTCTAAAAACATGAAATTGTCATGGTCTGTGGTTTTTGTTTAGTTTTGGTTCTAATTGGATCTTTTAATTAGTTGTATCAAGTTATTCATGGTTTGCAAGTGTTCTTTGTCTCTATTCAGGTCCTGTTGTACATTTAGTTGGGATCTCCAGAAGAAATTGTTTTTTTCAGTGGACCCTTGATTGTTCTGTTGGGTTTAGTTTTGGATTTTCCTGACTTGGCAGCATCTTTAGTTGGTTAGAATGAAGTTTGGCTCATCAGTTGCTTGATTCCTACCTGTTGAGTCCAGCGTTTTAGTCTTCATCCACGATGGAACAAGGCAGAAATAGACAGGCTCGATTAGGCCCGATTTAGCTAGATTTTGGTTTGTCCCTTCTAGGCTATTGTAAATGGTCCACACTTTTATGGCGCCTATTAAACTTATCTAGGTTTTACAAAGACTCTTTGTGTGGCGACTCTCGTTTGCACCCTATATAAGCAGCCCCTTTCTCTCTACAATCAAACTCAAGATCATAGGCAAAGCAGAGGTTCAGTTTCTTGCCTTCGAACTTCGAACACATCTTCTAACTGGGAATTGGTAATACTCTCTTACCTGAGTTACGTTCCCAAATCACTGTAATAACCTAGCATTTCACTGTGGGTGACTTTATAGAACAAAAGCCTATAGATCTATAGAAATAAATACAAAATTTTTTTTTCCACCCAATTTTCCATTAACGAAATCATAGCTATAAAAAAAATATGTTGAATTTTTGCAACCAGAATCTACAAAATGTCATACAAAGAAACCTTAAGTGAAAACCTTTTTGAAAACAATTGGATGCACATAGGAATGAAACGGGCTTCTCCAACCATTCATCTTGAAATTGTACATATCAGTATAATTTTGTCTGGTGTCAATTACATATTTTAACATTGAAGTAGTGGTTGTCAACCCTTTTTGAGCCATGACCTTTTATTTGAGGCACTAAATGTTTCAGATGGGGCTGTAAACAGTTTTGTCAAAGATAGATTTGCCCTGTAAATATCTCTTAGAGTTTTGGTATATTTAATAACTTATTTAATTTCTTTTTATTTAAAAAAACTAACTTTTGCCAAAAAGCGAAGATTCAAGTCCAAACTGAAGACTTGTGTAGGAAGCCATTTCGTTTGATTTGCATCATCATTAATTTTAGTTTACAACCTCAGACAAAGTTATATTTTATTATTATATTCCCTAGAATGCTGGGATTATGTATGGCTCTTCACAACAATATTCAGGTTATTCTACTATTTCCATCATAGAGCAGAGTCAAAATTTAGCCTGCAACCAAAACATTGTGACGAGGAAGTCACTTTGACAACTACAGTACTGCTTTCTTGTGAGACTTAAATACACTCTGTTCTGCTCATGTGATAGTCCTTTTCCTGTTGCTCTGCTCTCAGTTATAGATCTCTAATCTCTGCCACCATCTTACCTCGACTGTATTTCCTCACCTCCACAGCCTTTTGCTCATATATTTTCTCCAGCAGAACACCATAGTTTTGGGTCTACAGTCGTTAAAGCAATTTAAGTTATTGAGTTTCCTTTACTGTATTATGTCACACAACTCTACGGATGTATCAGATTTTTCTTAAATTAAATCTGGTCTCAAGTGTAAGTGCTGTTCATAATTGATTTACTGTTTAAAACTTGAAAAAGCAATATACATATATATATATACATATATATATATATACACATATATATATATATATATATATAAATATATATTAGGGCTGGGCAACGATTACAATTTTTAATCTAATTAATCACACAATTTCCCTGATTAATCGCGATTAATTGCATTTGTACGCCAAATCCAAAAATGAATTCAAAAGTAGTGTTTAGCTTTTGGCATTTAGTTTTATTTTAAATGTGCTGCCATATAAATGAAAGTGCCATAACATTTGTTGTGCAAACACACTTTTAACATCAGCATTTTTATGTAGAAGCCTCGCTCCACTGTCTGTTTGCCTTTAAGTGATATTTTAGACTGGAACTACTACGATAACAAGACAATTCAACTTGGCAGTGTTTACAGATGACTTTGGTTCTGTTGACTCCGCCGTCTGGAAGAACTTTAAAATGAAAATGGCCGAGTAAAAGTTCTGCACCCTTCTCCATGTTTGGTGGATCCGCCAATTACTTTCTTTTCCAGTTCCGCAGCAGACAGCAACAGACTTTTACAAAATAAAAGCCTGTGAGCAATAGACTTTTACAAAAATAAAATAAAATAAAAAATTTAAAAATGCTTTAATGCGCGATAAAATATTTATCGGCGTTAAATAATTAACGCGATAATAACAAGTTAACTCGCCCAGCCCTAATATATATATATATATATAAAATATACATATATATATAACAGGAGGGGTAAAAGATTAATAAAAACATTTCAGATCAGATTTCAATACTGCATTTACTGTTAATGTTTTCGTTTTGAAAGACTAGTCTGTGGCACTATCTAGGCGCTAACTTGGACTTCACCTTTGACAGAAGTTCAGTTTACTGTACAATGATGTGGATATGTTCAGCTGTTACAGTTTGAGTCTGCAGTGCTTCAACAGCAGATGTGTAAACAGCATTTCAACTCCACACTTAGCCACCATAACCATCTGTGCACACACATGCATAGCGTATAGAGTTTTATTTGTTAAAAACTGTTGTTATAACCAAAGAACATCCATGGAGACAGCCACAGTGAGCTTTGTTTTTTTCACCAAATCTGCACTCACATTCAGGGTTTCAATCTATCTCAGTACTCAACAGTGAGAAAGGTCCTGAACCAGCTTCTCTTCTGTCCTTTCTTTCCAACTGCGATGGTGCCTTCCTCACACCTGAAAGACAAAGCTGAGGGTGTCAGAATTTCCCACAGCAAACATCCATACCATAATATATTATACTGTGTCTGGTCTGCCTCTTTAAGAGAAATGCAAGGTCATTGCAAGATATTATGAAAGTGCTCTTCAAAAAAATGATCTCTTTGACCTTTCTTGGGGTCTATATCATGCAGCTTAATGCATTATAGTCAGTTACACTGACCAATAATATCCACATCTGGTCTCAAAATATGAAATTAATATCTCTATCTATCTCTCAATTTGTTTTCTTTTGGAAGAGCGTGGATCAGGTGGATCTTTTTTCTTTATTCAAAACAAGAAATAAAAATCAAACTTTTTCTTTTTTGTTTGTTTGTTTTTCTTTAGAGGACGGTCCTCACTTTTTATGCTTCATGACTCCTTTATTCGAACAAAAATCCTTTAGAAGGTGGTGGACATTTATTCTTAGACGGATGATTCAACCAGAATGTCCATCCAAGCGTTGCTCTTACTCCCAGTTCAGTCCAGACATCACGTCACATTTACCCTGACACACATTTGCGTTTTGAGGCCAACTTTGATGATGTTCTGAAAAAAGTATGGATATGTCACGGACTGACAAACTCCGTCAGCAGATCCTTAGATATTTTTTTTCTTTGCCTCAATTTCAACATGGATATACATTAAGGTAACGGCCTCATTGACAATATAGGCGAGCAATTTACTGCATTTGAATGAACCAGCCACCATGTCCTACACTAAGAAGGCAGCGCCTGGAGGCTTACTGCACCCTCAGTGTAAAAAAGACACACTTATTAGCAGATGTTACCAAGATAGATAAAAAGCCTCCCAGAAGTAGGGCAAAGGGGGTGGACAATATTCGCATTGAGATGGAGAAGGCTCTGGATGTTGTGGGGCTGTCTTATCTGAGTCGCTATTTCAGTGATGTTTGGGGGTTCAGAAAAATTCCTGTGGAGTGGTAGAACAGAGAGTTGTTCCCCATTTTACGATTACTGTAATGCTCTTTTAACTGGACTTCCCAAAAAGAGCATTAAACATCTGCAGCTCATCCAGAACGCTGCTGCTAGAGTTTTAACCCGGACTAAGAGATCTGAACACATCACACCAGTTTTAAAATCTTTACACTGGCTTCCAGTCAGTCATAGAATAGATTGTAAAAGCCTGCTGATGGTTTACAAATCCCAGAATGGTTTAGGCCCAAAATACATCTGTGATATGTTCAGAGAATATAAACCCAGCAGAGCTCTTAGATCCAAGGACTCAGGTCAGCTGGTCCAGTCCAGAGTCCAGACTAAACATGGAGAAGCAGCATTTAGCTGTTATGCTGCAAATAAGTGGAACAAACTGCCAGTGGAGATTAAACTTTCACCAAATGGAGACATTTTTAAATCCAGGTTAAAAACATTTCTTTTCTCATGTGTCTATGCATGAAATATCTTTTAACTTATCTAGACTGTTGCCTGATTTTAAATTCATTTAAATGATTTTATTTGTTTCTCTTTATATTATTTTATGTATTTTTAATGCTTCTTGCACTCCCTGCTGCAATGCTTTTATTTTATGTAAAGCACTTTGAACTGTTTGTACATGAAATGTGCTATACAAATAAATTTGATTTGATTTGATTTTGATTTTTAAAAAGGGGGACTGGAGAGTGTGTTCTAACTATGGGGGGGTCTCACTATACAGTTGCCCCTGGAGAGGAAGCTCTGTCAGATTGTGAAACCACAGATTCAGGAGGAGCTGTGGGGTTTTTGTCCAGATCATGGAATAGTTAACCAGATCTTTACCCTCACTGAGCTAAAAAGGGAGTCAAAGGAATTTAACCATTCAGTCTTTATTCCAAAATAAGAAATATGTCCGCATATTTGGCACAAAGTCGAGCTCATTGTTAGTTCCTCACCACCTATCCTGTTTGTGGTGTTCATGGACATCATCTCAAGAAACACTTGAGGCATAGGAGGGAAGGATGTGTGGTTTGGGATCCTTAAGGTCGCATCGCTGCTCTTTGATGGGGTTCTGTTGGCCTCTAGAAGCCATGACCTTCAGTGTGTTCTAGCGCAATTTGCACCTGAGTCTGAAGTGGCCTGATGAGTGTCAGCCCCTAATAATCTGAGGCCATGGTTCTCAACCGGAAAAGAGTTGAGTGCTCCTTCTTGGTTGGGGGTGGGTCTTTGTCTCAGGTGTAGGAGTACACAGGATTTTGGGATTTTGTTCACAATGTTGGTAGGATGGTGAAGAGATGGACAGATGGCTGAAATGTGTTTTTTCTCAGAGGGTGTTGGGGCTCAGGCTTAGGGAGAGGGTGAGGATCTCATACAACAGTGGGAGCTCGAGGTAGAGTCACTGCTCCTCTGATTTAAAAGGAGTTAGCTTAATTATATTCCACCTGGCCTGGAAACACTTGTGATATTTCCCAGGAGGGGCTGGGAAGTGTTGCGAGGGAGAGATGTCTTGGTTTCCATTCTATAGCTTTTGTCTCCTTAACTCGATGGATGGATGCATGGATGGACCCAATATGACCAAAGAAAAAAACATAGGTAAAAATTGAGTGCCAAGCTTTAACAACTTGTAAGTAAATGATGATATGAGCATAAAGCAGGAAGAATAAATGACTACTGCCTTATGTAGGACTGACTGAAATTGTGGACAACTGGACCAAAAGGATTTAACTATTGAGGCTCCATTCATGGGACCTTGCTCAATACAGAGGCAATAATTTTTACTTGTGGAACCTTTGATGCCTAAAATAACTCCTCCCACTTCACTACACTCTTGGATCTCTGTTGATCATTGCGTAGGTACAGTTTACACAACCCAGTCATGGATTATGTGCTATTGTTTTAGCCATTTCCATTTATTTTTTTTAGTACTTTAGTACTTTTTTAGTACTTACTCAAATGTGGCTTCAGCCTTGATTGAATGAATCATATTCTAGTGAGTCACACCTCACAAGTGGTGCAGGAGATGCATTTCCAACCATATATATATTATATGTTGTTGGACCAAACACAATACTCTTGCTTGCCAGATTAAATGAAATAATATGAAACTATCTTTAATGAGAAAATGCCGATACACTTTAGTTGAAATGATAAATCATGTTGCGATATGCCACTGTCACTTCACCCGGAGCAAAGTATGTCAAGTATTACCAGACAATTCTCCATTTCGTTTTCATCTCCTTATGGGGGTGCATAAATACTCTTGTTATTCTAATCTGTGTGCCACTGTATGATTGGTTGATGGCTGATGACTCATTTCAACAGGCTGGTGTGGGGCTGGCAAGAAGAGGGGTGGGTAGGTGGTTGTGAAAAGGGGGAGCAGGAGGTGGGAGTAAAGCTTGGCCCCCACCGCCTGTATGCTTGTGTGCAGCGTTGTTTTTGAGGCATGCGTTTATCACACGTAAACACACAGCAGAAATACCTGTAAAGGGTGTTAACTTAATCTGTATACTCTTTCTCACAGTTTTCTTCTTGATCTCCTTAGCCATGGTTGCCTGTAGCCATACATGAGCAGAGACACAGAGCCTGTGGCAGAGGGAGAAAGAGAGACTTGCGCTGATCACAGAATCTGCAGCCCCCAACCTTTCTTCTGTACTGCTACAGTGCATGTGAGAGGCAGGGAGGGAGAGGCAGAGGAGGAAGAGCTGCTGTTTGTCTCTGAGAGTCGGAGGGAAGAGGAGTGAGCTGTGCAGTGCAGAGCAGAGCAGAGGCAGTCAGTCGTCTGATACGTGTCCAGTGTATGCAACTCAGCCCAGTCTCTGCGCACTTCTGCCTCTCGCTGAGTAGCTCCATCAACCAGGACTCCGACACCAGCCACAAAAAAACAGGTGAGTCTCAGCAGCCTCATGAGGAAATGCTCAGCAGTGCATCGCCAGTTTGAGTAATGTTTGTTTCTATATTCACATTTTATTATTGAATCCAAGAAATGGTTTACTGATCAAACAGACAATGATTGTTTAAACTTGTTACAATACAAGGTTTATCAACCTTTTGATTGTTTGTAGATGTGACAGGTGTGGGTGTTTTTTACATGTACGATTATATGATTGCGTGTTTCTTGACTCCTTGACTGACAAGTAAGAATAACTACTGGCCCGTTGGGTGAAGTGCTCCCCCAAATAGAAGTGAATTAATCTTATTGTATCCCCATTTCCCTATGTGTAAATCCATGTGTTCCTCATAGAGAGAGTGGGTGGAGTGGGAACAAAATCAGCTCTGCCACTGTTCTTTCAGTCCATGTGTACAATTACATATATGTATGAACAGTGCCATCTCAGATGCTTTCCTTAAGGGATACTATAGTATTTAATGGAATGCAGATTGTAGATACATTTCATCCTGCAGTGTGGGTGTGTGTTTGTGTGTGTGTGTGTGTTTGTGTGTGTGGGTGCGTGTGTGTGTGTGTGTGTGTGTGTGTGTGTGTGTGTGTGTGTGTGTGTGGAATTTAGCGGCAACTGTCAGGAGTGTCTTCTGCAGGTGTTTACATTTCAGCTTTTTTTCTTGAGCTCAGTGTGAGCTTTTGGTCTCAACTGCGCAAGAGACGGCTGCATTGATCCGTAGTTGTGGCACTGACACAATGTGACGAGTGTAGCATAAGATTGTAACGATATTCTGAGCTCACTCTCTAATCTATTACATAATAAGGTTCTCAGCCTGTTAAAAATTAGAGCTGATTTCAAATCAGAGCTTTGATGAGCAAAATTCTGCATGTTTCATTTATGTCTGATACAAATCTGAGCTCTGATTTAGCACCTTCTCCATCATGTTAGCACGTAACACTTGTCGCTTGTTTGTGTGTAATGGTAGCTCACAAGTGTTTACCACAGGGAATCAGCAGAATCTCTCCTCAAGTATACCACTTGTTGAGTCAATTTCGGATCTTTTCCAGTTTGTCTGGGAAGTAAATCTCAATCTGTCACGACTTACTTAAAGCCTGTGTGATTTATGTAAACAGAGGACAAGACTTTGCATAGAAGAATATGCCTGAATAAGATTTTACAGAGAGACATTGTCAGTGTCAAGATGGTTTAACCCCCTGAGTCATGACCGTGGCCTGAACTGCCATTGACAGTGAAAAATCCCCTCAGTGTTTGTTTCTTTTACTGTGGTTGTTTGCCTCCGACTGTCAATCTGTCACTGACTGTGACATGGAAGAATCAACCCCAGCTCCCCATTGACCCTACCACATCCCTTTATCACCCACCCTTCAATATAAAAGTCCAACTATCACTCCATCCATCCCTCTGCATTTCTCCCACCGGGTTTGAAATATTTGTCTCTTCACTTTCACTGAGCACCTCCCTCCACCTCTCTCCACTCTGGTCGCCACAGAAACGGCTGATTCAGGAAGGGTGGGCGGGTGTCTCAGAGCTCTTGCTGCTCTGCCCCATGCGGTGCTTTCACAGTACATTCCTGCTTCTGCTCTGCTTTTATGGCCCGTGTACACTGACAGTTCAGGTGGCTCCGTCAGATGTTATACAATTCTATCAACCACACAAAACCTGTCTCATTCAGTTCCATCAAAGAACATGTTTGGTATGTGGAGTTGAACTGCAATTCATATTTAGTTTTTCCACCAGTGATGGATCACAGGGAGACTCTTCACTGCCACCAATGATGGGGATATTTTTTCATTTGTTTACTTTGCTAAATTTGTGGAGGCATTAATTATGATTTTGACGTAAATGGCTGTCTCCTGAACGGTTTTCTAATGGAGTAACCTGGAGTGATTTCAGGCTTATTTTTACTTAAACATGACGACTAGGGTCAGTCGCACTGTGTGTTTAGAGGCTACATTGAGTTAATCAATAATGTAATATACCGCAACCGAGTCATTTAATAATAGATATGATGTGACCTTTCTCTTATATAAGGTTGATAAAACAGAAGAAGAATGATGGAGTGAAGGATTGCAGTGTGTAGATTGAATTAGAAAGTTTTTAGTATATATAAATCCCCCACGCACACACACACACACACACACACACACACACACACACACTCCAATAATAACAAGGACCAGAAAAAACATTTGCTTCTGTAATTACATACAAATTTATCAGATTTGGCTCATTGTTTAAGATAGTGGTTTTATTGGTTTTGTTGCATTTTTACGAATTGCTCTGGTTGCTATGGTGACAGTTTGTACAGTAGCTTTAAGCGCTGCTTTTTAGAAAGGTTTCTCAATAGGAAATTAAACCTGTGTTGCATTGCACTCAATTCCAAGCAGGACACCATCAGTTTGTCCTGCTGTGCCTGATTAAATTAAAATGGGAGCAGTTTTAGGTAAAAGAAATAAAGAGAAGAGCACCTCTGTTTGCATTGTTTTGCTCCATGGAAAATCAGTCTTTTCATTTTATGCATTTACTGTACAAGCATATTAACGCTCACACTGTCACAGTCTTTCCAATTAACATTAGATATATTCATGACAAATTAAATATCACTTGCAGATCTTTCTTTCTCAACATTTCATGTTCAAACAGAAACAAGAACAGGGTTTATTGACTAAAATAATCCTATGCAACACGCTGAGAACACAACTTGATCTGATCCAATTTCAGTAAAAGTCTTTCATTAATCTTTCATTTTTCTTTTAGAATAAAAGGTATAAATATATGCAGGTTGCAGTGGTTTTTCTACCCTGCAGTATTCAGCCATTACAGTCAGTGGTGACGCAGCTCAAGACTCATACAGCACACTGCAGACCCGTCACAAGACACAGCCAGAACAAAGAGCACACACTGTCATCTAAGTGAAGAACTCCACATAGAGGCAGCCTTCACACAACACATCACATCTACAGCAGAGCAGGAATGTCTGACACAGTGTGATGCCAGGTGCTGAGATCTGATTGGCTCATTGACGTCTGCGGTGTTGGACATCTCAGGTGAGGAAATATTTCAATTGCTTTGTTACCAGTTAATATATCTATCAACTCCTGTGCATAAGCATTAAGAATAACTTGTATGCGATGGCGTGTGCACATTCAGGGTCTGAAAAACAACAGACCAAACAAAACTGTCAAACAAAACTGTCAAAGGTCAACTATGAGAGAGAAAACGGGGTGAAGGCATCCTATTACGACACAAACTGTTGGCTTGCATCAGTTTCAATTTCAAGTGTGATTCTGGATGATGCAGTGAGATCACCTGTTGGTTTGTGGATTACTGTTTTCAAGACTCATGTTTGGCATTTGTCAGTTGCCAAATTGGTGTTTTGAAGTTAGATTATGCTCTATTTTCTGTTTAGTTTAAAAGGCAGTGGGGAATTTGGTGCCTGTGCTCATTAACAGGGTCTTTCCATGTTTGCACATAAATGCACGGCTACTCACCCACTGCATAGAAGAATGGAGATATCAGTATTTATTATATGGAGATCAATGCCACACACTGTGGTCCAACACAGAACCGCCCCAATGTCACCGGCTTTGGATGATACGGAATTAAAGTTGGTGGGACACTTTTGAAAACGCTGCAGTCATTGCTGCAGAAATGTAAGATAATTTTTCACTAACTTTGAGTGATCTGCTTCACCCACACGTTCAGGAAAAGACAAGTGTATTGAAACCACATGTCAGTGTTGTCAAAAAGCTGTATGCGCACTGTATTTTTTGTCAGGCAAGGCCAGATCACTCCTGACAACAGATGTCTTTGGACTGTCAAGACAAGTGGTCTGGAAAACAATAAGGCAAGTATGTAACACTTGTGCCCTGTATATTGAGATACTCATCACTTTGGGTACCGGCTTTCATACTCAGCTATCCCTCAAAGCAGCCCCACCCTTAACTATCTATAATTTTAAGCCTTTGTCAGATTTAAAGGGGTATGAGGAACTATTCTAAGAAGAATAGCAATAACAACGTTAATGTTACCACTATCAGCGTCAGGTAGTCACAAAGTTCTGCAAGACAAAATATACATATTGGTGGCTTAAGTGTCTTTTAATTAGCCTAGAAATCTAGACGCCCCTAGCGACCGCAAATTTGCTCCCGGGCTAGTCTAGTCAGTTGTGGTCGTTTTGCGAGGCTGAAAATCGAAAATTAATCAGGCCAATCAAATCGTGAGGAGCGGGGTCGGAGGCCGGGCTACCTAGTGACGACAGAGGTGCGACGTTTCAGTGTGTAGTTCCAGAGAGAACTGCACTTAAGTTTTTCTTGAAAAAAAAGGACGTTTTCGGAGTTTTGCCCACCGGGTACGGTAAAAGTTTAATTTACCAGCTTGCTCCGTTGGTGGGACGACGCATGGGTCTCCACATGGGTCGCGCTGACTACGTAATCCTTCTTCATCGCTCTGATTGGTTGTTGCGCCATCCTATTGCGTGGCGTTGAGTGCAGAGGCAACTTAACAGACAACCGTTTATCCTGCCCACACTGCTATCCAGCTTCACTAGACCCCTGTACAGCTTTTTGCTGTAGGGGTCTGGCTTGCTAGGCTATCGTTTAATAGGATTTGTAGACAACTACAAAAATGCGTAATATCTCATTAAAAAAAACCATTTAAAAAAAAAAGCTGAAAATCAAAGACTTAAAGTATGTAGGGGATCTTTTTCTGGAACATTTTTTTACATATTGCTTGAAATACTCTTCACACCCCCATTGCAACCAATTAATTAAAAGTTTTGACACAAATATGAAAAGTTTTAGTGGCCTCTAGAACGTACAATCTAGGAAAAACAGTATCCAATCATTGTGAACGGACCATTCACAATGATTGGATTCTGATGCCGTCTATCAAACTGTAATCTGCTCCTCCCTCCCCCTCCTCCCCCTCCCCCCCCCCCCCCCCCTGTGCTCGTACCCTGCTCCGTGAACGAATTACGCGTCCAGAAGTTTGGCAGGAAGCTAAACTAGAGCCAGCTTGGCTAGCACCTAGCATTATTAAACGTATAGTTAGCATAAACTAAATACTAAATACTAAATACGGCAACGATCGATGCTTGCTGTCAGAACAGCGCTCGTGCACCTTCGTGCTCGTGCGCGTTCATGTACTCTAGAGGCGTGCCTTCGGGGGGAAAGTGAAGAAAAGGGTTGGGACTTTTTACCGGTGTATTTTCAAAATGCAGCTTCGCTGGACTCAAAATCCAGGATCTCCTACCCTACCTTTAACATACCTGCATGTGATTGCGGTCCTTTGAAGTTTTGAAAATATCAGCATTGGAATTAAAAATGCTGATCGCCAAGATATTTTAGATAATATTCTATTAAGCCAACATTCTATTGCTGCAAGACGATGGGAAATTATTATGTTGTAGACCATTCCATGAATGTGATAGTGAATAGTTATCCTTACAAGAAAAACTTTTTTGTAACAAAATACTAAAAGTAAAACACACTGGACTCAGGATCAGGTGAATCATGTTCTGTTTAATGCGCGAAGTGCAGATGGCTTGATTTGATTTCCATGTGGAGTGAAAGGTGAATATTTATCCTCCAACTGCTCGTTACCACAATCAAGCTCCCCTTGAAGTGGATCCAGGATGATTCCCTGTTGTCTGATGACTAATGTTCTCCCAAGTGCTATATTAAAGCCCCATAATTGGTTAGAATAAACCAATCATTAGCGTGCTCATTAAAGCTTATTGTAGTGCTGAGATTTGACTTTATCGTAACAAACTTCTGTAATTGTTCCCAAAGATGCGTTGTGGTCCTGTTGGCAACATTAGTCATCAGCACCAATATTCTGGCTCACATTAGCTCTTTAAAGATTCTTCAGCACTAAGTGTCAGGGTGTCTCAGTACTAACTTCCCTGCTCTGGCCAAAAATTCCCATCTGGACCCACTCTTCCTACCATCTGCTCCTCTGCTCTCTCATTGGCCAGTTGTGAGGCTTCTTGTTTGAACACCCCTCATGCACTTTTGTTGAGTAAAAAAGGAGAAAGGAGGAGGACTGGAAGAATAGATGAAGAGCATACAGAGGCAGTGTGATTTGCTAAAATTTGGGTTTAAACTCAATCTACCAGTGTGAGTCTCTTTATTGCCAGGGCACTGTGTTTCCAGCCAATCTCTGTGAATCTCCGTGTGAAAGTGCTGACTGGCTTTCAATGGGGATCACCAGGAGAACAATTCACACTTTACTCTTGGTCAGAAAAAGACTATTTCCCTGACATTAGAAGCTACAAAGAGAATTAGGTACAAATAGAGCCTGCAGTCTAAGTGCAGGTGTATGGATTATTTTCTTTGGAGAGGGACAGCATGTGTAAATGCTGCTGTCGTGCTGTTGTTGTTGATTGTGGTGCTAGTTTGGCTTCACTGACTGATGGATATCAGGAAAGTGAACTCCAGGGGAATTATCTGCAGTGCTGCTGAGCCCCAGTGCTTTATAATCACTTTATCCTCACACCAGTGGCATCATTACTTTCTGAAAAAGAATTATCCAAACTCATGAAAGCTAATGAAAAGTCATGCAAGATAGCTCGTTTTTACTTGCAAAAACTCAGAGGCTGACACCAAAAAATCAATAACAGCATATAAGATCAGTCATAAGTACATAGCCAATATCTAATAATTGATTTCAAAAGCCTAACCATACATAAAGGTTTTCCTAACTTTTCTAAGCAATGGTGTTCAGTATGAGATTAAGAAGTTCAAGAAAGTGCATGTTGGCTGCTCATTGTGTTGGTGCACTGTTATACAGGCAGTCATGGCAAGGCTACATGTGGATGCAATATAAATGCCTGAAAAATGGAAATAACGCAAACAAAGAAGAAGAATATTTTCAGTTGTTTCTTATGCAGCCATTTGTAGCAATGCAGAATTTCAGTTCTTTCCAGCTCCAGCTTTCAGCTAAGACGACTTCCCCACTGCGTGAATATTGTTTGAGTTTCAAGCTGACTTTTTTAAATAGATGAATTAAGTGCCTTTTACTCGTGACTCTAAAGTCTTAAAACGCAAGAAATAGCAAAGCATCATTATAATTCATCCAAAGGTTAAAATGAAATAAAATTAACTCAATTTTTTCCATCCTTCATGGGTAATAATAGCCTAATGGAACTGACCCTGTATTGTCCGTAAACGACAGATCCTATTTCCTTTAGACACGCATCATGAAGATGTGCCCATAATTTAGTCATCTCATTGTCATGCTTTATTAACATGTGGCCATGACTTAATTATCTCACTCTTGATCTTGTAGCCACACACCGCCAGTAATACATTATTTTTGTGACAAATGTGGGTCTCCATACTAAACAACTTACATAAGCATGATAAAAACCCAATATCCCCTTCTTAACAAAGACCCACATGAAAGAATGTTAGAGATCCTGTCAACTTTTGAAATCTGCCCTGTAAATGCTGTAAAATAGAGCAAGCCCTGTGATGATATGCATAAAATTTTTTTTATAAAGCTAAGAACGTGATGTATGGGATAAACTTTCTTTTTCTGGGATGGTCTGTGCTCCTTGTCTGCTCCAAAAAAGCTTTTTAAACACCAGAACATTTTGAAAGATGGCAGGCCTGTTGATGATTTCCAGGTCACAGAAGAAGGACAAACATGCATGAGCAGATACTGAAAGCACACCATGTCACTCCAATGTCCTGGATTCACATCCAGCAGGGATCTTTGCCATTTTGTGCCATCTCCCCCATCATATATTTTTCTCTGACTTTTAATCCTGGTATGGACAACACATTGATCCATTGGTTCCCACTTTGTATCTCTGTTGCGACATACTTTGTGGAGTTTGCATATTCCCCAGGTGGTCTGGTTTACTTCCGTTATCCAAGGATAAGCATATGATGATAATGAATTGAGTGTGATGTTTGTTTATCTCTGTGTCAGACCTGTGATGGACTGATGGCCTGTCCAGGGGAAGGGATGGATGATGTTAGCTATGATGTTGGAAGTAACTTATCAGGATTCTGAGGTTGCATGTCAGTACAAAATGTCATCATAATTCATTAAATTGAGCTATATCTATCAAAAGTGATCAAAGTTAATGAGACTCTTTTGTTGAATGGCCATCCAGAAATTCTTCATATATTTCAGTTTGGATCACAGTGGTCGAACAATCCTTTCAAATTTGGAAATAGTTGGAGCCACAAAATTTAGGTTGGTTCAATTTGTACAACAATGCCTTTGTGATGTGCAAAATCTTCCATTTCCATGAAGCTGCAGGGAAATTACTTCATGAAACAAAATCTTTGGTTTCCCTTTTATGAGCTTTGCGTCACTCTAAGCAGCTCTGACGAGATGATAATGTGATGCGGGCAAAGCTGTCAACTATTGCACCTCCTTTGTGAAAACCACACACACACACACACACACACACACACACACACCGGTACTCCTAACCAACATATACTCTCCATTTCTGCGCCACCTGCCTCTCATCAGCCCCCTCATCCAGCAGAATAAGATCACTGTTAATCCACTTGCCTCATGCCGTGGCATACCAACAGCGCTCCCACTGCAGGGCTCAGCTGTTCTCTTAGGGCTCCCTGGAAGCCAAGAGTATAGAAAGGTGCTCCCTGCCTACACACTGACTTTAGGCCTCTCTCGCTCTGGCTATCTGTTACTCTTGTGTTTTTTATACACACTTCCACTGTATTCTCTCTTTTTTTTCTGTAAAAAATGAAGTCATTGGACTAGCGGACAAGACAGGCACTTACAGAAGATGGCTGTAAGTGTGATGTTAACATTTACATGAAGATAACTAAAGTAGTAGTCTTTTCCAAGTTGCTCCTAATATTTCTTGAACAAATACTTAATTTTTCTAATTAAAATTTGACATTACAAAAATTCTTTATATTCTTAATGATATTACATCGTTGAAGTTATGTGTCTTTTATGATGTGTTGGCTGAGCTTTTTTAGTGGGTCTATGAGTTATTGGGAGTTTGATAATTGAGATTTCATTGTTAAGAGACGTTGTTTACTTGGCCAGCAATTCATCAAAATTTAGACTGGTACTTTGTGTTTTTAATGTGCAGGTTACCTGAGCTGTATGCATGTCTTCAACCAGGCAACTTAGAGTTGACGAATCATGTTACAAATACTTTACAAGTAAACTTTAAGGTAAACTCTAAAAAACAGAAATGCCTCCCCTTTAATCGATTTCTGGGGGGGAGGGGGGCATTCTTTTTTTCACCCTTGACCACGTGACCAATGTATCCACCACAATTTTAAGATAAATTCAACACAGAGTCATAACCATTCCAAGATCTTTTTAACAGTTTTAGACGTTGAGCCTATAGGCTTGAGCTGAGCATGTTGTTTCAGTTGCCAATCCTGGTGAGTGATGCTGAAAAAAAGCAAGTGCTGCCCATTTATAAATATTTCTTACAAGACGCACAGCTCCTCATTACTCAACAACACCTTTGTAGTGGCATTAGTCCCATCCGTAAAGCTGATTGGCTCATCAGTAATATTTTCATGTTTGTTGTTTCTCAAACAGAGACTATTGCTTGAATTAATCAACTTGGTGGAGTGAACGGATTAGCAGTTAGCCTACATTTGCCATTAGGCTTTCTGTGAGTCCCTTATTTGTAAATCCATGTTTCACAAAAACATATTATACTCCCACCTGGGAAGTACCCTTTTAAACTGTCTTACTGGTTTTCTATTTCATTCTCCATCCTTAGGTCATATATGGCACAGAGAAAAAAAAAAAATATATATATATATATATATATATATACATATATATATATATATATATATATTTTCTCTGTCACTCTTTTTTTTCACCACAGGATGTCTAGTTTGATTTGAAGTTGAGTGAAAACCCATGTTTCAGTATGCCCTGTATCCCACTCGTTACTCCTATGGCACAACAAATTACACCTCCTTCACATTGATTTGTATTTGTTTATTTTCACCTGCATTTACACCTGATGCTGGCCCTGTCGTCTAGGTCATAATGGCATTGGAGTTTTGGGAGCTATTTAGGCTTTCAGAGGGAGCATCGGGGTAAGAAAGAAATTGAATTTGAGGTTACAGCTAATGATTTTTCCAACTGCGGGATTCTCTCTCTTTCTCTGGGCATTCAGCGTCGTGCCTGGCCTCTGCAGAGCGTCGTTCAGGCAAGCCTGACATCATCCACTAATAGCTTTAGAGAATTTAAGTACCTCTTACTCTTTCAACAGGCATGATTTAGTAGCACTTTTTAATCTAACAACATATATAGAGCTTTCCATTTTGTGTCAACTCACAAGCTTCCCTGAGCAGATGTTACACTTAACTTATTGCCTTGGAAGTCTAAGAAAGTTAGTTAAACAATGCAGCTGCAGCTACATCAGTACTTGCTGAATAGAATTTATGGAGCCTGAAGTTTGAAGTTGTCTGGTCATTTATGGCCAGAACAATGAACTGTGTATTTTTTTTTAACTTTAGAAGTCAGAGAATACCGTATTGACATCACAGCTGTAGGTTAGTATGTACAGCCAGCTTTTACATCTGTATATTCCTCAAGTATCAAGTATTTAAGTAAATTTTCAAGTATAAACTCTGGTAGACCTAATAACATGTTTTCCCAAGACAGACTGACAGATTTGAGGCTGCTTTTACATTTGAAACCTGGCAACTTCAAGGCTGATTCATTTAAATTTGTAGTTCAGTCAGAAATATAGGCTTCTCTCCTCAGACCCCTTGTCTCCTCAGCTCTATTGTTATCCTTTTATCCTTTTTATGTTGCTCCACATTATCTCCATCTCATTTTCTGTCTCGTCTTTCACCAAATCCCATTCAGTTATCTACCCTCTATTAAGCTGCCTAATACATTTATTTTTCCTTCCAGCTTGGAAGCAGCTCTTATCTCAAAATGACTGGGTATCATAATTGTTCCTGTTATTCCACCCTATGTCAGCCCCACGCTCAAACACACACTTGCACACACTGTCAGCCCTGCTGTTCTCCAACCCATTTAGGTGTGACATCTTGCCGTTGCCTTTCAGCTGCAGAGACTCAGCTCTAATGGCCACCAAGTTTTTCTCATTAGCAAATTATGTTTTCTGATAATGTCTTCAGCTTTGAGCTGTTAGCTGAATTAGCTTTTAGGCATGTAGTAGCTGATAACCTTTGTGCAGAGGATGGAAGTGGATATGTTTTGCATGTTTTTTTTTTGTTTTTCTTCATTGCGATGGCTATTGTGTCAAACGAGTATTCAATTCTTCATTCAGTCTTCTAGACTAGCTGGTGTTTGGGGACCCATTTACATTATCATGGGATTTTGGAGAATGAAGTGAGGTGCCACAGATGGTCTCACTGACAAACAGAGAGCACTCAGTTGTCACTGGTAAAGGCCAAAGCCCACATCTGTCAATCAAAGCTGCTGCCCTGTTCACAGTTCTGCATAACTTTAAGCCTTGATATGATTTAAATGTACCCCATAGAGTTGCCACAAAATTTTCTACAGAAAATGTTTATTTATCTGTCCTTAGCCAGGCTGTAAACATGTTTACTTCTATTCAAAAGTTGTGCATGTAGTTTACAGAGTATGGTTTAAACTTTTCTAGGATAACTTTCCCACACCATGCACGGTGAAGGCTGCATTAACCTGGAGTGATAGTGGAATAACTGGGTGAACTTTTGCATGAACAATGCATTCGTATTCCCTACCAACTCACACTCCTTCATAGTCAAGAGTCCCTTGGGCTCCAGTTTTTAGTTTTTATAGATTTTAGTTTTCTATGCACTGGGTACCCCATTTATCATCACTTTCTGATACATGTGGAACTGCTGCACACCGGCCTATTGACAGTAATCTTTCTGTAACCCGGCCGAGCCAATAGTAAGTGGTGATAGGAAAGCATTGTGTCACATAACGTCACATAAGGAGCTCAGATGGGGAGAGGGAAGAAAGACACACAACTCCCAAACAAATGACATGTGCTCAACCTAGAAAATATTTTCTTTTTCACTTCTTTTATTTTCCAGGCTTTACTTTGACTTTACCTCTTTCTTTTAACTTCCTTTGCTCTTCTACTTTTTTTAAAGTCAGGAAAACATCATGGTTAGGCATTAAAATAGGATATACAATAACACACACATTCTATTGTATTAAGCTCTGATGGCATTTTCCATGTTGCTATGACAACGTGACCCATGACTGTTTCATTACTAGCTTGGGAAACCCTGCATGTCCTAAAATCATGCTTATGAGTATGCCGTGCATTGAAAACATGAGTAAGGACTGCATTAGAAATCTGAGTTCAGGTCCAGTGTGACAACAGAATGTTTTCCCAGTGTTTTGTCTTTGTCCCCTGCTTCCAATCTGTTTTGAGAGTGCCATTTAATTCCCCAACAAACATTTCATCACTGAATGACCATTTTTTGCACAGTGTGGTGGAAAAGGTTGTGGAGAACCCAATTTGGGACACAGCGGTCCAGAAGCGAAAGGATGACGAGTAAAGTCTTCATTATAAAACAAACCAAAAATGCAGCTGAGCCAGACAACTATGAACTAAACTAGGACAGCAAAATACTAAATAAAAAACAGAATGGGAGACAAGCAAGGAACCAGACAACAGGGATTATAGTTGATGGGAGTAACAGCAAAGATCTGACAAGGACAGAGATTCACAAAGGAGTATATATACAGAGAGGAACTAATGAGAAAGTGACTGCAGCTGTGATTGATTGAGTGGAGAACTAAAACAGGGGAACTGAGGACAACTAGGAGTAATGACTAGAAACAAGAATCTGTACTAAGGATAAAATGCAAGGGATACCGTACAAACAAAAATGGCAACCAATAGCAAAATACAGAGCACTAAGGAAAAATAAAACCATAGAAAAGACTAGGAAAAATCAAAATACAGTCAAATTGGCCAATGTAAATGAGCTCGCCTCCATGCAACACACAATGAATGAAATAGAAACACTAATCACAGAAACGTGTTTTAGTACTTTTAAAAAAATTGTACATGCATTCGACCTGAAGTTGTGGGGCTGTATGTACTGTCATTTTTTAAAAAACTAAGAAATCGTCCATAAATATTTTGGAAACTAAAACACATGCATTGCTTTTCTTCAAAGTAACAGGTAAAAAAGTCAGCAGCATCACCATCTTACCCATTGGCCTCAAAACATGTGGCAGCTTTTGCACTAGGAACAATTAAACAGGGATACAAAGTTTCTGTCTCAGTGTGTTTGATGGGTCCAGTTTTCCAGTCATGGTGTAAGTGAAATATAGCTTGGAGGGAACACCTGCAGCAGCATACAAAGTTTAGTTTTTTTTCAGAATCTTTGTCTGGCTTTGACATGTCGACTGAGATCTGATCGATTTGTCCCATCTCATTGTCTGCTCATTTTGCACTGTCACAGTCAATTTATATGTCTTTGTTTGCTTTTGAACAACTCTGTCATGAGTCATTACAGGTCCATTGTTGACTGCGTCGCTTCACAAAAGCACTGTTTTTTTCGATGACAGAGGGTGTCAAATGAATCATGCCTTCAGTGGCTACTCTCTCCACTCTTTTGAATTTGCATCAGTACCCCCCGCTACAGAGTGAGTTAATTCCTTGAATCCTATTCTTTAAATCCTGGGGTTCAGCGGCAGACAGATTTTGGTTGAAGATTTTTTTTTTCAGTGTGAAAGAGTTGCTTCTTTTTCTGTCTTTGTTTTCACCACACCAATGCATGAACCTCTTGTACAAAAGCGACGTTTAACGCTTCGAAATACAATTTGTTGAAGGAACATACAAAACATGGAACAAATGTGTCCACTTGGATTGGGTTAACATAATCTTCACAGAAACAAAATTTTATCTAAAAGTGTTTTTCTATGTTATACTCATGTAAGTCTTACTGAATAAACGAAAACAGATCTAACTGAAAAAAACAAGACTGATATGAGGAAGCACAATAAAACCATATTGGATTCAACAACTGATGTAAAATTATGAAGAAAAAATAGATAATGTAAAACAGCCAATTCAATTGAGACCCGAACCAAGTAAATTCATTGAATTAACTCTGATAGATTATGTTAACCCACCCCAAACAAATTAATTTGACACAACAGCTTAAAGCTGAAAGTAATCCATATAATTGTATGAAGATGTGTTTCAGGTTATATTATGTTCATTCAACAAGTCATCAAGTGCCTGATTTACTTACTACTAATGAAAATGTACCGAGTCATTGCATTTATGTTATGCAAGCTAATTTTGATTTAGTAAATAAAACATGCATTTCCTGATTTTAAACAAAAAAAAACATTTCTAGTGAAAGCATCATCAATCCCACTTCGTACCATCAAAAAAGAGTCTAAATATGTTCCATTCTACAGTTGACAGCTCACGATCATACCACTTTTACCTGGACACACAGATAAAGAATTCAAGAGCATCATGAAATATCCAAATAACTCGCTTCTGTGCTGACGTAAAGAAATATCTAATATACATAGACAGAATTTTACTGTATAATGGACAGAATTTTGCCACCAGTTAAAAAGTGATTATACCAATATATTGAGATGTATGACAATATTTCTGTGGTGTGGACCGAGTGTGTATTTCACACTGTGCTGCCAAGTTGTCATCAGTCAAAGATGCCAGAACAGAATAAGGCGTCCTCTATTTGGTGCTAAAATAAAATCATATTAGCCCTAAACTGATACTGCTGTGTTGCATGTGAAACATTGTCAGATATGGTAAGTATACTTTCTAACAAAGGAAGTAACTTAATAAAACTATTCCTTCAGTGAACCTGTAGCTACAATAATTTGTTTCCATGTCAAGAACCCCTAGATCATGCTCTATTTCATCCTGGTCATATGAAAATCATGAATTCACTAACTAAAGGGAACCAACCAGGAGGCAAAATAGAAAATGGGGCTTTTTATTGTGTCTCTAAATTTTTACGTTTGCTATGGAAAAAATTCATCAGAGGAGACTGTCCTTGCAAGAAGAATGACAGGGTCAGTCGCATGAGCCGAAGAAACTGACTGATCATGATGAGCAATGACAAAGCATTGTAGAAACTGAAGGAGTAATGACAGGACCCAAGAGAGGAAGTCAGGCTTCTAAGTCTTTAAAGGAAAGAGTTTGGGTTGGGTGGATGTGCCCACAAAATCTAGGGCATGGCCCCTGCAAAACATCCCCAGTCAACCAGTAAAGATTTTTCAAGAGCTCTACGATGAGGTATATGGGGGAAATTTCACACACAACAAGCTTCCATATCCTTTTTAACCAACCAGAGTGAGATTTGTTTTCATTTTCCTTTTACCTTTGAGAATCATTATCTTGATCACACAATTCTCACTGTTACTGTAACAGCAAAGGGTGACCAGTCTTACTGCAGTGGTCATTTCAGGCCATCTTTTGATGTTTCCTTTAAGTTTGTGAGTCATTCATATCTCCTATCATAAAAAGGATTCAACAAACTTGTAATGGCCTTGAAGGCACGGGGCTTGGACATGGACAAATGGCGCAGGTTGTTTTTCAGTTTGTATAACTTGCATCAAACTCATCGGAGCATAAGAATGTGAGATGTGACACTATTTATAGATTTCTATATGGGCGATCGCAATTTGCTTTATTTGCTGTTGATTGGATAAAGTAGGAAATCGTTTAACTCAAATCCTTACATAACCTGACAGTTACTAACCCTATAACAAGACTCTTCACTACAGGTGAACCTGCAGAATAACATAGTGCCGTGATTCAACAATAAACCAAGCTGATGACTTCCCCACTGCTATAACCCTGGAGTCCATCAATGTAATGGAGTGATTTAGTAAAACAAGAAGCAATAAAGGGGGTTTGAGCCCGTTTCCCGTACAGCATTAGGACAACTCAGAGATGCTCCAGACCTCGAAATGCATTCAAGGCTTTTATTTTTAAAATGTTGGTGCATCGTCGGAAAATGCTGTGCTGTTTGTGTTCAACTCCTCTCTGGCGTGATGTTTCATGTTAAGAGACCAGTGGGAGGACGTGTAAAAATGCATAGCAACAGACTCTTTTTCTCCTGTTCCTTCTCTACCTCTCACATTCGCACGCAGGCACATTAACACGCACAGACAAATAAATACACGCCTGCACAAATACAGCACACATGTATCCTGCACCCCACCAGCAACACGAGGCTCTGAAGAATAATAATGGCCCTATATTGAAAAGTAAACCCTCACGAAAATGATGCAAATGGCATCACACAACAAGAATTATAATCACCAGCAGCAGTGGGAAAGGGGGAATGTGCGCCGCTGCCTTCCCAGCTACACTCCTCACACAGGTCACAAGCTCGGTCGGTAGACTGATCTGCTTCGTGAGTGTTTGTGCAAATGTGGGTTTTTCCATTTTGAGATAGTCGCTCCCCTGTGACAGCCCGCTGCTCTTCGGCCTTGCCTGTCATCATACCTGATCGCGCCTGTCTGTCAGATCATTTGGTGAAATTCCTAGTCTATGCAAACAGACCGTATCCATTTCACTTCCTTAGTTGCAGGATGGTGCCCGCATGTGCAGCGGTGTGGAGTGCAGTTTGACTGTTGAAACCCTGCAATTCTATTTCAGGCCATCCCACACACAGTGGGAGAGGAGCAGAGATGTGTCACCCTTTAATTACAGCTTTTCAGGTCCTTGTGAAAATTTGTGCATCTGTAGGTAAGAGAGTCCTACTTTGGATTTCAGGAACACACCTCCAGCAATTAGCACATCAGTGACTTGAATAGTAGTGTGTGTCTGTGTGTGGTGTGTGAGAGAGATTGTGTGTGATTTAACTGGTTTGATTCAAGCATCTCGGTTTAGTTGTCTTTACTTTTGGGGTCCACAGCTTCAATAAATGGAAATTCTGCCCTCGCAGCTATTGATGCCAACACCGTGTCAGTAATGCAGACTACCACTTCAAGTGTGTGTTATGTTCCAAATCATATCACCAGTATTGTCACTTACTCTGAGCTTTTTCCCAGTCTGCTCTGCCAGCTGAACTGTAGAGCATTATTCCTACAGGATCAGCCCCCTTTCAATTAATTTCTTGTTAGTCCTGATCCAAATAAGCTGCAGTAAGAATTTAATCCTCATAAATGGATTATGAGCTGATTGTCGCTACAAGAGAGCTGTTTGTTTTTGAAATGATGGGTTATATAATTCTGGATGAATGGTGTACTGACAGCCAATCAGAGTTGATCAGTTAATGAGCAGTTGTGTCGTTAAAATCACTCATTTGCCTTTAGTGTACCGGCTGCTTTCAGGAGTGTCCTTGATAATAATTTGCCTTTGAACACACAAGCACACACAGAGTCACTCGCTCACAACCTCCCTTCTGTGCATGTTAGGATTAAGAGACAAGATGGAGGAATGAAATACACCGAACTTGCATTAAATACTTCATTCCAAAAGATTCTTCTAGGTAAGAGGCAATGTGAGGAATATCTACAGGCATCTTTTACTGTCTGTTCTTTACAAAAAATACAGAACGCACAAACCTTCTTTTACCTCCTGCATATGTGTCTTTACATTTAGGTAAACAAATAATACATTCCTTGTCTAGTCTCTTGCTTCGTTTTTTTTTTCCCTTTCCGTGTATGAATGCATATCTGAGAGAGATGGGTATGGGATACTGTATTTGCTGAACCAGACTAACTCCATGACGACCGGCTCCCGTGCCATTATCCTCTATGGTTACCGTGCTCTAGCACACTTGCTCCTTGCTGTGTAAGATATTTCCCTCCATCACTCAGGGAGACGGGCTAAAAAGTCTGCAAGTTCGAAAATTGTGGTTGTGGAAAGGTAACTTTTCTATAAGTGTGTATGTGTCTATAGCCCTTTATTATTAATCAGGATAACTGTGAGGTCAGCAGGGGAGGGGAAAGAGGCCAAGGGTTGACATTTCAGGCTGCTGTTAGTCCGGGAGGGAGGCTCACACACCAGCGTCAGAGAAGCAGTGGGTTACTTTTTCAGTCCTGTCAACAGCGCTTTGTTGTGGCAATGTGAATCTGTGTGAAACCTCTTTTTCAAATGTCTATCAAAGGACATCACCTTGTGGCTTCTTTCAACAAGAATATTATCCATTTTACACTTTGTCACTGTACTTTTCTGTTTGTTTTTTGGAAATGTTATAGACCAGCTGAGGGGAAGAGGACGATATCATATTTCATTCATCCGTGGTCCCATAAAATTGATTATGTCAGTCCATTATGTAAGTGGGGAATAAGATGATCTGTCAAATTAGTTTCAGTGTTGCGAGGGGTGCGAGCATGAAGGGTGCCAATGTCAGCTGATGAAAGCAATATTGATAAATGGAAAGCAATGGAATATTATTCATTTTAATTTATTCAAAGATAAACTATCAACCAAAATCCAAAGCTGTAATTTTCTGTAGCTTTCTCGATGTGATGATGCACTTGGTGTTTGATACTATTAGAATTTCTCTTTGAATAAGGGAGATATGGAGAATATTGATCAGATGCAACATCTTTTAATGTTTTCAGCATGTCTAAACAAGAGAAAGAGAATAATTGAAATGTTTCACTTGTGTTCTACAGGCACATTTGTTCAGCCCCTGAACAAATATTTCCAAATGTAAGCCGCTTATGTTGTTTTTATCTTATAGTCTAATTTTTTTTTTATTTTGACGTCACTATATGATTGTTCTGCTGAGGCTCTGCTGTAGTTGTTTTCATTGTTCCAATTTGTTGTCCACTTGGAGGACACATTCCACACATGGACAGAAGGCAGGCTTCTACAAGTGGATGTGCTCTGCCCCCTTTCCCACCCTTCCCTAAGTCTGACCACATTTAGTTGTCTTTATACACCCTCTAATGATGAAAGGGTTTCGGAAAGACAGGGATTGAAGTGATATCTCCTCAGTAAATTAATAAATGAATGAGGCCTGGATGATGACACTAGGTCACACATTTCTTTGTGTCTTCTGAGCTACATTGAAGCATACTTACCCTTCACAAAAAGCAAATTTGAAGTTTTCAAAAATTGTATTCCATGGGCTTTGTCACATCGAGTATTTGAGTGTCACAATCACCCCCCACCCCATAGAAGAAGTGTTTTTTACTTTGTGTAGAAAGGCTAAACTGAACTACCACCAGCTCTTTAACATGTGTTTAGCCACTACACACACATACACACACACACAAAACAACAAAAATGTATGAGCTGAAAGCTGCAAACCTCCCACTGTACTCTGCCTTGAATATTTCAGCGATGGTGCAGCCTTTAAGAGAGTGATGCTACTGAAAGTTGTAAAGAGATGCCATTATCAAGAGAGGGGAGTGAATGAGATGCAAATTTTGCATCTGATTTCAGGAGTTTCATGCAGAATGATAAATGTTTAACAGCGTTCATAAAGCCTGAACAGTTTTGTTTGCCTAAATCCTGCTTCAGAGCCCATAACAGAAAAAAATGGTGATTAATCATCACATGTTGGACTAATAATTCCACTCAGTGTTTGTTTGCAGTGACATAATTGCCTACATAGAGCACTGACAGTAGCTGACAACCAAGAAACCTGCTGAGACAATTAGCTGCTGCTTTTTTGTCTGTTAAGAGAGTCAATGTGAGATTGCCAGGTTTTTGTTTGTTTTGTTTTGCTTTTTTCTTGATTGCGGCTGTTAAAGTTCATTCTCAGCGCATGAATGAATTGAAATCCTAAAAAACACGGGTGCCCCTTTTACCTTATTTCCAACTGTATGGAGTAAAATAGCTGTCAAAATGTTCGTGTGCATAAACTAGAAATGCATGCATATGTTTTGATGTTCGTGTGCATAAATTAGAAATGTGTGCATAAACTAGAAATGCATGCATAAATGAGTCCAAAAGTTGACATCAAGAATTACGAATTACGAATTACGAATTACGATTTACGAATTACGAGTTACGAGTTACGAATTACAAGTTACGCATGCAAGTTTTTTTTTTTGTTGTTTGTTTGTTTTTTTTTTTAAACTTTATTAGTAATTCAACAAAATAACAGTTTACAAATGTGAGCATAACGCCAAAAAGAAGATAGCCAGGGGGAGCATAGGAATAATAATAAAAAGAAGAAGATGACCTTCATGATGCACTTACAACAAGAAAGCTAATGAACACAAAGACATGTGTGCCAAGGAATCTCTTGTAACAAAAAAAATTTAAAAATTTTAAAAATTTTAAAAAAAATTAGGAATTATGACAACAGTTCGTCCAAAATCCCAAGTTGGGAACAGGCCCATATAGTTGTTTTTGCTTTTTTATTAAAAACAACTATATGGGCCTTCTTTTTATTATTATTCCTATGCTCCCCCTGGCTATCTTCTTTTTGGCGTTATGCTCACATTTGTAAACTGTTATTTTGTTGAATTACTAATAAAGTTTAAAAAAAAAAAAAACTTGCATGCGTAACTCGTAATTCGTAACTCGTAATTCGTAATTCGTAATTCGTAACTCGTAATTCGTAATTTGTAATTCGTAACTCGTAATTCGTAATTCGTAACTCGTAACTCGTAATTCGTAATTCGTAACTTGTAATTCTTGATGTAAAAACTTTTGGACTCCTTTATGCATGCATTTCTAGTTTATGCACACGAACATCAAAACATATGCATGCATTTCTAGTTTATGCACACATTTCTAGTTTATGCACACGAACATTTTTGACAGCTATTTTACTCCATACAACTGGGGGTTGTTTTAGACGGGGAGTTGTAAATATAAAAGAGCAATGAAATTGTAATTACTGTTGACACATTGTATTGAAGTAATGACTAAAGAGATTAAAAGTCAGCATTTGCATTTTTTTTTTTAAACTTTTTTTCTTTTGCTGACACAGAGAGCATAACATTTCCTCTTTTTTTTTGCCATTTTTATGCCCACATTGACTTTAAGAGTTAATAAAGCCTTTTGGTCAGGCTCTGTACTTCAGCCGAGCACTTTCTCTCATGTCAGCTTTTTACATAAATAAGAGCTTTTTCTCTCCATCACACCCTCTCTTTCTCTCATGCACACCCACACAGAGCCTGTCGGAGGCACATGAGGATAGGTGGAGGAAGGAGGGAGGTGGGTGAAGCATGACATGTGAAAAAGGAAGAGCACTGCTCTTAACGCTTCATCTACACCCTTTATCTATTGTTTCTCAGTATTCTTTCTTCTCTTTGTTTTTCCACATACCAGATGTTTTCAAGAATATATCCTCTCAATGAAATCTGAGCTGCTGTGAATGTATACGCAATGCATCTTCTCTTTGAAATTATCCAATTTTCTTGTGACTATATCTTCTTTCCTCTAGCAAAGAGATGCTGCTTAATCTCAATTAATTCATGTGTAAATGAAGACTCTGCTAATTGGATTCAGCTAAAGGAGAGGAAAATTATAGAAACAAAAACTGAAGTCAGGTTCAGTGATGATTAATGATCTGTGAGGCCAGGTCTGCCTCGAGCAAGTGCAATATTCATTACTTAACTCTGACATTGTATGTTAGAAAATGAAAGCAGTGAGCAGAAGATTAATCCTTCCAACAAAGATGGTGGTCAGAGAGAAAAACATAGTCTTTCTCTGCTTGGACTTTCTTTTTAAATCAATAAAGTCTAACATTTCTACAGACACTAGTGGATGGGTGTTGTTCAAGACTTTGCACACCAATCGGTTGCCATGGCAACTTGCAGAGTTTTTTTCCAACTGACCTACAGTTGGCTGATTGCCGCCTCACTAAGTACACTTCAGATGAGTTATCTCCTCTTCTATATCCAAGTCACTGCAGTTGGGGGAAATAGCTTTCATCAGTTTCTGACGTATCTGAAGAAAAAATACATTTCAAAACCGAATCCCTTTCTTAAGGCGATGTACTATAAAAGCAGCTCAATTCTGTATCTTCTTTTTTTTTCTCCTTAATTTCAAACAGAGAAGAAAAGCAGATTCAGGATTTCTTTTCTTTCAGTTTCTACAGATAGAGGCTTTATAATCTCACAGTTAAAAAGATCTCTACAAAGTGTTCATCCTCATATCATGATTTATCTAAAGACACAGTTGCGCAAGAGCCCAACATAATTAGTTGTTTGGAGTCAAGATGTTCCAATCTATTGTATTGTTAGCACAAGAGGTCCAGGAAGGGTCTAATAAAAAAGGGTGTTTAAAAAGCATAAGCCAAGATATGGATACAAAAAACATGTACAAGTCAGTGAGCACCCCTCAGAGTCCAGTCAAATAAATTATTCAGAAATGGAAATAGTAACCAGGACAAGCTGTCCTCCAAAAATCAGTGACCTTCCAAAAAGGAGACCAGTTATACAGGCCACAAAGTGCTGAGACGAGTTGCGCTGTTCCATTTTTTTCACCAATCATGACAAAATAAGAGAGTGACTGAGAGAAATATGCTCTTAGAGTTCCAGTGTGTTTGATTTCCCCTGTCATATTTAAGTGGTATGGCTATTGACATGGTAACAGTCACCGTAGTTTCTTGCATTCTGCAACTTTGCCACTAGATGCCGCTAAATCCTACACATTACTGCTTTGGAAGAAAATACTTGTACTGTGACACTGAGTTCGTCTCCACCCTCTTCTTTTCATTTGCAGGTGACCCATAATCAAAATCCACATGATATCATAGAAGATGTCTCAGTTCGTTAGGTAGCAAGGAGGGAGGAGGCTTGCCGGAGGAGTCATAAGCAAGGATGCACACGTGTCCTTGGCAGGAGTCTTTTTGGCAGCCGTGACAGATTATTCCACACTGTGAATGGAATTAAAAGTAAATAAATAAGTTGTCACCATCAGTGTTATTACTCATTTGACAGATCATGAAGTACAGCAGTAAGCTATGACAAAACAACAGACAGATGATGCAGCTGTGCCACACGTCAGATTCATTTATGGATGTTTTGAAGACAGCTTCGAAGCAAGCTGTCTGATTTTGTTGCTTGGCTGTTGCCTAGACTTGCCTCTCCTTCTGTCTCTTCCTACTTCTCCACAAGCATTTCTGCTCAAGGTGACTAACTAGTGAGTAGAGGTGGCGAGGAGAGGAATCAAACATGTACTCAGTGTTAAATGATGTAAGGGACTTGATGCTAAGGGCCCATTTTGTATTCAGCAAAATAGTCCAAGTAACCTCCTTTGATTCTGTGTTTTAAGACCATAAACATGAAAACATTTTGCAGATCCTCCATACACTGTTTCACAATGCTTATCATTTTAAATCAACTGTGAATAGTGCAAATGTGAGACCGTAAAAGCATTCCCCATATCACGCTGTAATGATTGTGTCAAATGCATTATCCTATCATTTTTCTGGTAAAAACGTTAAATTTCAAGAATATCTGGCAATTTATGTATCTTGAGATTTTATTCCCTGATACTGTCTCAGTTATTTTCAACTATCATGGTGCAAAGGTCAGATGTTATAATGTGTATAAAATCTGGAGAGATATCAAGACAAATCGTAGCTTTTTATTCCAGCCAATCTCATTTCACTGATTAGTTTTCTCGAGCTAGGTGGAAGTGCATTGATTTGTTATGCAATCACTTAATGCTGTGTGCCACATAAATGTCTATTTCTGCCTTTTCACCCAGTTAATTATAGGAGCTGGATCCTTTCACAGCTCATAAAATCCCAAATCCGTGGCTGAATATACCTTTGGTGAGCTTCACAATTAATATTTTAGATTTCTCAACATGAAACATTCTGACAAAGAAATATGCTTCATACCATTAAACTAAATGACTTAATAAATGTCATTAGAGTGCTGTGGTCAGTCTCTCCTGCACATTGCCAACACATGAGATGATTCAGAGATGTGCAAATGCTGAATAGTTAACATTTCTTGACTGTTACGCACATGTAAACACATAAGATGGTTTAAATTAATGGTTTCCTCAAGAAAATTTGAACATAAACAAAAGTAGAATAACCTGAAGTCTCACGAAACGGAGAACTCAGGAAAAACTTCATCTTTCTTCTTCAGTCTGTTACCTCTTTTGTCTGAGAAATGAATGAAAATGAATAACCAAAAGTAGCCTTATCCGGAAACAGAACTTCACAACTTGTCTCTCCTCTCTTCTTGTGTTGCTGGGGAAGAACAGAGGAATGTGTTATGACTAACCCGTCAGCCTGGGGACTGTGTATTACGTCAAAAAGTCACACACTCATCAGCAGCCTTCTGTACAAACTGCAAGTGCATTCAGGCAAAAGTTTGGGTGTAAAGACGGCACGTTGCTTTGAAACTGTTGGACATGAAAGTTGTCTCTGTTTAACAACGCACAGCTGAGGCTCACAGTACATCTTAATAAGCAGGGTGTGAGGGGGCCATTAATCGAGGCACTGGTGCAAACAGTGACACTGTCGTCCTCTCAGTCTTACAGGGTGTGTTTGTTTGTGTTTGCAAAGTGGATTTCACAGTTTTCTCCTGGATTTTTAGTAATGCTGGACTATAAAAAAAAAAAAAAAGAGGAGGAAAACTACATTTAATAAAACCAGATTGGTACTCTAGTGTTGGTCTATGTCAGCAGCTTTGTTATCACGAATTTCACTCAAAAGACGATGCAGGGCTCTCATGCTTTAATTCAACCGTCTTCTTAAGAGTAGACATTTTTTAACTCGTGTCAGATAAAACACACGGCTGTGTAAGTCACAGTCAGCAGGCACAAGTACAAGGCAACAGCAGTCACTGACGTTAATAGTTACATCTGCCTTTTTTCTGGCATAATACATCAAACTGTCTTCCACAAATGACTTATTAAAAATTTAATGTTTCATTCTGAAAACTTGATTTATTTAAAGGAGTGCTTTGACGTTATGGAGAGCCTTTCTTACTTGAAGTCAGAGAGGATGAGATCATGTCTGCAGTGACAAGCCTGTGACCTGTTCAACATGCCCAACAACACAGCCAAGCTCTACATAAAGAGCTGCCATGTGTTCCCCTTGTGTATTGTGTATCTAAGTCTTGCAAACTGGAAGACTGCTTCGTTTGCACAACTGTTTGTTTACAAAAGACAGCTGGACCAGGATAGCAACCTCAGCTTTGCACACTTTTCTATAATATATCTGAAAAAGATTTTCCTTTTTTTGTGTAATTTTGGCTGGCTTGAATGCATGTTTTTCGATCTATTAAAAGACAGGCATTATGAGGTGCTTTTCTATTGCTTTCTATTGTTATGCTCAGCTCCACAAAATGCAGCCACTATATTGTTCATAACTCAAAGATCCATCGGTTAGAGGCTTTCGATACTATTCAAACACCAAACACTTGAGCAGATCTGGCCATTGATCTGGCCATAGTTAGTGGTCCTAGAGACTCAGAGAGATCCTGTGTGTAATCATTTCCACACAATTTACGTTTTTTTACTTGACACCATGTCATTTTATCTCCCTTATGAAGTTATTACATACCATCTCTCACATTGTCATTGATTGGCTTTAGCACAGTTGGTAGAGCACTGCCTCTGCAAGTTATCTTTATAGTTATTTGAGATTGTTCCTTTGTAGTGTCATATAATTTTTGCTTGCCCACGAAATGCAGCCACACATATGCACACAGTAATCTCATTTTACAGTACAGATCCTGTGTTTGTGTTTACACGTCTCAACTCATGGGATGTGTTTTCAGACAATTTTGCCCATGTAATAGAGAACCTAACAGTTCATCGAATGAAGAGTGCCACTAATCCACACCACAGAAAAATGCAGCACACCACAATTAGCCGAAGCTTCATTTGTAACAACTGCAACGTAATACATAACATATCGATCTTTGAATTACGATTGTCGTGTGACTCCCAAAACGTTGGAATGTTCCTTTGATACCCTTAATAAAATCATCAAGGGGATTTTTGGCAGCACAAATGCACCATAATGCAAAACAAATGCCAGCTTCCCAGTGACTTAGCTGTTGCCAGAGTGTAGATATTCATTTTTGTTAGGCTCTTCAGCATTGAATCACTGATCTGATTTGTTTGAATTGATGTCTAAGAAGCTGCAGGTTACCCAGCAGGTGCAGTCACTCAACCACATTGCACTAATGACGAGAAGCCTCAGGCCATACTGGATGCTCAAGGTTACACACCTGCTCTCTCTTCACAAAGAAATCAGCAGCAACCATCTTAGAGAGATAAACCGTACTCAGCTCTGCTTGGATGGAGGCTGACTCACTGGCTCAGTCTGTGCAAATGTCTGCTGTTCCTAGACCACGGTTTAAGCAGTGTTTTTCTGTGATATCTAATCTGTGGGAAATAGTGTTGCTGCCACATAGTTTTGAGAGTAAATCCTGTGGAATCACAGATGTCGGGGCCTGTTCACACTTTTTCACCAACCATCATTCAGTTCAATTCGTGAACTACTAAGACCTGGATACATTGCCTGTGGATACTGAATTCATGTCTCTCTTCTCTTCTCATCTGCTATCACATTTTCTGCGCTGATAGGTCAGACTGTGCTCTCTTCTGACATAACAACAACCTCATGTCAAGCATTCAATCTAGATTTTCCATTTTTATGAGATGTCTAGACATTTCAAGAAACCACACTTTTTTCTATCAATTTACATTAAAGGACAAGACCGTTTTTTTGACATTGGGCCCTTGATTTCACATTATAACATGATGTTCTACTCACCCCTGCTTGTTGTTGGTCATTTGGAGCTGTTCCGAAGATATTCGAGAGGCGTCTGGCTGCTCTCTTGAGATATTCGGCCATGAAACGGTTTCCTATGGGCAACGTTATACAGGCACAAACTACGCTGTTTATAATTTATTAATTACTGTACACTAGCACTGATAACGTGGAGGTGCGTCGCTTACTTAAAAAAATCCGGGTTACTGTAATTTTGAATTTTAGCCGAATGAATAAATAGGCAGCAGGTCTGTGGGCTGTCTGTGGTAGTAGCACGACGATGACGTCAGTAACACCCACTTTACGACAAAAAATCAAAATTACAGTAACCCAGATTTTTTTAAGTAAGCGACGCACCTCCACGTTATCAGTGCTAGTGTACAGTAATTAATAAATTATAAAAAGCATAGTTTGTGCCTGTATAACGTTGCCCATAGCAAACCGTTTCATGGCCGAATATCTCAAGAGAGCAGCCAGACGCCTCTCGAATATCTTCGGAACAGCTCCAAATTACCAACAATAAGCAGGGGTGAGTAGAACATCATGTTATAATATGAAATCAAGGGCCCAATGTCAAAAAAACGGTCTTGTCCTTTAACTAATTTTAGAATCTCTCAACTTAGCAGCTTTGATAATAACGACCCATTCGATGAAAACAGCACTCCTGTGCTGATTGTTGGCTTGATAGATATTCTAGCTATCTGCAATAATGAGTTATTTTCATACTTTGATACCTGCTTCTGTTAATTATTCATGTGCCAGTAAATGTTGCTGTCCTCTCAGATAGAACGAAGGAGGAGGAGAAGATAAAACTGATCTCTTGTCCATATGTTGAAGCAAAGCTGTAACTGCAGACAAAATGGTGCATGCTGATGCTGATGCTGATGCTGATGCTGATGCTGATGCTGATGCTGATGAGGATGATGATGTCTTAGGCTGCATAGCTGATACGATATTGTGTCTCTTTTTGATACAAAGCAGTGTGAAGGCACTCAGTATATCTAGCCACAGATGAAAACTCTTTTGTTCAGTCCATCCTTTGATTAAAACTTACAAATCTGTTAGAAAGCTTGCCGTGAAATGTTCTACTAACAGTATCAATCCCCAGGGGATGAATCGTACTTACTTTACCTCTGACACCACCAATGAGTTTACATTTATGTTTTTTATTAGAAATGTCTCTGGATTCTCATTGAATTTTAGCATTTATTTTAACATGTATTTTCGTCTCATAATCAAGTCTGAGGACCTCCTTTGTCTTTAGCACTGATGACCAAATGTTCGCATGCAACCATTTCAAGACCATGATCAGACCAATCAGATTTTTTTCTCAAACCTTTTTCAAGTGTTGTATAGATTTGTACGTGCAGACATCAAATATCTATCCATTTGAAACCACAGTCTGTAACCACAACAGTATATTACTCCATAGTATCAGCGATAGCCTTCTGCTAATAGTGTCACTGTTTTCAGTCTGTTTTTTTGGTGTCTGATCTGATCTGAGGGTCCAGAGAGGCATCTGTACAAATCAAGTTGGGTTTGCTTGTCCTTCTATTCCAACTGTGCCTTAGATCCAATGTGCAGAAAAGAGATTTCATATTGTTCTGACCTCAGATCAAGCTCAACACAATCTGGAAATGAAAAAGACAGATTTAAGCTGATAGTGTGAACATAGCCTTACTCTTGTTCTATATTTTGAATGCCTATAACAGGAGTGAAGGGTGTACTATGAAGTGATATTCATGGTTCAGCAACCATGCTAATTTATGATCTGCTTCATTGGAAGTCACTTTCAGGGTTTTAGCTTAAAACAGCTGTATTTTTACAAAAAAAAAAGAAAAATAAGCTGGCCTTAAATGATTATATTCATGACAATGCAGTCTCTCTGTGATAGATTACTTTTCTTGGAATATATTATGTATACAAACCTATTTAACCCAGGGTTAGTAATGCTTGTGAACGAAGCCCGCAGTTACGGAAAAGCAAACTGTTTGTCTCAATGTGGCCACAGGAACATAAACCATACACATTCAGTGAGTAATGCAAAAAAAAAAGGCACAGGCTAATTCTGTTTTTATGATTAGTCCTGATTCACAGCCAAGTCTGTTCTGCACATTTGTAGCCTGGAAAACCAGCGCCAACTGCTGGACGGCAAAATGTTTTGCCTGCGGTTGGGTCTGGCCTCGATCCACTTGTCATTTTGAAAATACTGCCCTGAATCTGGCAGATGGCAACTAAACCAATCACAACGCAGAGATGTGTTTTGAATCAACGCGGGCGGGCCAGAGGGTTCTGAGGGAGTGACGACAGAGCAGTGCGACGTTGGGCAGTGGAAGCGAACATAGGCCGTTTCTCAATATACGTTCTTGTCCGTACTTGTGTTCTTGTGAAACGTCATCAGTCGCAGCCCAAGTACTGTCCCAATACACAAGTTCGCATTTCGCCGAGAACGGTGAAAGTTCCCGGATGTGTTCTCGACACGCCCATTTTACCGAGGATGCATCGGTAGCTAACTTGTGCTAACTTGTCAGCGCAAATATCCCACAATGCACTGCGCTCCTACCCGAGCCGAAATCAACAGGCTGAAGCTGATTTCATTTTACAGGCATGCAAACTTGCCACCTTTCGGCGAAATTCGCCGTTTTGAAATCAAAATGGGTCATTCTTCTGAATCGCGTAGATCCGAGGAGAAAAAAAAAATGGGGGGGGGGGGGTGAGCATGTCAACTAGCGAGTGCAACTGTGAACCTCAAAACTACACTAGACCTATCACCGCTCTCTTCTCTTGACAACAAATGACTGACAAGAGTGGCGTGTGAGAGAAGCACTATCACCAATCAGAAGTGAGGAGGGCGAACATTTTGCCCATTTGAGGAGGTCGTTTCATTCGTCGTGAGTTTATCAATGCAGAGTCCGGAGAGCTCTGCCACAGGTCGTATTTGAGAGTGCGACCCCCATCCCCTCGCTGTTCGCCCACACCCCCGTTGATGATGACAGCCTACAGGTGCACTCGTGTTCATCCAGTATGATGCACCATCAATCGAAGTTAAAAGGGGCACAATGTAGGATTACGTAGTGCTCGTGGCATGCATGTCTCAAAACTTACACTGTCATGAAAAAATGCCGTTTAACTAAGCTTGCCGCGAGAATGTTTTTCATGTTAGAGTGCCAGCTGTCGATACAAATTTGTCTCTGGCGGTACGTCAAGTGAATTGCTGATATAAGTTTTTCCCGTGGAGCTCGTTTGGCTCAGCATGCCAAAAGTTCACTTTCGTGGTTTAATGACAGCGGACCGTGAAAGTGGTCGGGAGAGTCATCGTTCAGGCTAAGCATAGGCTGTCTTGGGGCAGTAATTAAAGCTGCAGTCTGCAACTCTTTTTCAAGCATAATGCCTGGAACTGTCCGGGGATTCTGAAAGTAGTACATTAAATACCCCAATACAAAAAAAAAAGAGTTCTCTAGGTCCCCTATATGTCCCGCTAGGTCCCTCCAAAGCCAGCAGGTTTGTTTACAAAATTGCAGACCGGACCGGTAAAAGGTAACCAATCAGGTTACGAGCTGGGCTCTGCTGCCTGTCAATCACCGATTGTGCACGCGCGATACAAGGTAGGCTCGTCCCCACGCTTATTTATCTAGACTATTGAACTTCATTTCGGGCTAGTCTACTTACTGTGTCTTCCATGATCGCAAATGACAGGTGAGTTGATGAATGAGGAGTCGTGTAGGCGCATCTGGCGTGCACGTAGACGTGCACGAGTTCTCATGTGTTTTGAAGGGGCGGGACAGGAAGTTGAATAACTTTTTATTTTTCGGTTAAAAAATAAGCATTTCTTGCATTTTGCGACTACGGAGGTCACCGTTTTCAACTTCAAGCGTTCTGATAGATCATGTAAACTCTTAAAATGCCAAAAAGTAGGACTTTACGTATGACAACAACAAATCTTGCAGACTGCAGCTTTAATTAAACGTTTAATCCTACATACTTGTAGTATCCCTTTAAGGACCATGGGACTAACTTTTTCGTTAAATTTAATGTAATTAAATGTATGATACTACAGTTAAATGCTTTTGAAGACCTGTGATGTTATATATCAAACACATAATAGTACAGTAAATGCAATTGATAGGCCTACTGTACCTATAAATTCATCTTTTATGCTGCACAGCTGTTCTCTACTTAATGCAAATGGGACATACTGTATATTTTATAATATATATTTTGTATAATTTACAACTTAATGCGTCTCTTGTTTCCGCTTTTCCGCGCGTGCCGTGTGTCCGTGTACCCTTGTCACCTTTTTCACCCCTGACCAGTTTGCATGCCTGATTTTAGCTCTAAACTCTTTAAATATATCACTTTATCCACGTTTAAAACATTTTGAGGCGAGAAAGTAGCCCTTTAGATCCCGATTTTATCGTTATTTTGTCTTAATACCAGCTATTTACAATTTTGTTCGGAAGAATTCTGCGCCTCAAACTTGTCAGCGCAAATATTCCTTTCGGCAGTCATGTTTGTACACACACACACACACGCACACACACGCACACATACACACACACACGCATACATACACACACACACACGCATACATACACACACACACACACACACACACGCGCACACACACACACACACACACACATTAGAGCGAGAGAGAGCACTTGGATGAAAAAGCCCAGCTGTTTAATCAGAGCAGGCTGCCTCGGGCACGAAGAACGCATCGTCTCAAAACTGAAAACGGAGCATGTGTACTTGTGATCTCCCGAGTTCATTCTTCCGAGGTTGACTAGCAAGAACATTCTCCTCAAGAACACAAGTCTGTTCTTTGCATTCTTGGTATTGAGAAACGGCCATAGACAAGCGAAAGCACAACAAGAAAGATGGCGGCGGCAATGGAACAGTGCTCGTTTGATTCAGCCTTGGCACACAGCCATTATAACGAACAGCCTTGCCACTCTCTATTAAGCCCCATTGTACCGGCTTTTTGGCTGCAGTTCCACCAGAATTCCACTGGGAGCGTCGGTGGAGACCAGAATGAATGGGGCCCAATGGAGCTAGATGCTACAAATGGTCAGTTTCACCTAAGTCTCCTCAAGAGCGCTCAGATTTGAATGTAGTTTCTGAGAGCTCAACATGGGTTTCAAGTAAAAAATCAACTGAACGAGTACATATATCCCTTTGATTTCTTACTGGTTGGCTTCTTGTTGTCCACAACGCGCTAGCATTGTGCTAATGACAGCTGGTCGACCAGCTATGTATGACGTCAAATACACTTCAAATCCTTTTTTTAAGCAAATGAGTGGCTCTAAAAATCTAAAACTCAGCCATGGGTATTTTCTAAACACCCTCTTTCGAAAACAACATTCGAATTACTAGAGAAAAAATTATATCTTGAGATAAGGGCACGAAAGGGCGTATAGCTCCATAGGACTCCATTCATTCTGGTCTCCAAAATTGGGCGCCCCACGTGGAAAGAGGGTGGAACTGCAACCAAAATCGCCTCGTTGGAAACCGGAAATGCACCGTGAGTGGCGTATCTGTCCTATTATAGAATCTGTGCTTGGCATCAGTTTTGGAAGAGTCCCCTCCCACCAAAGCTTTCTGTCGCGCTTACTACGTCACAGTCAGTTGCGCTGATTGGTCAGAGCGTTGGCCTATAGGCACAGACGCGGTTTGAAAGACAACGGGTTGTGCTCATCAACAATGTTCCGTTGTATCCATTGATCGGTGCCAGACTAAATTAGACATCCAATCCATTTAGGCTGGTTTATCAGGCTAGCACATTTGCATATATTGCATCTTGACTACATATTGTGGTTTTTTATTTAGTTTTATTTCTGTTAAAATGACACACACACAAAAAAAAATAGAAATTGCAGTTAAGTCCAGGGAAAAACACTTTGGGAAATGGAGAAAAACTGGAGGTTTTTCAAAAAAAAAAAATAGAAGAGAGAACCAACTGCATTACAAAGTACGACCAGCGGTGGCAGTGAGAGAACACTCCCCAACCTTTTAAACCTTTCGCAATTTTCGTCCCTTTCCTGATTCTCCTAGTCTTCTTATTCTCTTTTTGCCATCCACTCACTCTTGTATTTGTTCCCCCAACAGGAATACCTGTGTCCACTGAAGCAGCTTGTTTAGAGGAGCATGTTGTGACCGTCATGTCACTGGAGATGGAGAAGACCATCACCAAGCTGATGTACGATTTCCAGAGGAACTCCACCTCTGACGACGACTCTGGATGTGCACTGGAGGAGTATGTCTGGGTCCCTCCCGGCCTCAGTCCTGAGCAGGTAGATAATCTCGCACACATTCAATTTTCAATTAAGACTTAGTGCCTCAGTATTTATAGCTTCTTTTTGTCCATCCCAATCACACCATATCTAAATGAGCTGAAGCACTCAGAGAAATGTAATAATCTGGACGATACGTGTCCCTTTCCCAATAATCTAGATATAAAATTCATCATCCTGAAAAAAGGACAACATATCACAACATGTTTAAATCCCCCTCTTTGTATTTAAGTCTCTTAGGGTTGGAGAGGGGATGTCTTACAGGTCAAATCATTCAGACTGTCATGAAAGAATCATTTTAAGGACATTTTTCAGCTGCCAGTGTTAAAACAGATGTTACATAGGTCAGACAGAATGACATCCGTACTGACATCATAAGGAGAAATCACATCTTATCAAATCTTAAGAACTGCTGTGAAGCAATGAACATATTGATGCAATATCTGAAAATCCCAGCACTAAGTGTGAGACTGAGTATTTATCTTTTACATGTTCAAATGTAAAGGAGGAATTCATACATAGAAGAAGCAGTTTCTCCGATCACCATCGAATACGTGATCATTTCCAGTGATTCAATTTATACTTTCATAAATTCTAAACTGTGTGTACATTGTTGTTTTCCATTTACAGTAATGATGCTTTTGGCACAAAATGCCTTACTTTGTTCTGTATCTTAGCACATTCCTGCAAATGTAAACCCAGTGGAAATGAAGTAATTAGAATCTGTGAATGTTTTGCTGAATCTAATTGAACATTTTTTGCTTTTTGTTTGAGCTTGGAGGTTTCACAATCCCCTGTCTGGACTCATTTGCTGTTTGAATGCCTTTTAATTCCATGCATGACCAAGCAAAATTAAGAAGATATCTTCTAATTTCTTTATTTTTTTGTCTCTTGTTTTCTGCCACTCCTGACATAAGAAACACATTTTGTTCAACTGTACCAACTTAAAAGCCCCTCTGTCTTTATTTAGTAAGTGAAACACTCTAATGCAACAGGCCTCCTAGGGTTCTGTTAACAGATGACAGGATGGGCTGATAACAGTCATTTTCTCCAGTCAGCCATCTTGACAGGATGCTGAAAGAGGCTGCAGCCTCTGTCATCCAGCAGGAGGTGCAGGCAATTGTAGCTGCCTGTTTCCTTTTTAATGCACTTGAATGTAATGATTTTTAAGCCTGTCACGTCTAGTTTCTCTCTGTACAGTGTAATTAAAAAGGAAATCATCATTTCATTTGCAATGGCTCATCGAGCTGTCAGAAGTCAAAATCTCCAAAATTGAACACACTTACTGCGTCATTAAGACTGAGCTGTGTCAGGATTGTCTTATTGGAATGTTTTGTTTCCCAAGTTTTTGACAAAGTACTCCAAACTGTGGCAATTTAAATTTCAATCCTAGACCATCTGTGGCCCAGTTTCTAGTAATTGCATTCATAAAAGATTATTAAACTGGGAGCACAAGCCACCACCAAGACCCGAGCCCTATATTACAATTTTAAGAGGTGTGATTAATCCACCAGAATTTACTAGGTTCTTCCTGTCAATACTCCACTTCCTTCCAAGTTTCCAAGTTTTGAATATAATTCTAAATGTGTTGAAAATGGTCGTTTTTGCATTGAAAATAGATGGACAACTACCACAGAAAAGATATGCCACAGACATAATTGCTGCCGCTCAACATATAAAGACACATTTATTCTTTATCCTTTCTTATTTTCATGCAAATAGTTGTCTAGTTTTTTAGGTTTAAATAAGTGAGATTAATCCTGATATCAATCCTCAAGGATAGTAGTTTTACTATATTTGACCAAATTAGGGCAATGCAATGTACATTTTTCACAATAACAGAATTAATTAGCACATAAAATGATTGTCAGATTTATCATCTATAAAAAATAATCTCTAAAACCACCATGCAAGATAACTGCATTCAGAGTTTTGTAAAACCAATATTCATTGAAAGTTTTTTCTCTCTTGTTCCGAGTTCCTTTAAAGGGACAGAGTTGAGAGAACCGTCACTCAACTGACACCCTGCACTGTACAGAAGTAGATGTAGGGGTCTGAGATTTTGTTGCTTTCCCCCTCCCTTTCTACCTAACAGATTTGAAACAAAATTGACTGGACACAGGCAACATTGAGTAAAAGGCTGGTTTGCTGAAAATCGGACAAACCAGCAAGATTTTTTACCTATCTTCGAGTGTTTATCTCTCAAAATGCAGATCAGGGTTTTCTGTATTTAAACAACAAAAATGCAACTACCAGATGTTCAGGCTGTGGATACCAGGCACTACTGCACCATGAATTCTAATAAAGGGTAACTCAGATTTCCTTAAAGCAATGTGAATATTACCTCTTAAAAAATTAAAGAACCTGATTCTGTTCAAGGTTGCGTGTGCAGCAGCAGCACAGAGCTCATTGTGCAGCTCACTTTCAATTCCAGACACTGACTTCCAAGGTCAGCGATGATTGAGGACAAAACATAAACAAGTTCCATTGGCATGAAGAGCATGATGAATTCATTCAAAATTAATTTCAGGTTCATTTGTACGGGTTTGTCACTTGAATTTGTAAAAGAAGACAGATTTTGTATACCAGCCCACATATATAAATGTACCCATACTGATCCAAAAACATCTGTGTAAGTCGGGTTTACATTACAATGAATTACATAATGAATTGTATGCGAACAGTGTTGCTTGCAACGCTAACCCCTTAGAGAATGATCAATCTGCATTTCCATCCAGCTCTCTTTTTTTTTTCTTTCATCGTGCTTCTTCACTGTTTTGCTTCACTCTTACAGATTAGGTTATCCAAGTTTATGGAGCATTCTGAAGCTAAAGAGCCAGCTGTGTATCTTCAGCTTAGAGGATACAAAGCATAAGACTCAAACAAAAGTCAATTTCAAACCTGGCCCTGATAGGAGTTCTATGACACACCTGAAACTGATAAGAAACAATGACTGGGTTCATTTTAATCTGAACTCTTAAAGGCAGGATCAGAGCTATATCTTGGATTTGTTTGTTTCAGGTCCATCAATATTATAACTCCTTACCAGAGGAGAAGGTCCCCTATATTAACAGCCCTGGAGAGAAATATCGCATCAAGCAACTGCTTCACCAGCTGCCACCGCATGACAATGAGGTAAAGCCCATTTTTTTGCTGTTTGTTATTCACAGACGAACACCATTGATCTTTGGTAGTTACAATTGTTTAGTTCTTATACCACCTGTTGATGAGCCATGATGCTTCAGGTACGTTATTGTAATGCGATGGACGAGGAGGAGAAACGGGAGCTTAAGCTTTTCAGCAACCAGAGGAAGAAGGATAACTTAGGAAGAGGCAACGTCCGTCCTTTCCCCCTCACCATCAATGGAGCGGTCTGTGACAAGGTAAACATAGCAATTTACATTTTGTTATTTTGGCATTCTTGGCCTACTTTTTGTATTTGCTGAATATATAAGAAGCCAACTAAACAAATGTATGGACTCTATGAAAATCTTTTTTATCTTTCATTTCCATCTTAAAGTGTGTACTCATCATTTCCTCAAATATTTCTTCCACTACAACTTGGACTCCTTTCCTTTCCTTTCCTTTCCTTTCCTTTCCTTTCCTTTCCTTTCCTTTCCTTTCCTTTCCTTTCCTTTCCTTTCCTTTCCTTTCCTTTCCTTTCCTTTCCTACCTCCTACAGTGTGGCAGTCAGATAAATGGAGGGGACATTGTAGTTTTTGCTGCCAGAGCAGGGCATGGAAAATGCTGGCACCCTCATTGCTTTGTCTGCTGCACATGTGAGGAACTGTTGGTGGATCTCATATACTTCCACCAGGATGGCAAGATCTACTGTGGCCGGCACCATGCCGAGAGGCTGAAACCCCGCTGCTGTGCCTGTGATGAGGTACGCCTGTCTGGGCCTGGAGCCCTTCGTGGTTGAAAAAGACTGAATAGTTCATAGCTCATAGACTTGGATGGGGTCTAAGCCAGTATGGACAATGTTTCAGAAAGTCATCTTGTTTTATAAATCTTCATTTGTGGGAAAGCAGGTTTGAGATAGCTTTAACTACATAAAAATACTGTGGTCCATGTGTACAATTTTTTTGGGTATGGGGCAAGTCAGCTTTCTTGTTTTTGTAAAACAGTTTAAGGTCCTCAACTAAGAGGCATAAATGTGATGTTACATGTTCATCTTATACGATGAAGTTGAAAGTTAGACAGAGTTTTTTAAAGGACATACTGTATCATCACATCCATCACCAGAATGTCTTTTTCATCAGTTCTATTTGAGAGCGGGTACATTTTTTTTATTTCTGAATATATTGTTAATAGATCAGTTTGAGGCAGCACAGAATGATCAACAGCATGATTAACCAGGGAAGATAATTGCAAGACACACAACCAATATACTAGTTTAAACTGTGACTTTTATTGGTCACAGCTGTAATATGAATTTGAATTTGCATGTTGCTAGCATAGCAGACACATTTATGCTCTCAGCCATCATCAACAATTCAGAGATTTTTATGAGGTACTTCTGTATTGTTTATGATACGTTGATGACACACAAATAACAGATACTTTTTTTGTTGTTGTTGTTTTTAAGGCAGTTAACCATCTAGTACTTAAGTATTTGTGACAAGAGCAAAAATCACAATGAAGGCATTCTCTCTTTTTTAGCTTTTTAAACCTTTCGCTTATTTTAGTTTTCACAGTTGAATTATATGAATTATCTGGTTGTTAATCACCAGCAGGGACCCAGTTCCACCCACTATTGTCATGTCATGTGTCATGAAGGCTGAGAAAAGCCTCAAGCTGAAACGTGTTCGCTCCCTTCAGCTGCTGTTAAACATGAAAAGTGTTCATTTTGTGAGCTGACTGCTTCATGTCCAACACAGTTTTAGCTCTTCAAGCCTCTGAATACTACAAAAAAAATTACTACATAAAACTTAAAACAAACGGAGAGGGCAAAAATAACTCTCCGACATATGCATTATAGGATAAATGGTTGTGAGTACACATTTTTTTCATTTCAAAAGGTGACAGGATAACATATTGAGAGCCATTATAGAAAATGTGATGAACAAAAAACAATTACCGAAGGCCAGAGCCCTGAGATACTCAAAACATGATCCATACTTCATATACAGTGTGTTCAGCAATAAAAAATAAAAAAAAGTCATTGTTGAAAACATTTACACATAGAAATAGTTTTAAACATTCTTTAATTATTTTTTTATAGATCAATCTTTGTCATTCATCTCATTCATAAGTGTTGTGTCTCTTGGTCACGCAGATAATCTTTGCCGACGAATGCACTGAGGCAGAGGGCAGGCATTGGCACATGAAGCACTTCTGTTGCTACGAATGTGAGACCACCCTCGGAGGCCAGCGCTACATCATGAAAGATGGACGGCCACATTGCTGCAATTGCTTTGAGTCTCTCTATGCAGAGTACTGTGATGCATGTGGAGAGCACATAGGTACAGCACATGTTTTCTGCAGGTTCTTACAGTTGGTTAATGCGGTCCAATATACTGTATTTAAGAACTGTTATCCAAACACAGGGTCATGTTTTTCTTTCACTACCATCATATAAAACCTCAAACAGTAATTTCATGTAAGTGTGGCTGTTATCAGCTCTGAGGGTTGTGTGCCACAGCTGCAGAAAGGCGGATCCAGTGCAGTGAGATGCTGATGGCTATTATCATTCCAAGTAACAGTGAAAGAGTGTGTTTCACGGGGAGCTCCCATGCTGTACGCAGATGGGAGCTGTGAAAGATGATTACTTCCTGGAGCTGGAGAGCAGGGCTGGTGAAACGTATTTATGTCATCCTAAAAATCAAGTGATGATGTACAGCCATGGAATCACAAATGTTTTACTTGGGTAGAAAAAGATATCTGACAAAAACAAAGTTAATATGCTCGATGATTTCTGAAATAAAGCCATGGTTTGTGTTCATTAGCAGCAAAGATTTAGATTTTCTGGAGATACATTCCTACTTCCTACAGTGTTTTAGGCACTGAAGAGATTTCTTTCCTGATTTTTCAAAGGCATTGACCAAGGCCAGATGACATATGATGGGCAGCACTGGCATGCAACTGAGGAATGTTTTTGCTGTGCCCGTTGCAAGCGATCACTGCTGGGTCGCCCCTTCCTCCCCAAGCAGGGACAGATCTTCTGCTCACGGTCCTGCAGTGCTGGACAGGTGAGGAAACTCACACTTAAAGTTTGATCAAACTATTGTGTTTAAAAGTAGCTAATATATGTTTAGGTTTCTACTTAGAGATTATGTAGAAATTTGACCATTTAACAGTTAAAAAAATTGCATGAACATGTTTTATTTCAATCACTCAGGACCCAGAGGAGTCTGACTCCTCGGACTCTGCCTTCCAAAGTGCCCGTTCCCGTGAGTCCCGGCACAGCACCAAGATTGGGAAAAAGGAGCGTAAGAATGCTGAGCAGGATCGACGGAGTGCCGAAGCCCGCCAGTCAGCTCCTCCACCTTTGCCTGACCGTCTGTCTTCTGAAATTGATCCCCTTTCTGTTCAGATGGACAGATTAAGCGTCTCATCTAGCCAGACTCCAAGCAGGACGCCTAACCGCACACCTAGCCGCACTCCGAGCCGAGCCCCAAGCCTTAATCAAGTGTGGATGAGCAGGGATGAGCCCTATATCCCTGCATCCTATGAGGGGCCCCAGCGGGATCCGTCTCCCTCTCCTACACCTATACATCTGCTGGGTCAGTGTAATGCCAGGCAGGGATACAATCCCAACACAAATGCTCATCCAAATGCCCAGAGTCCTGCCAACCCAGGGAAGAGGCCTGATTCCTGGGGGAAGGAGCAAGGCAATCCCAAGAGGACTCCTATGGCTGCACTGAGAGGCCACTCCTTCAATGAAAACTGGATGCACCATAGCCAAGATGAGTTCAGACCTAACAAGCTGCGTACCCAGATGAGCTTCAATGAGATGTCTAGCCAGAACCAGGGCTTCTCTGACAAGAGGAGCATCAGTCTGCATGGATTCAAGAGAGACGGCAGACCCCCGCTGACCAGGAGGAACCACATCACTGCCATGAGCTTCAATGAGCCCCTTACTCCTCTAGAACAGACCCCTCGTGGATCCATGGACTCCCTCACTATGTCTAATGCTACAGGTAATAAATAATACAATATGGTATACATTTGTTTTACATTAAGGGAAAATATGACATTTCATTAACTGTTTTGACAGGTAACTCTCTGGATGGGGTCAGTAAGCGTCAGGAGCATCTGTCCAGATTCTCCATGCCTGACCTGAGCAAGGACTCAGGTGTGAATGTGTCTGAAAAAAGCAACATGGGCACCCTCAGCTCCTCAGTCCAGTTCCACAGTACAGAGTCACTGTCTTCTTCTCGTCCCTACAACAACAACATGTACACTCCACTGAGAGTTGGGTACCCACTGCAGTACTGGGATGGCCCGCAGCAGCTGGGCTTTGATGACAAAGGTCGTGCTGGGGTGATGGGCAGCAGCGGAAACCTGCGGATGGCTCCTATGAGCGACAGAATGCCTCGTCGACGCATTACCGGGCAGGAACCTGTGTCCCAACAACAGCAGCCACAGCCAAGACGCCGCAAACACCATCGTGGAAACAGTGGTAATGGGCAGCACCGCAGTGGTCGTCACCACAAACGCTCACGTCGTTCTCGTTCTGACAATGCCTTGCACCTGGCGGCAGACCGTCCTGCTCAAATGGTGGAGCTTCCCTACCGTCGCGTTCAAGAGGATAATGATCGTTTCCCATCTGGTCAAGCTGCTCGAGAGTTGTACGGTATGGACCCTGGAGGGTACAGACAGCAGCCCCAGCGGCCCTGCCCCCGCACCACCTCTGATCTGACCTTGCAGAATGCTGGCTGGCAGCCTGTGGGACTGGGTGGGCCGTGCTGGGGCGATGGGTACATGGAAGCTCATGACCCCTGGTGCTCCAGCTGCTCCTCATCCTCAGAGTCTGAGCCAGATGAGTATTTCTTGGGTGAACCAATTCCACGGCCTGTGCAGCTGTGCTACATCAACAATGAGGAATTGCGCCATCGCTACAGTCCATCTGGGATAGGTGGCCATCATGGACCTCTCCATGGACCAATTCACGGTCAGCTGCACACCCGCCAAAGGAGGAAGAGCAAAAACTGCATAATTTCTTAGATATAGGGTAAGAAGTTAGAGAGTTAGAGGGATGAAAGAAAGGTAAGAAGTGGCAGAGAGGAGAACGAGAGAGAGTGGGAACGTGAGAGTGAGAGATGAGAGTGAGAGTGAACAATTTGTGTGCATTTGTGCGTGTGGTGGGGTTGAAGATGAAAAAATGGCCCATTTTGTGCTTGTGAGCTTACACAACTCTACACTGGGTAGTGTTTATGCACACCTACACAGAATGATCTAATCATAAGAGGAAACTCAGCTGGCTTACACAACAGGAATGTTTGCAATGATGGATATCAACTCTGATGCTGGTACCAGAAAGCACTGATGAATTTGACAGCTGAATATGCTGTGGTCAAGGTAAAAAAAAAACATTCTGTATGTGCGTGTCTGTCTGTGAGTATATCCATGTCACAGAGAGACTGAACAGCTTTTTTACAGTCTGAAAAGAAAGTAAAACTGTTTGAACTGCAGTGATCTGGCAGTTCACGCAGCAGCTCAGCGATCCATGTCCTGAGCAGCCAACTTATTCTATGTGGACAAACGAGATTGTGTTGGGATAGTGAAAGCTATGTGCTAGATTCCAGGCTATGTCATTGTTTACCTCAGTGGAACCCAAATGCTGCTGGAATATAGTGTTGGCTTGCTAGCCCTGTTATCACCTTGTACAAAAAGTCTGTTGAAACTTGTGCTCTACATAGCCAGCCCTCCATGCTTTACCAAGGACAGAGCGCTGGACAGCCTCTGCTTCTTGATCATTCAGGCACAGTAACGTCAGGTATGGTCCCGTTCTCTCTTCTGCAACATGCTTTTGTTTTTTGATAGCTACCTATAGATGATTAAGAATAATAAGAATTAAGAGTAATGCTAACAATAATAATGCAAATAATGATTATAACTATATTAAATAAAAATACCTGTTAAATGTATATATAGTAATACACTTTAATAATGGATGTAGTACTGTAAATGTTCTGTACATATGGTCTTAAATATTTATATATTTTGTAACTAAAGAATCATTATTTGTATAACATGATAGAGTTAGGGAGACTAGGGAAGCTTGCATGTTGGTTTGTTGTTGTTGTCTCATACTGAAAATAAAGTGTACTTCAAACAACCATGAAACAGTAAAAGTTGTGTTGAGTTGTGTGGTTAGCTGAGACTGAGCCATAGTCAAAGTATTATTCTGCATGCTTAAAGATCCCACCAGACGTTTTGATGACGTTCTTTATATAACAACTCTTCTCTGGTAGAACTCTGTTGTCACACAATTAATTGTCCAATGACAAAGCTGACTGTTATTGGAACTTGAGGAATAATATTCGGTTACATATAAAGATACATCTGCAGAGATGTTTTGTATTATCTCCTAATGAATACCAAAGTATGTCGGTTTGTGTTTCCAATTAAACAAATAGCGTTTCTCTCTGGGGAGTCCGTGCATAGAATGGATTTGGGAAACAGCGCTTATAGAACTTGGGAGCGCTTGATACAAGACACATTAAGAAAACTAAATCAATTCCTGGAAAGAAAAAAAGAGAGAAAAAATGACCCTGTATTAATTGAATATGAAAATATTAAGTCTGTACTACAAAAGAGAAACATAAGTTGACGCAAGGTTTGCTTTTATTTTATTTTTTTGGACAGCTCGACTTCATGTGAGGGAGCTTTCAGGGTTAAGTGTTCAAAGTCCAGTTCAACTGATACAGATATTTATGTTTTGGAGGTGGCAGGAAGGTGATGTTCCCAGAGAGAACCCACACATACACGGGGAGAACATTCAAACTCCACACAGAAAGGCCCCAAACCAGAAACCCTCTTGCTGTGAGGTGACAGGATTATCAATCAACCACCGCTGCCCCCCACTCCTTTGTATGTAAAAAATAATGTAAAAAAATTTCAATGACTATAGTGCATGTCATACAACGACAGAAGTGGATAGCCACCCATTAATCTGGTTTGGACCTCCCCCACACACACACATATGGATACACGCATACTTTGTCCACTTCACTGGGGGGGTAGGTAGCCAAAAACTGCCAAATTTGTATGAGTGGGAGGAGCACAAAGTTAACAGCTAACTTCAGCAGTTAGCAAAAAGCATCTGAGATTCACCTTTTACTAATTAGGATTCCAACTGTGTGTGTACAATTATCTGGAAAATTATTTATTCTAATATCAATCTTGAGCCTATCCCAGCTGCCATTGGGCACCAGTCCATAGCAGGGCCACACAGAGACAAACAAGACAAACAACCATACACACTCACGATCACTCCTACAGTCATTTTAGAATCACCGGTTAACCTAACACGCATGTTTGTGGACGATGGGAGAGAACTGTATATTTTACAGTTGAAACTATTTTGTTTATCTGTAATCATGATGAACAAAAGTCAAACATCTCTTTCACATTTCTGTGCCACAATTACATGTCACTGGCTCAATTTAAACTGATTTCAGCATCTCAATTATAAGCCACTCTGATGCACGAGTTAGGCTCTTGATCAAACACGACAAGAAATCAGCTCTCTCCCACTCAGCGAGTGCTTAAACCATGAACAAAAACCATGCCCTGCTCATTTACTAACCCATTAACTTGTTTCCTGCTATGACCTGATTTTATCCATAAACCCATGAACACACATTTGAAAATATTTTGGACAATGTGCTGTTTCTTAAGATTGTTTAAAAAAGTTTAATTATCAAAAAGCAAGTAGGAATAAATTAAGTCAGATGGACTATACATTTCTGAAGTTCTCATCATGACATTTAAAGGAATACGATTTATTATCACTATCACATTCTCAAAAAGGTTTTTTATCCTTTTTAATTTGCAGTGTTGCTCAATGGTCATCATTAGACTGACAGTGCAAGCGTTTGTCCAGGCAACTGACAAGAACAATTAAGAATATCACAAGTAAGAAAACACAAAAGCAGCTCTGAATCAAATTCTTAACACTTCACTAAGAAGGAAAACTGCAAAAGACGGGCAGGGCTGTGTGTGTGATTAGTGCAACAGCTCCCTGGAGTCATATTCCTCAATAAATTTCTCCATGGCCTCCACACAGCGCTTGCCAATGTCCCGGAGGTTCTCCTGCAGCGAGGACTGGATGGGACGCTCCAGGGACGGATCCTTCGCTATCAGCATCTTTGCCACAAGGCCAAACATTTCACATTCCTGATAGTACACCTGAAAGACAAACATAATCGTGGCTTTAGTGCACAGAACAAAGTGTGAGAGGAGGCAGGACAGATGAAAGAAACAAGGGGGGGAAATGAGTAGAACAAATGAGTTGGGCAAGAAGTCTTGTCATGCATTATCCCTGAATGGTCCACAGAAAGGCTCACAAGCAGACTGTTCACAAGCGTCATCAGTTCAGTGAGTTTTGTGGCCATTTTTGCATTAGATACCACTGCCAGACTGCGTTTTCTTGCAGTATTTCTATATTTCTGCAACCATGGAGATATGAAAAAAGCAAGAGACCATCTTCTCCATCAAGTGGGGGGAAACACACATACAGACTCTCAAATAAACAAAGCTGATGAGCACAGCCTCATGTGATATCTGTCACATTGACAGCAGTACTAAGGCACGTGTTGTCGCCTCTTGTGATACAGGTGAGTCAGTCTCGCATTTTTGATCGGTTAGAGAAATAGAAATAGAAGAATAACCCCATCAATCCTGTCAAACAGAGAACAAGACCTTCTTTGTCAGGTCTGACAAAGTGCAGCAAATAATGACACTTATGTTGCCTCAGGCTCAGCACTTTAAAATGAATGTTTAGACTACAGCAAACAAATCTTTTGCTCTTTGTTTCATGTCTCCGAGCCCTATCTAAGATCTTCCCACTGCTACTTTTCCCCATATTACAGCTTCTCTTATTTCTTTGCCTCCTCTTTCTGTTGATAACTGTCCTTTATGCCTAGATATGTTTGTGTGTGTGTGTGTGTGTGTGTGTGTGTGTGTGTGTGTGTGTGTGTGTATGTGTGTGTGTCTTTGTAATCACATTCCCTCACCTCATCTATCTCTCTCCTCTTCTGCTGTATGGCTCTGTCTCGTGCCGCCGTCTGGCTCGCAGTTAAGGGGAGCTCCCCATCTCTGCTTCTCTCTCTGTCTTTGCTGCTGGTCGCTCTGTGATCTCCCTCCCTGCTTTGGTTCCTGACGCTCTGAGAAACCTGCAAAAAAAATCATTAGAAAATATAAAATCGGGAGCGTATTAAACACAGCTAACCAGAAACTTGTGCAAACACTGACAATGACCAGAGTTGACTCAACCCAGAATCCTAAATTCTTCCACCGCTTTGAGTGCAAATGCTAGATGCAGCAAAAATATATACAAAAAAGGGAAGTAGTTTATAGCAGTATTGGCAGGATAGGCTGAACACAGCAAAGTGAACAAAGCAATCAGCTAATCCAGAGTATTATTTTTTTTTAATAAACTTCAGGTCTGCATTTATGAATATTAAGAGTTAAAATTCCTAAAAGACCGCCTGTTTTTTTTTTTTTTTACATAAGATGCCATCAATAAGAATAAAGGCTAGTTGAAAAGCAAAACAGGGTTGTGCTAAAGAAGGAAATCTAACCGATAAGGCGGTGTCTCACAAATAACAGCCCACCTATTAATTCAATGGATATTTCTTTAATTAGGGTACAAGTACGGTCAAGAGTATGGGTACTTGGATAAGGAAACGATTTGCACAATTTTGCCTCAGTAAACAATATTACAATCAAGTTTGGACCAAAAAGTGAATTTTTGGCTTCAATAAAAGATGTTTAACAAAAATATGAAAGAAATTTTTTACATAGTCCAAAAGCAACTGGACAAACTAGCCTAATTATAAATACAAGGTATATGTTTGAACACGTGGATGCAAATTTTAAATGGCTGCTTCAAGTCAAGGAACCAGTGAATATAATCAAATGTCGGGTCGAGTCGCTTCGTCTGGGCCTTACTGCACCAGCTTTTAGTACACCAGATGTCTGTAAAAGAGGAGCATAATGTGAAGGTGTCCAAATCCCAAAGAACCACACAAGATGTCCAGATGCGCTGTTGACATCTCGCAGCCTGTGCAATGGCTCTCTTGGGGTTTCCTGCCTTAAGCTTTACCATCAGCAAGTGAAAAGTGTTCTCACTTTGAGTTGAGTTGAGGTCAGCTGACTGCCAATGAGAAACCTTTTACTAATTTTCCTTAGGAACCTCTTGGATTGCTGGTATGTTTTTGGGGTCATGATATGTCATTTAAATAAAGCTTTCAAAAACCTGAGTTTTCAGGAAAGCTTTAAATTGTCCTTTTGTTCCTTATCTAAAAAACACTCAATTAAAATCCTTTGATAGATATCACCCTCCATTTGTAATGTAAGTTATTCACTTTCCTCTTATGTCGAAGTTTGTTCATCTTAAAAATGAAGCAACACTTACGCTACTTAAGGCTCAGAGGGTTAAAGAGCAGATTTATTGCATTAGGTCTGATGGATAATAAAATGAATTGTTCAGCTGGAAGCTCTTAATGTTTCCTCTTTCTTGTAACAGCTCTGTTTACTTTCTTTCAGCCAAATTTTGGCCCTTCTTCAGTTGCACCAACACCTCTTTGGATCAAATATGAACAGCCACCGAATGCAAATTCAGCACTTAGAACCAATTGCAGACCTTTTATCTTCTAGATGCACATGAATAAAAAAGAGAACAGGCTTCTCGTGGTCATTAACTGCTGACCAATCAATCAGCTGATTAATCCTGAGCCTGTGAAAATGGTGGGAATAAGAAAAAGATGGCAGCAATTCCAAAATGCGTGAAGCTCTCAAGATGTGACTGATGAGTAGATTTAGTACTTGTTGTATTAAAAGTGAAAATCTACTCATCAGTCACATCTTGAGTGCTTCATTTTAAATGAACTGTACTGGGATGCGCAGTGAAATGATTCATATTGCAGAGTAAAGCTATGATATTAGTTTCCATGCCAAAAAATTGCAAGGACATCAATGAATGTAGCATACATCGATTCCACACAATTGCCCTTCGACAGCTGACCTTTAAATAGACATAAAACTCAGCAGCAAACGTGTAAAGGATCGTACAAAACACAATATTCATACATTTAAAGTTCCACAAAGAAAACTGAACGGAAATAATAAAATACAAACAGAACAATAAAAGACACTGTGTAAAGACAAGAAGCGGTAGATCATGCAGTGGCCACGTGACTGATCACTCTTTGAAAACTGAGTTTGAGTTTGAGTCTGAAACGTGGAGATATTTCACATCTTAAACCCCAGGGCAGCGTTAGACTAAGCTTCTTTAAGAAAAAGCACCTTACCATCACCACACCGCTGAGCCCCTTGATTATGTATTTAAGATCTGGGACATTTTGACTTTATCAAATCATCTTCATGGGATTAAACTTGAAAAATTAAAATACATAAAGTTTATTATCAGGTATCAGAATGGAAAGGCACTCTTTGATTTGCTTTCCTCTCCTTCGTTGCAGCAACACCCAGCTGCAGTTCATCATGTGCTGCTCTGTTCGTGCCGTGCTCAGATCGGAGGTAAATGGACGCAGTCACGTGGTCGCAGCCTTTTTTTGCAGCTGTTTGTATCAAAGCGAAAACTATCTTTGATGCAGACTGCTGAAAAAAAACGGTACTTCTAAACGTTAACAGATTACTATCACAGTTGGTGGAGTTGAATTGACTGATGAAAATAAAAACAGTCAGAAACTACAACATGTAAACGTCTTACTTTGGGATTTGGAAAACGGGCGTTTTTCAGCGCTTTCTGATATTATGCAGATGATAATGCTGTGATAATAAACAATTATTGCGAGCTGGGGGCCTTTTCTTCTTCTATGCCCATGAAGAGAAATCAATCACAACGCGTATTAAAGTTAATGATCATTTTCAGCACTGACTGGTCCTGTCAGTGCTGAAAATGCACAATGTCCTCCAGCAGAACTTAACATTTCTAAGGGTCTTGTTTTGGCTCGTCAACAAAAAAAATTAAATTTATCGCAAGAAAAGACCAAGAAAAACACAACATTCTCACATTTTAGAGCCTGGAACCATCAAATGCACAACAGCATTACTTAAACAATGAACGGTCGCTAAAGAAAACATCGGTTACATTTTTTTCCCTCTTCTAAAATACAGATGAACTGATTAATTGTTGCACCTCTGATTCACAGAAAAAAACCTAGTATAATATAAATGTCAGACATATATTTCTATATATATATATATATATAGAAATATTTTTTTCTTTGTTGTTGTTTATTTGCTTTTAGTAACAACGTAGCTCAGAAACACAATAAAACTGGACAACACAGCATAATTTGATTATTACGCCAGTTATTACACCAGTTCTTTTAATCATTCTTTTAACATTTCACAACAAACTAGGAGGCGAAGCAGATTTTTTTCATTGAAAACTTACGGTGAACTGCATGTCCTTGTCTCTGCTGGAAGTGGACCTGGGTAAGACAGGTCTAGAATCTGGAAGAGAGACAAACCGCAAGGTCAACACAACAACACAGGCACAGAATCCATGTGCTCAACCTAAGACGAATGACTGACACATGTAAATATAGTCTTTTTTTTTATTTTTCTCTCTGTTCACAATACCTAGAGGCACCTCAAATGTATGTTTATGTCACATCTGAGGTCTTAAATCAATACATATTTTTGCCTGCCGTGCAGCGTTGGACTACAGTATTCTCGTGTAAAAACCATATCTTCGTTTGTGCTCTTCATTATGTGCTGCGGGTGAGTCTCTGTCTCTCTTCTTCTCTCACACTCTCATATACACACAAATCAGGGATGAGTCACCATCATCGCACCATCACTCAGGCACACAAAAAACCTGTTCCACATTCACACATGCACAAACACACACCTCCACAGTGCTGCAGTGTGCGCACAAATAAAGCAAGAGAGATAAAGGCATTCAGTATCAGCAGCACACAACACACTACTTTATGAGGGCAAAAAAAATCTGATACGAGATTTTCACAGTTAGTGTTACAACCATGGAAACATAACAGATTTGTCTTGTTTACTTGTAAACTCTTCCTACTTACAAATAAATTATGCAAGTATCTAATAAATCTACCCTCAACAAACTAAAGCGCACCGTTCTATTGAGGCTGTGTAATGGCTTGACTGCTAGCAGCTTGTTCATGACATAATCCATGTATTGAGTCTGGGAAAAGCTTCTTAGTAATTAGCATTATGTAACACCGGTTGGTTGCTACCGGAGTCTAACTACCTACCAACCAGAAGATACCACCATGAGCAACTGCCCTACAAAAATTTGTTTAATGCAAAATCAGAGCAAGTGCCTCTGCTTGGTTATACTGCCACCTGATGGTGATTGAATATAATGCAAGGTAATACACAAAGATAGAAAAATATATCTATCTATCTATCTATGTATCTATCTATCTATCTATCTATCTATCTATCTATCTATCTATCTATCTATCTCTCTATATATATATATCAAGAAAACTGTCTTCAGTTTAATGATAGAAAGTCTGAGGTGTTTTTTTTCTGCCCCCCCAACTCCTCAGTAGGTTTTAGCAGGCCTCTTGGAGCCACTGTCATTAAGCCTTCCGACTCAAGCCAATAATTTGGGAGTCATATTGGATTCTATTCTATTCGATTCGATTCTATTCTATATACAGCCTTAATCACCATACGGCACGGTTCAATTTAATTCAATGTCCTTGCATATGAGTATTTTGTATTGAAAAAGCCTGTACATAGCTATTCAAAACCCTTTTCATTGATTGCCCCGTAGTGAACATTTTGCCCAAGTCTTAACCTGATCAGTGTTTAATGGTTTAAAAGTGTGTGCTTGGTGTTATCATTTTCTCCTGTTGCAGACACAAAACTCACCGTTTTGCATTGGAGTTGAACTTCCATCGATGCTCTCTCTCTGCTCGTACCGCTCCTTTTCCCTCTCCTTCTCCCTCTGCCTCTCCTTCTCCCTCTGCCTCTCCTTCTCCTTCTGCCTTTCCATCTCCTTCCCCCTTTGCTGCTCCCTCAGTGCGATGTGGTGAGGTTTCAGTGGGAGGTAATCTCTGCGATGGAAGTAAGCCCGGGGCTTCAGGTGATGATACCTCTGGCTGCTGAAACCTGGCTTGTAAAACGAACGATCATCTTTTGGAAAGCTGCATCACAAGCGGGGAAGAAGTTAGAGCCCCGTCATTTGAAGGTAAACGCGGTGAAAAAGCAGATGACAATAAAGAGCCTCCTGTACTCGACCCGTCAGTCTTACTGAAGCTTGGAGAATGGACCTCCAAACTTTGGTTTGTAAGAATTCGACAACCATGCCCTTGGTCTGGATGGACTTCGCACTCTTCTGATGGGCCTCTTCTCATCCTTAATTGACAGGGGTAAAAGAATTGCTCACACTTGCAAAGAGGCAGAACAAGTGTATTGTCTGAGAAGGCCCTTTTGTGATAAGACAGGATTTACCTGAGGCGCAGTGCTATCAGTCAGCCTCGTGTCAGCAGACCCATCACTATATTCCCTGTACCGCGGTGCCGCTGAGCCCTGAAAAGAGACAGCATCTTGTTAATCACAGCTATTGAGGTGTTAAAGATGCATCTAAGCCTTTCAATATGCTCCCGGAGCTTAAAACGTAGTGTTACACCGAGAGTCAGCAACCGAGGACATCAAATTTGGATTTGGTTGTTGTAAACTCTGAGGATCAGAAGAGAGCTCAAATGCTACACCAGGCAGCCAACAAACCTCACAGCCACACACTTTGTGTCTCTTGTGAGTCAAATCGTACAAAAAAAAAAAAAAAAAAAAGATTACATGAAATGATCTATGATCTAAAACTCATGTTCCAGTACATAAACATGTGGTTAAGTGTTACCACCATGTCACTACACATGGCCCTGTGTGTATGATACTCATTAGTGCCCTCTTTTGCATCAAAGTTGTTTTACCTCAGTCTCCTTTAGCTTTCAACTGTACCCACTACAGTTCTTTTAGTGTTCTGGCCCGGTCTGTCGTATAGTTTGCTGACATATGCTTCGAATGACAAATGAAAAACAATGCCGGTTCGTAAAGTTTGCCACTCAACAGCTGTGTGAGAGCGAGCAGCACAGCTGAGCTTTTTTTTTTTTTTTTTTTTTTTTTTACCTTGCATTCCAGTAAGTCTCTTCCAGTAAGATCCATTTTTTATTTTTTTTGGGGGGGAGGGGGGTCGTTCGTCGCGCCGGTTGAGCTATATCAATAATACGAAGAGTTTATTTTGTTGCTCGAGTCCAACAGACCAGGAAGAGCGTCTGACCTCTCACTTTAAATCCGTCTGTCTGTCTGTCTGAAAAGTGAAGCTGTACCATTTCTGTCACCCACGCGCGCTACAGTACGTCTCACACAACACGGTGCGCCCAAAGTTGTCAACAGAATTCGGCTCAAAGTTAGGTGTGTGACCTTCCCGACGAAAACGGTGGTTTAAAGCACACGAATATAACGCGACATGTTTTTACTTCCTTCTTCAACCACCCAATCAGAGTCAGGCTGTGGTGATAAGGGCTCATCGAAAACGAAACAAGAGTCTCGGGTAGTTTTCCCCGAAGACACGCCAATCACGGCCCGAACGCTGTCACACCTGCTTACTGAGACTGGGACAGGAAAACTGAGAAACGGGGTTTTGAATGCTGATGGTGCACTTCACTTCCTAGAGCCTGCTAAACCTGCTTTTATAGCTAAACAACATGAATGAACCGTGAGACTTGAGCTGTGTTTTTCTTTTTTTGTCGTATGACACTGTAAGAACAGCATTGACCATGTATGTAATCAAATTCTACAACAGCAGTTCTGAAAATGCTGGGATGCTGTGTAAATAGAAACAAAATGAGATGATTTGCAAATCAAAAGAAGAAACATTTCAAAGAAGAACAAATTCAAATGTTGAGACCAATAAAAAATATATATATGATTCACAATGATAACACAGAAAAGACTCAATTAAATCTAGACATTTTACTATTTTAGGAAAAATATTCCCTCATCTTGACTCTAATGGCAGCAGCCAATCTAAAAAAAAGAGAGTCGGGACAGCTGAGGCCTTGAAATGCTGGCAAAGTAAGGGAGTACTAAAAAGAAATAGCTGGACTTGCTGGATTGCAGCAAATCAGGTTAAACAGCAACATGTCAATAACATGAATTGGCATTAAAAAGAGCACCTTAAAGAGGCAGAGTAATAAAGACAGAGATTCAGAAATGTATGGAGAAATTGCAGGACAATGTTTCTGAATGTAAAATTGCAAAGATTTTTCATATTTTATCATCTAAAGTAGACAATATTATCAAAAGATCCCAAAAATCTAGAGGCAAGGGACAGGGCCAAAAACCATGATTAGATGGCTGTGATCCACAAGCATTCAAGGGACACTGCATTAAAAAAAAACACTGTTTAGCTCAAAACACCTCCAAAAATCATAGTCTGCGAACATAGTTCACTGTGTCATCCACAGACGTAGGTTAAAGGTCTGTCATGTGAAGAACAAGCCATACATGAACATGATCCCGAAATGCTGCTGTCTTCACTGGGCCAAAGCTTATTTAAAATGGTGATTTTTTTAAACCATCAACTTTACATCCTCCGGATTAAAGAGGGCAGGGACCATCTGAACCGTTATCAGCGCTCAGTTCAAAAGAATTGCATCTCTGATGGTATGGCAGTGCTTCAGAGCTTATGGAACTAACAACTTGCACATCCCTAATGTTTATTGACTATCATCAAAAGAAGAAGGATCAAATTGAAGAAAAGAAATATGAAACGGCGATATGTCTTACTTTCAACAATGGATTTTTTTTGTCCGTTCTGTCGTGAATAAAAGTTTGGTTTTGAGATTTTCAAACGATTTCATCCTGTTTTTATTAATATTTGACTTATGAACACATCATTACAATAAATCAAATCACTGAAAAGCGATTATTCAACTTGAGCATCTATTATTTACTTATAATATGGACAATTGTTTTAAGCTCATCTTTTATCATTTAATCTATCTATCTATCTATCTATCTATCTATCTATCTATCTATCTATCTATCTATCTATCTATCGATCTACCTTTCGAAAGAAAAGTCAATACAGAGAAATTTCACATCTAGAGATTTCCTGGAGGGACATTTAGTGTCAGTGCAAGGTATGACAAGGTGAAGACAAAGAATAGCTGAGGCCATCATTTACTGACATCCCTCCCCTGAAGTTCAGTGTTACTCTCTCCACCCACTGTCTCCACCCATCACATTTCTTCCTGCCTACAGACAAACACAGAGAGTAGTGCCATTCCCTGACACGTTTAACATGTCATGGAGCAGTGCAGCCCTCGACCCTTTCCCTTCAGCCTGTGGTAGACTTAAATCATTCATCCGAGGCCCAGATACAAAGGTAAAGCTGCATTTCAGGTACAGCACTAAAGCTGGGTTGTCGGGCTGCTGGTGTTTGGGGTTGAGAACTTGTAAGAACAGGTTTTCTTTCTTGTCGGGTGAGTAGGCCATTAATTGTTCTGTGTGAATGCTGGGCTTTGCCTCTCATGCGAGCCTTTCAATTGTGAGAAGGCCACAAGAGGAGTGGTATAGTTTGCCGGAGAATTACTATATTTGATACATACTTTTCTGGTGTAACATACCTCTGGTGAAAGGATAACATTACATTTTCATTACAAGAGCGAGAGCAGAAATCAAGAGGGAAACACAATGTTCTCAGCTTGTCAGTCGATCACACTGGCTTTCATTTTTCACAGGATTTTCCACATGCTCAACACTGAACTCACCTCAGCGTCAGTCGACAGAACAAGAAAAGACATGAGGTGAGGGTGACAAAGTTCTCTGTAGCATCCTGAGAAGATTCACTCAAAGTGTTAAGTTGGTATCATCAATTATTTTTTCAATTGATAGGGATTGTAGAAACCGTAACTCAAACAGAACATGTTCTGAGGTGCATTTTTTTATCTACAAATTTGGAGCTCTCAAAAGGCCCTTGAACAGAGCTGTTCAGGTTATATGACCCAAAAATTCATGGTGGCGTGGAAACGTGTCATCAGGAAATGTTTTGTTTTTATAAGGAGTTTGAGGGGAATAAAGCTTGTGTCATGTAGGAATTAGATATGACAGCAGAATAAATTTAATCTCTGGTCCTTCTATTTATTAACTACGGGGAAAATATTCAATTGCAACAGGCCTTTTAGCGATCTGCAACAACAAATTTAATACAATCATGCTTTACAGGATGGAAACTTTCTCAAGATCACAAATTCTCCAGGAGTTGAGCTTGAGATGCCACACACTGGCTGCCAATGACAACAGAGGCTTTAAACAAGAGTTTGGGGTAACTACTTGGAGCAGAAATGAAACTTGGATCAGATTTATTTAGTTCATTTGTTCAGTGTTTGTCACGTGTTCATGTCTACGGCTCTCTGCAGGAGCTGAATGAAGTTGGCAAAGTCCTCCCCACCAAAGCAGGGGAATCAGAGGCCAACAGAGAAAAGAACAGATACCAGTTCATTTTGCCATGTGAGTGGAAAGCTTCTCTTATTATAACAGGTTACGGCAGGTATAAGAAGCAATGTTTGAGGCATCTATTTGTGTGCTGTCCACATCTGATTGCAGATGATCACTGTCGGGTGAGGCTGTCAGTCCGGAACCAAAATCCACACTCTGATTACATCAATGCAAATTTCGTGCCAGTAAGATCTTTTATGCCTTTTTTTTTTTTTTAACCATTCTTTTATCTTGCCTGAGGTCACCATCACTCTGTCTGACGCTGTGTGTGGATTCAGGGTGGGGGATCAGAGAGAGACTTCATCTGCACCCAAGGTCCTTTGCCCAACACCACAGCTGACTTCTGGAGGATGGTGTGGGAGCAAAACGTCAGGATAATCGTCATGGTGACAGCTCTGAGACACAGGAACACAGTAAGACCCCGGATGGCTTGTTCTTAGTCCAGTTTTGCTGAGCCACCATACCCATCTCGGATTTTTGTATTTTGCTTAGCCTTGCAAAAATTCTGGAATCAAAGGGATTCCTGATTCAGATGTTTAGCGGTATCACTTTATAAAACATTGGTTTGTGTTCTCCTGTTGCCAGGCTCTAAAAACCAAATCAGCCCACAAGCACCACGACAGCTCACCTTTAATACACCTGTTAGTACAAGTGGCGCTATTATGAGGAATTATGGGCGAGATGCTGCTGCACCCAGGAGGTTGCCTAACAGCCAGTGCAGTCAGACAAGAAACGCCTCCTATAAAACCACTTTTTATGTTTCCAGCTTTGGCATGAATTAAAAGTTTACATATAAGTACGAACTAAATGAATGTACATAGCATGTCAGTAACAGATGAGCATTTTGTAACCTCTGGACAAATGCAGAGGCTGTATGTGCTCAGCGAAACAAACCAGTTATTGGTTGTAAATAATTGTACATCTCATATAGGCAATGAAAGGTTTGTTGCCATTTGCCAAAATGTCAAACTATTAATTTAATATATAGTATCACAAAATAATTAAGTGTCCCCAATTAAATAATGTGCATTTATGAACATTTTAATGTTACATTTATGTAAGCCAATAGTCTTTCAATTTTCCTCTTTGTTTCTTCATTCTGTGTGCGCAGGTCCTATGTGATAAGTACTGGCCTCTGGAACAGGGGACAGTTTATCATGGACTCAACCAAGTGACAACAGTGACCCGCACACAAGGTCCAGATTATTTTCTCACAACCATTAACCTGCGACAGGTGAGTGAAAGGCACATTCATCACAGTCTGGTGCCTACCAAGTGCTGCTGCTGCTGACTTGTGTGTGCACTTCTCCTCGTGGCTTAGCGGGACAGCCCAACTGACAGGATAATTACTCACTACCACTACCCCTCCTGGCCGGACAAGGGCGTTCCAAACGCATCGTCTCTCTGTGCCTTTACTGAGCATGTGCGGCAACATTTGGAAGCCATTCCCCGTCTGGGGCCAGCTGTGGTGCACTGCAGGTGTCCTCTCTAACTTTTTAGCCCTCTTAGGAAAATCATTAGGTTGACAACATGTCTCTGACAACAGTGCAGGGGTATCACTCGAACTGTTTAAAGTCATCACTTTGGTTTTGTAATGCAGTGCAGGTGTTGGCCGGTCAGGGACATTTGTGACTTTGCTGTGGCTCATGCAGCTGTGTGTGAGAGGGATCCAACCAGACATCAGAACTGCTGTGGAGGACCTGCGGCTGCATCGAATGTTCATGGTCCAGACTCTGGTGAGCCCTCACTGAAGCATAAAAGTATAGAACGTATTGCAAGAATTACATCTGAAATGTCTACATAGAATAAGACCGATTTCAGTGTGATATCTGTCATGATGTGGGTGAATATATAGGACTAATGCATATTTTAAATAGGTACATTTAAAAACTTAATGTGAAAAGTAACTCATAACTGTGCCTGTTTGATAAATGGAAGGCGTTAACAAACACACTGGCTGTCTTTGGAAGATAAATGGAAGGCGTTAACAAACACACTGGCTGTCTTTGGAATGGAGTAGAAACGTTAACATATCATTGACACCATGAAGCTATACTTTAATCTTCCTGAACTCAAACTGTTTGCTTGTACTGGCTGGCTTCATTTCACTCGTGTTTTCTTTTGCATCCAACAAATCTGTCACCTTGTACTCAAACACAGCGAGTTCACTGGTTCATACCAAAAACAACTCAGCCATCCCATTTCCTTATTCTTTTGTGTGTACTCAGGAGCAGTACGTGTTTGTTTATCAGTGTCTGCTACACTGGCTCAGTGGAGGGGCCTCAGCGAGGTGAGAAGACATGTGCAGCGCCGGATAGAGAATTACATGTGATTCCAAGATGCGATGACATCTTAACATGACGTCTTCTCTTTCCCAGCAGGCCACAGATCCAGAAAACGAGTTTGAGCACTAATCTACACATTAAGGATCAACCTCAAAGCTCCGCAGAACAGGGACACAGAGCAGGAAGGAGACAACGCCGCCATCGTCAGAAAACCCCACCAGACCAACCACAGACCCTAATTCAGATTTTACACCCTAGAAACCTAATGAGTAGGGTGCTGCCCTCCTTATCACAGACGAACCGGGCCTCACACAGCCCCTGAACTATGAAATGTATACACATTCTGGATTTAAAGAAAAAAAATATTGAATTGCCCTCATACGGACTCTCTTTTGGGAGAAAGACTGCAGAGAAAATGCTTCGTATACACCATGAGAAGCCCTGCAAGTGACCTAACAAACATGTGGATAATTGCTTCCAACAGACACAGCAGTTTGCTTTGTAACCCGAGGGGGGAATAATGAGGAAATACCTGGCCTTACCAAGTCAGACCTGTTATTCCACTTGTTACTCAACTTGAAATCCATGAGAAACACGAGTCTGTTGCCTTTGCGTGCAGTGAAAAGATGCAGGTGGAGAACTCTTCCGGTCATGGACCAATTTAATCAAACCCAAGATTTTTACTTAGCTGCCAGACAATTCATTGTTTTTATTCAGTTTGTTGGCCTCCACTACTGATAAAGTGCTGTTGTGAGATGACTTTTACCAAGCTTTTTTTGTGCATTGTTTTATATAATCACACAATGCAGGCCATCGGTACTTCAGGATGCATGAGCGGTACTGACACCAGAAAGGCAGACGCATGGTATCGTGACTGTACAAAAAAGGTCATGTTTCAAAAAACACACAGGCACTGCCATTCTCCGTAGATGACTGAAGCCCATTACAGTTCATGGAGGAGCTATGAGTATTATACATTATAGAACATTAGTGGCTAACCCACTTTTTAATAGTCTTTAATCTGTTTTGTAGTACACTAGACATGTATGATACAATATATCCCTCTTCAGGTAAGTCTTGGAGTTGTTGATGTCCTGAGGAGAGAAACGAGTCCAATAGAGGCCAGCATCCTCCAACCTCCCTCTGACACATCCCAAGCATGTGGCAAGTGATAGTACCTGCAGGTCGAGTCACGACAGCCTATTGCAGTAAAGTCCATGGAGTCCTGATGCGAGAAGATAATGCCGAGATCCAACAGGAGGAGTTACAGCTGGAGCAGCATTCACATACAAGCCAGTCTTCTCTGAAATTCAGTGTCCAAATCAAGTCAGCTCACCACAGACATGGGTGAAATACCTAGAGAGAGAATTCACGCAACTGGAAAACAGGTTTTTAGCCTATGTTTGGCTACTTAATGAAGTTTTAATACCGCTGAGGTATTCACTGAAACTCGACAGTGACCAAGGCAGATGAGGAAACGAACGAAGCAAGAGAAGCAGCATAGCACAGGCCAACCCCGATGAAAATATGTGATATTTACAGATTTAAACAAGTAAATTAACAAGTACTCTAGACTATTGGTGAAGAGAGCCAACAGCTAAAATAAAATTTAAATTAGAGTTCAGGTCCAATAAAAAGTAGACACTAGAGTACATCCTATGGCCAAAACAAAGAAAGAAAAACAACCGTCTGAGTGATCGTCTCGGTGAGACAAATCATCATATGCACTGGTTGTAAGTGTATGTACAGTCCGTGTGTGCGGAAAATAGGCTGACACACAATGAATATAATCATATACATGCCCCCCCACCCCTACAGACAACAACGTAGGGTGAGAATAGAAAACTACTCATTCAAAGGCTGGGTGAAGAAAAAGTGAAAGGGTCTTGTCCATTTTTTTCTTCTTCCAACTAGTGCACGCTCTCCGACAGGTTAATGACTTCCTGGATTTCACGGACGACGAGGATGCGGGTGAGCATCTGTTCCACCTGCTCTTTTGGGATAGGCTGGGTTGAGTACCAAATGGGGCTGTTTGGAGCCACCACAGGCTCGGGAGTAAGGTAGAAGGTGTCATTGCGGCCTTTAGCACTCTGTGGACTGACAAAACACAGAACAGCGTGTGAGGATCCCATCAGGAGGCACTTATTAATGAAATGTCAAATACGTAAGCCCGTCAACACAAACTTTTATGAAAGACTCTTCTGTGGGAGCAGAGAGGTAAAGAGGAAGGATACATTTTATTATTTTTCTGCCCCTCTAAACACAGTGGATGTGATCTCTATTGTCTTATTAGTAACAAATAGCGCACTACTGCCATCATTTATGCACACATCCTGTCACCAAAGGACTAAAACTGATTCTGTCTAAATAAAGCAAGCACGTTCAAGACGTTAGAAAAGCTCTTCAAAAAACTCTCTGGTCTACCTGCAGGTTTTCCATTGCCAATTGAACTTGTGTTTTTCGTCATATTGTTGCGATTGATGCCAACATGATTTAGAAATAGTAGGAAAGTTTGGTGATGTTCAAGGGGCAAAGAAAAAAACCAACTAAATAACAAAATAACATTATTCGCCTTTTGGAAATGAGCACAAGAGAAAAATTCTACAGCCTCCATGTTTTTGCCAGTTGCTAAGCAACAGTGTTCTCTCACATTTAAGCGCTTCAGCACAGAGTGCAACATTTACTCCACCCCTCCCATGTTGATTACACAAACGCGGAGCTGAGTTTAAAGGCAGCAGCTCCTTTTAAGAGAAACTCTTGACTCTTTATGAATCGATGACTAACCTTGGCCATCACAAGGTTGCGACAGCTGACAGGTTTCTGTTTTTACACATAAATGCTGGATTTATGTGACACTCATTTGGCTTCTTGCTCGTTCACTCGTACACTCAGGGTTTCTGCAGGGTTTCTGCAGGGTTTAGTCAGTCAAATTTAAGACAATTTAAGACCTTTTTATGACCATGATAATTTAAATGTATGACCTACACGAATTATGAGAAATAACTTTAGTCGATTCCTTTAAAAATCTTTTTTTTTTCACTTAACAACTGTAAACAACTGTACCATGTACAGCTGTAATAACTGTAACAACTGTACCAATGTAAATGAACAACTACTGTCTACATGCGTCTCAGTTGGTCCCCTTTAACGGTGATCTCCTCCTCAACGTTTTTCAGCTCAGCCAATTTTTCCTTGCTTGCCCGCCTGAGGGCATTTGATTTTGAAAGGAGCTGGGCCATCTTTGACCCCGATTTGCCCTCAGCTTCCTCTGCCAGCATGTCGGCCTCTCTGGCGAGACGGGTGGAAACCTCTTGAACAGTGGTTTTCTTTCTCTTAAGGTCGGTCAAATACTACTCTGCCAGCTTTCTTTTCTGTGTCCGTGCTTCACCCTCCTTCATAACATTTTATATTGTTGATTGGTTTAATAGGCTACTGTTGTGTTGCCACATTCAGTAGCCTAGTGAAACATAGCCTATGATTTCCCTACTCTCCAAATGGGAATGAATAGATCAAATACACGTTTTAGGCTATTCATAGTTGTAGGCTTGCAGATGATATCATTTCAAATATAATAGAAATCATATTTGTATAAAGATTAAACTTTAATTAGGCTACTTACTTTAAAGTGCTGTAGCAAATCCTGGGCTGTGGCATGGCCAATGAAGTGGGAACCCAGGTAGCGAGAATGCACCTTGTCCTCATCCCAAAACCGAATGTGCACGCCCAGCTGTTTTTTCTTGCTTGTCTGATTCAAGCTCTCATCAAACATGAGGACGTAAGGCCCCGTGATTTTGGAGACGAGGTCTTTTTTAATGTACTCTGCCAAGCCAAAGCGTGTGATGTACGAGGTCTTATCTTTCCCACACGTAAAGGTCTTGGCTATTTCTGAGTCCGGGAACATTGTTCGGAAAAGTTCGGCAATGTCTTCGTCCCAGCTGTATGACTGGTGTTTCGTAACGTGTTCAACACCCACAGGACCTCCGCTTTCGACATGGATGTTGATCCGAAAGCACTGTGTGTGGCGGCTGGAGCGAGACTAACGGAATGCTGTGCTGAGCTTGGACCAGGTAGTGACAGAGAACAAAACTGAGTGATGGCCTGCACCCGCTGCAAACCTTGTACACAGACTATATGCCTCTCTGATTTTACATGTCAATTCAAGGCTTTAATGCCTAAACTGGAGCGCTCCAATGTCTTTTTGCACAGAGTGCAATAGGCTTGGTATCTATTGTTCGCGACGGGCTTAAGCCAATTCTTAAACGCACCGTCTTCTAGCCATAACACGTTAAATGTGCACTTTCCCATTGTGATACGCCAATAGGTTCACTAATCCACTAAGACAGTAAAAGCTAAGACACAATACGAGCTAGGCTAAGTAGACCTTGCGACTAGTGCTGGGTGGTATACCGGTTCACACTAGGGATGTCGAAATTTAAAAAAAGTCTTGACCGACCACTGAGCCTCATTAGTCGATTAAAGTCGGTCACCGAAAATTCTATAAGTGCCATTTATGATATCTGTGTCCTGTCGCGCGTCTTTCTCTGCCGCGTAGAACAAGTTATGCCCCCATTTTAGACTGGTTAGGCTCCCACCACACAATCAATGTTAGTTCGTGCCCTTGGTATTATAAATTTTCCCCAATCATTGACCACTAGTTCTAGGCGTACTTGTGGAGGAATAAGGGTTTTGGGTAGAAAAATAATTGCTGTGCCTGCACAGACACGCACAGCCACACATTACGCGCAACGGCGCCCTTCCAGTCACTGTACTTTTTAAACACGAATCAAACGCGGCACCGAACTCGGGCTGTTAAAAGCCCCCGTTACAAAGTCACAAACAGAGAACGGTGCATTTGGCGGTGTTACAGGAAAGTATGTTAACCAATGACTTTGTAAAAAAAAAAAAAAAACTTACCGAATGCCAACAGCCTCTGTGGCGTAGCCTATGCTGCACAAAATCCTTTGCAATAAGTTCCTGTCGTCATGCTATTTAAGTACAGATGAATATATCACAACAAGTAGGCTAAGTTAGTCTTGTGTCTTTTGCCATTACAGTGTTACAATTATCATTATGTTGTAGTCCACACGCAGCCACATTGGCTTTATTTAGTGGCGATTTTTTTTTAACTGCGCAGACAGGACCCGTCATGTACGGCGTACAAGTTGCAACTGGTGTAAGAGAGGACCTCTGAGGAGGGCGCTATGTGAGCTCTGCTGCGGTTGTTCTTCCATCGTGGGATGATATAGTGAGTTTTTTTTTTTAAACCGACGGCAGAAAAATTCTAACCGGACGACGTTGATTCGGTCAACCATCGGTCATACGGTCATCGGTTAACATCCCTAGTTCACACCGAATACCGGTTTATAATTTAGTTATGATATGAATTTTTAATATACCGCCATACCGGTGTATTTGATTACACAACGGGGGGAGCGCTGCGTCGCGCGACATTGTTTGAGACGGGACCCTTTTCAGTGTTGCGCTTCTAAACACGCATGTTTATTGTCTATGGGTGCGAGGTGATAATAAGCACTTGCGTTACGCGAAGGTGAAAGTGGATAGGATAGACATGGAAAGTTCTGAAATCGAAGCTGCAGAACTAGTAGAACATGCTGACACAGAAGAACTTGTGCCAAAAAAGGAGCCGTGTCTGTAGTTTGGAAGTTTTTTTCGTTTCAAAAAATCCGACATCGACCAAACAACCATTTTATGCAAGTGTTGTCGGGCAACAGTTGTCGCTGGAGGTGGCAACACGAGCAATTTGCTCCATCACCTTAGCCGTAAGCATGTCTTAGAATATCAAGAATGCATGAAGTTAAGCCCGCCACATCAGCAGGTAACACGGGGAAAGCAAAAGAAAAGTCGAGCCAAATGTCACTTCAAGACGCGTTTGCTCACCTATTTATTTGAATGTGAATACCTCATATTGATGCAAAAATATAATTATTGCAAGTTGCACTACTTTTTTGTATTGATTTTCATAAAAGATGTTTGAAATTTGGACAGTAAAAGTTCTGTATTTTGACTACAATTGTGTTTGCATTCCGATTCCTCACTTCATTAGAATCACGAGTAGCACTTCTTTGTAAACACCATCATTTTGTGGGGCGTTATTCTATGACGGTAAAATAGACCATCCTAAGTTAATCTACTGCAGTAATTCTGTTCTCAATCTGTAGAAAATGCTGTGAACACCTAATTATGCATGAAAAAAAAAAAAAAACCGTGATATACCGTGAAACCATGAAAAAATACCGTGATATGTATTTTTGGTCATACCGCCCAGCACTACTTGCGACCATAGACCTAGGCTACATGATCAGAACACCGGCAGTGAAGCTCTGAAGTTCGTGCGGGTTTCTATGGAAGTGCTACACTGGCGCATGGACCTTGAAGTTCTGGAACGCGATACCACCCAGATTCCTCAGGCAGAACTGCAACAGGCGAAACGAATGAATTCCGCCACCAGCGTATGGGCTCGAGGTGGAGAGGCGATGGTAAAACTAATGAATGAACGAGCAAATAAATTTAAGACGTGGCGAAATGTAATTTATGACCTTGTATGGAAAATCTGGATGTTTTTATGACTTTTTATGGCCTAACATTCTTATTATTAAATTTATGACGTTTTACGACTTTTTATGACTCCCTTTTATGAAACCCTGTACACTGATATTCTTCATCATCCTTCACACCGTTTTATATTACCATTTGAAGAGGTAGAAGTCATAGAGTTTGATGGGGCATCGCAATGGGTTCTCTGGGTCTTCCAGTTGTTCTGAGTACATGTCATCTGTCACTGTATCAAAAGAACAGTGTACATACAGTCTTAATTCATCATTAACATGGGGTTTCCTCTCAGACAACTCAGCACAAACAAGATGCCATTCATGCTCTTACCTTTCTGCCCTATGAACCTCTCTGTGGGCTTCAGGTAACGGATGCTGGTGCTCTTGTCTTTGGGGTTATTGGGACTCTTCCTGGTGTGTCTCAAAACTTTTGAAAAGGCCACTTTTAGATGCTGATCCACTGTTTTTAGGTGGAAATACCTATTAAAAAAGGTATACATATTGGTCACTGTAGCCAACATGCGTCAGTTTGTAGGTATAAGGGCAGCGCAATGATTAAAAAAAAAAACAATATTTTATCTGTATCACATAAGTTGTTGATGAGAAATTCTGATAAACATTTTTTGCTCTAGAGGAAGACTGGTTAATATTTACAAGAGTAAATCATGGCAGTCACTGATTAGCAGGTCAGTTCAAACTACCCCCAACAGATCTGATAGAACAGGGCATCTATGCTGTCTGAACCACAAAAATATATACTTGGTCTAAGTGCATTTTCAATTAAATGATCATAGGAATGTACAGGCATGATGCTACAAGTATGTACAATCCTTTTTTTTGGCTTCCACAACTGTGTGTTGCTACACGTGTCACTTTTTCCATGAAGGTGGCGTTACCCTGTCCCGTCATACTGGCTGGAAACCTTTGCATGAATATGCATGAAATGCAGATTAACTGAAAGGGAGACGTTTTCAATCCCATATACTGCAGAACAGAGCACAGTGCTTATCCAATAGTGAAAATTGATTCCTGACATCCATACACTGAATTTTTCAACATCACTTTTTCGGCCGACCTGTTCAAAGTCGGCCACATTTAGCATTTATGTGACCCAAAGCCATTCAACACAAGTTTATGGGTCTTCCCTGCACATCACTAATAGGCAGCGTATCCCCAATTGTGCTGTTTTCCCATTAAATGGTCCGATTGTTTATGGTTCCACTGAATGTGAGTGGAATTAGCTGCTTGTTATTATTGAGCTAAAACTGCAGTGACACCGGGAAAGGATACAAACTGTCCAGAGTGGTCATTACGCTGTAAGAGTTTGTGACCATCTGCAATTACAGAGGTGTTTGACATCTTTCCAGAATAAGCACTATTAAGTGTGAGCTACAGATAAATTGGTACCCTTGGTTTACAAACGCCTGTCATCTGTCTGCCACAGATAGTGTACAGTGACAATTTCTGCGTCAACCGTGACTTCTGCAGAAGTCTCTCCTTGCTCTGGTGCCGATTCTGGTTCTAGGGCAAAAGTGTACGATTGAACAACTTCAAGGCCTATGCTTTACATGTGAAAAGTCTGGCCTGGGGTCAGACTGTGGTCCTCTGTCAAGTTATATATGATTCACAGCTGCTGTTAACATGTATTATTCATAGCCTGCCGTATGTAGCACAATTGGATTTAACCATTTCAGGAGGAGTTTAAGGCTGCTGGGCCATTTTCACATTAAAAACAAACAAACAAAAAAAACCTGTGTCTCCCCCTTGCCTAAACTAAAGACCTCTAGTCTATTCTTCTAAGCTAGAAACAGAAGGATTTATGACAGAGGCTGTACAACAAAAAACAATACTTTTCTTTTAATAAAAGATGATAACCTTCTCTGGCAAACCCACAAAACAAAGCTTTGGACTTAAAAGATAAAATGAGCTGTGATTTCACAAAGGGCTGCAACATCAAATGACTGCGGTGAGCACTACAAGAGCACTGTGAAACTCACTTGGTGTTGAAGAACATGAGGGTAGTGAGCAGTGTTGAGGGCGAATGAGCTCCCAGCTGTTTACATTCCCAAAGCATCTCCTCTGTCACATGACTGGGGATAACATAACCTGGGATAGTGGTAAAGAGCAGAGTTGGAGAATAATAAAAATAAGCTTCATACAAATTTTGAAACAGGTTTAAGCAGGCAGTTTATAAAACTAAGCAACAAATGGCAAAGTAACAAATATAAGAAAACGTTATTCAATCTATTACGTTTACATTACGTGCGTAGAAAGCCCCCAATAACAACAACACGGCAGCTCTGAACTAACAGTGCAATAGTACAAGTTCATTCATTCATTCATTCGTCTTAAAGTATTGGTGAAATAAAGACAGATAAAGCCTTATTTAGAGGCTTGTTGTCAATGCCCTTCTCTCCTGTTATATAGATATACCCGGATCTCGAGTGATCTAAATAGCGTCCGAAGTTTTCACCAAACTGTTATTGTGAGTAGATGAACGTATTTTATGACAGAAATAAGGTCCAGGTTTAAAAAAAAATAAAAATTAGTAAAATTTAAAAAAAATTAAATAATCAAACTTCCCCTTTAAATACATCTGCAGTGGCACTGCAGATGTATTACTGAATCATTCTGGGGGGGGGGGGGGGGGGTCTGGGACATTCTTAGCAGAGGGAGATTTTCATTCACTATCTGATTTGCACTATTTGACATATGGAGTTGCTGAAATATTATGTTTAATTTACAAATAAAAAAAATATAAGGGAACAACTACACTGGTTTTGATAATTAAAGACTTTTTTGTCCCACCGAGCGGATGAACAGATGGTCTCCAAGGCTCCAAGATCTGGTGCAGACTGTGAGCAAAGCGAGTGTAGTACTGATCTGAGAAAATATCATCCACGCGCCCGTTATCAAAAAGATACTGCAGGGGAAAAAAGAAGAAGAAGAAGAGAGATTCAGACCATCAGTGTTACCACATTATAAAAAAAGTGTCCCGAAATATCTTAAAGATACATTGTGTAAGATGTAGTGACATCTAGTGGCGCAAACACTATCAACTTTATATTCCCCACCAACCCACAAAATATAGATGCATAAAAACACACTTTGTCCTCTTTGGGCTTCTGTAGGCAACATAATGCTGCAACATGTTGGAAAGGTCAGGAAGGTCATCTGCATACAGTCATACAGTTCTACAGTAATGAAAATATAACAGGGCCTGACATTAATGCTTGCCTGGGGGTAACTAATTCCCCTGCTTGGGCAAGTGCAAAGTCTATTGTAGCTGCTTGATTGAACAAGTGAAAACAACTATGATCAGAGGTTCTTGTCCACTTGCTGTGGCATTTACAATCTCAAACACATAACAAAAGGAAATAATGAGAATAAGACTGGATTTGGGTTTCAAATATTCCCCCAATAGCTGCTGAAAATCAGCAAAACATGACAACGAAGCAAAAAAACAAAGACCATTCCTGCAGTTAGTCAGAAACACTTCCCTGGATCTGATACAGTCTATTATCAGGATTCCTGAATAAAGCAGACGTAAGTTAAAATTAAACGAAGGAAGGCGTGTTCACATAGCGCTCATGGATTGTTTTTAGACATGATGTCATCTTATTATTTATATCATCACCGGCCACATTTAGTGTCTGACTTAATCTGCTTTCACAAATAACAATTATTACCTAATAAACTAAATTATTCTTATAGATACATCATTATTACAAAGCATAAAATAAAATCTGTTAACTTTTGATATGTTTGTCCACTGATTTTAACCTATTTTATTTAGTTATCTATCTGTAACAGTAATAAACTTAAAACAATTTATTCTGCAACAATCCAATTTCCCTTCAGGGATTAATAAAGGAATATTTAATTGAAACAGGCTTGTCCTTTTAGGCTCTTACTCTCTGTGACATGTCGTACAGGTCAAGGTGCATAAACAAGGAAAGAATCAAAGGACGGAGCTTTTTCCAAGTGGAGGTACGTGGAGCACAGGCAAAAAAATAATGACGGGAGCAGCACTTTTCTTTTATGAAAACTTTCTTCTTCTAAGAAACAACTACAAAAAGGCAGACCGACTCTAAGAAAAACATCATGTGGACACAATCACACTGTTGTCAACTATCTTGAGGCTTAAGGCTGATTTATGCTTCAGACGCAAAGCCTCTGACGCTCGGACGCAGAGCCTCTGCGAGCGTCAAAATCTTGACCACTCCCCCACGCAGAGGCTCTGCGCGCGTTGTCGTGCACCTCAGAAAAATCCTGACTACGCGACAGACGCACGCAGACCACCAACGGAAGTGCGCAGACAAAAGCGGCTGTGATTGGTCCTCGGTGTGCCTTTCCGGTTGTCTGTGTGGCTTCCTCCTTTGCATTTTCGCCAACTCCAATAAAAGAAGCTGTTCTTCTTCGATGTCGAGCAACTCCAGATCCATATCTTGCATACATTTTTTTTTTTTTGAAAGATAAACACTTCCGCCGCCGCCGCCGAAGTTCTCGTCACCGCCCACCGAAATTCTCGCGAGGGGAAACTGCTGTGCGTCCCTAGAAATTCCAGACCGAGGTTGCAGAACCATAACATGAAAAGTGGTTCGCGACCAGAGCAAAGCAACACGTCAAGACGATAGACGCAGAACTATAATCCGCCCTTTAAATCGGTGAGGCTCAAGAATCCAACTCCAACATAATGACCGAGCTGGCAGAATTCACAAATGTGTTCATCAATGACATTAACATTGCGCATGCGCCTGTTCCCTCTTGTTGCCAGTAAACATAGACGATGTCATAAAACTTGAGTTTAGACAGTTTCAGTTATTACTGTGATTGCACTGACATGGACACAACAAATGTTTTCAATAACTCTGACACACCATTAGAGTGGCAATCTTTAAAGAGAAATTACTTCCCATCCTGATTTGACTTTCCCCTGAAGTTTGTTAGCTTCCATTTTCTATACTGACCAAGTAGCAAGTTATGCTGCTTGGTCAGTATAGACAAGTGCTACCTTATCAAAAAGGCCTACAGAGCTATACAATTTAAACAATAATTGAATATTATACTGTGATTCTACCAATACCCTCTGAAATGTTATTGTACTGTATGTTAAGAACTCACTTTTTGTATGCACAGAAATACGTAGTAAAGAACATCAGCCTCATAGGATTCCCCTTCTAATCCCCGGGCCTCTGTTGTCATCATAGACAGACCCATGCAGAGCTCAGCGACCGCACATGACACCAAGTCCTCCTGGAAACGCAGTGCCTGTCGCCCTGAAAGGCACAGCGGAAAAAAAACAGGAATTAGAATAGTATGTGTATATGTATATATATAATTTAAAGGTGGAAAAATGGAAACACACGAGTACAATAATAATAAATTATTGTTTTTTCAATGCCATAGAAATGTTTATGCCCACTTACGGCCTATTGGGGCCAGTTTATTCTGATCCGATTTGTCCAACTCTGCGTTTTTCCGCTGAGCCCAGAGCCGCCACACGTCCAGCCCCTCCTCTGGCTTCAGAGTGGCAGGCAGCAGGAGCTCCTGCACTTGCACTTGCTGTTGGCCTTGACCATCCACCTCAGCTACCACTGTCTGACCCTGCACAGACACAAACACTGTTCAGTCAGCTAGCCTGAAGACACACATCTACAAGATAAACTTCCACAGCATGTGTTATTACCTGGAGCTGCTGTGCGTCCTGCCCTGACAGCCCCTGTGTGTGCAGCACTTGTTGCTGGGGATCCCAAATAAGGGATTGTGTAGCATTGGAGTAGCCCTGTACAGCCACAGGGATGTGGATGTTTCCATTCATCAACTGAGCAGGGAACAGTGTGTTTGCAGCCAGTGTGTGCACCACTTCCTCCTGGCTGCCCATTCCTCCAGAGCTTGTTATGCTGGAAACAGCCTGCACTGTCTGGCTTTGACTGACAGCGTTTTTCAGCTTGTCATTTTCAATAGTAACTTGTGTTGGCATTGTGGTCATCGTTGTAGTGTTTGTCCCCGCAACCTGCACAGTTCCATATGCCTCCTGGGGAATGGCAATGTGTGTCACCTGCTCACGGCCTCCAGACCCAGCGGGAGCAGAATATACAGGGATGGTCCATGTCTCCCCTGTGGGACTTGTGATGGTACCGGTGGCACTGTAAAGGTGGGAACTGTCCACAGTTAGGAGGTCTGGCCGCAGGGACACATAACTTTGCTGCTGGCCCTGGCCCTGAGGGATTGCCAAGACTGTGGCTACCTGTTGGCCAGGCAGGGCGTAGGACACGGTGATGGGCATGTCCACTTTGCGCTTCTTGGCTGGCTGGAGGACGCCTGCTCCCTGGGATGTGGCAACTGTGGCTCCCATTGATCTTCTCTCTGCGCTGTCCTGCTGCTGGGTGGGCGACAGGGCCCCCACTGTCTGGATTTGGATCTGTTGTCCTCCTGCGACAGCAGCAACAAGCTGGGCTTGCAGCTAAAATCAAATAGGTTAAAGGCGAAAACAGGTCAACAAAATTGAATTAACTAATAACTAAATTTGCAGTTCAACCAAAAAGCAGCTGTGTTGTTTTTGCATCTACCTGCTGGTGCTGCTCCTCTGTCAGTTCCCCAGGCTGAATCAGCTGTGCAGTAGTCACATTTTGGAGCTGCTGATGGGAGCCAGAGGGCACTTGGAGAACCTGGCCGAGCATCTGACCTTGCTGCTGACCCTGAATTTGCACCTAAATATAAAGATTGCAGTCCAGTTTTAAGCTGACAGATAATTTTAAGGATCAAGACCAAGTCATACACTCAACTCTATAGCATAACAGACATACAGACCTGAACTATATGCTGCTCTGTATTCTGTTGCACGGACTGCTGCTGAGATGTAGACTCCTGTATCTGTATCTGCTGCTGCTGTGGCTGGACTTGCACCTGAACCTGCATCAGAGAACAGTGCCGATCAGAAGCCACTCTAAGGACAGAGCTCTTTAAAATACTTCCTTATGATCAATTAGGTTGGATTGCGTCGGATTGCGTCAGACTTTAGGATTAGTTCTAATTTACAAAACAGCCTTTATATCAAGAAAAGCACTCTTATTGAATTTAAAAGTAAGGACATTTCTCATTTCTAAAGAAATCAAAGCATTTTATCAGCATGGATAGAACTTAAATTACAATCAAATGTGTGAGCTGTCAGGACCTAGCAAGAATAAATTAAGTTCTAGACAAGTTACTTTTGGTTTCCCTCAACACTCAACAATTCAGCAGGGAGCTGTGTCGGCTAAACCAGACCTGATCAGTTCTGTTACATACCGAGATAGAAAATAAAAAAATCTCATTGCCAGACATCAGAGGTAAGGCTACATTTAGATCATTTATTACACAGCTGTGAAATTGTTTTCCTATTCAGCTCCATTTATGAACTCAAAAACACAATTTAAGTAAAAAAAATTTTTGCCTTTAAAAAAAAAATCTATAATATCAGCAAACAACACGATGCAATAACCGCAAAAACATTTACAAGAAAAGGTCAGACACCTCTGGCGCTACTGCAATACTCTCTCCAAACATAAAGCTTTTCCCTTAATGGCAAACAGGGTGTTGCCAGTGAGGATACACACATTCCTCAGCATGTTTTTTTTATTTCTTATGCAGCTACAGGTTCATTATCAGACTACTTGTGAGTTTCATTACACTCAGCAACTTCCCATGGTGGTCTGCTCCACGCTGGACCTTGAAAAACAAAACCATTTCCATATGTCTGACGCAACACGACCTCATTTCTTCAGAATTCTTATATTCCTTTTACTGGCCGCGGCTGGCATTACTCGGCTGTGCTGCTGATGGTACAACTCTTTTGTGCGAGCGAAAAGAGGACAAGGCTCCACTTTGCTATTAAGACATTTTACACAAGAATCAGAAACAGGGATCAGAATTAATCAAATATCACCTTGCCATAGCTAAATATATCTTGAAAAGGGAGTGATCTAAAATTCAAACCCAGTCATGTGCATGTTTAGAGTTGATACTGATATATATTCTTTAATGCTGTTGAATATAATTAAATATAATCTAGATTTAGAGTAAAATGCTTGTTTACCGGACATGCCAGTTCCAACAGTGACCCTGCCACCTCGGTGCTGTCTGTGTAGATGCAGTTGGCCTCTTGTTGGTAAACCATGGTGGTGGTAGTGGTTGTAGTGTCTCCGCTTTGTTGACTGAACTCCTGCAGAGCATCTGGACCTTTGCTGGCCAAGGACTCCAGGAACTCCTTCATCCGATGTTGAGGGATGCTCCGAGCTTTCTGCCTCACGAGCTCCTCATAGGAGCCTGTGCCATCCATGGAGTTGTTCATTGCAGCAAACAGCACAGAACAGAACCTGTGGGTAGTTAAAAAAATAAAAAATTTTTTTATTTAAATTTCGTACAAATCTCAAGTGTATTTAACAAAAGTTACATATCACCATGAACCAAATTACAGAACTCCAGCCAAAACTCTTGCGGACGTGACACCAAGATCAAGTGGATTTTAGAGATGGAATACAGAAGAAAAACACATAAACACTGCGCCGACATCGATCTGACCTACTGCACATTGACCGGCGTTAAAACAGAGATCGTAATAGGAAAGGGTTAATTTTCTCTGCGTGTAAACGAGCTGGGACAAAAGCGCGGTCACTTTCCAAATCTGAGGCAGCAAAGTTGCATTTCAGACGACTGCATCACAAAACATGCACGTTTAAAACCCAAGTCGCATAACTGTTATCAATGTGGTCTACGATCTGAGCAACATCTATTCAAACAGCTGATTACACAATATGCTAGGTTAGCCAGGTACATTGCTAACTAGCCGCGTGTTGTTTGCAAATTAGATAGAAACCACAGCATTTAAAAAAAAAAAAAAACACGTTAATGCCACGATAACAACGGAAGACAAACGTACTTCTCGTACAAGATGGTACATGTGCTAAAAGCAACGTTCTCGAGGGGAAACTCTTGTCTCGGCATCGTAACGCCAATTACATTTTTTCTGATTTATCCAAAGCTAACAGGCTAACATTAGCATGCGCGTTAACTACCTCTCTTCCTACACGGGCCGAGGTTGAGCCGCCCACCAGCTCTTCTCTACCCTTACGACGGCGCTCCTCTTCTAACTTGCAGGAAGGCAAAGTTCAACTAATGTTTTCGGTGGATGCTTAATTCTTTATTTGTTAGAGGTTATCTTTAGATGGTTAGCTTTAAATTTTCTTTCACTACACCTATAATATTTCGCTGGGCGCCATCTTACAACATTGCCTTTAGACCAATAAGCGACCGATTTGTAATTCTGTTGCGCTATCGCGGTATTTCCCACACGTGACATCGAGATAACTGGTGCTTGTGTAGTAGATTTTTAAAGGCGACTCACACAGGCAAAGCAGCCGGCAAAATGGAACAGATATCAGTCCACCTTAAATCACAGTTATGCCAGAGAAACGCTCCTAGTGGTTAATTGGCCTCCGAATCTTTTAAGGTAGTCGCAAAGAGATGCACCGAATGTTTAGGCGGTGCCTGGGAAGCTCTGGGCAGTTGAGGGTTAATTCCCACGTACGACATTGTGGCATGGTATGAGAACCCACATTGCTCAATGTTATGGATAAAAGACATGCAATAGTACTGTACTCATTTCAAATTTCCACTACTTATATAGGAAAGTGGGACGAATTATACAGCTTTAACTGATGAATAAAACATAGCGAAGAAATTATTTTGCAACCTAAAGTCTGTGAAAAAGTTGTACTGATCCTTTAAACTCTAAACGTTGCGGTTTATATGGCAATACATGGGATTCTTTGTGAAAATTACAAATACTGAAGAAAATTCTAGTGTTCCACCTATCATTTCAATGGTCATTTGTGATTAAAGTTTTACATAACTGTCAGATTACAGTGCCAAGACGGGAACATGAGTTGTACTCAGCAAAGAATAAAAAAAAACAACATAACAAACGCTGAAAAAAGCATCACAATATTTTTAATGTACTAGCCCACCTAATAAAGATTGTTTTGGACTTTTTAAATCAACTGAAGTGCCTGGACCTAGGATTTTTTCCTCTCTTTTTGCATTACAATAGTTGTTATACCACATCAAACATTTGTTAAAATGACTGCATATTTAAACCGATATGAAAATGCGTATTCCCAATAATTTCCACAAGGACAAATAATATATTTTTTTATAATGTTATTTATTCTTTTATCCTGCCAAAAGGATCTTAAAAACACATGGTGGGCTAGCAGTTAGCCACCGCTTTTGTAAGAAAAATCAAATATGGCATTTGAGAGCATTTCCTCTATGTAATACCAGCTGAGAGTATATATATATATATATATATATATAGATAGATTTCTATATATAACATTTATGCTAAAGGTCCTTATTGAACAGTGATCAAAGTTGCTTTAATTTAAAAAAAAAAAAAAAAAAAAAAAATTAAATAATTCAATTTAATAAAAATAAAAAACTAATTCATAGAATAAAAAAAAAGAAAAAAAAAAAGACTCAACATTGACTGGTACGACTAATACAATGCAGAGTTGGCTTTTACTGTATTTCTTCAGATGGCAGTTATGTACCTGAAGTACCATTTGGAAATGTTGAGACCAAATAGACGGCTATAGCTCTCTCTATATATATATATATATATATATATATACATATATATATATATATATATATATATATATATATAGAGAGCTATAGCGGAGAAGGGTCAAATGAAGTGCCGTCTATTTGGTCTCAACATTTCCAAATGGTACTTCAGGTACATAACTGCCATCTGAAGAAATACAGTAAAAGCCAACTCTGCAGTGTATTAGTCGTACCAGTCAATGTTGAGTCTTTTTTTTTTCTTTTTTTTTATTCTATGAATTAGTTTTTTATTTTTATTAAATTGAATTATTTAATTTTTTTTTTTTTTTTTTTTTTAAATTAAAGCAACTTTGATCACTGTTCAATAAGGACCTTTAGCATAAATGTTATATATAGAAATCTATATATATATATATATATATATATATCTCTCTCTCTCTCTCTCTCTCGCTGATATTACATAAGAAGCAATGAAAGCAATTTGGACATATTTTCTGGAAAAGCAGGAAGGGCAGCTTGATCTTGAGTCAATCAGATCTTCCCAGGGTCTTCTTTGAGGGTGACGGTTCTGTTGAAGATGAGCTGCAGAGAAGAGAAGATCACAGGTGCAGTTAGTGCTCCTAATTCCCACATTTTCAACCCAGATCCAGTGTAAATGTACAGATAATCTCTCATATGAAGCTACCATAAACGGTGTGGATTTAAAGTCGCTTGGTCTTTCTGTACCTTGTTGGCGGTGCTGTCGGGGTCCAGGGAGAAGTATCCAACTCTCTCAAACTGAAATTTGTCCAAAGCTTTTGCTCCTTTGACTGAGGTATCCACTAAGGCACTGCTGATCACCTGCAGGGAATTCTAAGGAAAAAAAGAGGGAAGAAATAAAGAGTCAGCCCCCCCCCCGTTGAAACGTCTCCATCAATCCAAGCATTTCTGATACAGATACTCGCAGGTACTCACAGGGTTGATGTCGCTTAGGAAGCCATTGGGCACTTCAGATGGATCCTCTGGATGCTTGTGCAGGAAGCTACAAAAACAGAGAGAACTTTCAGTTAAGTTTCTACGCAGAAAGTTTTTTGGTGGGGAATGAGAGTGGTGAAACGTGACTTACAGTCTTTCATAAAGACGCACTTCGCACACCAGCGGCTGACTGACCCAGTGGATGAAGGCCTTTGGTTTCTCTGCAGTTTCAGAACTGCAGCAGGTCACCTCCAGTTCCACCACTTCCCCCTGAGAGTCCTAATTAAGAAGAGAAGAGTGCAGGACGTGTGCTTGGGAACGTGAAACAGAGGGAATGTGAAATGCATCATATTCAAGATAAGGCATTAAAGTTGGGCGATTACGTGGTCGGCTAAGTCCATAACCAGGTGGGTGTTCTGAGATTTTTCTCTTTGTGCTACTATTCTGCATCCTCGACAATTCCTCTCGGAGTATAACTGAACCGTGTAGCAAACACTCACAGGACCATCATAATCAGCCTCTGCACAGTGTCACCTACAGATTATCGTTGTCCCTCTTTCCTACTTTCCCAGCCTGCGCTTGCTTTTCCCTGCATGAGAAAATGGACCTGTGTGACCTGACAGCATATGTAAAGTGTCAACTGGATAAAACGGATTGGAGCAAATACCCTCCTTTCTTTGCAACCAGCTCTCTCCCCATCCCATTTGCTTAAAAAAAAAAAAAAGAAAGACAAAAGAATTGGGGATTCCCTAAATCTTTTTGCAACATGGCAAAGGCATGATGCGCTCAAGCTTTCATAGCCATCATGTAAACAGTGACCCCACCCTCACCCCTCCATTCAAACTGCACTGGACTGATAACACCTGGGTAGAAAGTTCTAATATATTGCATAACCACAGAATACATGAAGTAAATAAATCCACAGGGAGAACCGAGCAACACTAACCCAGCGACTGTTATCAGCTCGCACACTTGCTTGCCATGAACTCTCTGGGGAAATATCGCCTGATCTATTAACACAAGGACTCATTCAGACATTTTCCAGACTTGACACCAGAGACCTGTCAAAGTAAACTCTGTAATATGTAATATGTAATATATTGCAGGACTGCAGTTCATGTGTGGAAATTACAAAAGATAAACTGAAATCTTATTGTAAAGAAATCCATGCAAACTATTGCAGAGGACTTAAAATCACATGTTTTCATATAAAAAACAAGGTTCGGGTGGCAGCACAAAATCCATTTGAGTGCATATATGTACAGGTGTATATATCTTGTTATATCTTTGAGGGGTGACATAAATAATAATTCAACCTTAGAAAAAATGTTCATCAGGATTCATTTTCCCTTTCCCTTTAAGGGCTACTGAGGGAAACTACTTTGAATCTTACCTTGATGACCTTCTGGACAGAGATGACATACCCAGCATGTCTCAGCCCTACAGGCTGTTCTGGAGTCAGACGCTTGTAGCCCTTCTCCATCACCTGCAAAAGGCGACAAATTTATGATTATCCTCCATCCACATTTCCAAACCTGCACAGAGAAATACTTTCATGCGTTTTCATTGGCTTTTTTTTTCTCTCCCTCTCTCTAACCTCTCTGAAGTCGGCCTGTTCGATGAAGATTGTTCGTGTGAACGCAACCGTGTGGCTGCCCTTAGCCTCATTGGCGGGAAAGTCCGGTACACGTACATCCGACTGAAATTACAAACCAACAGAGGGGTTATTTCATGAGGTTAGATATGTAAAAGGAGAACAGAAGAAATTCCTCAGAAGGCACTCTGATGTGTACCGTCTGGGTATCTGTAAGTTATCTGCTGTACAAACCTTTGCGCTCTCAGAGAGGTTAGTGATGGTGACTTTGAGCGGCTCCAGCACAGCCATGGCTCGAGGAGCAGTGTCATTCAGCACATCCCTCACACATGACTCCAGCATATGGGGCTCTGTTGTAGTCTGGGAAACTGTGACTCCAACCTGTAAGAGTATACGACACATTGTTACGCCACAGAATTCAAGTACTTTTTGCTCCATCCAGCGGATCGTTGTTCCATCTATTCTGCATACCCGAGCACAGAAGTTATTGATGGCCTCTGAGGGGAAACCTCTTCTCCTGAGCGCAGTCAGAGTGAAGAGTCTGGGATCGTCCCAGTCTCTGCAATCAGAAAAGCAGCATTTCGCTCACATGTAAAACAGAAACAACATACAATGTGTTGTGTTGACAATGCTAGCCAGCCAATAAAAGAGGAGAGTATCATACAGCAATACTGAAACTAAAAACAACAATCAGGCTGGGAAAAAAAAATAAAAAATAGCAAAAAGAAATGCTCCTTTACTTGACAACACCAGTCTCAACCAGCTTGATTATTTTCCTCTTGGACACAACGGTGTAGGTGAGGTTCAAGCGTCCATATTCCCACTGAACAGGGCAGTACACGTCCAGGGAATTACACAGCCAGTAATAAGAAGAACGCCTGAGTGGCCAAGAGGAAACAATAAAGAAAAAGTCAACGTGAACGTCAGACAACTGGCCAAAAACAGAAGGTTAATATTAGGTTCACACACAGATCATAGAATCCACACAGACCTGGCCTGAAACTCTTTGGTGCACAGCGAGTGTGTGATGTGTTCTATAGAGTCACACAGACAGTGGGTGTAGTCATAAGTGGGGTAGATGCACCTAAATAGGGAGAAAAGAGGAGCGAGTAGTAGGAAATCAGAAAGATGAAATATTAAAATTAGGCTAAAAATGATTTTAAAAGTACTTCAACTCATGTTTTCATACCATTCGTCTCCAGTCCGATGATGAGGCGTGTATTTGATTCGATACGCCACAGGGTCCATCTTTCCATCTTCCATGACCATCTTCATCCTTAGTGTGGCCTCTCCCTCAGCAAACAGGCCCTTTTTCATCCTCTCAAACAACACTAGGGACTCTTCAGCGGGGCGGTCTCTCCAGGGTGAGGCAGGAACGTTATGGCCCTTCAGCTCCTCGCCCTTCTGATGGCACACGTACGCATGACCCCTGAACGCAGACAAAGAGTGGAATCAACCACCTTCTATTCACACGCGTACAAGCATGCACACAAGCTCCACTCACCTGCGAATAAGATCCAAAGCAAGTTCGTAGAGCTTCTGAAAGTTGTCCGACGCGTGTGTGACCGCATACGGTTTGTAACCTGTAGTAACACAGTGGCACTTCTAAAAAAAAATGGCTTAATGAACGCAGGGTGCCCAAAAACACCACATCAAACTAATTAAACTCACCCAGCCACTCCACCATGTCCTTGATGGCAGTGAAGTACTTTTCCTCCTCCTTCTCAGGATTCGTATCGTCATACCTCAGGAAACAAATTCCGTGGTTTGCCTACAGGAAGAGTTGAGGTTTAGAGCCACTAAAATCAGTCGGATGGCAGCAATCCCAGCTTTGCTTCATGTACACCTGCTTATACGAAGCAAAAATGTATGCAGCTAAATTGGTTCGAAAACCACGGCGTGCCGGGTGACAGAAAGTCCTTTAAAAGGTTGAGCAGCATTTACAGTCATGGCAAAGAACAAAACGGCTTGTACCTTTGCGTAGCCAAAATTGAAGTTGATGGCTTTGGCATGTCCAATGTGAAGGATACCATTGGGCTCGGGAGGAAAACGGGTGCGGATCTGAAGAAGTAAAGACACACGAAATAGAGAAAAGTGAAATCGATCCTTTTTATTTCCTTTCCTTTGTTAAGATGAGCAATTCTAAAGTTTGTACCTGGCCACCAGTGATCTCCACGTGCTTCTTAAGTAGGTTCATTGTGTTTGGTGCAACCACATAACCCTCAGTTTTGTAATTCTCTCCTGCATCACGGAGAGCAAAATGAAAAGTAAAAAAAAAGTGAGTAAATAAATGCATTTAAACGCAACAAGATGCCACCTAATTTAGATATTTCAAGTGCATTTTCCTTCACCCGGTTTATGAAACTTCAGTGCCTCTCCTCTGAGCTGCTCCATTAGAGACTTTCCCTCCCCGGACATAACATCACCTGAACAACCAATGAGCAGTTTGAGATACTTGTGTAGTAAACCCCAAAAAGTTAAATGCACTCCTGTTTGCTTTGCCTTCTGCTTACCATTTGCTGCAGCCTCCTCTTTCTTTGCTTTGACATCATTCTCCGCCACTTTCGCCTTCTGCGGCTACAAAAAGATCAGAAATAAAAACAATTGCGTTGCAGTGATTGTACCAAGAGAAGTAGCATTGCATCAAACTAGCATAGAATTATACATCTGCACCCCAAAATAAAACAACCAACAGCTGGGGAAAGCATTGTCCTGTATGGTGGAAGCGAGTGGGACATTTAAAGTTGTAGAGTCCATCTCTGAGTAACTGCCTTCAGAAATGTTGAGGTGCCCGGGGCGCCGGCTTACCTTAGGTTTCTTCTCCAGGTCAGCTTCTGTTTTGGGTCCTAAGAGGTGCAGAACCTTTAAGACCAAAAGCCACAGATTGTTACATTATGCAGTGAGACAAAGCCAGCCGCAAGTATTCAATCACAACAACAGATGCATTTCTACTGACAAAAAGTGCCCCGCCCCCCCCAAAAAAAACACACACCTGCATGTCCACCTCATTTTTGATCACCTTTCCATCAGCCCACTTAAGGGCTGAACGTGCTTCACCTACAACAGACACAGAGTCAAACATTCTCAGCTCTGGTATGGCTGCAATAAGATTCAAAACAAGTAAGTGTGAGATCATACCCATTAGGAGTCCCATGTTGAAGCGGTACCTCTCCTTTAACAGCTGTTCCTTGTGCTTCTTGACCACAGACTCGACCTGCATGACATTTCACTGTCACTAAACACCTCTTGGTTGGTAAAACTTGCAAAAAGGGATGCTTTCAGTCAGCAAGAGATTACTTACTCCATCCTCAATCTGCTCAGGTGTTATGACTATGCCCACTCCACATGCTTCATCAAACTCCTTCTGGCTGATGGGGTCGTGAGGATGACTCTTCACAAAGTCCAAAGCAGCTGCAAAGAAACATTGGGATAGAAATATCAATAAGCTGGCAGGTAAATCAATTAATATGGTTCATTGAGACATCAGGCTGGTGTCGATTCTCCTTGTGTATTGCATTTTTACTATTGTTCTGTAAACTTCCCCATGTTTGCCTATGGTCACACCGATACGGTATTTCACTAGTCGACATGCAACGTGTAAAAATATGTCATAAATTACCAGCCAGCTGGAGCTCTGTGCAGATTTTGCGCTGGGTAATACTGTCCGTGAGAAAGGCCAGGCGTTTGGTGTCTTTAAGGCGAGAAGCCATACTGTACAGCAATGTGCCCATGGCTTTGTCCACTCCTGATGCCCCATGGAGACGCTGTGCCTAATGAAATTGAATTTAAAAAAGACCAGAATTGAATTAGTCTCCCCTTCAAAACCCTGCTTAATGGGCTGTGTTTAATATAGGACAAACTAGGGAAAGACGTGATTGTTTGCAAACAAGGAAATGAGTATGAAAAGTATATCCATATCAACATAGATCAAAGTTATGAAAATGAAAGAAGTGAGCCATGATAATGCAAAACTACAGTATCTTTCAAATAGAAAGAAAACTAAAAGTGGATACAAGTGAGCTAAATACAGCATGTCAGCAACATTTCATAGCTGTCCCCGATAGCATTTACCTGACTAATAGAGTCCTTAAGTGCGGCACTCAGAGCTTCATTTTTCAGAGTTTCTTTCGCTTTCTGTTCACTGAGCCCAATGGAGGTGAAGAGTGTCAATGTATCCGCCATTAGTCCAGCAGGTTACTCGGAACCACACAAACACGCCACCACCACACACTGGTTGACTTAATAGAGAAAGAGCAAGGGACGACTTCCTGAACACTGCCGATTGAAAAAAAATAGTACAAACATATTAGCCAATAAGAAACTGCAGGCGAAGATAGTGTTGACCAATTGTAAATAAGTTTGATAAACCTACCCGCCTACTATGAACAACAGAGCCAATCATCAGTTTGTTATGATCAGCGAGGGAGGGGCTACCGGAATCAGAGTAATGTTGCATCAGATTGAGATTTTGTTCATTTCCGGCAATAAACTTGAAATCTAGACTATAATCAATGATTGTTCATCCTATATAAAACTTATATTTACAAATATATCATCTTAGCTCCTTCCGAAAACTTTTTCTATGGAATGTGTGCATCTTTCAAACGCAGCATAAGGTTTTTGATGTCCGTCATAATCAACCCCAAGTTAACTCCGTGAAAGTTATTTTAAATGAGCTGTTCAACAGTATAGAACCCAGCGAATTCATTTCGCGTGAATTGTTTTGTTGTTATCTGCTGTACGTCAATTGAATTCCGCCTTGTTGCGTTTTGTTTGATCCAGATACTGTGGTGAGTCAGTGAACATGAGTTTTAACGTCTAAACAGACAGCAGGGTGGTTACGAGCGTCAAATCAAGTATGGCCAAACATGCAGTGTTGTCGTCGGGGGCCAAAATGTGGAGATCTGTGGCTTGTTCGAAATCAGAACTACGTCTGGATCTCACTCTTGCCTGTGGACAGTCTTTCCGGTGGGTTGGTCAGACTCAGATACAGCCTTTTAACAGCCAGTACAACAGTGTTATTCATCCTATTGGTGTTTTCATTAACGCACGTCTCATCCCGTAGCTGGAGAGAAACTGCAGAGGGGCACTGGACCGGTGTGATGAGAGGGCGAGTGTGGACTCTGACTCAGACAGATGACACTCTTTGGTACCAGGTCTACACAAACCAGGGCGAGCAGAAGGAGGGAGGTGACAATAAGAGGAGAGCTGGCGTTTCTCTCCAGGAGGGAAACAGGGCCGAGAAGAAGCGCTTTAAAGATGCTCCGTGGAAGGACGAAGAGGAGCCACTTGCTGTGACCACTGAACAGAACAGTGATGTGGAGGCAGATATGCTGAGAGACTACTTCCAGCTGCATGTGAAGCTGGGCGATCTATACAAGGAATGGGGAGCAGCTGACTGCCACTTCAAGCAGATTGCAGACATCTTCACAGGTCAGCCTATGTTTATTTATGAATGTACATTATTTATTGGCAGTGAGACACAATGTTTTGTCACATGTGTTGGTCGTATCGTTTGGTGTTCCTCCAGGTGTGCGAATGCTGCGCCAGGACCCCACTGAATGCCTGTTTTCCTTCATTTGCACCTCCAACAACCACATCTCCCGTATTCAGGGAATGGTGGAGAGACTGTGTGAAAACCTGGGTGCACCACTCTGCCAGCTGGATCAAACCTCCTACTATGACTTTCCTACCCTGTCTGCACTTGCAGGTGCATTAAAATCTTTGCCATGGACTTCACACATTAATTTATAATCCTGTCGGCAGCATTAATGTTAGACATGCAGGGTTCTCTGGGTCTCTCAAGTCCCCCTCGAATAGTTTTTGCCCCTTTACTTTTATTACTGTGTTAATACTTAAGTGGTAGAAAACGTAGCTGTAGAGAGAGTACTAGATTTTATTACAAATAAGTTCTTGCTGTCCTTCTTTCTTTTTCTTTTTCCCTCAAGATTCAATATTTTGCACAGCTGTTTCTAGTGGTCTAGTGGTCTGAGATTTTAGAAACTCAACCATAAACGCAACAGAAAGAAAAACATGACAGCTCGTCACAAAACACCGTTTCAGGATAACAAAAATATAAAGTATCAAAGAGCATAATAAAACAACAGAATATTGAAAACAGAAAACACTACATTTAGGATAATAAACATAATTTAACATAAAGTTGAAAAAAAATAAGAAAAAAGCAGAAAATGCAGTTTCAGAATACCCAACAACATGTTATTGCTTTTTTTGTGTGTGTTTTTCCGCATGGAAAAAAGCAAAAAAAAAGCACCAACCTCCAAGAAGTAAGACTTGGTATATGCCACAGATTTCGTAGAACATACGCCTTTCTGAGGTGTAGGTGGTGCTCTGCAGATACAGAGCAGAAATCTTCAGCCACGGCGTTAATGGCTTATTTTGCTCTTCATATGTCCTGAAGCACATTTTTTCTGGACATTTATATTAAGGTTTAAAAATTGGTTCTAGTTGAACAATTAAGTGTCTTTTTTCACCTCTCACTTATTTATGTTGTTCTCTCTGCTCTAATCGGCAGATGGCAGCGTCGAGGCGCGACTCAGGGATCTCGGCTTTGGATACAGGGCCCGGTTCCTCCAGCAGAGTGCAAAGCAAATCCTGCACACCCACGGGCTCCAGTGGCTTGAGGGTTTACGCAGAGTCCCGTATCTTGAGGCCCGTGATGCTCTTCGGACTCTCCCTGGCGTTGGCACCAAGGTACAGCAGGAAAAGAAGCAGTTCGCCTCTCACAGTTCATTGATATTAATGGGGGCAAATATTATGACGTGAAATAATGATAGCAGCGTCTAATCAAGGTTTTGTTTCACGGTGTAGGTGGCAGACTGTGTGTGTCTTATGTCTATGGATAAGTCAGAGGCCGTCCCCGTGGATACACACGTGTGGCAGATTGCTAAGCGGGACTATAAGTATGCTGCTGATAAGGGACAAAAGAGCCTCACAGATAAACTCCACAAAGGAATCGGTTAGTATTCGCACACCTTCTTTGAAGTATTGGTCCTCTTCATCCACTAACACAATGTCTTATCAACTGTTTCCACACAGGAGACTTTTTTAGAAAGCTATGGGGGCCGTACGCCGGCTGGGCGCATTCGGTGAGTTATCGGCCTTTGATTTTCTGTCTCTCGCAGTCGGTCCGTTCGCTGTTACGACCGCTGTTTCTGCCTGTTTCAGGTGTTGTTCTGTGCTGACCTCAAGAAGTTCCAGAGCCTCAAAGAAGCCGCACATCTGAAGCAGCCGAAGGAGGAGGAAGAGGAAGGAGAAAAGTGCAGGAAATCAACAATAAAAAGAGAGTTTGATGGAGATGGGACAAACATGAAAAAAAAAAAAAAAAATGCAAGTGAAGAAATAGGGGCTGATATGCTTCTAATATGAGATCACACAATTTACTGATCGAGCTGTATTTGAAAACCCATTAAAATGAAATGTGCAGTTGGTTAACTATTCAAAAAACCTGACATAGAACGAGTTGCTGTGCAACATCTCAGGGTTTTTTAATCTATATGCGTTGACTGTGCTTTTTCCTCACTGTGAGCTCTCCACTGAAAAATCAAGGCATTGGTGACTTTGTTTTGTAAATATGAAATATACTTTTTGTACTTTACAGTGTTCACTGAGTGTATTTATTTTTTTAGAACATATCAAAACAGTTGTTAAGCCCACTAAAATAACCACTGTCTAGTTGGCTATGAGATATGTAAAATGTTACTAAAATGGCCTGTAGGTGACAGCACACATTACTGAACGGTGCTCCGAAGGACTATAGTGGTCCATTTACTTTAGCCTTTTTATTTTCTTTTTTTCTTTTTTCTACTTTTTTTTTAATACAAGAACAAGCTGCAGTATTTGCTTTTGTGAATCATTTCCAAACAAGCCTCCCGGCTCTCATTCCACTGTGTGCCGACCTTTCTTTGCATTTGTGTGCATGTAAGAAGAGGTCACGGGATGCTGAAATGTTTTGTGTTTCTTCAGAGAAATCCTCGCATCACAACAGTATCGTTGTGCGCTGGATCGTGAAAAGTAGCTTGACTGGGTGGATATGAAGTGCCAAAGTGTCTGTATGTTTATCTATAGGCATGGATGGACTGTGTCAGCTGATCTTTTTATAGCAGGGATTGCAGTTATCTTCTGTCAGTGCTTGGGGCCAGCGCGACTGTCTCTGGTGACAACATGGCCGTGTCTCTTTGGGTTTTTGAAGCATTACTGTCCCTTTAAAGCAATGACCCAGCAATATTTTTTATTTCTTTAGAAGAAACGGAGAAGACTCTTTCTCAAATGTGGCAGCAGCGCACAGGATCATCAACCCCTAATTTGACAAATGTCTCCTGATGTGTTTGCTCAAGCAAGTAGATGTATTGCATAAGTGGTTGCTGCATCTGTGCATGCATCTGTATGGGCATGTCTTACATCCGTCGCTGAGTTTTATTTGTGGAACAGAGTGCAGCCATGCAAGTTAATTAATATGTGAGTCAGCTTTTATCCCTGTTCCAGTTGAGCTAGGTGCAAGCTGGGGGCCAGCTGCAGGGCAGCGGAGAAGAGGAGCAGAATAAAAAATAGTCATCTAAGAAAATAAATAAGGCAAAATAGGGAGAAATGGGGGGAAAGGTGAAAGTGTGCAGGGGGTAAAGACAGGAATTTTAGTGGACACACTGAGCAGGCTAAAGCATCAGAGGCTTGTGTATTATGTAAAACATGAGTCTCAGCTTGTGTTTTGCCTTCGAGGGTTGTTCATTTGAAAGACCTCAATGTGCGTACTTAGTAAAGTGAGTAAAGGACATCATCTCTTCCTACAAGTACCAGGAGGGGCCACTGTTGGAGCTTCAGCTCGGGGCATATCCTCTCTGTTTCCGGAAGGCGATGGCAGAGGTGGTTCTGGAGAGTTGTTATTAAGATTGTGTTCAAAATCAGGTTCTCTCTTAAGTGGCTCATATGCGTAAAAAAAACTAATCAGAAATTATATAAAGCCAAACCTGTTCCCTAAAGATTGGGCAGCAGGGAAAATTTAAATCAAACCAGAATGCAATGATTAAGATATCTTTTAAACCTTACTTTAAATGGAATATAATATAAAATCAACATAACAAATGTCTTTCTTATTGCTCTTTACAAAAATGTAGAGCAAACAAAAGAAGAAGCTCATTCTGTATATGTTTCTGTCTACCAACATTTTGCATTATACGTTCAACCCAGAAAATTCAGGGTTAATCATTATCAAACTTTTATATTTGTATGCAAGTTTTATGTACTTTTATGGATGCAGTGATATGCACTCCAGAATCATATTTGTTTGTCATGCAGACGGCCTGTTTTAGGCATGTCTTTTGCTTGCAAAGATATCTCTGGATTATTTTAATCTTTAAAGGATATTATGTAGTATTATGTATTATGTATGTTTAAAAAAAACTAATTCTTCAAGAAACAGCAGCTATTTTCACATGCAGTGCTCCTCTGTTTAACCCCTCTCCATTTTTACTTCTGAAAGACTCAAACCTCTGAAAGTTTCTCAGTTTCAACATTTGATTGATGATAAAACTCCTTTGTTTCTCCTGTGCAAGGGGTGTTACCTACAACAAATGCTTATTACTGAGGTTAAGGTTAGCCATGCTATTCAGTCATTGGGTGATACAGGTTTCACCAGTATACTGTCTTAGCTGAGTTGAAAAATCATCAGCAAAACTGATAATGGATACTACAACTTTTGATGTAATTGTGATCTTTTGATGTAATCATTTGATTTAAATGCCTGACAAATGACGATTAGTCAGTGGCGCAATGGAGAAATCAGTGTTTGCAATATACCCAATTATAGCCTTATAATTGGGTAATTGGGGGGGGGGGGGGGGGGGGGGGCTTACAAAGAGAAAGACTCAAAACACAGAGTTTAGAGAGGTGGTTTAGATTTCAATCTTTCTTAACTCAGGAGTGTGTGGATGGAGATTAGCACGGTTCTTTTTAATGGAAGCGGCATCATGTGTCTAATCTAATACTTTCTACCATTTAATAAAATCCCCGTTTTTCAGCTTGTGATTCAATGTCTAATAGACTGAAAGGAAAACACAGTTCCAGTTGAGTAGAATGAATTCAAAACATTCCCAGACAGAGATGGTGCAAATATACTCCCTGTTATGTATAGGTGTGTGGGGTAGCATGACTTCCATGTGTGGTCATTGTGTCTGTCTGTGAGGCTAACTCCAGAGAATGTGCTCATTGAGAAAGCTTCAGATACTTCTGAACTCTGATTTTGTTTATAGCTTAAACTTCCCCCATAGGAACCAGCAGAGAGGAGCTCTAACATTATATCAGATGTACGGCTTAAAGAAAAGAAAAATAAATGGCCTGTTTTAGGGATGCACCGATCCGCTTTTTTCAACTCCAATACCGATATCTGAGGTTTAGTATCGGCCGATACGATCCGATACCGGAAAACAACGTGGAATTATGGTAACAAACGGTAAGTTTCATTGTGTGGAAAAGACTGGGATCATTCTTTTGTGCAAGGCAACATCAGACTTGACTTAAAAGGATAGTTAACCTCTTTTGATATGAAGCTGTATGATGTATGCGGGCTGTGTAAACTGTGCAGACCGAAGTGCAGACTGAGCAGTCCCCTGCTTCTGAGCAGTAAACACTGTAACAGGTGCGGCTGCCAGCAGGTGGCAACACGCAGTGATGCGAAGGGAGAGAAAATAGCGCCAAGCGATTGTGAGGTCTGACTTTTTCCTGGAGAACGATTTTGTGATGCAAATGTATTACTCTTTTGAACGCATATTGTTTTGAGAAGCAAGACGCTTTATTTTTTAAACTCCAGCCAACTAGCCGGACTACTTTCTGCAACGCCAAAACAAGGCTGGAACTCGGCTCACAGTACGCAGTAGGGGGTAAGTCAATGTTCATAAACGATATTGTTAGTATGGGATGTCATACAGCTTCATGTCAAAAGAGGCGGACCATCCCTTTAAACATTTCTTTCCTATTTTTTTTAAACAAATAAACAGATATAAATGTACTGAATTACTTCTTTATTTAAGAATTGTGCACCAGTTAAATAATCTTAACCATAAAAATATAACTAGTGTAACTGGTTCAGTCAGTGTAATTAGGGATTCAAAATCCAATGTAAAACAAAATATTAAATAATAAAGGAGCTGAAATTGAGAAAAAAAACAATAGCTTCAGTAGATATTCAATTGGTAGAATGAATGTCTACATTGGTAGACATTCAAAATAAATAGCAATCAGCTCTTTATATAGTTTAGTGCAAATGGGAATTAAACATCCATTTCAAAAGCATCTAAACAAAACAATAGCTTCTCTAGCTTGGTAAAAAACAAAAAAAAAAGTTTTTTAGAGGGGGCAAAAGGCCCTTGGATGAATGCCAAAGCTGGACAGGACAAGGGAAAAATAAAAATAAAAACAATAAATAAAATCACCAATGGCCGATCTTAAATTTTCTTCAATATCGGTACCGATATCCGATCCAAATATCAGATCGGTGCATCCCTAGCCTGTTTACTGAGTGGGCCTACAGGGACACACAATTACCATATTTGTACATAAATATTAAAGTGGTCCATAAATGACCAAGGCTGGAGGGGAGATATTTAACCAAATGATTGAAAAAGACATGGAAAAGACATAAAATGAACATGACGAGGTACGAAGTAATTTACATCAGGGGAAATTGAGCAGGCTACCAAAATTAGACAAAGAAGAACAATAAGAGACTAAAAAATGACAAAAAGAAAACTCAAAACAACTGCAAGAAGACTTGTAGTTATGGAAAACATCTCTAAGATGGAGACAACTGGAGACACAAAAAAAAAAACACAAATCATATCTTCATAATTTGTAGTTGTTTTGCATCCAGGGGTCTTGGTCCTCGATGAGTGGAGGGCCTTTTACATGTCTGCAGTGCCCCGTTGTTTCATAATTCCTCCGTGTTTGTAAAAAGCAGTTTTTGACATCAAATCGGATGAAGCTTCGGGTAATCTGTCAAAACTGTGAGATTACACTCATTTGGAGCCCAGCTGAAAGCTTTGACATCACAACAAAGTCACATTGTGTCAGGGCATAGATACATGGTGGGACCGGCAACATTCCAATTATCTCATGAATTTCTTATGAAGCATTTAAATGCCCCAGAACTCGTCCCGCATGGCTGTTTGTAATTCACAAGAGAGTTCGCCTGAGTGAGAGGAAACACTTATTGACTGCTTTTAGTTTGTTTAGTTGCACACATGCACACCGACATCATTAGAGAAATAAAATGAGTCAGACAGGAAAGGAGCAGTATTCAACAACAGGCAGGTAAAATAAAACAGGAAAGAATTTGACATATATCTACGTCAAAAGAAAAAAAATTATATATATATAGTTGACACTCCATTCATATTGAAACCACTGACAAAATTGCCTAACCAGGTAGTTATCTAAATGACATGACATGTCTTGCATGAAATCAGATTTTTCATTCTTTAAAATTTGGAATATGTACAATGCAATTACTTTTCCACTCCCAATAGAATATTAGTCATAATCCATGTTCATAATGTGATTACCATCCTTAAGCGGTGCTGCTCAACCTGTCCAAAACCTTCAGTGTCTCCTGCTGGCTCAGTAGTAATGTAATGGCCTTAGGACAATCCTCTGAGCTGCACGGGTTATTTTAGGACTCAGTCGATTTAATCAAAGAGACAAATACACAATGAATGGGTGATTGGGAATAAGACTTGTTTGTAGGCAAGGTGAGAGTCTCCATTTAAGATCTTTGTCAATTTATGTCTGTGTTGGGGCTCAGCCAGAGCAGAGCTGCAGCCTCAACTTGTCCAAACAAGCAAATTTTGTGTGACTGTAAGACAGATAGACTATCAGGTGGGGCATGACGGAGAGGCACTGAGACAAGTCATAGAATGAGGAAATAGTATCAGCTTGCCCCAAGGTGGTTTGCTCCGCTCTACAAACCTGTGTTGGGGATGAAGGACGGAAGAATGAAGTCTATAGTTTCATACACATCTCTGCACTCAGCTTATTGTCCTTGTAGCTGCTGCACCACATCCAGCTATTTGAGGTGCATTCTTTGTCGTTAGAAACATCTTTCCACCCATCCCAGTGAGTTGAACAACCACACTATACATTATACATCTTATTTGCAGCCATAACCTGAAGAACAACCCCAGAACCTGGATAGTGGTACTGCACTCTGTGCGATGATGTCAACGCACGTGTCGTCACATTATCCACTGGGTACCGTCTGAGCGGGATGCGTTGTAAAGGTAGATGGAATAAAACGGTGCTCATTGTGAAACTGCGTATCCGCCTGCTGTTGCGTAACAGACGTGCCAGGCGGTAGGTTGGTTGGTAGGCAATCGTGTTTATCCTCCTGTGAGGAAAAAAATAGAGGGAGGGAGCGATGTGGAGAGAGATGGAGCGGTTGGAGGGGGCGTACATATCCTAAAAAGCTCGTGGCAAAGGAGCTGGCAACGGTACAAGGCTGCTGAACGCGATCTCTATCCACAGAGGACTAGTTTCACCGCCGGTGGTTCCTGCAGGTGAAAAGCGTTTAACCAGGACAACGTTTTTTTCCCCCTTCCACTTTCTCTGTACGTACTAGCGCTTATATCCGGCCGCAACGGACGCCATCGGAAAGGAGACGCACAGACCTACAGGTATGTTTGGAAGGCAAAGAGAGACAGTGGCGGGATAGCTGCTATGCGGCGATACTTTGCGCAGTGATACACGCGTGACGTTACCTCTACCTGTGCCGCCACGCCGACCGTGGGCTCAGGTCTGCATGCTATGAAAGACATAATTTCACACGCTGCGCTTTTTTACGTACCCTTACGTTTACCTTACCCTGCGTAGTACGAAACTTTGTGTGTCAAGTTACGAGGAGTGAGCGTACCTGCATCAATAAGAGCTCGAGGCAAAGCGCCACTTGCACTGAATTTTGTTCGTTGAAGCGGCCTCTTGCCTTGAGGAGAGTAACATCGTTGCTGCTTTTTGGAACGGTTAACGACGCCAGCCAGTTACTGCGGTGTATACTAGTAGTTGCCTTCATTATAATTGACATTTGAATTAAGAACAACAGCCCCTCACAACTGCAAAGTTTTTATGTACACGTTTTTAGCTGACGTCTGTAATATCTATTCAAAATAAATAAAATATCGTTGGCTACGACCTCATCAGAAAATACATCACGGTGTGACGCACAAGATCATACTCGGGCCTTAACCTCCAACAGCCAGCTGTTTGGATGGATTTGAATGTCCAAATACCACAGAAAACTAAGGCGCTTTGACTAATTTGGAGATACGTTTTAGTGAATCAGCAACAAGTAACTACCCTATTTGGCCACTTCTGGCAGGTGCGCGGCATGTTGTTTCCGTGTGTGTACACATTATATCTACCCAGAACTATGCCTCAGTTTCCGAAAATATCAACACGACAGTCGTTTAGATGATACAGATTCACCTGTTTCTTATTGAGGTTTTTCTCAAGCCGTGGGGGGGGGGGGGGGGGGGGGGGGGGGTGTAGTAGTGAAACCGTGCCAATGCGCCTCCCACACAATGCTCAGGCAGAGTTGCGCCCAGTGGCAGAAAGCCCTGCTTGATAACTTGATTGTAAGGAAAAACCAACACTGCTAATTCTGAATCAGATCCACTTTAAAGCAGCTCGAAGAAGATTCGTTGCTGCTTTGATTGCGTTTTTCATGGAGAAGGGGAGTTAAAGCAAAAGTAAAATGGTGTGCCATGTTTGCAGATGAGTCATAACGGCATGGCATAGCGTTGTTGACTCCCAGAAACTGTCTATTTCCGTGGTTTATTTTGTATACAAAAGCCATCACTTACATTTTGGAGCAGAGACCTTTAATCTGGCTGTACAGGTTGAAAATACCTTCCAGCTGGCAGCAGGCATGACATACCTGCCAGAACAGCAAATCCTGATAGTGGAAAATAAAGCATAACTCGAGGCAAGAATATCTCAGTGATGCACCAGCCCCACTAAAACACTCTCAAAACAAGCACGAAACAATCCTTTTGCAAGCTCCTTTACGGCCCTGGATTTTTTAAAGTTGTGAATACGGATCAAGGCCCTCCATAAATGAGATAATACCTCATTTACACTGAATTATCTTGCAACCTCGACATAATTTTATAGCCTCCAGTTGTAACAGTGTAAGAGTCTTGTATTCCACTGAAGCTGTGGTTAACTCCCTGTAGTAGGCACAGTTTATGACTAGTGATGCCTGCAATTTTCTTTTGCCCTGAAAGTGTTTTGTGGCTTAGCATGGTGTTGCTGCAGTCTCAATCAGTCACCAGAGTCACTCTCTCTCGGGGTGTGTTTCTGGTAGTGTGTGAGGGCTAATTTGAACATCAGGACCCTGAACTGGGCAATGTAAAATTGGCGGGGAACTTTCTTCCCATGCTTACTTATCATATTTCAATATTCCGCGTCCGTTTACTTTCTTGGGCTGTGCCCTGTCTTTCTTTTTTTGTTTTTGTCTGTGCAGATGCAGCACAGAGAGCCTTACTGTTAGACCCTGACCTTCAGCCTTTGATATGGGGCTCGCTCATGGGCAGAACGTCTGTCAAACATCTTTTGGGGATCAGCACTTTCACGCTAGGCATCCACTTCAAGAGGGGACCAAAATGATTTATGATTGGTTCTGGAGCCTCTTCTTTTCATATAGCATAACCTCGCTGTGTGGTCGGTTGCTCTGCTGGATTTTAAAACCCACCCCCAACCCACACACCCATGCAGCAGAGCCCCGTGCGAGAGGCGTCCCTGGAAGTTTTATTTTGGCTTATGAGCTAAATGGACAAGTTTGAGTGTTGGGTGACCCCACCTGGAAAACTTTTACGTGCATGTCAGGAGCTTGTGTAGGTTTTGAGATGTGTTGATATAGGTTAAACCGAATAGTTAAGTGCCTGTTTTGATTTTATGGTGAAGCCAGATGATAACATGGGAGTTGTTTGCAATCCACGTGTTATTTCAAGGTGTGGAATTTTGTAACGGTCAAACCAGCAACCTCCCCCTCCCCTCGCATACCAACATAACCACACATACTCCCTCTTCCATTTCCCCTCTTTTTCTGTCTCACTATTACATATTCACATACATTCACTTCCTCATGGTCTCACCTCTCCGCAGTACAAACAAGCTATGCATCTGTGTGGCTAGCTGATGGGTGATACTTAGGAGAGCTACAGTACAGAGGACCACAATGACACAGTCCTCTGATAGTAATTTCCCAGTCAGATATACAGTGTGTCTGTCTTTTTCTTCATCTTTACTATTCCTCTCTCCGAAACCTTTTGACTGTATCTGTACTGGGAACTGATTGTCACAGACAGTGTCGTGTTCTCTCCTATCATTCATTAACTCTTCAGCTGAGCGCCTAACACCTTCACAGACAATACGATACAACAAGTCAACTCATGTGTTCGGATGTTGGATTTTTGACACACACTCAGCATCCACATATTCCCACCAATACTACAGCTTTTTTGCCACATTAAAGTGATGGCCCACCACTTTGGTTCATGGTCTACATCTCAGAAACTATTGGATAGATTTCCATGAAATTTCGTGGACCTTCATTATCCTCAAAATATAATGTACACGAGCTGATGATAGCCTGTGGTATTTTTACCACCAGCACCACCTGGGGCTGTCACAATTTATACATAATTGCTTCATTGCAGTGATCTGTGCCATCTGCTGTCATTTTGCATATTCACTCTCTGTTCTCATATATATATATATATATATATATATAAAAAAACAGCTGGATAAATTGAACGGAAACTCTTGGTTCCATCACTATATCCTCACTCCATTCCACCCACTGATTGCTATCTGACTGCTACTTTTCTAATGCCATAATATTGTTGTGCTTCCGTCTCCTCTTATGTTTAATGACCGTTGATTGGAACATTTGTTTAATCAGTTGTTTATCTTGTGTGTAAGTTCTGATATTGAATTAAGTGCATTTGGGTGAGTTTCTATTTACGTGGACGTCATGGATTTAGTTGTAAGCCAAACACCCGGCATCACTCTGGGTACATTTAGGTTTTTATGACAAATGCAAATGGGGTGGCCAGTGATTTAGAGAAGGCTTTGCAGCTATAGGTGGACATTAAGGGAATAAATAATCCCTAAATTTTACTTTCCAGACCTTAAAGACCAAACAGATTATGATTTTGGGGTAAATCTTTAGTTTTTAATACCATTAAATGTCTCTTCTATTATAACTATTATAAGCTTTAAATAGAAAAGTTTCATAAACTGAGCCAGAAAAAGCAATCTTTTTTTTTCCCTTTTTTTTTTAATCACAAATCTTTGTATGAAAGCTAAAAATCATCCATATGTTACAATTGTGACAGCCCTAGTGCCGTCGTAAAGTTGACATCTGTGGCGGTGGGTGAGATATTTCATCCCATTTGTATGGGTTGTTGGGAAATTTACATCCAGACATAAATTTGCTCTTACATATGTTCATGTATTCTGCCCGGTATTCTTTTGTTTTTATGTACTTGTGTACTTTTATATGCAAAATATAGAAAATAAAGGGGAAAAAAAATCTAATGATATTTCTCTCATCCTGAGCTACACTTTGTTTTTAAGTTACTGGTTTCAATATTAGCATGTCTGAGTTCGAAGCACCACAGCCGAAGGTTGTAAACTCGCACAGAGCTACTCGCACGGCTGCTTTTGTTGACAAATTAGTTGTGATATACCCGCTTTAAGAAATAGAACCAAAACAGTACTCGCCCTAATACGTGCTGTTGAAAAACAGGAACAGGTCTACATACAACCCCCTTTAGAAAGAAGCCAAAGATTTCATATGATGTTGTTACTAAGCACAGGCAGCTGTGCAAAGCGTTTGCGTAAGTAAATTACAGTCCAAAATTGGCAAAATTGTGATTTCAATCAGGAACTATTTGGTCGATCTCCACGTAAACAAGATTACAATTCAGACCAGACATTCATTGCCATCTGTTAGTACTTGATGTACTCTGTTCCAAGAAAACATCTTACTCGTTACAAAAAAAAGGTATTACAATTCTAAACGGAGCCCGTGAAGCCAAGTATGTATTAGATCAGTCTTCTGTCAAAAGACAAATATTCCTGTGCGCACAGACTGACTTATTCAGTCAGATCAATGGAAACTTTGCACTGCCAGACTGTCTGGCAGAAAGAGGGAGGGAAGCTTTACAAGAAAGAAGGAGATTCCGCACAAACTTGACTGCATATCCCCCACCCCCACCCCTGCCTTGATTCTTATGGAAAGTTCGAACATTAGCTAGTCATATTAATACATAAGTGTAGACATGACATCACTGCTGCAACGATTAACTGATTAGTAGCAGCTGCTGTAGTACTGAGTCATGTGGTTGTGTAACCAGTAGGTTTATATTATGGGCTAGGAGTTTATAGTAATCTTCAGATTGTTGCTTGCTGCTGTACTATTGGATATTATACATGGGCATATCCTGCTCTGGACAAAGCACATATTGTATAAGAGAGGGTGAGGACATCTACACAACATACTCATAACAGTGCAAATGAAATATAGAGTGAAGTGTCCCCAGGCCCCCGGGGGCTGAACGTGATAAAAATACTCCGACCGTGCAACCATCTGCCTTCTTCCTGCGGATAGTCACAGAGGGATGTACTTTATGTACTTTTGTGTTTGTGCGTGTAATTTAGTCTCTGTATTTCTCTGAGGATGTTTGGCTGTAGTGTGTAAAGATGTGCCAATAAGGGTTAAATTTAAAAAAAGTGCAGAATTTTACTCCAGCATACACCATAATGGCTGATAAAAAAAAAGATCTGGCCTTTGTCTCTGGTTAGAAATGATATCTGTGAAGCCCTTTCCCTGGCTTCTAGTTCACACTGCTTGGGGGAGCTGCCCGAATTTACTCTTATTTGTATTGGCTCGGTTGACACTGAAAGTCAAATTGTCCAGATCGCGTCAAGAAGAACATTTTGAGGGAACTGCTGTGGTGTTTTGGGCTTCTGGACGATGCGTGGAGAAGGGATTCATTCTGACAACGTTACAAATGCAGCGGCAGAGTTTTTGTTCACTCTCACAAATCTTATTTGGTCAAATGACTTTTAAAATGCATTAATCTCTGCAAAGCTACTTACACACACTCACACACACGCAGGCTTGCACTGAATTACTCTGGATAAAGATAGTGGTATCATTACTAAAAGCCATGACTCAATACACAGATTTATGTTCAACAACCAGAGTGCGCACCTGCCAGGTAACCTCAGAGCAAAGTTGGAACAGGCTCACTTTTCTTTACATGACCTCCTGGATAGATGGCCATATCCGCACAGGGACTATAACAAAGCTGTTAATCCTGAAATATTTCTATTTATTCTTTTTTTTTTGTGGTGATTCCCTATCTTTCCACAAAATGTCAGTTTCAATCAACTAACTACTCCCACCCCCACTCCATGCTCTAAATTTACAGCCCTCACTTTTTCTCTCAGTCTTAATTTTGTCACTGATCCCCTCAGCTCTCACCCCCTTGCCTCACCCTGCCTTCCACTGTCAGCTTCATCACATCACGCTCCCTTCACCTTCTTCAGTTCCCCATCTATATTTCTCCCCTCATACCCATCCTCTCTGTTAGCAACTTTCTTAACTCCTTATTTTTACATTCTCTTCCTGTTTTTTTACTTATCTCCCCATCATCTGGACTCCGTTTCAGCCCTCATGCAGCCGTGGTGTTGTGTTAAAAGAATTCAAGTAAAATGGGGGACAAGAAGAAAGAACAGAAATAGGATGGAGGGAATTTAACTGGAGAGTGCAGACAAGGTGGCTGAGACAGGAAGGAAAATAAACACTGAGGCTACTGTGAGTGGGTGGAGAGTGAGATACAGTGTACGGGCAATTTTATTACTGTACACATTGATGTGTTCAGACGATTATGTCTTTCGCTGAAAACAGTTTCATAAATTGTGGAGATTGTGGTTTGAAATTTTCAAGCTGCAGTTTTTGTACTTGACCCTTGTTCACACACATACTCAAACACATTTTCCATATACTCACACAGATTACTCACACCTCATACATGTTGGAGTGCAGCTGCAGTGATTTCCCTGAGACCTCATCATCGTGGCTGTGAATGGATCCGGGGTGAGTCGTATGCAGACGAATGAATTCGCCCATCTGCACTGATTTTCCAATTTCTTTCCCTTGCTGTGTTCCAGCTGAGGTTTTGATATGATCCTGACTTTGCTCCCAGAGGTTATCTCCCTCTGTGAGTCATAGGTAGAAACTGGTGCGAACAAGGGAGCTTTATGTAAGTGAGAGAAAAAAAGAAGATGGATGTGAAGGGATGTTACTGGCAGCAGTTTGATTAGATGACGAGTAGAACTGCGTAATCCTCAATGGCTTGGGGGGTTTCTACAAGTCACCTGGCTCTCTGTCAGTTTCTGGCGTACATGACTCAAACGTAGCTGGCTAGGAAAGTCCTGCTGCTTAGACCAAAAAAATAGAAAAAAAAATTATAATCTTCCAGAGAACATTCTATGGCACGAAATGTGAGAACAAAAGTTAAAGTGTCCATCTGCCACCGAATGAAACCATCTGTGACTGCTTTTGGTCTTTTAGCGTGATCATTTTGATAGTGCAAACTGTTTTAGAACTCAAAAGCTCAGGCTTTGCCTTTGTGTGTGTTCATGTGGGATAGCATATGTGACATGTCCTCTGAAACCATACACCTGACCACACCCTGTTAGTCCAGTGGTGTCATGCTGTGAAAACTTCGTGGCTTGCCCTCTGTGACTTGCCCTCTGAATCAGCAAAGTCAGGCTGCAACATGCACCCCTCAAATTACATACGGCCGTAAATACTTTGTGATTTAAACTATTTCACGAGTTAAGCTTTAGCAAACTTTGGAACGGTGCTTTCAAATTTCCAAGAATAGTAATGTGAATCAACATTAACTGGTTATTGTTTGGCCACCAAACGCAAAAAAAAACTGTGTTTTAGAGTTATATTTTAAAGGAAAATTTATGGGGGACAATCTTAATTAGCTCGACTCTGGACCATGGCCAACTGATCAGTGATGAATTACGAGAGTATTGTTAACAAATACTGTCCAATTGATATATCAATCAGGCTCTAGTGTTGACACATCCATAGTGCTTTATATTTCATGCTTGTTGTTCTCAACAGTGAAAGGATGGTGTGACAGACTGAGATTTCCAGCAGGATCATTGCTGCTCACCACTCCAAGGAAGACCATGGCACCCATGTCCCTCCTGTTCCTGGTTTTTCTCCTCTCCTTCATCCATTTTTCAGACGCCCAGACCATCATTGGCTCCTCCTCCTTCTCTCCTCTGGACCTTCCTAATGACTCCTTACCTCCACCAACCAAAGACACTATTCAATTCTGGCCCTCTTTGCCTCCCAGAGGGCGCAGTGATGTGCCGATCAAAGTTACAATCCAGGATAGATTAGCGCCAAGAAATGCCGTGGTACAGGGGCAAAGAATGACCCATCCAACAACGCAGTTGAGTCCCTCTTTTATATTGGGCCTTTCTACGCAGAATCTTAGCAAAGGACGTATTGTAACCCAACCCACAGCCTCCAGGTCCAGGACCGACACAGCTAGTTTAGCATTAAGGAGGGCTATCGCAAGAAACGCTGCTACAAAAGGCTCAACTCCACCTCTGCCCACTCTGCCCTCCTCTGCTGTTGATGAGCCTGCAGATGATATGCCAGTGACGGCAGGAAATCCAGAGGAGGGGTCAGACAAAGTGACAGAGGACGGGGATTTACAAGGACTGGGATCAGGCAGAACTCCTACAGCGTTGTTAATACAGGAAGAATCACCTGGTCCTCTTCCAACAATCAGCGATGAAATGGCGCAGTATCAGCCGCAGTCACAGACCATGATATCCAAAATTAAGGACACAAAATCCACACCACTGGACGATCAGACTGTGAAGCCTCACCTTTTTGTGTTGACAACAACCAGTACGACCTCCACAACACTTCAGCCTGAGACGAGGGCCACACCGTCTCCTGTAGTGACACAGAAATCTCCTCCGACTGAGGAATTAACAGGTAAGAAAAGTTAGGATGAAAGCTTCATGACAATAAGAAGTTGAGGTCAGATGTCTCACGATGTCACAATATGTGTTTTCCTCTGATCTCTAGGTAAAGTGGCAGCAAAGAATTATTCTACTGACAGAGTTTATGCAAAGCAAGACTCTGCTGCTGCTGTGACATCCCCCCAGCCCACCTCTAACCCTGCCGGCTCTCCTGACAAACAGCCGCAGCCTGCAGGACAACCTGTTACAGCCCAGAGTTTGCATCAAAACACTTCAACACCACAAGGGACCCAGACATCTACAACAGGTGTGCTAAATACTACAAAGGAAGCTATTGGGACGTCTTCCAAGACCACAACTCAAAGCAGCAAAACAGCACAACCAGGAAAGCACACAGCAAGCACCACCGTGCAGTCTTCCAGTACAGGTAAGAAACAAGGATTTTGTGTTCCATGTTCGACCAGTTTTAGAGCTTCCTTTGTCCTCTGATCATTTAGAGTAGAAATTATTTGTACAGCTGGAGGGTTTTTTTGTTGTTTTTTTACTGGAAGAATTTGAGGGGGGAAAAAGGCTTCAAAGGAGGGAAAAAAGCAGAGACGCTTTTCCATGGAAAAAAGGGTTGTAGTTGTGTGGGGTAGACGCAGTGAGCGAGAAAAGTATGAGCAAGAGGGGCGGATAGGATTGCAGCTAAGCAAAAAGATAAAGGACAAGAAGGAAAAAGTAGGGTCTGAAAAAGAGACTGTTGGGAATATACAGTAGACTGTGGTAGGAGTAAGGTACAGGCACCGAAGAGCAGGGAGTGGGGATGGTAATGAAAAACAGATGCAGAGAGAAAGGGATGAAGGGAGGGGAGATGAAGAAAAATTTTACGAAGAAGGAAAAGTATGACACATGGGGCATATAAGCAATTCTCTAAGATACCTATATAATAAAATCGTTATGACTTTTAGACATTCAGACCCTCCTTTAGAGCTCATTTTAAAAGTGCCTGTTAACATAATCACACAGATCTTTGTTGGCATGTACTTTTACAGGCAACTCTACTTCTGCTCCAAATGTGATTTATTCACTTCAGCCTAATTCAGTTGCCCCTCCATAAACCTTGACATGAGAGGCTAGACTGACACTCATGAGTGATGTGGCAGCAGCTGCACTAAGTGTAAAATTCAGAACACCGAATAGCCCCAGTTTGTGCCACTCATATCGGGGTTGCCTCAAAAGCACTAGAAAACAGCGTTGAGCTTGAGATTTATTTCTTTATAGTGGCGGCTAAAACAATACATGGGTAATAGGCTGAAAAGGACATAAACGGTAACTTAAACTGTTTCATACAGGCATCATCAAGGAGACAATTACAACTCAGAAACTCTGCCAAAGAGCCACAAATTCATTTCTATCGACAGTCAAACTTCCCAGAGGCTCCCTTCTTTCAAGCTCTGGATTTCTCTCCCAATCAAGCTAACAGAGAGCATGCATGTCCGGAACATAACTTATTGTAATAAGACCTTCCAAATGTAATTTGGCCAAACGGATGCTATTCTGATCATGAAGAGTCAGTCTGGTTGACTGCACTTTTTTTAAGACTCCCTTGAAAATTATGCTCCCATGATTGTGTATCGGCCCACGTGTCCCACACCGTGAATAGGAAATTGAAGTAACCTGGTTTTACTGCTCCACCATTCTTGCTTATTAATACCTTTTAAAGTCAAGCATAGTCTCTTAGTGTGTTAGCGTGTGTTCACGTGTGTAGCTGGCTCATTAATAGCATAATCACCATGAGATAAAAGAGGATATTTGCTTCACTGAAACACGTGAATTCATATACAGTAAAGCAGTGTAAAGTGGTGTGTGCTTGAAAGAGAAAACACAAAGGTAGGGGGAAACCTAAGTGTGCCCAGCTGTGCAGTCCAACCAGCACATCTGGAATGTGTCTGGATCGTGTTCCCGTCAGAAGAGAAAAGTGAGGGGAGGAAGTGAGACATACCTTTATGTAAATAAAGAAGTGTGTCTGTGATCTGTATGCAGTGCTCACCCCACTTTTGTGAGGCCTGGAGGTGTGTGTGTGTGATTGGAGGGACACAGTGAGGAAGAGAGCAAGGGACGGAAACATATGCAGGAGTGAGCCATTTATCAGTGTGTCAGCTTTATGGGTGTCTTCTGCTGAGTGAAGATGAGCTTAAAACTCCTCCAAGTGGCTGACGATTTGAGTCTTTTACCACCGATCTTGTCATTCCATCGTCTATCAAGTTTAGATACTTATTGTATAATTTTCCAGAAAATCCGTCAAGATAGATGCACGAAAAGCCACGTCTTAAAGTTAGTTTTACATAGTAAATTGTACCGACTTGCGTTCTTCTTTGAAGTCATTTAAAAACTGTTGCACTTGGCAGTAATGATGTTATGTGTTTTTATGGTTTGTGTTATCTTGACAGTTGAGTAGCGCAAGGGATGAATGCGATTGTAATGTTGCTGGATGTTTCCAGGTTATTGGAGGAGGGTAAAGTGTAGTGCCATGAAAAAGAAGCATGTGTGATCATGAGAAATTAACAGGCAGTGAGAGGTGTCTTCTTTTATTGTGGTATACTTAAAATCTAACAGAGCTTTATCGGTGCATAGATACGATGTGACACTATGCTCTTATATAACAAAGGTGTTGTTGTTAATTACGTAATCAAATCCAATTACGGTACCCAGTCTGATTTTTTTATTGTTAATGTAGTGAGGATGATCAACTTGGAATGGTGTTCATATAATTTGCGATTTTTGCTCCGTTATTTGTCAAATTTTAGCGTATGATATCACATCCGTACATAACTTCTTGCACAAATGAACACTGTCTGTGGTCTAACTTTGATCATTCCATTCCAGGCCATGTGTTTTATTATGATTGTACTTTTTGTAGAAATTAACATACCATCCCAACTCTCACAGAGAGGAAAAAGGAAACACATTGATGCAAATTTAGTGAGAATTAATACCACTAAGGTTTATGTGTCTTTTTTCTTGGCAAAATCTATAAAGACCTTGAACAGTGTGTCTTGGCCGAACTGATTAAGTTACCATCAACATCTGAAAGGGTCAGGTAGTCCTACTTCATGAGTTTTATGGTGAGCTGCAACCCTCTTGTGGCTCTGAATGGTACCTCGGGTGCTTTTATGTGATCACTTTACCCTTCAGATAAATGGAATGTAGAATCAGTTTGACATATTCGTCTCATGTTTTAAAATGTTTGATAACCAAAACTGTCTCTTTTTCAGGGGCGTCCTCCCTCCTGACCACAAGCGTTCCTGCCAAAAAACCAAGATTCGGCCCAACGTATCAGGCTGGTGTTGTTCAGAGGAACCGCTCTCTTTATGTGGAACATCCCCACCAAGCTCCCCACTCCACTTTTAATCCAGCCCCCTCTCCCAGTTCCAACCCCTCCCCTAATGGCACACTTCTTTACTGGGGTAATTTGAGCCGGACGCTGGCTTTCGCCTGGGAACTGCACGTGTATGGATCAGCAAGCCTCTTTCTCCTCCTGTTTGCTGGAGCTGCTCTCGGCCTCACACTCTCCCCTGGCACAAATTGTCCTCATCGAGGTGCTCTTGCACTCGCCAATGCTCTGTTGTTCCTGGCTGGAGGCCTTAGAGCAACTCTCTTTTTCACTGACCCGTATGGCACAAGAAATTTCCTCCCACGCCCTGCAGTTACTGCCCTCTACAACCTGCCTCTACACCTGTTGGTGTGGACGCAGGCATCCCTGGCACTGCTTGCATTGAGGGTGGCTGGAGTAAGCGTGTTACCTCCAACTTTGGAGCGCCTTCCTCTGGTAGCTGTTCTGACTGTGTTACAAAGTACACTGCTGTTAGCTGCTGATCTGCTGTCTCCAGCTCTGTCTCCTGTAGTGCCTGTCACACTACAGGTTCTGTCTCTGTGTTGGGGCCTTGCTCTCTGTTTGGGCTTCCTCTGCTATGTATTTCCACGTATACGCTGCCCTCCTGTTCCCCACCATGGAGTCCCCGAAGAGTCCAGGAGGAAAACTTGGAGAGGGAGTCAGAGAATAGGAGTGATTCTGGGGAGAACACTGGCAGTGTGTGCAGTTCTCGGGGCATTGTGTTGTGGGCTGCATGTCCATGCTACCTTGTGGCTCTATGGACTGTTAGGAGACTGGACACGCTTTAACTGGGGGTGGTGGCTTGTGCACTTCTGGGCCCGACTTCTGGAACTGGCCTGGGGGTTTGCTCTCCTACTTCTAAGTTCCTGGGTGTTATGGAGGCCAGCAGGGTGCAGGGGAAGGGAGGAAGGAGGACAAGATGGCAGAGCACCAGCAGACCTGCCATCTCCTGGCCAATCTGTAGGCTCTCCTCAAAGACATACGTGCTGGTCCAAGATAGTCCAAAGCCTGAGGGGGAAGCCCTGCAGAAAGTCTGACAGCAATGGTGTGGGAGGAGCAGGGGATGTGCCTAACAACTGGGCTGGCCAGGAGCGTCCTGGAGCTGATATCAGCAAGAGTCTTATTAGGAACCAGAACCATGAGCAGAACACAGCTCAGCCACGCTGCGTCAAAGACAGTAACCACGGACGCAACCACCGGGGCCATACTGCAGAACGGGGCGTATCTGATGGTTCCACTGGCTCGCTGCTGAGACTGCAGACATTGGGTCAGCCCCCTCAGCGCTCAGTGAGTGGCAGCCTGGATCAATGCAGAGATACTTCATTGTCTTTCTATGAGTTTGATCTGCGGCCCCCCTCCCCCATTGACCTTACTCGCAGCATTGATGAGGCTCTGCATAGAGAACACCTGCTTGGAGGAGGGAGTCTTTTTTATCCTTTGAACCAACCATCACAGTCACCGTCTCCAGGCTCAGGAGTCAGCCCGGGGCCCTGGCTCCGCAGGAACAGTGACCCTCAGCTGCTTTCTGAGAGTAGCGATGCCCCAACAGAGTCCTCTATGCCTCTAGGGGGCAGCATTCTCAGCAGTGTGCCCAGTAGGCAGGTGACTGCTCCCCCTACACCATCCCACCAGGGTCACAGGTGGGCTGGAAATGGAGTAGCAAATGTACCCTCATCAGTGTCCTGCCCAGTGTCACTTCGTCCCTCCAGAACATCAACGGGGAATCTGGGGGAGGATGGACTGGATGACACACGACCGTTTATCACCCCAGACTCTGAGAGGGTGAGAGGGAGCGCTGCAAGGCCAGTGGGGTCGCGCAGTTACCTGGAAGTCAGTCGACATGACGATTCTGGCAGTGTCGGCAGTGAAATCATTGACCTTTGAACAGTAACTTACACATCAGGACCAATGACTGCACATTACACACACCCATTTAACAATACTGTTCCAGATCAAGACTTATACAAACACTGGCATAAGTTGATCTTAAAACTGCCTAAAATTTACTTTTGAAAGCAGAAATATTTACTGTGCGGAAGTAGAGAGGCCTAAAAGATATCATTTACTTGCCTTTCACCTTGTTTAAGGCTTTATCAGCCTAGGTTGTAGAACAGGTATCGTCAGCATTTCACTTTAGAAACAAAACTGGGAGATATAGCACAGATAAACAACACAGCACATTCAGAGCTATTTCTTATTTCACATTATCTCACTGTCTTTTTTTTTCTTCCATGTTATACTGTTATACCTTCAAGTACACTGGGACCAGACAAACATTTCACAAGAAAGGCTTAATAGCAGATCTGTGCTTGTGATGTGCTTGAGATTTGTGACAGTGATAAATTTCATCCTCTTAATGTGTAAAATACATAAAATTGGTTCAGATGTTCAAAAATGTGATTCTGAGTGTCTGTAAGGTCCCACTTCTACCGTTTCTGTGAGAGAAAGGTGTCTGCATGTCATTGGTCGGGAATTTAGTTGCTTTCATAGTTTATTTGGTTTGATTTTGTGATATAAAGACGTGCCATACATTGTCACGGCCAGTTTCTGTGCCGTTTCCTCTCCAACATCTTAGCATTTGTATCAAAGTGACTCATCTGCAGATTACAGTACGTCTAGACCCGTATCTTATTGCTGCTGTTGTGGTTGTCCAATTTGCCTTGTACGTTAAAGCCAGTTACTTAACGATACAGGCAGTAAGTAACAGCCAGAGACAGCAGTCACATGCTTTTATATCAAACTGCTGCTAAGAATATGCCTGTTTGATGAAATTGTCCAATGTTAACATGAACTTCATCTGTGAGTTTAATGCATTTTGTTATGTTAAGTCCCTGCAGGACTAAAGCTTTTGCTAACAATAATCTTGCATAATTGATGCCTCTGAGTGCATTTTTGCATAATCTGACCCAGAATATTAAACGTATCAGTTGCATTGAACCAGATCAAGTTGTTTGGTATGTAAATATGTGCTGCAACACTCAAGACTGGCTTGGCATTAGCCTCACATATTACAGAGCACTTAACTGAACTCCAGACTGAAGTATTTTACGACCCAAGAGGAAGGTATATCAAATATGATGTATAAGTAATGTAAATACGATTATTTTTGATGTTCATTAATAAAGGTGTATTTGAACCATAGTCATAGTTGTTACTGTGAAAGACAATCTAAAGTGGTACTGCTTATGTGTCGAAGCTGTGCAAACAGTTTTGCTATTGGCGTCGGATTGTGACCTGTTCAGGACATGAAGAGCTGTGACAGCTGATACTTGACAGCAGACGCTGCGTCAAGGACTTTCTGGGCTGTGCTCAGGATTGTGAGAATGATATGAGTTTTTACTAAATGTATTGTTCTATGTATAATGGATTTCAATTTCTGCTTTGTTTACTTTTGTGAAATGATATGAAGGGTTTTTGAGCAAAAAGCTTTTGTGCATCCATATTTTGAGTATTGATTAACTGCAAACTTTCCCTGATCCTAAAAATAGTGCCGTGGTTGCCTCCTGAGCCATGCATTTTTAAAAGTTGTTTGAAACATCCATTATTAAAAGAGGGGGAGGAAAAAAAAAAAAAAAAAAAAAAAAAAAGCTAAAGGTGGATAAATACAATTTGGATTGAAACTTCAATACCAATACCTCTGTTCCTGTTTGGAGTAAGTCAGTTACTAGCTTCTTTGTTACCTCCGGGTGACTTGGAGTACCTCCCTGTGATGAGAGATGCTTGACTTGCTTAGTATTTACAGTGTAATTGCCTTTTTTTGCTGTCCACATTCCAATTAACTTCTTTGATTTCCTTTTCCCTACACAAAAACCTGCTTTACAACATAGACATGTGGTTCCTCCAGCACCTGTAGTGTTGTCTCACAAAGTCTTGACAATTTGCAGAAGTACAGTGTTAGTTTTGCGAGGTTTACTTTGCGCATTGAACTTTTGTCCATGTTTTTCTTGCTGCATTTCATGTCTGTTTCAAATAAAAACTTGGAAACTCGACCTTTTATTGTAATGATCATTTTTCAAAAATATCCGTCATGTCTTTCGTATGATGGACAGGATTCGTTGGAAAATGACCAACTACAGAACTGTGCGAAACTGAAGGTCGGTGTTTGTCATCTTTCTCTCATAATCTTCATTGAACTGTTCATCCTGTCGAACAAGGAAAATATTTTTCCATTCACCGACTTTTCCTGAAGAACAGAAACAATTAAATAAAATGTCCTTCTCTCCTTTTATCACATAGGTATGCATTTAAATTGGGAAGAAACAGCAAACCTTTGCGAATCTTGCGATCAAAGACATCATCCTTTGAGCCATCTGCCATCTTGTCCTTTTTCAAGTCAAACAGAGCTTTTTCTCTCACTTTCTTCTTCAGCTCTGCGGTTGGAGACAGTCCCAGGAAGGAGCACAGTCGACTAAGTTCTTTATCAATATCCTGCAAAGGTAAACCCTTAGAATCACGTGCTTGCATTCACAATCCCATAAACAGTCCGACACCCACCTCAATGAGATCTTCATAGAGCATATACAGCATGTTAGAACTGGTCCGTTTCTTCTCCCACCAACTTATCACGTGTTCATACCAGGAGCCAAACACCACTGAGAAATGTCAGAAAGTCCAATCATGATTGATGAAATAACCTTTCATAATTTCAGTTATTCCGGCTTTGCTTTTGTTACTCACCTTTTCCCTCCATGAATCTCTGGAGGTAACTGCCCCAGTCGCCAGGCTCTGGCTGGGCCATGTTCATGCGATCAAAGACGAAATAGGACACTGCAGTGTCCTTGGCGTTGCGAGCCACATAGATTATCTGCAGCCAGACGGAAGTTTTAGAAAAAAAAAAAAAAAAGAAACTTGGAGAACCCTACATTTAATGTATCCACAAATATTAAATATATATATTGTGCAATCAACCTTAGAGTTCTGTTCCCAGAAGGATTGGGGAAGAAAATGGACTGGCAGGTGTGTCTTTATAATGCGTGGAAAGGTGGTTAATTGGTTCAGCTTATCCAGTCCTTAAAGAAAAAAAAAAAAAAAGTGACATGTTACCACAATGATACGGACCTGTACACAACAGGTCACTAAATTAAACTTACCTGAAGGAAACCCAGGAACATTACTTTCCAGGAATGGCACCCTTTCGGGTAGTAGGAATGAGTCTTTTCTGTCAGGTGACATTTGGCTGAAATACAAAAGATTCAGGATATAGGACACCCGTGTGTTTCCTGAGAAATAAAACAAGGATGGCATTCAGTTAGGGAGCTGCAGTTGAAACAGATGTATAAAGAAAGCACACCACACCTAAAGCCAGAACTGTTCTTCATAAAACCCCACCCGCTTTGGGATAAGAAGCTATGAGAATATCATCTGGTCTCGCTTTGAAGTTCTGTATGTTGTCCCAGTCGTCTGTGAAGTATTTGGTCATGGAGACACCATGGAAGTCAAACAGTGTAGGTCGAGGTGGCAGCTCCATCTGTGGGTGCGCCGTTAACAAAAACACAAATATTGGATACTTTTCCCAACAGAGTTTTACTCCAGTACTGACATTTGTTACAGAAAAAAAAAAAAAAAAAAAAAAAAAAAAACGAACAACACACCAGACAGAATCACAGATGCCTTCAAGATTGAGTTAAATCATGGATGTCATTAATACACGTAAGAGAAAAAAAAAATAAAAAAAAAACACACACACACTGTTAAGGTGTTCATCTTACTTGCAGCAGATTTAACCTACGTGACGAAAGATGAGCGGAGCGGAGTTTCACGGTTTTCTTATTTTATTGATAATCACGGAGCTGAACTTCAGCATGACCTCTCTCTGTTCATGCTTGATCCGAACTGCACATCTGCGTGCTTACGTCACACGCCTTATCACATATAAGTGATTGATTGGCTGAACCTATACAACATTCCATATCATAATAAGAGCGTCACATATTCACATTTAACACCCCCACTTGCTCTTATTCTATTACATCACATAGAAAACAAAATCACATAGAAAACAACTCATTAAATCTGAAAACATAACTCATTACATTCCATTACCAAACATGTGTGTTGCAAAGCCTCTCAACTTCAGCTTAGTAGCTGGCTTGGTCAAAACATCAGCAATCATTTGCTCTGTAGGACAGTACTCCAAAGTAAATCTTCCATTATTTACATTTTCCCTGATGAAGTGGTACTTAATGTCAATATGCTTGCATCTCTGTCTATTAACAGGATTCTTGGCCAATGCTATGGCACCTTGGTTATCTTCGTACACCTTTGTCTGGGCATATTGGTAATTGTCAACACCACTTAACAGTTGCTCTAAGTAAATGCCTTCCTGTACGGCTGATGCTAAGGCCATATATTCTGCCTCACACGTTGATAAAGCCACTGTTGGTTGTTTCCTTGTTTTCCATGAAATCAAAGAGCTTCCCTCATTTAAACTGGCACAATACCCTGATGTACTTCGCCTGTCAACTGAATCTGATGCCCAGTCAGCATCACTGTAGACCCTTAGGCTTAGTTTTTCTGTCTCGCTTCTCCTGAAGTACAATTTCTTCTCTTTTGTACCTTTGAGGTATCTGAACACGTGTTTGACAGTGTTCCAGTGCTCAATATTTGGTTCAGCAAAGTGCTGGGAGAGTTTACTAACCACGAAACTAATGTCAGGCCTAGTGCATGTGGACAAGTAAATTAAACTTCCTACAGCCTCCCTGTACTTTCTCGGTTCTTGCATTTTCTCTGCATCTTCTGTATATTCTAGTTTGGGTTCACATGGTGTTTCTCTAGGCTTGCAGTCCTGCATGCCAAATCTGTCTAAAACCTTGTTCACAAATTTCTCCTGTGACATTGTTACTACACCATCTGTCTGTTCAAAATCAATCCCCAGGAAATGTTTCAGTTTACCCATGTCTTTCATTTTGAACCTTTTAGTGAGCATCCGCTTCACCTTTTTCACCACATTCTCATTGTTTGCAGCAATGATGAGATCATCAACCCAAGCTATAATGATCACCTTCTCGTTGTTTCTCTCTAGGGTGTAAACACATGTATCGGCAGCATTTTGGATGAAACCATTCTCAACCAGGCATGTGTGCAGCATAGCATTCCAATTTCTCCCTGATTGCTTTAACCCGTAAATGGATTTCTGTAGCTTGCACACTAGCTTCTCACCCCTGTCTGATTTCTTCTCAAACCCCTCAGGTTGCTCCATGTAGATCTCGCAATCAATTGGTGCATGCAAATAAGCTGTCTTAACATCCATCTGGTGTAAGACTAAATTCTCCTGCACTGCTTTTTGCATCACAACCCTTACACTAGTCATGTCAGCTGTGGGTGAGAATGTTTCGTCATAATCTGTACCTGGTTTCTGACTGTAGCCTTTTGCTACGTACCTTGCATTTGTCAGACCCATCAATTTCGTTTTTCAACGCATAAACCCATCTACCCCCCACTGTCTGTTTGCCCGGTGGCAACTGGGTCAGGGTGAAGGCTTCGTTCTCCTCGAGAGATTGCATCTCCTCTCTCATTGCAGCTTTCCACTGCCTTGCTTTGTTTGACGCAATGGCGTCCTGGTAAGTATGAGGGACATCGCACACTGCCCTGTAACAAAAGTCCACGCAAGTGTTAAGATTGTCCTCTGTGTCACCTGTGTCATAGTCCTGCAGGTGAGCCGGCCTCCTCTTGGCTCTTGATGGGTTCTTTCTGATCACTGTCTCTGACTTCACCTGGCTGGGTACGTTCAGTCTTTTCAGGTGAAGCATGAACACCACCACTTTCAACACTGACCTGCATTTTCAGGTTTCTCACCAATCCTCTCATCATCAGTGCTGTCAACCATGGTATGTGTGTCCCCATAACCTGTGTGTGACTGCTCTGTTTATGTACCTATCTCATTTGTTGTGAATTTCACCAACCTATGTTTCTGTACCTTCTCTGTGTCTGGGTAGTACACTAAGTATGCCGGGCTGTTTTTGTCATAGCCTATGAAAACACCTTCATCACATCGCGATTCCATTTTGCCTTTCTCTTGTTTATAAGCAAAACACGCGGATCCGAATTTCTGCAATTTGGACAGGTTAGGTACATTGCCTGTGAACAACTCGTATGCTGTTTTGTTTGTGCGCCTATTGTAACACCTGTTCCTCACATAAGCTGAGGTCTGAACAGCGTAGTTCCATAACTCATCAGTTAACCCGCTTTCGATCAGTAGGCATCTGCTCATTTCATAGAGTGTTCTCCAACCTCTTTCTGCAGTGCCGTTTTGGTGGGGCGAGTAAGGCGCAGACGTCTCGTGTCTAATCCTGTTTCTCCTTAACAGTGTCTGGAATTCGTGACCTGTAAATTCAGTGCCGTTGTCTGAACGGATACACTTGACTTGCCCGTAGGGGGCTACGTCCACCAAGAATTTCTCTGTGGCCTTAACTGAATCACTTTTAGACTTGAGAAAGTACACAAACATAGTGCCTGAATAATCGTCTGTAAATGACTGCGCATATCGGTGCCCTTCCATGCTCGGGGTACGCATGGGGCCTGCTAAATCAGTGTGTACTAGCTCTAGGGGCCTTTTTGCTTTCCTATCTGGCTCCCTATTTCGTGTCTGTGTGAATTTCCCCTGTGTGCACACCTCACATGACATATTCACCCCAGAAGAACCTCCCTTAATCTCCATGCCCTTCACCACACCTTGTAAATTTTTCACATCTTCATAATTACAGTGACCCAAAATCTGATGTCAGGTTTGCACATCATGACACTTTCAACTGATCAACATCATTCTCAACAGTAGGTAAGTAATACAAGTTACCACTTTCATGTATGTCAAACCTGCAACCATCACTGCCGATTATGCGACTGTCCCCTTTTTCGAAGATCACTGTCGCACCTCTGTCGGCTGCTCTTGACACCGAAAAGATGTTGTGTGGGTATGTTGGCATGTAGAGCGCATCCCGGAGCTGCGCTCTGCGTTGCTGTCCCCTGCTGTCCAGCAGGTGGATCACCGCGGTTCCTCTGCGTTGCGCCATCCCGTTGCACTTGCTTCCATCCGCCAACTCCACCGAGTGGGTGCTCGGCTGGAACGAGTGGTCGAAGCTCTGGAACTTTCTGATGTCGTTGACGATGTCGGAAGTCGCTCCCGCGTCCACCATGATCCCTTCCTTCTTCACGTTGTCCGGTGGTCTCTCTCGCTGGACGTAGTTGGCCATGAAGAGGGCATCCTTGGCTCCATCTTGCTTCTCCACGAATTTCCTGGCGCCATCTTGATCGTGCTTCTTCTTGCAGATGGACTCTGCGTGCGTGGCGTTCTTGCAATGGCCGCACCAGACTCGCTTGTAGCATTTTCGCACCCTGTGTCCCTTTGTTCCACACTTGTAGCACGTCATGTCTCCATCATCATCTTTTCTGATATTTTCTGGTCTGCGTTGCCCTTTGCCCTGTCTCGCATGCGTTTTCATAACATTGTCTGTACTCTGTTCTGTCATCTTCATTTTCTCTGACTCTTCATAGACACGCAGCCTTCTCTTGAAATCGGCGAACGTGACATTATCTTCATTCTGTGTCACATGCACCGCTAGCGGCTTGAACGCCTCTGGTAGCCCGCCTAGCACCATGGCCACGATCAGTTCATCACTGAGGGTTTCCCCTGCTTCTCTTAAAGCTGTGATAATGTTCTCTGCTCTAATCAAATAGTCTGTAACAGTCTCTTTCTCTGCCATTTGCAACTTTGTCAACGACGTGTACATGTTAATGATTCTCGGCTTACTTTTACCAGCGTAATGTTCTCTCAGTATCTTCAGTGCTTTTCTGCCATCTTCAGCAGCCTCATGCCTGATTAGCGACAGGCTCTTGTCGATTAGCCTCACCAGCTCGGCGTAGCAGTCGGCATTCTTTCGTCGATCGTCGTCGTTCGGCTCCTCTGGTTCAATTCTTAAAATTGTCTCTTTTAGCTTCAGGATATGTAGGCAGCTCAAAAACCTTGTTTCCCACAGGTCGTATTTCTCCTCAGACCCGTCGAACAGCAACTGTGGTGCTGGAACTCCAGTGGCTCGGCTAGCCATCTTCACCACGAACCCGCCAAATTTCTACTCGGCTCCAAACTTGACTTTACCACGTAATACGTCGCGTTTACCTTAAACTACTACTCACGCTCGCTTATCTTCGGCCCTGGGCCCATAACCTGTTAAGGTGTTCATCTTACTTGCAGCAGATTTAACCTACGTGACGAAAGATGAGCGGAGCGGAGTTTCACGGTTTTCTTATTTTATTGATAATCACGGAGCTGAACTTCAGCATGACCTCTCTCTGTTCATGCTTGATCCGAACTGCACATCTGCGTGCTTACGTCACACGCCTTATCACATATAAGTGATTGATTGGCTGAACCTATACAACATTCCATATCATAATAAGAGCGTCACATATTCACATTTAACACACACACACACACACACACAAACAATAATTTTGGAAGGAATGCGTGCTAAAGTATGTTTGTACGACAAAAAGGCTAATATTCATTGGTAAATATTAGCATTTTTGCTCAATAGCTTCCAGGTCATGTGATCAATTGACTCCAAAGCAGTGTGGGATCATGTTACTACACTGGCTGCATGAGATACACCTCTTGTTTTTATATTTTAGTTCTGTTCATAATTTTCAATAACTTTAAACACAGTACCTTATCTCTGCTTTAAATGTCCCACATTTTTATTTTGAAAACACGAAGTTGGAACACGCTGCAGTCGTCCTCTCCGTGTGTTTACTGTAAAGTCTGCAATACGGCTGCACTTGAAATGTTGCAGTGGCTTGCGAATGTCTGTCGAATATCCAACTTAAAACTAACTTCACCTAAGTAAATAAGAGGGCTTCCCTCGCATCATTGAAAGACAGCAAACTAATTTGAAAAGTAAAACAAGCACAAGGCACCAAACTGGATGAATGCATGAAACCGCCTTCATTTTTTTTGTCTTTAAAGTGATTTAGATACAGTGAAAAGCCCTGAGAAATGCAACATTCAGCTAAAAGAGTTAAAAGAACCTGTCAAACGTGTTTACACACTAACTGTACAGATGATTGCATTCATTTAAACAATATCAGTTATGCAAACAAATATATTTGCTTCAATAATCTATTGGATTTAAAATAAATGCATTAAATTATGTCAGTAATCATCAGCTTACCTCAATGTGTTTCCTATCTGGTGTGACTCTCACAGACACTGCACTCTGTAACAAGGTCCGCTTGTTAATCCACTTTTTATACTCATCATGGACACTATCATGTCAATTAGTTTTGTTAAGTTCCTGCTAAGTCTTTAGTTTTTGCCATGTTTCCATTAGTTTCTCTTGCCCTGCCATCAGCTTCACGCACGTCATCTGTGTTTTTCCCCTCAGCTGCACTCACTCACCAATCACTCCCTCAGTATTTAGTTTCCAGGTTTCCTCATGCACTTTGCCAGGTCCTCATCTATGGAAGTTTTTCTGTGCCATCAGAGTTTGAATACGAATTTCTAATATTGAATTTTTACAGCATCAAAATCAGACTTTGAATTTGAAAAACCACCAGTGTAAAAAAAAAATCTATTTCAAAAAACAAAAATGAGTGTAAAAAAAATTCAATATCTAAAAATTCAGTGTAAAAAGAACCAGACTCAACATCCGGGTAAACAGGGAGAAGCAATCGATCTGTCTCAATTCATCCAACGGCAGCCAATCAAGTTACGCTCCATTGGACAGATCAGCTCTTCTTCTTCTTCTTCTTTTTGTGGTTTTATGGCGGTTGGCAAACCAGCTTAGTTGGTGCATTACCGCCACCTCTGGACTGGAGTGTGAAACAGGAATAGCTACCCTCCCTCAAAACAAAATACTGTAGTATTAATGGAAAAAAAAAAAAAAATTAAAAATTAAAAAAAAATAGAGAGAGAAAAAAGAAAAGAGAGATCAATTGATTTGTCTGTTAAATTTTGTTAATTAACCCTGTATTTTTTAGGAACCTGCAAAGGTGGTTAAAGCCCACATGACCCGTGCTCAGCTGCAGTAAGTTCTGCAAGTTAAAGGACACCTTTTCTTCCTGTAGCTGGCTGATGAGTAGTTGCCTGTCTGTCTGGTATTTTGGACACTGAATCAAAACATGTTCTACAGTCTCCTGGCTGTCGCTGCACTCACAGGTCCCATCAACATGCTTCTTCATCTTGTTAAGTGTGCTGTTGAGTTTTGTGTGACCGAACCTCATTCTGGAGAACCCATCCTCCACCTTCTTCTCTCTTTTTGTGTTCCTAGCCCTCCCCACTTCATTCTGAATGGCATGGTACTGCCGTCCTGTGTCTCCATTGTTCCATAGGCGTTGCCATTTCTCCCGTACCCTGGCCTTGGCAACACTTTTTATCTCGGCCTTGCTGTACTGTATTTCGAGCTCAACGCTCTCCTTCTTTACAGCCTCCTTTGCCAGTTTGTCCGCCCACTCATTGCCTCTGACACCTATGTGGGCTGGTACCCATTGGAAGACTATTTCTATTCCAGCCTTTTTCAGCTTATTTGCTCTCTGCATTATGTCATATATGAGGTCTTGCCTCGATTCAGACTGAGCATTCCCTATGCTTATGAGTGCTGAGCTACAGTCAGATGCAACCACCCCCTTCTGTGGCTTATTGACCTCAATCCATTGTATTGCCAACCATATCGCAACTAGCTCAGCTGTGTACACTGCCAGGTCATTACTTACTCGTTTTGCCATTACAGCCTGAGCCCTTGGAATGGCATAGGCTACACCAACCTTTTCATCAATTTTAGAGGCGTCTGTATAGATAGCCACTGATTCTGTATACTTTTCCCTCATGTACCACATCACTGTGCCGCTGTCCACTTCATTGTTTCGTCTCTCCTCAAGCAACCATAGATCCACTCTGAGTTCATCCTCATATAGCCAAGGAGGGACTGCTGGGTACACAACTGTGGGGGATATACTAACAGTACTCAGCTCCGACAGATCAGCTCAATAGATATTGAGTAATATCTATTACTCAATTTTACTAACACAAATGGCAAATAAAGTAAACTCACCCGCGTTGGTGGACATGGCTGATCTGTCCAATGGAGCGTAACTTGATTGGCTTGAAATTTGAAATTCGTATTCAAACTCTGATGGCACAGAAAAACTTCCATACTCACTGTCCCTCATGTCAAGTCACTGTATTCATGGCAAGTCAGGTTTGTTCTTCATGGTTTTTTTTTTGGTTTTTTTCCCTTTCCCCCTTTCTTTCACAGTTTTAGTCAGATTTTGCTTTTTCATAGTTAGGTTTTTGTGTACCGGCTCAGCCGTGCTTTTTTTGTTGTTTTTGGGTAAAATAAATCAAGTTTTGTTTTGAATATCTGCATCCGGGTCCTACCTTCTCCACGCCTGGGCACGATGTACACCAACTAAATGTGACAGATACAGACGGGTCCAACAAATGACAAACACATAGATGTGTGGCAGGAGGGTTAGTCCATTTTCAATGACTAAGAACAAAGGCCAAATGCAGCCGTTAGGAAAAGGAAAAAAAAAATAGGCAAGTTGCTGAATTTATTTAGTTATCTGCCAGTTAAGTTTCATATAAAATAGGTTAGCATTTCTGAAATTAATTAAAATCTTTTCTGTGTAAGAGAAATTCCCCAACATCGGTTTTATCAGGACCAACCAGGAACATTTAATTGCTGTTGAACCTCAGTCATCAAATATTTGCTGACATTGATTTTATATCAACATAATGATAGGCTGTAAAACCCCATATTCGATAAGCACTCCCTCATTCCCAGCTAGTCCTCTAAACTTCAGTTCGAAAGTGCAGCGCAGGATTCTTCATTTTTTGCTTGTAGTCCTCATCAAAATGTTCATTTTGGGACACGGTGAAATGGTTCTTCCAGTCTCCCACTTTTCCTAGTGAGCAAATTTGGTGGAACAATTGAGTGAAATGCGGTCTGAAAATGTAAGAAATCAACGACTTTGCCAGTGATGATTTTGCACGGACCTTTTCTCATGAACGGAGACACCGTGAGGTCCATCATTTTAACAGTGGAGAAGTTGGTCATTTGGTTTCGTTTCATACTGTCAAACGTCACTCCAGCGCTGACTTTTTCCTTCTCTTCAGCTGAAGGAGACAAGCCAAGGAATGAACAAAGTCTGTCGATTTCTCCTCCAGTGTCCTGCACAAATGAAAGGGATGCATCGAAGAAAGTGAGCCACGTTGGACACCAGTCAGACAATGTGAAAATGTGTTACATGTAGATACGTAATACAAGAGAAGCCATGACTGCCTAAGAGGCAATTTAAAAAAAAACAGAGTCTGTTTTGTATTTTACTGTCTCCTCCACATTTCTCATATCTGCTCGTGTCCTGATGCAACATAGATATGTATTTATATGAAAAATCATACAGTATCAACTGAACTTCCACAAACAAAACTTTAGCTAATTAGTTGAGCTCAAAATACTCCATAAATTTATCTCCGGTGGTATGCAGGAACATTCTGTTCAGTATCCTATCAGCCCCTGCATCTCTTTTGCCTTCGTAAAGTTAAGGCACACATTTCTGTCATGGTTTCAAAGAGATGTGGTACAGTTATTATTTCTCATCCAGGGCAGAGTTTGTGTAGATTCAGAAGCAACAAACCTACAATTTATATATCTATAATATATTATAGATATGTATACATTTTTTTATAGTTATAAACACAATTTATGGTGTTATACAGCATTAATGACCAAAATGAAAAGTGTTTCAAACATTTTTCAAACTATATGCCAATCATGAACCTGGTTAGCGTAGTGATCGCCAGCTGGATTGCATCACTGAATTCTTGTAGGGCATTGAGTGATACTCAGTCTTGACACCTAAGACCTGTGCTCAACACACCAAAATTAGTTTACACCATCAAAGCATCACAAAATACAAGAGTGGTGTTTTTATAGCTTACTCAGGTGAAAATGAGATGATATATGATATGATAACTGTTCTTTTCTCCAGTCAAATTGCATTGTTGGGCAAAATAAGTCTTTTTGAAAACGTGATTTCAACTTTAATTAATGATTCATATAAATTCCAGATATATGGGAAACTAAATGCTTAAAGCATTCTGCCAATAAGAGGCTGTTGGAAAACTGTATATAGATTTTCATTTTGAGTAAACAACATTTTATAGACAGACATGAAGTGTGTGAACTTTGCTTAGTGTGATACAAAGTAATTCAAGGGAACTGTGAGAAACAGGGTGCTCTGGTCTTCCCATGTAGGAGAATGTGCAACAACTCAACACGTGAGGAACTAGATGTCCCAGTGAAACATTTGTTGCATCTTGCTCACAAGATTGTTTTACATATGCTGATTGTTACTAAGCTGTGTAATAAAAAGAACTACACGGGGAAAGTCGGATGGAGTCGTTTGAGCACGGGTGAAGGAGTAAGTAAGGAGTAAAAATACAATCTTGTGCACTGTGTGTTTTGTTGATCACTGGGGTTGTCTTGAGTGAACTGTGTTCCAGCTGGGTTAACTTTTAGACCCAGAGGATCGTAATGAGGGCCGATTTTGTGCACGCTGTGTACTTTACTGTGGTGCTGAATATTTTCATTGTAATTTTTAGTAAAGCCTTTCAATGATTGCTTTGGTTTTACTTGTCCTCCTGTTTTAATAATTTCTTGATTTCTATTTCCTTAGTTGATATTTGTTTTCTTGCTTTTTTGTTTTTCATATTCTGTAGCACTTTGAGGTTCGGAAGAATGTAAAGTGAATTATAAATAAAATCCATTATCATTATTATTATTATTATTATTATTATTGTTATTATTAACAACAGGTGACCACAGTGATTTTTTCGAAAATGATAAAAGGCTCAGCGGGATGTTAAGTTGAGTAAGATACAAGCAAGAAGTAATAAGATATTTCAATTAATATTTCGTTTAAACGTGTTGCTGCTGTAGTACAACATAATGTGAAGAGTTGAGTAGAAATATGGAGGACGATTTGCAGCCTGGGAGCTCAGGTAACAAACCGAACTGTGCAAAATTAGTGCTGTTCTTGTAGTTTCCAACTGGAGCGTCTATGGATTGGAATAAACAGACAGTTTGAAATGATTTGTAACCGCTTCACTATTGGCACATGTGCTGCACAAACACAACTCACCGCACCTCAATCAAATCCTCATAAAAAATGTAGTGAAGTTTTGGGTATGTTTGCTTTCTCTTCCACCAGCCGTTCACATGGTCGTACCACGATCCAAACACCACTGGAACCACACAAGCATACATGACATAACATGCACACAAAGAATGAGATGATATATTTTTGTTCTTTACACTAGAACTACTCACTCTTCCCGTCCATGAACTTCTGCAGGAAGCTGCTCCAGTCTCCTGGTTCCGGCTGGACATGATTCATTCGGCCAAAGTGGAAATAAGACACTGCAGTGTCCTTTGCATTACGGGCCACACAGACTATCTAAAGAAACATAAAACACTACATTTGGCTCTATCATTTTGTGTCATAAATCACATATTCATGAGCATGGCATTTACCCTGCTGCTCTGCTCCCAGAAAGACCGAGGCACGAACTGGATCGGTAGATGGGTTTTAATGAGACGAGGAGTGGTGGAGAGCTGGTCTGCCAAGTCTTTACCTTTGTGAAGCAAAGGATAAAATGCAAAGTTGAACATGTTTAGATATCTTAGATTAACATGGCTACCTGCTGAAATGTTGAACAATGGTTCTGAGATATTTGATAAGTCTACAAACTGGATAGGAAGCACAAAGTTAACCGGATCAACAAACGAAAGTTGTTTCAATATCTAATGATTCTTTGTAATTTCATTTCTGTAAGTGACATACATTTATTGTTTTGTAATTAACTGATTAAAGCTGCTTAACAGTTGTGTACCCGCTGCATTTCAATGAACAGAGGGCTTCTTTATATTTCATTCAAGTTACTAGTTACATGGCTGAGGAACACCTCAGGACACTTCAAGCTTCCTGTGTTTACTCCCAAGAGACTGTTGGCTTATTTGGTGGGGCTGCATGAGTCCACTTCCTGTTGAAGAAAACTCAACGCTGACTTGCTTTATGCCAACAAGACTGTCAGTTGGGTTGAACACTCCTCTCATACGGCAGTAGAAAAAAGGAAACATATATCATTTCGCAAGACAAGAAGTAAGTAACTGCAATGTTCTTCTTGTTTTAGAGCATAGAGTTTCTGAAATCTGTGACCTAAAACATCCAGCAATTAGAATGATGTTCTCAGTTCACCAAAGAGAAATTTGCACTATGAGCTATTTTCATAATGTCATATAAACATATCTGAATGATTCCAACCACATGATTTAACCTGTGGGCAGAGATGGTACACTGATTTCCAGGAAGGGCACTCTCTCATGCAGAGGAATGGAACTCAGACGGTCTGGACACGTGTGACCAAAGTACAGAAGATCCAGAATGTAAGAGACCCATGTGGTTCCTGAGATTAAAACAAGTAAACAGATGCTGTTCAGGCGTAAGACGGACAAGATCTTATGTCAATGATGTCCTGTTTTATTAAAACAACAACACAAGCTCTGTACTCTTGTACACATAACCTCACCTGCTTTAGGGTAAGTAGCTATGAGAATATCATCAGGTCTTGCTTTGAAGTCTTGAATATTGTCCCAGTTGTCTGTGAAGTATTTGGTCATGGAGACTCCATGGAAGTCGAACGGTGTAGGTCGAGGTGGCAGCTCCATCTATGAGGATGACTTCTTTTTTTCTTTTTTTTAAATTCAAAATACCACCAAGGCAAATCGGATATACGGCCAGGATTAAAAAGCCTGACTAAATTGGCTGTCACATCACGTCACACGCAGTGGAGGATTGGTGAAACAGGGAAACATGAAAATTACAACATATCCTTCTCAGCTGTCTTCCCCACCCACACTGGTGTAATGTAGAAAGGAACGATGACAGACCACAGTGAACACTTGAATGTTTAACTGCCCATTTAAAACATGTTGAGCATGGTTGACAGATCTGATCGGTTTAACTCACGAGACGTGGTGGATTTATTGCGGGTAATCTGTGATTTGTGCTTGCGCACTCCTGCCAACTCACATCATTTGAGTGAGGTGTGGGCTTCCAACATTTGATGTCCAAAATTACACTAGTGATACATTAAACTATCAAATCAAATTTGAGAGCGCCCCACATTTTATTCCATCCCAACTCGATTCATGTTGTGACTATTCCACGACAAAGGAGCAACGTCAAATAGGTATTACTCACACTGAGTGATAAAGATACAGACATAATATCTTCTTGTTTCAGGCCAGACACTTGATAGAGATAAATATTTCAACATTTTGGACTGTTTTATGGGAAACCTTGAGCAATGACAGTGAGTGAGTCGCATTGTTGCCTGAGGGTTTAAAAAAAAGAATAATAATAATAAAGTGACTTAGAAGGAGCATGTGCTCACATGTTGCCAAAGCAATGCTCCATTTATCCCTAGTCTTAAGCCATTAAAAAAAGTAATGTGAGAAATGTGAAATTATAGGTATAGTTCCAAAAATGTAAAAAGGCCTGCAATAACCTGCATTTTCTTTCTTTTTTTTTTTTTTTTAATCAAAGGCCCCTGCGTATCCATACCTGCCCACCAATTAGAGGTGATTGCGTAATGTGGTATCAAATCTCTTGCACACAGGAGAAAATAATTTGAACAGTAAAATGAGCTCTCACGCTTTTATTGCAAGTACATATTGTGAAAATGACATACAAATTAATACATTAGGAGTCTTAGTTTCATCTGAGGGTATCAATGGAATTCCAACCTACAGTCACTTCACAAATTTGAGCTTTTATTTAGGTTCATTAGTAAGATAAAGCACCCAGCATCTCTTCTGTCACATTTTAGACAGCAGTACTCTTAATGACACTTCTAGTCAACCATGTACCCATCTCCACTTACACAGTGTATCCAGAATTGTTCAGATTTCAGTGCGGAACTGTAGTGTGGGATCCTTCATTCTATTCTTGTAGTCTTCATCAAAATATTCACTCTGACCCACAGTGAAGTGATTTTTCCAGTCGCCAACCTTCCCTGCGGAGCCACAGACAATCAGTTAAGTCTTTCCACTGAAAATTAAAATCCTTTCTTGCACAATATTATTGTTTTCCAAACCTTTTCTCATGAAAGGGCAAATCTTGAAGTCCAAAACTTGGAGTGTAGAATAGTTGGCCATCTTGTTATTTTTCATGTTGTCAAACTGCACTTGACTTGTGATGTTTTTCTTCTCCTCAGCCGAGGGAGACAAACCGAGAAAGGAGCAGACTTTGTCTATTTCCCGTCCAGTATCCTGGAAGCACATGATCAGATATCATCCTTGCATGATAAGCAACCAGAGGAGAGTTTTAGAGATGAAGGCTTTTATAGACAGAGGTGCTAAAAAGAAAGAATGAAAAACAAAACCTCAATCAGATCTTCATAGAACATGTAATGGAGGTTTGAGTAAGTCTGTTTCTTCTTCCACCAGCCATTCACATGATCGTACCAGGAGCCAAACACCACTAAGGCCACAGAATATTATAAAAAAAGTCAGGCTTAAGCACTGCGTCCGTTACTGTGAAAATAACCTTTGATCATCACATTTCATACATACTCTTTCCCTTCAAGAATCTCAGAAAGTAGTCGATCCAGTCTCCGGCCTCTGGTTGGACCCCATTCATGCGATCGAAGTGGAAAAAAGACACCATGTTGTCCTTTGCATTGCGGGCTACATAGACAATCTACAGAAGAAGAGATCAAGATATAATCGCCCCTCAAACTGTACCGTTTCTTTTTAGCTTGATTGGAACTATATCACAGAGTAGGTCAGCCTAAGTTATAGGACAGGAAAAAAAAAGAACATAGAAAATTCCATACCCTGCAGTTGTGCTCCCAGAATGACTTTGGCACAAGCTGGACAGGAAGATGAGTTTTGATGAGTCGAGGGGTGGTGGGCAGCTTGTCTGCCAGGTCTTTTCCTGTTTGAAGACATGACGAGTGAACATAATGCTTACAGCTGGGTTTCAAAAATACAATTTGGACAATAAGGAAAATGCTGATAAAAAGAAAATGCAGTGATTATTACATTTACTTGCATTTCTTTTCTCACTGCAGACAGTTTAAGTCCAACATGATTCATGTTTTGACATGACAGCTTGATTTATTCATTTAATCCAGCTTTAGATTTCAGGCCTGAACCCCCTCCCCCCCCCATACAGTGCCATTCATTCTCACAATACTAAATATGTCCTGTGGCTCAAAGCATGCAAAGTGATGAAGTGTTGCAGGTGTTTGTTTGTTTTTTGGGGTATTCTTTAGTCTTTTTTTTAAAACATTCTTGTTTTAAACATTTTTTACAAATTCTTTATTGGGAGCAGGTCAGGACTGCAGGGAGAGGCCATGCCTCTGTAATGTATGCAGAATGTGGATTTGCACTAACTTGTTGAAATAGTCTCAGGAAAAGAATTCAAACCTAGGGAATCCGTGCACTTTCCTGCATTATTTCTGCTATCACAGAAGAGTAAATGAGCTAATGAGTATAAGACTTTTTTTTTTTTTGCATGGTACAGTTTTGAAAGGTGTTTGTGAATGTAACTCTGTATTGCAGTGCTTGATAAAGATTCCCAACAGTAATCCATTTTCCATGTGGTTATATTAGCAATCGATGAAGGGGGTGTCTAGCTTAAGCTTGCATCCCTGCCCTTTACATATTGAAACTCCTACAGATTGCTTGGATGTTTTCATTATATTTTTCATTGTAGAGGGAGAAAGATACAAATCCTCTCCAGACTTTCTTTGACAATAATTGTTTTCATACAGTTCAATAACTCTTTTAGAGATCCTCTGCCATCTTTCCTTCTCAAAGACTAATCATTTCATGGAAACTGCTTCTGTTCCAAATCCTGATTATAATCACCTGTTTGGACAGGCACATTTTTTTCTACCTCATTACTATCCCAAATTGCTCTCTTCCCAACATTTTTGGAATGTTCTGCAGGCCTGAGATGTATATCAACAAATTAAATTAAGTTGATGCGATGAATCATTAAATATCTCAAGTTAATACTGTCAACAATGGAATAAAAGTCTAAGCAAATATAATGCTGTTACATCTGCTTAGACAACATTGTGATGTCAAGTCTACACACCCTTGTTAAAGAGAGATTTTTGTGAAGGAAAAAAAAAGAAAACATGATAAATCAGGCTGAAACCTTTGCTGCATTATTTGTAAAACTGCAACCTAAGCAAAGATTGTGAAAATACAACTGTTCAGTGGGGAAAAGAAAAAAAAAAGAAGAAAGTGCCTAGAAGGTGTACAGGCTGTTAGTATTGAGCATCTGGCTGTGAATCAAACATGATCAATTTCAGGTTTAATAGTTGTTACTTAATTTTGGTTGTAAATTACAGTGGCTGACTGAGTCCAAGTAAAGTTCTGTTGCTCCTGCGTGGCGATCCTGACTTCTTTGTTTAAAATAAATGCAAAACTTAAAGGCCTCTGGTAACATTACAAGCATCAAGTGCTGGTTGCTCACCGCATGGAACAACAGTCTCTCGTGTTCTTCATGTCAAACATTTGCAAAAAAAAGGGGATGTCCAAAATCCACAAACTCTCCGGACAATCTGTACATGTCCTAAGAGACCTACTGTGTGATTTTTTTTGGCTGTACTTCCAGAGGGATTAGACTTTTGCGCTGTCCTTTTTCAGCCATTAAAGGAGATTTATTAAAACCCAAGAGAATTTTGAGAAAAAAGCTCCAAATTCCACACCATTGATTGGAGAGGCAAAATTCCAAAGCATCTGCTAGAAAGCTAAAGATAAAGACAAATTTTACATTTCACTGCAATAACCAAAGGCAGAAGATCAAGTAAACAAAGGAATGGCCTCACTGAGGAAGATTACTTCTGACCTTGTTCGTAAAAGCTGTAGTCTCAAAGTTGATGTGGAAAAAGTTTTTTTATTTATTTATTTTTTTTAAATCATCACTGGACCCTTTAACCAGGGTGTGTGGACTTTTTATACCCACTGTGCTAAAGCTATTTTACGAAAGACGATAATGGACTTTGACTAATACCTGAATCCAAACCGGGGATGGCGATCTCCAAGAAAGGCACCCTATTATAGATAGGGAGGGATGTTTGACGCTCTGGAGATGTTTGACCAAAATACAGCAGGTCAAGGATATATGAGATCCATGTGGTCCCTAAAGAGAGACATAGAAAGTAGCAAATAAGGTGATCGTGACCTCTCACCCCTACACGCATTCCTAAAGGCTTTAAAACATGTTTACACACGCTTGAAGACTGACCTGCTTTGGGGTACGTCGCAATAAGTATGTCATCTGATCTGGCCTGAAAATTTTGAATGTTTTCCCAATTGTCCGTGAAGTAATGAGTCATTGAGATTCCGTGAAAATCAAACAGCTCCGGTCGAGTAACCGAATCCATCTGTCCAAGAAAGAAAGCAAACAAAAGTAAAACATTCAAAAGATATGACCAGTGGCTGCAGCAGTTTAACTCAAAAAAGGAACAGGGAAAAGCAGCTGTCGGGTGTAGACAGTGAAGCCAGATTCAGTAAAAAGATTAGTCTCTAAAAGTAGTTGTGTACCTTATGCTGCTGAAATCCACAAGTGTTTGCACAAGCTCTTGAAAACACTTGCACGAACACTTGTCCTTGCATGAATTTAAAATAGGCTCCCTTAACAAATCATTCCCACTAGCTCAGCACCAAATGTTTGGAGAAGAAAAGAACTCCAGGAAAACGCAGAAGATTGTTGCTCAAAAAGAAAACAATCCGTTTGATTTCAGGATGTCACATACCTTCTCAGGATCAAGCAGTCTGCTGCTTGTGGTTTCTGTCCGGCTTCTCTTCCTCTAATTTATCCCCCGACCAAGCAAAACATTTCCTCCTCCTCTTTTCTCTTTGCATAATACTCCCTTGTCAGAATCGGCTTCCTCTTTGATCTAATCTCAGTGCCAAACCCCACCATTTGCTGACCAATAACTCCCATGCTTCCTCAGAAACATGTAGAGCACATAAACTGTGTTACTGCCCACCTAGTTTATCAACTTAACCTACTCATTGTGCCCCGACAACAATGCCCTTGCTGTCAGATAAAAACGGGGTATAAAGGGCTTTAAAGGATTTGGGCTTTGTGGGGAAAGAAAGTCTTCAATCTTTGAAGTCTGTGAAGAATATTTTAAGTGATTAGCAGCTTAAACATCTTCAGAAGCTGCAATACATTCAGAACGGTGCAGCCAGGGTTCTATTGAGAGCTCGTAAATCTGACCATATTACACCTATTCTCCATGATCTGCACTGGCTTCTTGTCACTTACAGAATTCAGTACAAAATTGCTCTCATCACCCATCAATGCTTAAACGGAACCTCACCAGATTATCTGAAGGACCTTCTCATTCCACATTCATCCACCAGATCTCTACGATCACAAGACTGCAACCTCCTCCACCTTCCTCGATCCAGATTAAGGACCATGGGAGATCGGGCATTCTCTGTGGCAGCCCCCCGTCTCTGGAACTCTCTCCCGGTCTATCTGAGAGCTCCGCAACCACTGGGCGACTTCAAAAGAGGCTTAAAGACTTTTCTTTTTAAGCAAGCCTATTCTGCCGCCACATGATTTTTATGATGTTGATTTTATCCCTGATTTTAGTTGTACTTTGTAGCACTTTGAGATTTTTGCTAATGAAAAGTGCGTTACAAATTTGATTTATTATTATTATTATTATTATTATTATTATTATTATTATTATTATTATTATTATTATTATTAATAAACAGTCTTAAACAACTTTAAGTATACTGAGCTATCAATGTGCTGAGGAAAGCAAATCAGATACAACATTTGATAATGACAGAAGCCAGACTGATTTTATCTGTCACATACTGGTACAAGTTGCCATACAAGTCCCTGAAACATTATTGACAACTGTCCTTCTTCCTTGTCAGCATTTGGATCACACTTAAATTTAGAAAATGATTAACTCTCAAACACACAGCGAGGGTTTTCCAACACTGCTTGCACTTGTGGCATGCATAGTTTAAACCCTGCCAGCCACATGGGAATTGCCTTTGCAGCGTGTGCGATTTAACTTCCTCCATATGCCATTCCTTCTCATTTTAAGCGTCTCAGGTACCATCACATGGGGAGAAAGGTCAAACGTTTGCAGCATTTAGATATCTTGAATATTCAAGTCTCTCTTATGGCAAACAAAAATAATCTCTGTCCATAGTTTCCCTGAGAATTCACTCTTTCTCTGTGGTCTTGGTCACAGCCTTTTACAAGCTCATCTTTTGAGAAAGGGTATCCTTATTTGATACGTGACACGTTACGTATTTACGTCTTTCTGGTGGTCTGGAGTGGTTTATTTGATCTGAATCTTCTCTGACACCAACATAAACCAACATAAGAGGTAAACAAAGACTAAAGACAAAACATTGCATTACCTTATGACGTTACGTCTACCAGCTTATTTAGCTCATAGCTAAGAACATTTCAATTTCTTTGTACATCGTAATTACACTTCTCTTATTTAGCTTGTTGCCACTTTTGACCGATGCTAAGCTGAAACCTTTTACTTTTAAATGCCATTAGCCTGTTTATGTCGTTACGTTGCACCATTTTCGCTTATTTTACTTTTAAACAACGTCATTTGCTAAGACACTCCCTTGTTCACAGGAAATTAAAGATAAAGGCGTAAACAACATCTTTGCACACTGAAATGCAACTCCTTTCAAATTACAACATGCTACCTTGGTAACCTTTACAATAATAGTTTTAATGTGTGCATATATATGTGTGTGTGTATATATATATATATATATATATATAAAATAATGATCAACCTTCTGCAACAACTAACTACGAAGACTTGAGCATCTTGACACATGCCCCTTTGGAGAACACAGGGATAAAGAGAGCAGGGAACAACAAATACAAACCACTGGAGAGAAAAGACAGTGAGACATGAAAACGCATTTGTTCAAAGCAACAGCTTCAACATGCAAAATATATTTGAATGGTTTGAACTGTTGAACTGGTTTGAACTGGTAGTCAAAATAAAAGAATAACCCACATTACAAGTCAAAATTGTAGATTTCTTGTGTGAAATAACTGAGCTGATGTTCATAGCCCACTTTCCACCACTGCTCTCACGGAAAACAAAGAAATATAATTTATTTGAGTAATGTTCTAGTTTGAGTTTGTTGAATTCGATTGATATTTGATAGATATTGCGTATGAAAATTCAAATATATGTTTTAGATTTCACCAAAAAAACAACAGAGGAAAAAAAATCAAACCGGACATGACGTAAAGATGTGACGGTGCGGGACCTGAAAATAACGTACACAACAAAGATGGCGTCTCCCGACGGGGTAACAGTGAGTGATTCACACGTGGGTAAAAAGAAGAAGGTAAACACAAATTAATCTTTTGTCAGATCACATAACTGCATAAGGTTCAGTCTTGAGCTAAGATAGACCAACTCATGACTTTTTACGGAAAGCAAACATTGTAGTAGCGGCTTGTTAGTAACTAGTATTAGCCAGCTAACGCTACTAGCATTGGATGTACGGAGTGCTGCTGTACGAGTGGACCGTTTATCTGCGCTTAAAGAAATGTATAAGCTGCCTCGGCACCGAACATCAACGCTGCTAACGTGACACTCTTTTTTACTCTATGACAGCTCCCAGCTCGTTACTGGCAGGAGTCACCGCAAGAGTCAAAAGCTGAAAACAAAAATGGAAAAGAAGGAGAACCGACTGAGCAGGCTGTGCAGCAGGAGGAGCAAAAAGCACAGAAAATTAAGAAAAGGAAGCAAAGAGATGGTCAAGTAGATGGGAAAAAATTCATATCAGGGGTAAGAGAATGACAGTAACCATATGTTAGACAGATCAGTATCACTGATAAGAATACCGGCATCAGTTAACCTGTATCCCATCAGACTGATGGAGAAAAGTGTATGTTCTGACTTTAAAAGCTTTTTATATCCTTGATACCGACAAGCTGGCCCAAATGTCACCAGAACTTACCACCAAACAATATCAGTTGACAATACATTTAATTAGATTAGATTTAAAATTCCATATTTTATGTATTGTCCTTGTTAATCTTCATTCTTTTTTTAGAAATCTGACCCTTTCCCTGGGCCTGCTCCCATTCCAGAAGACAGGTTACAGAAATTCAAAAGGAAAGACAAAATTCAAAAGGTAAAAATCTTTGTGCATGCTGTCTCCGCAAGATGGAATTGGGTTTTGTCCTGTGGCCAACATCTCACACAGATTCCGACTTCTTCTTCCAGCCAAGTCGCCATTATTACAAGCTGAAAGACATGATAGCTCGATCAGAGGAAGCTTCAGAAATGGCCCAGAAACAAGCTGCTCGCTTTGACCTCCTACTCCCAGAGGACGCAGGGTAATTTCCCAGGAAAGATGCAGGCCTGTGCTTCATGTCACAGTACATGCTGTAACGGCAATTAGGTGTTTAAAGCATGCCACTTAAATTCATGTCTCCCTCTAATTCTAGATTTTTAGAAGGAGATGAAGATGAGGACACATGTATTATCTCACAGGAGGATATTTCAGATGCTGTGGACATATCATCTGGAGCAAAGGTGAGGGGGGATCTCTGTCATTTTTTTTACTTGATTTTAACAATCGAATCATATCTTTTATAGCGATTTACATTGTAGCAACTTTGTGTTTGCTTTTACATAAACCTACCCTGCCAAAAAGATGGTCACCAGGTCAGGGCTTCTGATGTCATTCAACTTTTTTGACTTCTGTTGATGTTTTCTCTCTCTTCCTCAACAGTACTTTAATTTCAAACTGTCACAATTTGGGCCTTATCGAGTGGATTACAGCAAGACTGGACGGTCAGTATCGCACTCGCTTTGCTCTCACAGCGTTTCTGTTGTGATTGATTTTATGTGATTCATCTTCGCATTCAAAATCAATACAAAATCCCTCTTTTTTTTTTTTCTTTCCTAGTCACCCATTAGTGACAGTATCTGTTTGTCAGCAAGCTCCTGTTAGATGCGTAGGGTTGTCGCTCCAAGAAAAGCATAAAAAAACTCCCAGTACACTAATTATCCATTCATGTGACTGTTTCCTCTTATGCTGACTGATTAGATCTCCCTTTTGGCTTCTGTAGGCAGTTTAACCTAAAACTTTTCTCTCTTTTTTTTTCTTTTAAATGTATTGCAGCTTATTATTATGTACATTTTTTTTTTCCAGTCACCTGCTGCTCGGTGGGAGGAGAGGCCATGTGGCTTGTATAGACTGGCAGTCCAAACAGCTCATGTGTGAGATAAATGTGATGGAATCCATCAATGATGTAAAGTAAGTTATAACCGTTCACACTGTGCAGCACTATACAGAGACAGGTTTAATTGGAACATCTTCTCCAGACTAAACATGTTTCTGTCTTGATATAGGTGGCTCCATAGTGAGAGTATGTATGCTGTGGCCCAGAAGAAGTGGCTGTATATCTATGACTCCAACGGAATAGAGCTTCATTGTATTCGCAAATTCAATGACGTCCTTCGAATGCAGTTCCTGCCCTACCACTTTTTGCTAGCTACAGCGGTAGGTTGAATTTGCATCTAACTTGGATCTCATATGTCAAGCTGACATTGTCACTGTTTTTGGTGACAAACCCTTATTTGACTTTTCTTGTACCCGTGTCACATGCCTGATCACAAGTTGACTTCAGTAACCTGAAAAGTATTGAAAAACATGCTTATCCAGGGTGGCATAGTGGGTTAAGCAGGCACCCCATATACAGAGGCTACAGTCCTCTCTTCAGCTGGCCCCCGGTTCGAGTCCCGCATCGGGCGGCCCTTTGCTGCATGTCATTCCCCCTGCTTCCTGTCTCTCTTCAACTGTCCTGTCCATTAAAAGCATAAAAGCCCCCCCCCCCCCAAAAAAAAATTGTAAAAAAAAGAAGAAATGAAAAAAATGCTTGTCCAAATCTGAGATGTTTCTTTAAAAAAATAATTTAAAAAAATTTGTATTTATATATATATATTCACAAAGTAAAAACAATAACCGTTAAAGCTTGCAAAACGATAGAGTTCACCCTTTTAAAAGTTTGCCAACATGAATTGGGTCTTTCGACCCCTCTTGATTTTGTCTACAGAGCGCCACAGGCTTCCTGCAGTACCTGGATGTGGCGGTGGGAAAGGAAATAGCAGCCATCTGTACCAAGACTGGTCGACTCGACGTGATGTGCCAGAACCCTTATAATGCCATCATCCACCTTGGCCACCCCAATGGCACAGTCACTCTCTGGTCACCTAATCAGAAGGAAGCCCTCGTCAAGATGCTCTGTCACCAAGGCGGCGTCCGCTCAGTCTCCGTGGACAAGACGGGCACGTGAGTCACATAAAAGATGTGCATAGCTTATATTAGACCGCAAGGATGCTGTCATTTTTTTTTTAAAGCAGGGATGCTTTTTGTTATAATGGGAGTCCACAGCAGCAGTAAGAATACCAAAGTTTAGAAATGATCAGTAGCTTTCCATTCAAGTTAGACAATCAACACAGTTTGCATGCAGTTTCTTCCACGTCGAACAGAGGGCAGCATGTCATCATGGTCCTTTATTTTTATTTATATTTTTTTTTTTGGCAGATACATGGTAACATCTGGCATGGATAAAAAGCTGAAAGTCTATGACATTAGAGCCTTCAAGCCCCTCAAGTCTTACTTCCTTCCTGCTGGAGCTTCATGTTTGTCACTGAGCCAGAGGGGACTGTTGTCTGCAGCCACGGGGGATATTGTCCAGGTCAGTCTCACATACACACACACACACACACACACACACACACACACACTGCAGATCGAATGATGTGTGATGGAAAATCTATCCGGCAAGAGGGAAGTGAATGCATTTTTACAAGGGCAGTCATTTGCTATGTGTGAGTGCAGCTGGATATTTAACATGAGCAGGAAAAGAAATGCATGCACACAGCTGGGATTTTCTGCTGTTAGAGGTCTGTGGTTTGATAGTGTCCTTTTAAAAACACTGTCGTCTTGTGCTTACTTGAACAATGGGAATAGCTCAGAGACAAACTTTTAAATAACACGGGATTGGTATACTAGCAGCTGTGGATTTCAGATCAATTTCACTCCGTCATAAGCTAGATAAGGAAGTTAAAACTAACTGCAATTGCTGAATCATGCCTGAGAAACTCAGTGCTGCAGCGTCTTGCAACAGTTGACTAAATGATCCATAATAGCTGATCAAATTACAGCTCATCCTGTTTATGGTATGAATAAGAGATGGCAAAGATCACAAATCATAGAATTCCAACTACGACTCTGAGGGCTTTGTCAACTTTTGAGGTGTTATATTTTAAAATGATTAGTTACTTAAGCGAGCACTGTACATGTTGGGAACACTAAACAAAATGTATGAAAGTCCATTTTTGTGCAAACCGCTTCCCTGCAGGTGTACAGAGATGTGTGGAGTACCGCCGTCACTAAACCCTACATGGCTCACAGGGTTCGGGGAACAGTGTGGGACCTGCGCTTCTGTCCTTTCGAGGATGTCCTCGGAGTTGGCCACGGAGAGGGTTTCACCAGCATGCTCGTGCCAGGTCAGACATATCAATCAATCTTTATTTATATAGCGCATTTCATACCACAGGCAACTCAATGCGCATATGCTGGCATCAGAGTTCGCGTTAACCGACAATTGTCCGTCATTGACGGATTTTTTTTCAGCTATGACGGAAAAATTTGAAGGCCGTCCGTCATTTTGACGGATTTGACCATTACCATTACCAATAATAAAAAAATAACAATAAAACACACAATTGAAATCATAGGCAAGTTATGACATTTTTCTTACTCTACATAAGTTTCACTGCCGTCACCAACTTTCAATCTGAGCCGCAGCTTTGGTGTTCAGTGGGCCGATACATTGTAGCCAGCTGCGCGAAGGTGTTCTGATAGCTGCCCGTCTGTAACTTTGACAGATGATGAATCATAAAAGTAGCCTACCCGGTAACCTCACACCCGACCTGGTGGTGGCGAGCTCGTGCATATTAATTAGCAATTTATTAGCGATTGATTAGCTGTCATCACGTTCAGAGGCTCTTGCCGGCTTCTTATCGTTTCATTGGGAGACATGTTTCCCGACTTCAGAGCTTTGGCTGAAGTGGCGCTGGTCATTCCAGTCTCCAGCGTCGCAGCTGAGCGTGGGTTCAGCCTTCAGAATAAAATTAAAACCTCAATGAGAAGTCGTCTGTCGGAGGCAAGGACGCAAAATTTAATGACAATCGCCTCGGCAGCAGTCTCAATTGATGCGTTCGATTACACACAAGCGAGCTCCCTATTCAAATCAATGCGGGCCAGAAGGAAGGTTTGAGCTACAACAGGTCAATTGCAGATTACCACTGCAACCATTCTAAGTGGACTGTTCATATTTCACTTCAATTGTTCTAAGTGGACTGTTCGTATTTTCACTACAATTTTCTTCGTTCATCTACGTTATAAAATAACATGTTCATATGCCCAACAGCCGCAATGTTTTTAGCAGCGAAAAAACGAGTTCACAAGTGACCGAACGTCAATCTCTGAAGAAATGCATAAATAAAAAAAATATTAGATAATACACACTTGTTCTGTGAATTATTTTTTAAATGAAAATAAGTCAATAAAACACGAGTTATTATAAGCATTGGGATATAGCCTGTATATTAGCCTACCATTTAAAAGCCTGTATATTACCATTTAAAATAAAATGACGGATAATAATGGACAATGACGGAATTTTTACGACCCTGTCCGTCAAAATGACGGACAGTGAAAAAGTCTAGCACAACCACTGGCTGGCATAGTCATAACTTTTTTCAAATCAGCCACAACAGCAGTTTTACTGCAGCTCCCACAGGGCTCTAGACTAACTTTTTGCACTGGTTGCACTGGTGCGCCTAACTTTTATGCTGGTGCACCTAAGAAAAAAAGTTAGGCGCACCAGTGCAAAAAGTTAGTCTAGAGCCCTGTGGGAGCTGCACCCAAATTTTCAACTGCATTGCATTTAACACCGTAGTTTTACAGGTTCACTTTTTTTATTTATTTTTTTTAAATCGCTGTCCATATAGGCAATATTGACTTGTTATATGATTAACTAGCAATCTGGTCAAAATAAAGTTCTTTATCATGGCTCTAGACTAACTTTTTGCACTGGTTGCACCGGTGCGCCCAACTTTTTTTCTTAGGTGCACCAGCACAAAAGTTAGGTGCACCCAAATTTTCAAACGCATTGCATTTAACACTGCAGTTTTACAGGTTCACTTTATTTATTTATTTATTTTAAAATCGTTGTCCATATATGTCGTGTGTGTTGGTGCTTAAAGTGCTTCACTGACCTGAAATTTAAACTTAAAACATCTCAAGATAAATGAAATAAAAAGAAAATCTAAATTAAAATTGCAAGTGTTTTAAGGGCTTCAGACTGAACATCTCATGGCTCAATGTCTTATGGACTATCCTCCATTGCAGTCACATGCCCCTCGGGTGGCCAACTCCTGTAGTTGGGTTTTTTGTATATATACAAATCAGTATATTCACCGCTGTTCCTCTCCTCAAGATACGGCTGTACACAATGACGCATTCCTTTGTGGCGATATCTGTGTCTCCGTTGATCAGGAATGCCATGTACTCACTGTACATCATTGCTTTATGTCGGGTTTACGTTCAAGCCATTTTTCTTCTGAAGAATTATTTCGGACTTTAACTTAGTGAAGGGAAGTTCTTCTTTTGCAATATGGTAGGCAACGTTAAACTTGATTATCATCTCGGGCTCGTCCGATGATGTGTTTGCTGCTGCCTGCTGCTGAAAGGCAGCGGGGAGAGGGGACACTGAGCAGGTAATGTGTTTCATAGATACGTTGTGCTTTTTCAGCGTTTCAGTTCGAAATGTATTAGAACCAGTCACAAATGCAGTATTTTGCCACACTTTACAGTAAATGCAGTGCATTATATTATCGGCTTTACAGTGTCTTTGTGGAAATGAATGATTTTAAATTGAGACTGGAGACAAGTTGAGTGCATATCCGTTGTAATCGGGAGAAAATTGATAACTTGGATATCAGACTTGGAGATATCAAGTTTGGTTCTGCAATGGACGATCATTGAAAGTTTTGATACATTTTTTTTTTTTCTCCAGTCTGTGTTTAGATAAAAAACTTGTGGCACACTTGTCTGCACACCAAAACTGCTATCAAAAATATATAAATTACTGTCTAAGATGGATGACACAATTTCTTTACCATCCTCAAAATGGGAGGCAGATCTATCCCTCAGTTCTAATTCTAACCATAACTTCTGGCCACAAATATGTTTGAACACCTTCAGAATGACTCGGAATCCTAATTTGCAGCTCATACAATACAAAATCCTTCACAGAACACATTATACAGGACAAAGGATGTTCAGGATGGGTCTAACACACTCAAACATCTGCACACATTGCACATATAACACACCTGATAATTATGCACACACTTTATGGTTTTGTGCGCCTGTCCAGAAGTTTTGGCTTGAGGTCTGTGAGGACCTATCAACATGGCTTAAGTGTAGTATTCCTGCATGCCCCACACTGTGCATACTGGGTGACTTGGACAACATCAACATGGAAATTAACTCCGTACACATGGTCTTCACAGTGCTATGTATCGCAAAGAAAACTATTCTCATGAACTGGAAAGCAAAGAGGAATCTGTGTATTAACCAGTTTAGAAATGTTCTTGTAGATTATATTAGCATGGAAAGAATGTCTGCCTCCTCAAAAGATCAACTGGCTGAATTTCATTCTCTCTGGTCCCCGCTGATTAGCTTTATCACATAGTGGGGGTGGTGTGTTGCTGTCCCGCCGCTCTGGGCGGTCGGTTGTGTGCTGGGGGGGGCTGTGTGGCTTCGGGTTTCTGGTGGTCTCTCGGGTTGCGGGGCCTGGGTTGATCATTGCTGGGGGGGACTGTGTGTCTGGCCTGGTTGGCAGTTTGGGGGACTTGTGGGTGGAGCTGTCATGTCATGTGATGTCCATGATTAATATCACCATCATGCAGACCATGAACACGGTGGCCTCCTAGCTCTCCATATTAGCTTCTTTGTGGTGTTTTTTCTTCTCTCGGGTTTTGTTTTGTTCCGTTTTGGTGTTGAATGTGGCGCTAAACGGCTAACACGTCACTGACGCGGACGGCTGCGGGTGGCGCATCAGTCCCGACTCATGTGCAATGCAGACTGAAACAGCTCCGCTTGGGAAGGACAGTTATCAGAACGAAATTCGAGTAGGACAGTTCTGATAACTGCGTTCTTAGAACTACTCTGTCCGAAAGCGTATATCTCTACGGACCAATCAGAGCTTGCATGTGGCAGTGTTTAAATGGGTCCTGAAGGAAACTCTTGCAAAATAAAAGTTCCGCGTTCAGAAAACTTCCGTACCGTGTGTATTCTGCGTGGAAATGCGCGTACCGAACCGTGACCCCCATACCGTGACGGTTCGGTACGAATACATATACCGTGCCGGCCCTAGCATCAAGGGGAGCTTTACATTCATAAAGCTTCCCTTGGCATAGCAAATGTGTTTAGCATAAAGGGTATTCAGATTACAATTCTGCTGCCATAATGCTGGACAGGACAAGGGTAAAAAAAACAAAAAAACTTGTGGCTTGTTATGGAGCTTTTCAGTGAAGGGTGAAAAATATCTGGAAACATGCGTAGAGGTCAGACTGTTGGGTGTCCGTTCTTTTTTTTCTGTATTCCTTAAACATTCACACTTTTGACAGTTTAACAGGTAACTGCTGGCTCAGCTTGGTTATGCCTTGTGTTTACCCACAGATAAAACAAATGACTAAAACCTGTAACAATGCTCAAGTTTTATTTGGTCCAGCTGTTTTGTGTCCACAAATCGGTTTTCCTTTTTATATCAACAGGTGCAGGAGAGCCTAACTTTGACGGTCTGGATGCAAATCCATACCGTAGTGCAAAGCAGAGGCAGGAGTGGGAGGTCAAAGCCCTGCTTGATAAGATTCAGCCCGAGCTCATCAGCCTTGACCCCACAGAGCTGGGACAAGTCGACAATGCTGCATTTGAGCAGAGGCATCAAGACCGGGTCCAAGCTCTGGTCAGTTTTAAAAAGCATCCTCACAGAAAATGTCATTCACGGTGGAGATCTGCACGTTTTGAACTCGCAGTGGAGAAGCTACTATTCACTCTACTTAAATCATCTTAATCTCTTACAGGGCTTTGACCCTCTTGCCAAAGAAAAATTTGTCCCCAAATTTAAGAAGAAAGGTCGTAGCTCTACTGGTGGTGTCGAAAGGCGCAAGAAGCAAGTGGCTCATGCGGACCAGAGGGTAAGTAGTCCAGAATATGACAAGTTTGATTCCTAATCCTAACGATTACTAAAGAGTCACGTGAGTTTTGATTACCACACAACAAACATGTTTCATTTGAATTCAGCCTGTCTTCATTTTCTTCTGAAGCACGATGTTTCTGCAGTTGTACAGCCCCAACTCCAAAAATGTCATTTAAAACAGAATGAAAACAGCTCATCTCAGGTACCAATATTTTATGCAAAAAAACAAGGAAAACGTCCAGTGTTGAACGTGGGAAATTTTACTAGTTAATAATAAAAACATCAGCTCATCACAAATTGGATTTCTCAGAAAAGTTAAGACGGGGGGTCGGTCGGTGGCGTAGTGGGTTAAGCAGCCGCCCCATGTACAGAGGCTACAGTCCTCGCTGCAGCTGGCCCCGGTTCGAGTCCCGCACCGAGCGGCCCTTTGCTGCATGTCTTCCCCCTCTCTCAGGGGGGCCCCTGCTTCCTGTCTCTCTCCAACTGTCCTATCATTAAAGGCATAAAAAAAGCCCCCCCCAAAAAAAAGTTAAGACGGGAGCGATAGAGGGCTGGAAAAGTCAGAGGTACTCAACAGAAACAGCTGTAGGAAAATGTCTTATTCTGCTAATTGGCAACAGGTCAGTAACATGATTAGAGCACCTTAGAGAGGCAGAGTCTCTGAGAAGTAAAGATGGGCAGAGGTTCAGCAGTCTGCAAAACAAACAAACAAATGTGTCTACAAATTGTGGAGAAATTGTAGAATAATGTTCTTTAACTGATCATTTTTGTAGTGTCCACAGTATCCTTTAGTTTTATTCCTTTGTGTGAATCACTTGGGCTGACTGTACTTTAGACGCTCGTGTTCGTTGTAAAAAGATGGAATGTCCAGAGGATGCGGTTCAAAATAAAGAATGGATTGTGATTGATTTACAACTGATCAAAGAAAAAACTGTAAACAAACTATATCAAGGCTTAAACTAAGACTGTCTGTACGGTCCGCGAGGTCTAAAGACTGTGTGCTTCAGTCAGCCACACCACTAGACTGCAGCACCTTGCTCTTAAGCCCTCTCACCTGCAGGGATCACATAGTCATTAATAAACACACACACCACACGTACCTGTAAACATTGCCAAACTATATTCCAACAAACAAACAAATCTAAATGCAAACTAAGAAATTGGCTCCTACAATTTTGATGATGTTATGTGTTGTAAATGATGGAATATTCAAAGAATCTGGAGAGTTATGAAGGGACACAGACAAAAATCAATACTGGATATTTGTGTGCTTCGGCCCTCGGGTATGAAAACAGTCAGGATTCTGTCCGGGGAATCAGGGCGTGAGCTTAGGAACTCCTCCAGAAATCACTGTGCTATTCTCAAGTGCAAGTTAAAGCTCTATCAACCAAAGAAGAAGCCCCACGCGAACTAGATCTAGTAATGTTGCCGTCTTCTCTGAACCAAAGCTCATTTTAAATGGACTGCTTTAATGACATCTAATTAAATTAACTCAAAGGCCTGCATCTTCAATGGTGTAGAAGTCCATTGGTATTATGGTGTTGTGGAGGAAAAAAAACAGAAGTCATGCATGTCACACAGCACCATACGGGAATCCCCAAAGACAGAAGATTGTTGCACTCCTTTTATGTCTGTTGATAACAATTTTGTGTGTGTGTGTGTGTGTGTGTGTGTGTGTGTGTGTGTGTGTGTCCTGGGTGCATCTTGCACAAACATCTCCTGTTGTTTACCATTAATGCTGAAAATAATATGCACCATGAAACAAAAAACTCCAACAAAGATGACCCAGTACTGTTTAGCAGCTCAAATCCTATATGACAGGGGTCCCCAACCACAAAATCGGGAATTCTTTCATTTCACTCGCTAGATTCTATACTTGGAAACTGCATAGATTGCATTATAGGAGGCCGAATGTGCACGTTTTTTTTTTCAATGATGACTGTCTGTCTGTCATCATATCCTAATTATCCTAATTTGTAAAAGCGTCTGCTAAATGTAATGTCTGTTGAACGTAAAGTACAAAAAAAAAATGAACCCCCGACCGGGCCGCAGGAACAAATTGCAGAACCAAACCGGTCCTTGGTGCTGAAAAGGTTGGGGACCCCTGCTATATGAGTCCCTTTCTCAAGGATCCAGGAACTGGTCTCAGTTCCCAGATGTTTATTGACAGCTGTTAAAAGACGAGCTCAATGCTACATGGGGATGAATATGGCCCCGTCGTTGCTATCAAATTCAAGATGAAGACATATTTCTCATGAATTACTAAAATATCTTACGTTGAGGATTGGTTTTCATTTTTTTACTTGCATATTACACAGTGTCCCACCTTCTCTGGGATTGGGGATGAAGTACAAAAGGAACTAATGGTACACTGAGTCTATAGCAGGTCTTTAGTGTTTTTGTATCCAACTAGTTTTTTCTAGAACACAAATCAAGCCAAGTCCTCAACTGAAAAAAACCTTTTTTCCAGTGAAGCGTAAGGCTGAGAAAAAACGTCTGTTAAGTTTTTCTCCCACAATGTGTGCAGTGCACATCTGATTTCTCGGGTTTTATTCTCCTTGCAGGATGTGATCAAGAAAACTGTAGAGGACAAAGTGAAAATGGAAGAAGAAGAAAAGAAGATGGAGAAGAAGAAGGCAATGCTTTCTAGCCAGAAGTCTGCTCTGGACCGATTCAAAAAATAGAAAAAGACCCTTTGTGCAGCTCAAATGCAGTGACATTCTGTGGGAGTGACCTTTGAACTTTACACAAAAGAAACACTTTTTGGACACGTTAATGCACGGGGGTGACAAAATGCCAGCTGCAGAAGATCCAGATGTTGTGGGCAACCATAGTCTTCTGATGGGAAACGGTTCACACAATCGATGCTAAGTGCAGTTGTTGGTTTGCTCTATTTAATGTCGATAGCCTGAAGCACATCCTGTCGAAATGGGAAGAAAAACACGATGTGCCATAACTAACACTGGTTGTCATCCGAAGTTTTATGATTTGGTTTGTTTTTCATTTGGACCAATAAACACATTTTTCAGAGATCTTTGATTTAGTAAACAAGTTCTTCTTTTCCTTAACTGACTTGTTATGTTTTGAATGAATAAAATGTTCAGCATCAATAGGTCCATGACAACTGCTTTTAATGTCACTGAGCACGAAATACTAGAGCACATGGCGTAGCTTTTAAATAATGAGACAAATGCTGCTGCAATTCAGTTTTAATTAAAAACAAAACTATAATAAATATAAGGTAGAACAAATAATAAGAGGACAACTGAAAAAAACAAAGAAAGAAAGACTCCAACTAAAGGCTGAGGCTAATAGCGCACCTGGAGCTGATAACGTAAGTGGCCGGGTCCTCAGACATTGTGCGGGGGCGGATTATAGTTCTGCGTCTATCGTCTTGACGTGTTGCTTTGCTCTGGTCGCGAACCACTTTTCATGCTATGGTTCTGCAACCTCGGTCTGGCATTTCTCGGGACGCACAGCAGTTTCCCCTCGCGAGAATTTCGGTGGGCGGTGACGAGAACTTCGGCGGCGCCGGCGGAAGTGTTTATCTTTCAAAAAAAAAAAAAAGTGTATGCAAGATATGGATCTGGAGTTGCTCGACATCGAAGAAGAACAGCTTCTTTTATGGGAGTTGGCGAAAATGCAAAGGAGGAAGCCACACAGACAACCGGAAAGGCAAACCGAGGACCAATCACAGCCGCTTTTGTCTGCGCACTTCCAGACAACTTGAGCACCTCAGAGCACTTCCCAACCACCTCAAGGTCCATGTGACAAAGCATCCAGGCTGATGAACAACTCGCCAAACAAATGACCAACTCAGATCAGAGATACGATCCTGTCTTTTTTTCAGATGTTAATAAAATTTGACCCAAAATCATGTGGTTAAAGACAGCATTTAGCCTACCGAACGATTGCAAACCAGAGATCAGTGATTTCATTTTAAAAAAGGGAGAAAAAAAAAGCTAAAGAAATAAAAAAAATTCATCTGATTCGATAGAAAAACAGCAAATGTTATGCTATACGTGCAGAGAAACTACAGCAAGATAAACAAAAGAAGCTCGGCAAGAAATCCGGCTCATATGCTCTGTGAGTGTTGCAAAATGAAGACTGATGATGCATATCGCCTTGGAAACCATGGCCAGAGGGTTGGACCTGAGGTCCGTTTCACGTATGGTTTAGTGAAAACTCTGAGTAGGTTAACCCTGAAATGAGGGAAACCCTGAGTTTTCCGTTTCACAAAGGGAGGTAACTCAACCCCGAGAAAGAGGGGTAACTCTAGCCTGTTTCACAAAGAGAGGTAACTTAACCTCTCGGTCAGTTACCGGAGTAACAGACTCTCTGAACCTAACCTGGTCGGGACCAGGTTTTATTCAAGAAACCTCGAGTTTCTTTCTGTCTCCGCCCTCTTTCAGCCACACACGCCATTTGATTTCCTCATTCATTCAGTCAGCAGAGCGAGTTCTTCTACTTATAGAAGTCCTTTAGGCACAGTAGGAGGCAACTTTTTTCACCAACATGTCCTTCTGACAACGATCCCGTGGATGAAGGTGCAGCATTATTGCGCAGAGAAATAAATATTCGTCGGAGATGGTTATCAGACCGCGCATAGATTTTTGCATTTACAGACAATTATCTTTTTGAGCGGCACCATCAGAATGTGTTGGGACAAAAGAAAAAAAAAGACATAAAAGACAAATAAATATTTGTTTGAATAGGCTTAAAAAAGACATATATAGGCCTATTATATTTTATAAAGGCACTCGTGTCTTGGGGGTGGATTCCCTCAGCCACTTCCCTCGGGTGGTGGCCACCACCCGTTTTACGGGCATCTGCCTTCTTTCTGTTGGCTCAGTAGAAGTCTGTGTTAGTTTAAATAGGCTTAATTATTTAACAGAACATGATATAGATGATGACTCTAAATTGTCCTTCGGAGTGACTGTGAGTGTGTATGGTTGTTTGTCTCGTTTGTCTCTATGTGGCCCTGTGATGGACTGGCGGCCTGTCCAGGGTGTACCCCGCCTCTTGCCCATTAACCGCTGGGATAGGCTCCAGCCCCCCCGCGACCCGACTGACGGATTCAGCGGTGTATAGGTAATGGATGGATGGATGGTATAGATGAGAAGACATAGTTTATGTGTGTGAAAACAGCATTATGTTGGGAATAAAATAACTGCACAGTCAAATAGCCACTTAATATTTACTTTACAGTGTAAAACATGATCAAAATGAGGTACCTCCATGCCGAGGTCTCACCTGTTTGAACAATATTTTTATATTTCATCTTAAACTGCTGCCAAGTGCGCTTCTCCCCCGCGGGATTGCACCTAAATGAAATAAATGAATGGGCTACCATTCAAGCAGTTTCCCTGTAATATTATTGTGATTGCAAAGGACTACATTTAAACTTACACTTTTGCTGCTGCAGCGGTGTTGCACTTATGTCTAAAAACGTATTGAAACTCGCCGTATGAGCGCATTAAGATTTCCAATTCGAGGTTGGTGAAAAACGTAGCCCCTCCTCTTCCCCGTTGCCAATGTGACTCGTCGAATCGGGGCTCCATTGATGCTGGCTTTTTAAAGTTGTGGTGCACGCGCTAAACTCAAGGTGAACTTACTCAGAGTTGATTAACCTCACTCAAATCAGCGTTTCTGGAACCGAAAACTCAGGGTTTTCTATCTCAGAGTAGATCAACTCAGAGATCAGGAATAGACTCAGAGTTGGTTGAACCTGCTACGTGAAACGGACCTCTGGTGGCGGACGCTGGGGCTGGTGGTCGAGGAGTAGGCTCTGGTGATCAGATTATTTAAAAAACATACTATATGGGTTCACAAACTACTTAAAAAAAAAAAAAAAAAAAGTGTTCATTTTAAGAACCACATTACATTACATTACGGTCATTTTGCAGACGCTTTTGACCAAAGCGACTTACAATTAGTGCGTTCAACATCGGTAGGCAAAAGAACTTCAGGTCACAAGAAATCATAAGTGCATTTCCTTCCAAAACCAAACAGCTAAGAGCAAAACTAGTGCTAGAGTAAGTGAGATAAGTCAGGTACCTAGACAGATGGGAAGACAATTTAGAAAACAAAGACAATTTAGGAAACAAATAAGTGCGTAAGGAACTAGGACGGAGCAGGTGATGTCCTAAGAGGGCCAAGAGGGCGGCACCTCTTAGGACATCCATTTCACACTCCATGTGAAGGAAAGAAATATTGTCCCATAATTGTGGATGTATTCTTTAAATGGGCTAAAGCTAAAGCCTTACCTACTGCTACCAATTTTACATGAGACTATTTCTGCAATTGGACAACAGTCGAAAAGTCTGAGATTGGGTTCTCTTTAGAATAAAATATTTTTGGATCAACTCACAAGGAGGAGCTTGTGTTTTGGCACATTCTGTTGTACTTACAACGCTGATAGTGGTAGCCTACTATACACCAGGCCTTAAAAAATATGACCGCTATGCGACTATGGAAAAGTATGGTTCAGATCGATATACTACATACATACTGACAATGATAATGAGAGTTACATCATTTAAAAATGAACATGCATTTTTAATCATTGTGCACTTGTTGGATTCATTTTCTTTTGATCCAGCATAGTACTTTTATTCATATATGTACTCTCTTTACAATCCTAGGAATTTTTTTTATACTTGTTTTATGTTATTTTTACTTTAACAAGGGAGAGATGATGGGAAAATTCATTGTTTGACAAGTTCATTGTGTGAATGTACTCTCTGATGTGAACTGAAACTGTTGCTTAAAAGGATCTGTCTGACACTGTTGCGTTCATTTCCATAGATACTTCCTGATTCAATGTAAACACAAGAAACTTGTGCTAAAGAAAAATAAATAAAAGGATCAGACTCAGTGAATAATTCCCTATAATCCCTATAATATAGATCAGTGAGCAGTGCTGACCAACATGTCATTGGGGTCATCAGGTGGGAACCTCCGAATGTGAATGTACTCTCTGATGTGAACTGAAACTGTTGCTTAAAAGGATCTGTCTGACACTGTTGCGTTCATTTCCATAGATACTTCATGAAAATATACTGGAAATCTAAAATTGATCTGACTGCAAGTGTGCTACAGACAGAACGCTCACGTAATCAGGGACACTCTGATTCTTTGTCTATTACACACACAGGGATAGTCGGGGAATGCTTGCTTATGCATATATGGTGTTTGATGAGCTCATTCTTGGAAGCTTGCCACTATAGCACCGCCTTTTTAAAATTCTACGTTTGTAGAATAAAGAAACTCAGATGAAGACCGTGCTTATTTATTACATAGAACTCTTTAACGTTCATTTGAGAGAAACGTTGTGGAGGAACCCGAAGTGAGGTTTTTAGTGTGAGAAAAGCCACCAACAAATGGTCTAAAACTCCCCTTCGCCTCCAAAATCTTATCAAATGAGACTCGGCCGAAACGTAATAACTTACAAGCACTGCTTAATGCTCTTCTGTTATGCATCTCGACTCAAGTCAGACTACCTGAATAGTTAGGGCTAGGCTGTTAACCATTATATACAGTTAATATAGTTAATTTATAATCTATGAGAATGACACAGACTGATTGTTTCGACATTTTTTAAAAAGCGATGAGTTGGTATTCGGTTGAAAAGGAAAGAGGGAGTTTAACACAATTCACCTGAAATGTTGAGTTGAAAGAAAGCCGACCAGTTTTTGTTTTGATGTGGTTGTTTATTGGTGCTTGGATTTGAATCATACATATATATATTTCCTGAGTGTAAACACACTGACCTCCCCTTCATTATGAGTAGTGTAGCAGATACCCAGACACATCACTGCAAATGTTTCATTTGCACTTTGTTAAACTAAGATGAGGAAGAGGAAGCCGATGACAGAAAAGCAGCTTTCCCTTCCTTTTTTTTCAGAACTGAATAATTAGGTCGCTCTGTATCCTCTTTCAGTTGTCCAGTTAATAGGGTCAGACAGCACAAATCCTGTCCTTATTGTTGCATTACAACACGATTATCCTAATGTGCGTAAGTCCTAATTTGTAGTTATTTTGCTTAAATAATTTTAAAGATAATTAATTGTATCTAACCGAGGTACCGTATATGAATCCTGTGATTTAATATCTATTGCATGGGTTTGTGAAGACATGCATTTAGTAATTTAGGCTACCTACAAAAGTTGAAGTACCTGATGATAGACTGCAAAGATGTTTAACTATATGAGGGTTGCAGCCAATAAATATCAGAAACAGTGTGTCAGAGGGCGTTGTTGCCCTGTGCAATCATCACATAAGCAGCTGTATTTCCTCAAAGGTATAATAGAAGCATGATGTTTGTTCTCTGGTTATAGGTCGCCAGTGTAACTTGCATGATCCTGTAAAACAGGTTAAAGATTAATCTGATCGCTCTCCGTACTACTGGCTGATGATTCTACTTTCTGCGAAACAAAACAAAAACAAGCAAGTTAAATCTATCTGGTGTTTAAAAAAATAAAGCTCTAAAAAATACAGAGATTCTCTCAGTGCACATGGTAGATTCCCACCCATGAAGAGCACTTGTGCTGTTCACAGTACTAAAGCGAGGCACAGTCCCAGTGTGTCCCGCCTGCCTTCGTATTACCTCTCACAAGCCCTGCTCCAGCCCCAGAGCTGTGCCGAGCATCGCCCTGACTTTGCACATCCCCAGAGAGACCCGCTGACTCAGCCAGGAGCAGGGGGGGGAGGAATAAACGTCAGCCCAGTACTGCAGCATCTCCCTGGGTGAGATGTGGTGGATGGACACCATGGCCTGATAGCAGCAGCGTCCGTATGGCACAACTGGCCCACCGGAGAACAGAGAGCAGTGTGAGGGCAGCACTCCCGCTGTCCGGGCACACAGACCTACAAACACATCCTCAGGGGGCAGAGGTGTAGATAATGGTGATACGGAGGCTGCCAGGGCGATTTTGAGCAATGCTGAGCGGGACAGAACGTAGGCTGTCCCGCTACAATAGTCTGGAAAGACGGATGGTGGGTAAGCCCCTGCAGGGAGGTAGTGCTTGCTGCCCGGGTCACGGTCAGGAGCCACGTGGAGATGCACCCTGCCAAGGTAAAGGTCCCCTTGTTCGTAGGGGTTACGGCTTTTGTTCAGGAAGTGTATGAGGGTGTTGGGATTGAAGAGGACATCATCATCCACTTTGGCCATGAAGTGAGCCTGAGGGCAGAACCGTCGGGCCCAGCCCAGCATGGACAGGGTCTTCAGAGTGAGGTTGGAGTAGGTGTCCACAAAACGCCCCTGAATCAGGTCTCCTCTCTCCCGAGCTTCTTCTATCAGGAGCTTACCCAGGCCAGGGTCAGATGCCACACCCACCATGAAGAGGGTCATGACCCGCAGGCCTCTCACCTCCACCTCCCCTCCCCACGTGTCCCTGATGGCTTGGCGTGCCCGCTGATTGGCAGGAGCCGAGGTAACCATGGTGATGAGGTAAGGCTTGGCTCGCTGGCATACGAGCGGACTGGGCATGAGAAGGAACTCCTCGGGTCGGGTGGGAGGAACGCTCTGTGGCGGGATGAAGCCAGCGTGCGTCTCCGACGCTGCGCTCAAGCCCATGGAGGTGACCCATGACTCAATGAAGTCCACAAAAAGCAGAGCGAGCAGGGCCGCGCACACCACCACCGCGCACAGAAAGGGCAAAAACCCGAGCCTACTCCCACGCTTTCCAAATCTTGGCTTGCACAATCCCCGTCCGACCATGGCCATAACCATGACCAACCTCTCCTCTCCCACTGCGCAGCTCTGAAGATCTCTGTAGCTGCTGAAAATGTTCCAGTTTCTCCCTCTTGTCTCCTTCTGTGCCTTCACGCCAAGAAAAGCTCCCCTGTCATCGCGCTCTTTATGCGTCCCCTGACCTCCGAGTCCGGACACCCTCTTTGCAGTAGCAGAGAGCGTCAGTGGGGATGCAGTACAGCATCTGGCAGCCTTGTGTCTTTGCTGCAGCCCACGCGGTGTTGAAAAAGTGTGTGATACGCAGCTGCGGATATGGAGCGATCGATTTGGCAGCCGCCTGAAGCGATGTTTGCCCCGACTTCACTGGAACTGGGAGCGACAGACCGGTCGAGCTGCGACTCAGATGATCATTCTGCCTTCATGTGCAATTAAGCACTCCCTGATGTGACGGCTGTTTACCTCTTTAAAGCTGCGTTTCCCATGACCGTCCTCTGGATAAACTGATGGGACGTCCGACGTATATATATATATATATATATATATATATATATATTTAATGGTGGCATTTGCTCTGCAAATAATACTTATCAAAAAATTGCAATTATAGCCTTAGGTATATTATATAAAAAAAAACATATCCATTTCTGTACTGCGGAAGAATTGTTCCTGGTTATTTCCAAATACATAAATATTATCCAATTATTGCGACATTGTTGCCTTTAAAGGGTAACAATGGCGAAGCACCTTCAGGCTGCAGGGAGATGTTAAAGAACGAGGGCTCTGATGCCTCTGCAATGGAGTCCGTAAAGATAATAAATCAAGTGAACAGACGATCATAGAGAAGATCACAACCAAACCCGGTAAAAGGGAGCTGAAAAAATGTAAATACATTTTTTTCACATTGCTGTTTCATTGCGTAAGCTTTGTCTTGCCCCTTTGTCTTCCTGGAGTCAGCCGTTTCAGACCTGGTGGCTTAGGGCGACACCTGGTGACCATTCAGTGGTAGTGTTTATCGTGTCAAATTATCTCTCTCTTTTTTCTTTTTTGTCACGCACGTTTTTTTTCTCGATTGCTAAAATTGATTTCTAGAAGTTAACAGTTCCAAAGCTCCAAGCAGATGTCCATGAACGTGCGCTCTAACAACCCTGAGGTCAAAACGCTCTGCTGAAAACCACGAAAGATTGCAGAAAAAGCAAACTTTGCCTTCAGACATGACACATGAGACTCCAAAACACAAACACTATAACAAAGTCTCACATACTAGTGGGATGAATTTAAAACAATGCTGTAAAAACCTGGTAAAAAGTTTTTTGGTTTTTTTTGCATGACAAACAATGAAATAGCCTATTCAACAAATGTTTACATCACACTTTTTTCAGATTTTCAAAAAGATTATTATTTTCTCATGCCGTGTTTAGAAATGAATGTGTCTGTACACACTTCATAACCATCAGAGACTTCGACACTCTTGGAAACAGGAAATAAAATTGTATTCTGATGTAAATCGCATAGGTAAATCGTGTCTCTGGTACAGGTGATGTCACACCGTGGTGAGGTTAAGTTGGGTTTTTGTCTCGTTTCATGTATTGTTTCGTCATTTCCTGTTTTATTTTGAAAGATTAACTTCCCTCTCGTTCCAGGTCACTTGCTCTTCCTCTCGTGCTCCAGTCTGATTGTGGTATGAATGATTCCACCTGTTTCCCATCACCCCGGTGTGCTTAAGAGTCTGCGTCTCCCCCTGTCTTGTGCGTTGTATCTGTCTCCGTGTAGTGCATCATTCTAGCGTTTTTGCCAAGCCCGTTTCCGAGTTTCCCGGTGGTATTTATCCTCGTAAGAGTGATTTTTGTTTCCCAGAGTAAGTTTTGATAAAATAGAACCTGTAAGAGTTACAGTGTTAATTTTGTTTATAGCCTTTTTGTTTTCCCTCCTAGGTGGAGTGGCTTTTGTTTGTAAATCTTTCATAGTATATTTCCTCCGATTTTTAGGAGAGGCTCTTTGGTTTTTCCTCCTCAGTAGGAGTGACATTTAGTTAAAAGTAAAGTTTCATGGTCTTTTGTTTTCTCCTCCGCTAGTGGAGTGATTTTGAGTTTGATAATTTTTATAGATATACTTCTCCACTTTTGGAAAGTATATTCTTAGATTAATATTTCATAGCCCATTTAGCTTCTCTCACGAGGAACTGGTTGATCTGCTGTCCTCAAAATAAAAGTCTTGGAATTAAACCTCCTGCATCTGCGTCCTCCATTCTCTGGGTGTGACAGGTGATACACAGGCCAACTATAGAAACTGCTCCCCAGTCTATAATGTGTTATTTTTACAGGATGTCATTCTGGTTCTTTTCTCCACAACCATTTGGGGACCTCCAGAGATTATCTAGAGACTTACCCCCGGTTTGAGAATCACCGCCATATTGTACCTACAGCAATACTTAAAAACCAGTGTACTGTAAAATCGAAATGAAGTAGAATGAAATAAAGCGTAAAAAGAAAACCAAAAGTCACTCCATCACAGCATCCCCTCTCTGTCCTGTCTCCTCGATCTTACCGCCCTTGCTTGTCCTCCTACTTTTCATTTGAGTGTTACGTGATCCATTGTTTCAAAGGTAACTGAACTCGGGCCATTTTATCTACGACATCTTTCGAAAGAATTGGGAAGCAACAATTTTCAAATGGCAAATACAGTCTTTTTCTTTCCACAAAAGAGAAACGGTTGTGATGAAAAAGAGACATTTTCACATTTTGTGAACAATACCAACTCGTCCCCTCTTCTTTTAAGAACCGTCCACAAATGTCTTGGAACTGATGAGACCAGTTGCATGACCTTTAGGAATGTTGCCCCATGAGTGCCTTATAAAGGAGTCCAGCTGCTCAACAGTCCTTGGTCTTCTTTGTTGTATTTTGTGTTTCATGAGCCTCCAAATGTTTTCAAATGTTGAAAGGCCTGAATTGCAGGCAGGCCAGTCCAACACCTGTACTCTTCAAAAGCATTACGTAAAATAATTTTAAAAAAAAGAATTCAATGTGACATTAACATAATGCATAGATCAGCCAATCAGATGGAGCAATGGCTAAAACTCATTGGAAACTTTATTAACTCCCCGAGTACATGAAGGTGATATTGTACTCCCCTAATAAGTCCTTTGCTTATGTTAGACTACACATCAAATAAAGCCAATGTGTGTCAGTATGTTTGTGAATTTGCTCAATTAAAATACAGCCTACAAAAAAAAAGAGAGCCTGCCCTGTGTGGGGTTTCTTTTGTTCAATATTAATCAAGAGGAAAAAGAGGATTTTATGGAACAGTTTATATGTTCTGGTAAAAACACAAAACTGTTGATTGGTGTTTTTTTTCTCACTTTCTAAGTGTAAACCAGTGTCATGTGATGAACAGGCCAAAGTGGAAAGATGCCCCAACGGTCCAGCAATGACATTTATGTACACACATGCTAAAACATGGTCACATGACTACACTGATGCTGAGGAAGCAACGTGACTGCAAGAGGAGCACAGCACCCGTCAACATCCCTACGACGTGGTCTAGGTGCCTGTGAACTTCCTGCCTGTGGCTTAAAATCTTAAAGAAGTTTTGCCTCGTTCTCTGTGACTCAACGTTCTGTATCGTCTATGTTTGATCTTGGCCTGTATGTGTTGATGCAAGCCATTGCTTTAAGAACGGTGGCCCAGTGGAGACCTTTGATGAAATAAGTACAGGTTAAGTGTTTCTTTCTGCGAGTACGTGTCCAATATTTAACAGCTATGAGTATGATCGTTGCAGAGGTGCTGTTAGATTTACATCAAAAACAGCAGTAATTACTAAAAATGTGTCTGTGAAAGATTTATGTTGTAACAAAATTAACAAAGGAAACAGCCCCCCCCAAAAAAAAAATCCACAAGAATCACACATCAACAATTATAATATTCCCAGTGTGTCATTTCAATTTTACAAAGTAGTTTATGAGCTCCTTAGCTTTAGTGCTCTGTTATTTCTGAATACAGAAGACCAACATGCTTCAGTGAACTAATAATGCCTGAATTTGAAGTTTAATCAAACTTTCCCTTGTCCACATTCATTTTCTGACACATAATTTGACAATAAAGTCCCTAGACAGTCAGACATAATGACGTCACTCCTGTCTGGCTCTCGCCGAAAGGGTGGGGGGGTCGGAGGCACGCGGGGACGCGAGAGGTAGGAGGGAGGGAAAAAAAAAACGAACCATCATCAGTGTGCTGGCGGTGCGGGGTCACGAACTATGACCTTTAACAGAAGAAAACCACAACAAATATTTTTTTTTTAAATAGCAGGGCATCTTAAATCCGTGACCGCGGTTTCCCTGAGGTAAGTGTCAGTCCTGGATGGAAAACAGTGAAAGCTCTCTGTGATAGTGGATCATTAACGAGCACAGCTAATCTCCCGGCTAGCTAGTTAGCTAGCCGATGCGGAGCTCCCTTCCTGTCCGTCTACGGCTGCTCGGCATCCGGGAATGAACCGCGGAAAGCTGGGTGCCGTCTAGCTTCTCCAATAGACACCTTAACTGACTGCTAATACTTGACACCGCTGTCAACTTAATTTGTTGTGGTCCCTGCACAGTGGCATGGCTGTTACGATGGAAGACACGGATACATTCGTGTCTTTCTGAGCAGCCCATGTTTTCTTGCGTTTAGCTAGCTGTAATAGCTAACATCGTACAGCTATAGCTTCTGCGGATGAACTCGACCCTTTTACCTTTGCCATCCTGGGGGATAGGAGTGGATGGGAATTAAAATGTCCGTGTTTTATTCACCATCGCTGTATTTTTACATTCACCATCAGAAAATCAATAGCCACACACTTTGCCGTGTAGAAAGAAAATTCCTTTAATATACAACTTATCATAACGTTTGCTGTGTTGTTGGCTGACTGCCAGGATCTCCATTTTGTTCTGCGCTGTGATGTGTTTGGAGCGGAGTCTTTGATTGAAATCTTGCTGGGCCAATCAGTATGCGATATTGAACCGCATACTCCTCCCTTTTGCCAGTGAACCTGCAGAAAATCACAGGTTAATTAATCAATTTTAGATTTGGCTGTCAAATAGGAGTCTTACAGTAATACTAATTAAACAAAGACGACAACAAACAACACAAATGCCAATATGCTTATTTGTGTTCACTTGCAATTTTGATATATGTATACATATATATTGCTTATATTATTGTTATTCTATTTCTATAGTAGTGACATGTTTAGGGGAGATGTCTGCATTGCATTTATTTAACTTCCTCCAAGTGTGCCAGAGTCGAGTTTAGGCAGTAGTTTGGATTAAGTGATTAATCAACAGATTACACTTGAAAAAATTAAAGTGACATTGTCGTGTATTTCTTGATCATATTTAGTTTGAACCTTTAAAGTCACCAACACTGAAGCAAAAATACATGTTTACAGTAGAAAGAAAAAGGAAACGTTCTTCCCAGTACAATTATGGAAAGGATTAATTCATTTTTTTTTTTTAATATGATGCTGTCATTGTAATTTACAATAATGTGACCAAATTTGATCTCTTTCGGACAACTTCTAGTAATCCAGAAGCAGAAACAGTAGATTTATGAAGTGTGTATTCCGCTACTAACCACTTGTCAAAGTAATCCAACCCTACCCTGGTAAGACTGCAAATGCTTTGTGGCATTTACTGTTAAGTTGTCAACTTTGTTGTGCGGTTTGTATATAATACAAAGTAATATTTTTTTATAAAAACGTCCCGTTAAAAATGTTTTGGATTCACTATATTTTATCATGAAACAGTCCAAAAGCTTGGAAGTATTTTGTCTATTGTACTGTGAGAATAGGGAAGAATAGTGATGCAACTATGAATAGTTGCATAGTGATGCAACAGGCCTTTAAAGATATTTTGTGCTGTGATTTTGCTCTTAAAAAAGTAACAACCTATTTCTGTGGCTACTCTATGGCAGTAGTTTACTATTAAGAAATAGAAAAGCAGCTGTGATGTAAGAATTTGTAATGTCAGTAATTCATCTTTTTTCACATTTCAATATTAGGCCACACAGGGTTTTATTAGATGATCGGATGGTCTGTTTATTAAAGCGCTTTGAAGTGCTTTTAGATGACTTTTTTTATGATTTGGAGCTGTATAAATGAAACTGAATTAAATTGAATTGACAGTCCCTCCAATGTCATATCCAAATCAGCTCTGTGACAATTAGGATTATAGATAGGCTTTCATTATAATAGGGAATTAAATGAGCAGAAAAAGTCTAATTGTGAATCACAGTCATTTGTAGGAGGGTTAAATGTCATCTAATTTCTTAATATTGTGGATGTTACAGTCTCTAAATCAGATGCTGGCTCAAAGGACCCATCACTTCTAAAAACACCACAGAGCGACAACGATTCGAAAGAAGATTAAAACAAAGAATGCTCAAGTATCCAAAAACATAACGGAAACGAGCGCCCCACTCAAGACCAACAATAGCAGGAGTAGGCCACAGACCAGCTATGGCTTGGGCTGTCGGGTTTTGGGCCGCGCCTCTAAACTCACAATTGAACAAAATCCTCAAGGAGAGAAATTGCTTTAATGACGGATCAAACTTTTAGGTCTACAGGGTTATTAATGCATCTTTTACGACCCGACAGCACAGTTATGATTGTAAGTATGTGCTGGCCGAATCTTCTGTGACACTTTTGTGGTTGATTGATGTCTTTGGCATCCTTCCAGAACGGACCTCAGTAATGACCTCAAATCATCATGACAACCAACCTGAATCTGCTCTCTCAGCAGAAAGCAGACTCTGAGCACGAGGCAGAGGTGAGTGTGCAGAGGAAGAGTTTAACAGTGTGTAGTTAGTTTGCAGACTTAGTCGTTCAATGAAACCTCTTTCAAACTTTTTCTTTGATACCATGATCCTACTCTCTTCGACTGTATGTTAACCTTAGAGACATACTTCTGTACACAGCTCCCACTTGCAATAAGAAAAAGTGCACAATATGTATAATGATTTCTTTATGCTTGACAGATATTGGCACACTTGTTGACTTAGATAATTTCTGTTAAACCATGTCAGGGTTCGTCCTCTCCGACAGACTCAGCGATGGGTGAGTCTCCACAGCGCTTTCAGGTCATCTCCACTGAGCCTGCGGCAACACCACAGCAAATACAGGTATTTGACATCACCCTCGCGATGTCATCCGTTTTTAGCACCAGCAATGATATTAGTTGATGTTAGCTCATTTGAATATTTATACCATTGTGTTTTCCGCTTGAATCGCACTGTTTTGGTTTTTTTTGTGTCCACATTCCCCTTTCTGTCTGCCTCTTCCATCTCTCACACATTCAGATTGTAACTGACCAGCAGACCGGTCAGAAGATCCAAATAGTGACCGCGATGAACCCGTCCAATGCTCCCAAACAGCAGTTCATCCTCGCCACAGCTGACGGCTCAGGGGCAAGCAAGGTCATCCTGGCCTCACCCGAGAGTCACAACACGAAGCAGCTCATCTTCACTGCTGCAGACAGCCTGATGCCGGGAAGAATACAGGTACAGTTTCCCCGTAACGTCACCCTATAATGCGGAATGTGGCAATGCTGCTGGCAATGTCTTAGTCTGCATATTTTTAGCTGTTAGTCAGGTGTGTTAAAAGCCTTGACGTTTACAACGTGTTACGGGGAAACACAAGTCTAATGGCCTGTGTTTGACATTGCTTTCCAGATTGTCACAGACCCAGTGTCGATGGAACGGTTGCTAGGACAGTCAGGAGATCTAAATCGACCTCAGCCGGTGGAATACTGTGTGGTGTGCGGGGACAAAGCTTCGGGTATTCCACATATGTTCTCTGCATGTACTCTTACGAATGCATCCTGATGTTCAGTTTCTCTTTGTCAGCATGATTGGGACTCTGTGGTTTTATCTGTGCTCAGGGCGTCACTACGGAGCTGTCAGCTGTGAGGGATGTAAAGGTTTCTTCAAGCGCAGTGTGAGGAAGAGTCTAACCTACAGCTGCCGCAGTAAACAGGACTGCGTCATCAACAAGCACCACCGCAACCGCTGCCAGTTCTGTCGGTTGAGGAAATGCCTTAACATGGGGATGAAGACAGAGTGTGAGTTTACAACCAAACTAGGGGAAAAAATGCAGAAATACAGGTCTGTAGAAACACATCACGTGTTTGAGTAGGAATTTATTTATTTCAGTCTCAGATGGTCCTATGTTAAGCAAGAATAGAGAAACAGCTGACTATCAAACTTGTCTTAATACAGTTCTATTAAAAGAAGAGGTGACTGCATTTAGTTTTTATTCCCATCTTACATGGCGCCCCTTCTTTTAAGGCACTTCTGCTGTAATGAATCAATTGTTTAGACAACATTTAATTAGGTTACCCACCCATCTTTACATACTCTTCCAAAGAGAGATCCCTTTAATTGAATAGTTATATCACCAATAACTCCATACATTTGGGAAGCATTATTATTATGATCAATATTATCCTTTCGTAAGCATCGCAGAAATGCAAATAAAGCCTGCTTGCTGTTAATCTTCAGCTGTCCAGAGTGAGAGGAAGCCCATTGATGTAGTGCCCAGAGAGAGGCATGCCAACTGTGCTGCCTCCACCCAAAAGATCTACATTCGCAAGGACCTAAACAGCCCACTTATCGCAACACCAACCTTTATCTCTGATACAGATACAGATGGCTCCAGGTCAGTGGAAAACAGTGCTACAGACAAACATCAGGCGTGAGTCCTTTCGGCTGTACTATTGTCAAGCTGTAATCGATGTGTTGTGTGAGCTTGTTTTTGATCACGCTCGGTGTTATACGCAGATCCAGCCTGCTGGACCAGGGGATGCTGGTTAATATCCAGCAGCCGGTCATCCAGACTGATGGAACTTTGCTGCTGGCAACCGACTCCAAGGTTCGTCTGATCGTCACCTGAACGACTTCTCGCTCTGCTGCTCTCCGTCTCTTTCGTCAACTTTTGATTGTGCTTCTTCTAGCATTTTTTGATAAAATAGTTTAGTGGCTGACTTATGTGATGAAAAACGATCAGCACTGACTCATTTGTCTTCAGATCGATTCTGGGCAGGGAGACTTGGGAACACTAGCCAATGTAGTGACCTCACTGGCCAATCTGAGTGACTCACTCAAAGAAAACCTGAACAATGGTGACGCCTCGGACAGCCAACGGGAGGAACAGTCGGCCAGCGAGATAACACGGTCAGTCATCACCGCTCAAAGTTGACTTAGCATGGCATTAATCATAATGTATTTATAGTCCTATAGACATTTTTGTTTCTTTATTTATTCACATTGTAATTTGCTTGATATAGTTATGTAAGTTATACATACTAGTACAAAAAGAAGGTGTTGGGAGGCAGAAAAAATGTTTCAACCATTTTGTCGTTCCCAGTGTAAAACTGTACAATCTATGTATCCATGTATGAAATGTATCGAGGCTCATGTAACAGAGAATTTAGTTTCAAATGAATTCCATCCAGTGCCTTCGACACTCTGGCCAAAGTCTTCAACCCACCTGACGTAGCAGTTGAACAAAATATGGCCGAGAAGTGTGCCGGTGGAACAACTATCCAGCTGATTGGTCGGGACCAGGAGACGCCCATCATTGAGGTGGAGGGACCCCTGCTCACAGACAGCCATGTGGGTTTCAAGGTCGGTGAAGTCCATTTCTGAAGCTGTTGGGATGGAAGCGATCCCAGGAGAGTTGGAGGCGAGGCTAAATGTTTTATTAAAATGTCCTCACTGTTCTTGGTGAGACCACTCTGCATCATATGCATATGCGCTGTTTTAAAACCGTCTGCAGACACTCTTTTAAAGAACAGATTTTGTTGTTCTTGCCTTTTTTATTTGAGCTTGTTCGAATACAGACAGGAAATGACATTATCGAGGACAATTAAGACTTTCTTCTTTTTCTTTTTAAATAGTTTGCTCCCGTTTCCTCATCCAATGACCTTTCTTTGTCTTTGCTGAAGCTGACCATGCCCACCCCAATGCCCGAGTATCTGAATGTACACTACATATGTGAGTCGGCATCCAGACTCCTCTTCCTCTCCATGCACTGGGCACGATCCATCCCTGCCTTCTCAGCTCTCGGGTGAGAAAGTATTTAAGACGGGAATTATTTTTTTTTCTGCTGTGAAATAACACTGCGACCCAACCTGCCGCCGGTTTACAACATGCCTATCATGGCACTGTGTCTCTCAGTCAGGAGGCAAACACCAGTTTGGTGCGAGCCTGCTGGAATGAGCTGTTCACTCTGGGTCTCGCTCAGTGCGCTCATGTGATGAACCTGTCCACCATCCTCGCTGCCATCATCAACCATCTGCAAAGCAGCATCCAGGATGGTATGGACCAAAGACCTCGTCATCAGTTCACAGTAGGACACACACATAAAAACAGTAGTGAAGAAATGCAACTTTTAGGCTAATAGATTGTAGGCGTTGTTGATTGCAGTTGTTAGCAAGGTCATTTTGAGTTGTGTCATATGACTTTGTTCCTGTGTTGTAGTTGATTGCTCAGAAACATTTCTAAAACATGACAGTACTGACAGTACACAATGAAGTAAGCCATCCATATTGACATGTACATTTGGAAACCCTCTTCTCAGACAAGCTGTCGGGGGAGAGGGTGAAGCAGGTGATGGAGCATATCTGGAAGTTTCAGGAGTTCTGTAACAGCATGACGAGGCTAGAGACGGACAGCTATGAATATGCCTACCTGAAGGCTATTGTGTTGTTCAGCCCTGGTGAGACACAGACTTTCCCTCAAATAATAGTGGACACTGAAACTGTTCGTGGTCAACGGAAAGGTGTAAAACCTGCACCAGAATTTGGCTTTTGGAGTTCAACTGTCGTGTGTTTGACTCATCAGATCATCCGGGTGTGGACAGCAGCGGGCAGATCGAGAAATTCCAGGAGAAAGCGCTGATGGAGCTGCAGGACTATGTGCAGAAAACCTATCCCGATGACACATACAGGTACATTAGCAACATCAATTCACACAATTTATTGCCATTAAGACCATATGACAAGGAATGAAGAAAGAAAGAAAGAAGTTTTCTTCCAGACATGGGAAGAAATTCAGCAAATTGTGACGTTACACTGACATACGTGCACAGTTGTGGTTCAACTGTGAGGTGATAATGTGCAGAGAGAATTCAGTGTCCCAAATGAGGCTTCGTGAAGGGACAGCTTATTCCTCTGAGTGTTCCCAATCCTTCAAATAAACAATGACTTCTTGTAAGATTGTGCAAAACTCTGGAACGAAGCCCATTAAAGCAAGCTGCCTTCCCAGAGGGGAACGTACCTCAGATGGCAAGAAATCCGAATCCAAGTCCCTCCTGAAAGCTTCCTGGAGCTGTGGGAAGGACAGCCCCCCCCCCTCCAAAAAAATTATCTAAGCTTTCCTGTCAAGCTGTTAATTTGGTTGATTATATTTCGGAAGTTTGAATCACCCTTTAATGTTGTTTAAATGTGTGAACGTAATACCTGATTTTATTTTATTTAATCGATAGCTTGTTTTGTTTGTTCTCTCTTTAATTGCCTTGCCAGCAGCTTGTTTTCAGAGTCTGGTTGATAATCATAAAATGGGCTTTTTGAGCGTTTGAGGGCACACTTGTGTTTGAATAAACAGGTGAAAACAAGAAATCGAGATGATTTTGCCATAAATGCGTGTTTTTCTCTTCAGGTTGACGCGCATCCTGACTCGTCTCCCCGCCTTGCGCCTTATGAACCCAAGCATCACAGAGGAGCTCTTCTTCACCGGCTTAATAGGCAACGTCTCTATTGACAGCATCATTCCCTACATCCTCAAGATGGAGACGGCTGAGTATAACAGCCAGGACTCTGACTCAACAGAGTGACATCACTCTCAGCATCCAGAAGTCTCATTTGAAAGTCAGTGAGTCTCCTTTTCAGGAATACCCTTTGGCTCCGGTGGGTTATAGCGATGAACTGCAGCCGCCTCTTGTTTTATATTGATGCATGGTGGGGAACGCTTGGTAGATTAGGATAAGTTGGCTCTGGAAAGCCAGGATGACCTGGAATGTTTTCTGCAGCTGACACAGTCAGTGACTCTGAACTACATGGAAAAAAAAAAAAAAAAAAAGAATCCTCTGCAGCTGTCAGCTCATTTAATCTCTTCATAGCACTTCAGTTTAACAGAGCCGTCTAACATTGTTTTATATTTGTTTAAGCCTTGCCGTGCTCTAACATGATCCCATACATATTGAAATGTTATCTTTTGATGCAGATGTATCAGACAATATCCAGTCCTGAATCTAAGACTCGTATACAGACTGAGAAATCTTACAGAGGAAGTCACCTGTTTAACCCCCATGAGATCAAAGTGAATCCGATTTACTTTCAAGCTGTGAGATGCTTGTTTATACTGGCTTTTGCTAACATGAGCACAGTATAAAGTGACATTTTAAATGACTGTGCTGAAAAACGTTCGGGCTCCAACAAATACTACGTTTTCTAACTATGAAGAAAGAAGAAGAACGGTTACATCAGGTTACAGATCGTATGTTTCCCTGTTTTCTCCGACATCAATTAGAAATTCTTTGATTAAATCTAAATGGGAGTTGGATAGATAGCTTTTGACAGCTGCAGTAGATGTAAGTGAAAAGATAAATGATTTAACACGGTCCTTAAAGTGCATTCAAATAGACTGGCTGTCATTCTGTGTTCCTGCTGCCATTGGCCGAGAGGCATGTCTGATTTCAAAATCAGCCTATTAACGTTTTAATGTGGTACACTTCTATCTAGTTTATAATGAAACTATTACTTATATATTCTGTGCAATCAACTCATCCCCGTTTTTACGTTGTTCCGCTCTCCATCGGTGTCATGGCCACGCTTGCCCCGCCTGCATTTTCTGCGTGCGTTTGTCCACGACGATTATTTCTTTCAAGAAAGAGGATTATTTTTAAAGGTTTGGGCTCAGAAGTCTCGCTTATGCGTAGCTATGCTACTGTTTTGTTTTTGTTTGCATTTGCATTCGGGTGCACATTATTCAGCTTCTGCGGTGTTCAACTGCATTCGGGCTGACTAAAACTTTGCGTTTCATACGTGTTTTTTTCCTATGTTGTGAATACATTTGCTCGTTACTAAGTGTACTTAAAGTACGTTTGGGCAGGTTTCCCTGATTTAAAAAAAAAAAAAGAAACTTAATATTTTGCGGTAAGCCAGCCTCTGGTGCATGGGTGTCTTGAAGACAATATGGAGATATATAAACTGCTCAGAAATAAAACATCCGCAGCAACATGAATGACGAAGATGTAAAAAGGTCAACATGGATTATGTCTTGTAAAATAAGTGTCAGTTGTAATTTGGTTTAAAACCCGAACAGACTGTTTGTAAAGGCACTGGTGTGAAATGCCATTTGTACATGTGATTTCATTAAAATGAGTGCATGTTGTTTTTAAGCAGGGTTTTCTAATCTTGTTGCCGTCTGTCCTAATAAGGAGCCTTGTTATTGTTTTTATAGTGCATTGCTATGCATGAAGAGTCTGCTTAAGCACATTTTATTAAATGCAGTATGAAAAGTGTTGATTTAAATGTGGCTTTAAAATATTTACTACGAGCAGTTTGAGGATATCGGAGCTCCCCCCCTGTTTTCTTACGTGGACTGAGTATATACCCATGGTCAACATTTTATACTGTGTAAATGTACTGTTTTTTTTCTGAGATGTTTGTCTTCGAATATTTAGACTGACAAATTCAAACCACATTCATCTGCCGCTTAAGTTGGATCACATAGTCACAAACCTACATTTCTACCTCACAGATAACAAATCAAATGTATTGATGACTGAGCTCAAGTATCGGCATTCCAGTCTCCGAGGCCTGCTTCTCTGAAGCCACTCATTTTCAACAAAATAAAGAAATATTCATGAAATATCGCACGACTGAAGTTGTTCATGCTCAAAATAGATTAGAATAATGTTACTCTTAGTGACTTAGTCAGAGGATTAGCTTTGACAAATTGGAGTTGATCGGTCTGCCAGAGTTCTTCGACATCAGTGAAGCTTTGCTAAAAATCACGCTACTTTTTCCTTATTGACTGAAAATAGTTTTCTTCGCTAACAATATGTAATACGTGTAATAACACAAATCTCTAAATTATAATGTGCTCATATTGACAATAAAATAATGATTTAAACTCAGATTTAAACTCAGTAAAGGGTCTAATAATTAATAATATCCACGTATTGATGAACAAATCTAAAATTTAGATTAACTGAAGTTTTACTTCCATTCTAGGCAAAGTTTTATTTTTCAAAGAGAAAGATAAGTTGAATGATTTTCCGTCAACTAATTTTTCATGCTTAATCTCTGTTTCAATCAGGTAAACATTCAGGGGGAAAAGGAGGTCATAAATGCGTTCTATTCCCCCCTTAATTAGCGCTAAAATAAGCATTGCGTGTTAGAAGTAAGAAATGCCTGTAAAAACAAACAAGTTTTTCTTTTCCAATTTTTCTTTTGTGATAGATTTCAAATTTAAATGTCGTGTTAACATGTTGCAAAAGAAGCAAATTCTGTCTCGAATCACATTTTGTGAGCCAAATCTTCGAAGAAATATTTTTAAGTAGTTTTTCATGTAATTGTCAGTTGAGCTAACTGGCGCCCCCTGTCGACTCTCAGGCGCTTTACTGACGGGGACGCTTTGTGACGTCCTCAAAACGCGTCCCTTTGGCGTGCGCGATTGGGGCTTCGGGCAAACAAATCAGATATATCAGATGCTATTTTGGGGAATAGAATAAAAGGTTTAAAATGCCTATGAAAGGAAGGTTTCCGATCAGGAGGACCATTGAGTATCTCCAAAAGGGCGACATTATCTTCAAAAACAGAGTGAAGATCATGACGGTGAATTACAACACACACGGAGAGCTCAGCGACGGAGCAAGGTCAGAGCTAACAACAGCACTCGCATACATGTCCAAGTCATTTTTTCTCCCAGACTACATTCAAATAATCCATAGTGCTAAAGCGAACACACAGTATGTTTGCCTACATAGAAGTATGGACACTTTGTACTTTTAATTTGACTGTGTACTAGTTTGAGTAGCCGAAACTACTAATATGTGCTCTCTCTCATGTGTTTTGCAGAAAGTTCGTGTTCTTCAACATTCCTCAGATTCAATACAAAAACCCGTGGGTGCAAGTAATGATGTTTAAAAACATGACACCGTCTCCGTTCTTGAAGTTCTACCTGGGTTCGTAGCCTCGCATGTTGTTTAAAGACGGGGTGTGAGGCCGTCTGTGCAGCCCGCATCAGGCTTGTGCTGACGTCCTCTGCCTTTCTGTACAGATGACGGAGAGCAAGTGCTGGTGGATGTGGAGGGGAAGGACCACAAAAACATTGCACAACACGTTAAGAAGATTTTAGGCAAATCGGGGTAAGTGTGTCCATCATGTTTCGTGTCCCGCTTTCAGCAGCTTCGGGAAACGTTCAGACCCTTTCACTTGTTGTGCAGTTTGCAGTTCTTTAGCTTTGATTTCAGGTGGATAAACATGGAAACATGAAACCCAAATAAAGCCAGAGCTTCTCCGTGATAAGTTTTAGCTCCGGAGACAGAAAACAAACCTGTTCTGGAGGAATAACTGGCCCTAAGAAGTTCTTAACATGCTAGAAGACCTGAAGCTTTATAAACCAACAGCAGTTATTCATTGATATTGTTACCCACCTGATATGGCTGTTGAAGTTCAGGTCTGATAATAATATCTAGATTTCTGGCTTAGATACTTTCTTTGTACTGGGGGGGGGGAGTCCACACCTATCGAGCCCACCTGTTTGTGTATTCATCTAGTTCTCGTTTTATTTCTCCTAACAGAGAAGTGTTACAGGCTGAGGCTCTAGCCAAGATGCAGGCCTCCAACCCTGCCAACTTTGGACCGAAGAAGTACTGCCTGAGGGAGTGCATCTGTGAGGTGGAGGGCCAGGTGCCGTGTCCTGGCACCACACCGCTGCCTAAGGAGATGACGGGCAAATACCGTGCCCGGATGGCAGACTCGCAGGAGTGAGAGGCTCAGGAGGAAAGCGGACTTTTGTAGTTTCCTCTGGACAATATTCTGGTATTCTGATAAAATTATTTTTTTTTAATGCCCACATGAATGGACTGGCACCCTGCTCCAGCCTGCAACAACATACCAACCCATGACCTGGTTATGTTCATTTCTGCACTTACACACTTGCGTTGATTTACACGAGTCAGCGCTAACCCAGAGCTGAATGCTGTCATGTTAACATCCAAATAAAACCCTTAGTTGTGTGGATGTTACTTTGACACCTACAGTATTGTGCAAATGTCTTGAGACAGCCTGCATTTCTTTATAAATTGCCAGGAAAAAACAGTTGCAGTGATTTATTCAAATGTACAAAATGAGTATGTGCGTGTAATAAAGCAAATGAGTTCATAAAGCACAGAGTTGTTACAACTTTGAAGGTCAGCATTTGGTATGAGCATCTATATTTTCGAAACACACCCTGAAACCTCTAAGGCAAGAATGGCTTCTTGACAGCCCCCCTTCCTTGGAGACCATTTCAGGTGAAGCTTCAGTTAATAGTAAAGCTATTAAGTGGATCACAGTGAAGGTTCCCATTTCTTATGGACATCACTTTCAGATACTGTTCATCTGCTTCGCCACGGAAACTGTCCAGTTTCCTTGGATTCATTTTATTTTTTTAAGAACACCCTGCAGAGATCAATTTTCAGTTAATAACTCTTTGGGAATCACTTCATCTGTGCAAAAAAATACCACATCCTGTCCTTAAAACTTGTGTTATCTTTGGCCTATTGTTTTTGAGACAGCTAAAGAAATGGTGCAACATGTGGCGAGTAACAAAGTGCCTGAAGTTACTATTTAAAACACGTTCTTTGCCAAGCTGTCTGTTCTGTGTAGACACAGCACAGGTTCATCCATTGAGTTATTGAGCTATTTGAGCTTGAATGATTTGTCGGTGTTATAAAAAAAAACCCACCCCTCTGAAAATGATCGAGCACAAGGACTGCACTGAAAATAAATGAAAAAGCAGCCAAAGTCCAAAGAAAATTGTGAAAGATCTTCAGAAAGCCAGGAGAGCTTATAGTCCAAGACCACTTTAAAAGATTAGTGGCTGCTTGGAGGCTAAATATAAAGAAATGAGGAGTAGATTAAAACCCGCCCTGTACTCAGCTCAGTCCTTTAAGTTAACAGCGCTCATTGGTGGTTGTAGCCTCTGCCAGCAGACCAATGTTCCCGTACTTTATTGCAATAAAATCTGCTTGGCTAGAACTCAGTGAACTCCCAGTGAAAAGGCATTGTCTCAGCCTCCAAACTATAGATCCAAGCCTGGCCTGAAATGAGCCTGATCCACGGAGCCCAAAGGCTCTGCTTGCCAAAGTCTTAAAGCCAGACTCTTCCAGAGCCCCAGATGTCCAGCGTCCCTGCTCCAGTGGATCAGAGACACTTTGGCAGCATGAGCCGGACCTGTGCAGTTATGGAGTTCTACATTAGTATGAACACAACAAGAAATATCCACGTAATTGATTTTTCTTTATTTAGTGCTGAGACAGAGTTAATCAACGGATGGTTGTGTGTCAAATGTAGTCATTTAGCAGAGATGTTACTGCCATTACTTCTGAAACAAAACACAAACTGCTAATGCATTTAGAGAAGTTTTGCTAAAAGAAAAAGGAAAAAAAAAAAAAAGTCTGCATCTGTTAGTTAAGCAGACAAACCAAACGTGTCTTAGGACAGAAATATGGACAATCTGACAGAAAGCACAATAACAAATTCAGGTGAGGACAGACTTAGCAGCACTGAATAATACTTGCTGGCATCCATGTAGTGTTAGTATACGGTATTTCTGAGAAAAGAGTGTCTAAAATGTTGTTTTGACCCAACAGTCTATTCAACCATCACAAATGCAGATCATTTCTGTACACATTGGGATTTCAGCTGTGTTACATGTCTTACGCTTGATTTTAGTTGCCTGCAATGTTCCTGTGCAAATAGTGTCGAGTAGCTACACGGTGTGTCCCGGGTGAGCTGTTTAAATGAGCTCTGAATGGACTACAGAACAGATAACATGCGTCACATACAAGTCTTGGCTGACGGCACGGAGCCAGTGTGCTTTTTCATTCAACAAGTACGTCCTAACTTGTAAAATAGAGAGAAGAGCGGGAAGACGAGTCCAGCCAACAGCTCGGCATCACACAGACGCATGCAGCTCAAGTGCCACTGTAAACTATTAGGTCCCAACATATAGGGTTGCACAGCAGGACATGGAAAACACTTGTTTACTTGGCTCTCTGTGGAATCTCGACTGCAGGCGTGTCTTTTTGTTTTGTTTTGTTTTTTTCAAACCTATGACCAAGATGAACTGCGATCAAAGCCGTTGATGATACAAATCCAACTTCATTAAGACTTTAAACCTTTCGGAGACATGACGTCACCCCATCGGGGAGAGATTTTTTACATTTGAAGTTTTACAGCAGACACTAAATGACTTGTAGCAAATTCACTTCTGTCGAGGCCGTCGTCTTACAGGTGCGGTACTTTGAATTATGACACACGATTAAAAGTTTAAATGCAATGGCACGAGTGACACGAAAACAAAAACAATGATTCAAATATTAATATCTGTCAATTTGATCAAATTATGAGTTTCCTTCAAACAGCGGGCTGCCCAATAACAGTCAGAGAAGTCCACCCTCAAGATCTCTTGAATTAATGAGTTTTGTTCATGGCCCAGTTAGAATGGTTTAGTCTTCTGTAAATATCAAGTTATAAACGCACTTACAAAACAATACGAATATCCATGGATCAGATTTTGATCATCACCATCTGTCAGTGGAATCAATAGTAATTGAATTGCACTATGGGTAATACTGACGTGTTAGTTTGAAGCTTTTTATTGGGGTTTTTTTTGGAAAGAAGAAGAAGAAAAAGCCACGGTCACATTTTGGCTTTGTTCACCGCTTCTACTGGACTGCAAAAATCATACATCCAGATCGCCACGCGACCACAGCCAGGCTCTAATCAAAGAACCAGCTCACTCAGCTCTCATAAAAATGACATTCTCCTGTCTTCCATTGTTCATGTGTGCACTGTTACCGTACGACTGTGTTAACAGTGCCTGCACGTATGAGTTTTTACTACCAGTGCTTAAAAAATGCTGAGATGGACTCCAGACCAATGCAACACATTGCAGGATGAGTGGTTTAGAAATTTGTGTAAGTTTTGGAAATTTTAATCCAGACTGCTCAGCTCTAATACATAATGAACTGAGGGTGCCTCATTCATTATGTATTAGAGCTGGGTGGGAGGTATGTATTAGCAGACCTCACCAAAACTAACCTCTGTGGGCTCATTAGTCAAGTAAAGTGAGTCAGCCTCGCAGGACTTGGTATGAAGCATGTGATCAGGCGGCATTATGCATCAGTGCTTCTTTTTCTTCTGTTCCTGTAGGGTGTGCTGTAGCTCTCTTAGGTTCTCCGACAGGAGCTCAACCTCGTCGAAGCGCCCGCTGTGCTTTGCATCGAAAATGTAGGCCCTAATGTTATTAATCTGCTGCAGCAGCAGCTCCTCCTCTATCATGTCCACGTCTGGCAACATCTCATCATCGTCGTCCCCGTCAAAGGGGTTGGTCGAGACCTCTGGTGAATTCCCAGAGGCCTCCATGAAAGGGTTACCTGCTTCAGAGTGGTCCTCCTCAAAGGGGTTGCCAGGTTCTGTCTCAGCCTGTTTGTTCTCCTCTGCATCTTCATCAAAGGGGTTGTATTCTTTCTTTCCATTGGTCTCTTCTTTGTGTTCTCTCTTGATGTCCTCAAAGAAGGGATTGGATGGATCTTCCTCGATGGGAGTGGAGTCTTCTTCTTCAAAGGGGTTAAGAGGGGTGCTGCTCCGGCCTTCACCTTCACCACCAGGGGGGGTTACGTGCCCCCCTAAGCTCCTCAGCCTCGGAGGCGACTCCTCCTGCGATGTGAGAGCAGGGAAAGCCCTTAGAGCTGAGGGGCTCTTCTCAGCTGTAGGAGTCAGGACCTCTTCTCCTGTGTCCTCCTCTTCCTGGTAGCCTTCTGTTGGGCTGATATCAAGAGACGGCCCCCAGGTGAAGGAAGGCTGGGTGGAGCTGACAGTGGAGCCCCATTGCTCTCTCTCCTTCTGTTCCCGGGCCTCCAGGCGCTGGAGCTCCCCCTGCTGCAAGTTTTCCTCATTAGCCAGCTTCTGAGAGAGTGCGATGGCCAGACTGGTTTGCTGCTGGTCGTATTCATCCTGCAGCTGACGCAGGTTCTCCTCCAACATGGCAACCTCATCTGTTCTTTGAGCCTCACGAGCCTGACGAAGGAATGACTGAATGTTCTCAATCTGCTGCAAGAGGGGGTCTTCCAGTTCGCTGCGGACATGGACGGAGTCTGCGGAGGGCAACCAACCACCAGCTTTGGTCATACGTGGCGCTCTAGGGGCCTGGGGCAGCTCTCCGTTGGCAGGGGGACGGTTTTTCTCAGACTCTTGCCTCCGCTTTAGAGACTCCTGAGCTGCCTGTTGGGCGGGAAAAATAAAAAATAAAAATAAATAAATGAAGAACAAAGATTTAGAAATTTGTTTTTCCGGTGAAAATGAATCAAAGGTGTGGAAACTAAACTCACCAGTCTCTCTTGTTGGAGTCTCCTCTCTTGTTCCTGTTTTCGCTTTTCTTTCAGCTCTTCATATTTCTCCCTCGTGGGTAAAGACATCAGCCCCAACAGCTTCTCCTGAAACAGCGCGGGCACAAAGAAAAGATTTAGCTCTATAAGGGATGAGGGTACTCGCATTGACGTCACACCTGAGTCAACCAGGCTTACCAAAAAAGGTAAGATTTTTCTCCTGTAAATTCACTTTTTTGTAATCCAATGCACTTGTCTTGGCCGGAGCTTGTCTGGTATAAATGGGATGTTCTACTTTTGTCTTGTGCTGCCTTTTTGTTTTTGTTGTAATGTTGATATAGTACAAGTTCTTTGCCGATACAAGGCAGAATAAGAGTTATTCAGTGAACTTGTTGCTCGACTAAGCAGCATCACATGCGGTCACCCCTCTCTGTAGACACAGAGTTTTAACATGTTTCAAGGGAATTACCAATTATGTTTCTATTTGCTGAAATATCAAAATTATATCAAAATTTCCTTTTTATTTCAGCATATTGTCTGGGTGGATGTTCAACTAACTAAACTGCACAATGTGTACACATTCATGTTTGTGGGCTAGATAATGAGACTTATGCGGCACAGCTGATGGGATTGCTGTTCAAAGCATAGGATTAGGAAGGGAAGCGTAAGGTGCAGCAGCAGACCGCTCTCTTTTGACTGGCTGCATCATTTGCAGTTTCCTACCAAAACTGTATTCTGTCACATTAACGCAAAACGTACAGCCTTTACTTGGGCTCACCTGGACAAATAGTGTGGCTGTGTAGCGGATCATCCTCTGTAGCTGGAGCGCCTTCGGATGCGATGGTGGATCATCTTTAACACCCAGTGTTAAAATCCTTTTACTGAGAAGAAAAGAACTCAATTCAAGCCTTAAGTACGAGCTCTTGTGTTTAATTGTGAAAGCCTCAGACTGACATGTACCTTAGAGCATCGATTAGTTCATAGTATTTCTGAACTTCCAGCCTCAATCCACCAGCAGTGTCAAGATTATAAGTGGTTTCTCCCGCACTATAAAAGTAAGGGATAAAAGCATCTCTCAGATTTGAAAAACAAATCAAATAACACCCGTAAATGTTTAAATAACAACTGAAGTGTTTTTTAATGTGGCATACTTGAGAGACTCAGCCATTCGTATGTACTCTGGAGCCTTTTCATCCACCTTCTCCATGCACATCCTCAGCCTCTAACAGGAAGACATATTTTGAAAACAACAGGAACCCCCCCAAAGAAAAACGGTGAATGGCAGGAAGGACACAGAGTAAACTCCACAGCTAAAAGGGAGCACAGAATTGCCTGCTCCTGTAGTGCCACAAGAATCTTAGTTGTGAGAATGTTAAACCAACCTCGTAAAGTTTCACTATGTCTGGCACATGGTCCTTCTCTTCTAACTTCTGCTGTCTCTTCAGCAGAGTGTCCATACAGTGGTGGCAGCAGCGGATCCTCTCGTCATCCTTTTCCTCCAGCATTGAGGTCACACTGCTCAAGCTGCTGATGCTGCCTCTCCTGGAACCCATCCCGCTGCTTCCGCCTCCTGCTGGGGCAGACTGGGACTGACCAGGGCTTCCAGGTACACACAGCGCCTCACGAGTCCCGTTAAGGAGCTTCTCTGTTAAACGGGGGGGGGGGGGGGGGGGGTAAATATGGCGAAACTTCTCTTCTAATATCTGATCATTTCCTGCACTTCCTGAATGTTGTCAATACATACGGGCCAAAGGTAGAAGGACGAACTCCATGCACCTCCTGCACATGATGGACCCACAGAGGCGACAGTGGTGCCGCCTGTTACGGATGTTAAATTTGTTTCCACAATCAGGACAGAATGGGACGTCCGAATCGTTCACCCACGACACAACAGACTTCTCAATGGCTATAACGAAGGTGAAAACACATCATTTGAACATTTAATCATTTAGATGGACTGTAATCAGAATAAAGAAAAAAAGAAAAGAAAAAAACAAACAAACCTCTGATTTTGGCCGAATCTGAGTTGGTTCTGTCAAACGCTGTCAGCTGAAACATTAATGTTTAAACGGTTAATATTTTCCACCAGTAAGCCCATTTCAGTTTCAGCTTCAGAAACTACAGGAGGAGATTTGGGGTTTGAATGAATCGCTCTTGTAAGCACACCTTTTCCAGCCTGATGATGAGTTTGTTGACTTCAATGACGTAATGATCTATGCGAGCTGCCCTGTGTTTCTTAAAGAAGTCCAGGTGACTTCTAGTTGCTCCTGTGAGAGCAAAGGGAAAGATTTGTTAGATGAATCAAGTAAAAAAGACTTATGTATTTCTTAGGTTCTCTAGTTGCAGTTGCAAACATGGATGCCTTTACTATTACGATGAAAAGAGTTTTTTTTTTACCTAGTTCCTGAGGCTCCCACATGTATGGGTCCACACCACCATAGTAGAAGGACTCATAACTGCCTGTGTCAGGTCTGTCATCTCCATCCCTCTTCAACAGTTTATCTTTGGCTTTCTTTGCTTTCTGAACCAAACCTGAACACAAAACAACATAAGGAAGCAACTATTGTGGTGAAACACATGGAGACTGTTAGAAACTCAAAGGAGAGGGTGTATGTACCCTAATCACAAGAGCGTGCACTAATTTTCATGTTCAATGCCAATCTGAAATCTAAAAGTAGGACAATCTCTATCGGAGCATTCTACACATTACCAAGCATGAGCCCTTTTCTTGTCACATAATCAGTTTTCTACCATATATATTTATTGCTAACCCAACTTGCAAACCATTTGTTCAGTGCCAGCACTGCAGACCCATAATCCACGCTCGTCTTACTCAAACATTTCTAATTTCCTATGACTAAACATGCAAGAGAAGTCTGTCTGATAACAAAAGTGACACTTGACTACATAGAAGCTGTTTTTCTGACTTGACAAAAGATAGTTAATTGCTAATCAGTGATGTGCAGCTTGTGGAGATGTGCAGTAGAAGTGAGAAAAAAAAAGACTTCAAAGAAAGACTTGGTTGCAAACACAAATGCAGTGTCAGCCAAATACAGGCCCTGTGTGAGAGCAAAGTCCGATCTGAATGCCATCCTATAAAAAACAAACAAAAGAAAAACCCATCTTGACACGCTGGAATGATTGGCATTAGCTTCCATTGATAGCATAGTATAATATGAATCATTTCCCCCGCCCAAAATCACCTCAGATGAGTCTTAGTGCTTGCAATCTTTGCTCTTGCACTGAATTGTATAGCGTAGTATCAAAGTTGCGTGGAATCAAACACTGATCCATTCATAGGATCCATTCAAATGGTGGCTGCGGTTTCTTATAAGTTCTGTATCTTTCACAGGAAAATATTACATTATTGTATTTTCCAGGGTTGCGGAGCCCAACACGCTACTTACTTTTGAGCTGTCCTCGAACGTGCCGATCATCCCCCGAGTGTTCCTCTTCATAGTGTCCTTGGAGTTGGTAGAACGACTGAAGGTCCTTCAGGCACAGTGGGCAAAGAAAACCCTCCTTCACTTCACCTGTGCCCTCAAAGGGGGGTGGGTAGCTGGAAGCCATGATGACAGCAGGAGGCTTTGTAGTTTATAAGGAGGTGCAAGGTGGCATGATCCTGCTTCGACCCACATGTCACGGGGTTTGCAACCCACCCCTTATCAGCCCCATAACACCTGGGAAAACACTGAAAAGGACTGAGGTTAAGCTCGACATGCATCGAATCTCAGACTGTAAAATTTTGGAATAACGCTGGTGACAACTTGCCCAACACAGATTTAAAGGTGTGTTTAGGTTGGTGTCTGAATACTAACCCAAACCATAGCTAAATGTAACGACAGAAAGTGGCTACATGTCAGTGCAGCAGTTATTCCAGGAGTGTCTCTGCAATAAACAGCGTCATAGCAATAGCTGACAAACTGTTAGAGAGGCTCGTGAGGTTGCAATACTTGTATCCTCTGACTCACTTATAATTAGCTAAGATTTCTCTTAATGAACACAAATGGTTCAAGTTTGCTTCCATATTTCTATTTCAATCTGCTAAAATCAACCGTTGCCAACAAACTCGTAGTTTCTGTGGCCAACCCGCCCAATCAAAGGAGAGGCTGCTTACGTGTTCAAATATGACATGTGAGGTCTGAAAACTCACGGGGTTATCTAAGGTAAAGAGAAAGACGTCCTATTTTTATTCAGAATTGTCTTAAACTTCTATCACCGTCATTCTGAACAGAGACGGTAACGTTAGCTGGAAAATGCTAACAGCAGGTCTCGGTATCTTTAGCCATTGTTTCGTCCGTCTCGCAGCTCAAAGCGGGAAATGAAAAAAAATACAAAAACGTTTAACTTCACATAACCACACACATACCCACCAGTCAGCGCGATGGACCGTTTATAGACACAAACGTATACGACAATAACTGTGTTGTTGACAGTTTGTATTTTCCTTGACAGCTCGACAACACCAGCTGCAGCAGCAGCGGCAGCAGTGGCCCTACCTGGTCATGTGATTAGCCTCTCGTCACTAAGGGAACTGAGGAGGGACAAACGGCAGGAAACAAACGCGCGATCTACTTCTCCCTCTCCTTAGATGAAACAGTCTTTCATTTCTGATGGAAAAATAAGAACCATCCCACGTGTTGTCATGGACACGTATAAAAACGGAGGCCTCTGTTTTTTTATTTTGGAAAAAACATTTAATAATCTTCAATTGTTCATTGTTCAATGTCATTTTTCTTATTTTTTTGAGTACATAGGTACTCTAAAATAGAAAAAAGGGGGGAAAAAAACCCTCATATTTTTTATACTGAAGAATATTGTCTGAATTAATTAACTAAGTAAATACAATAAATGCTATTGGGATTTTAATTAGCCATCAGGAATTTGATAAACATTTTCAGTTACCTCCAAATCTCAGACAAAACACCACTGTTTTTTATGCCATTCCAGTCATCATAATCATCATCAGTATTCTTCTTTTACTTGTTGAGTTTAACCTGCCATTGACTCGTTTATAGTATAGGCCATTAGAATTTCTGTGCAACAAAGTTAATAATTTCTCAGCGTGAGAAATGCCATGTGTGGCGTGTGAACTTGTTGAAATGCGTGTGTCTCACACTCATTGCGTGAGACTTGAGAGCCCTGATTAGCAGTTAGCAAATAAATCATTGCATTACCATCCCCAACTGGTATCAAAGTAGTTTGCTCTAAGATGCTGAAATAAGCACTCCTTCTTTTTATAAAATATGAATCAAATCTGCCTCATTTCTCCAACAATGTAACAAACACAGCAGTCACACCTGCCTGTGTTGTTTCTTTGCTCCTGTTTTAAGCATCTTATATCTCTCACTTTCCTTGTACTCTGTAAAACCATCTCTTTGTCCCTTCTTTCTCCCAGTGCCTTTGCCACCTTCCTCTTAGTCTCTGCTTAATTGTTTCATCTAGTTTTCCAATTCAGAGCTCCTTCTCCATGTATTGCCCGCCCCCAACCAGCCGAGGCAGATGGCCGCCCTCCCTGGGTATCGTTCTGCTCCAGGTCTCTTCCTGTTAAAAGGGAGTGTTCTTCCCAACTGTTGCCCGCTGCAGCATGCATCAAAATGAACACTAATGCCCTGCGTTGGTTCCTTTGACCGGTCAACTTTTTAAAGAATTGGCATCTTATTGAACTGTATCGAATTGAATTGGATTTAACTGAAGGTTAATGGAATTTAACTGGTTTGGTAAAAAAGAAAGAGAGACAGTTTTCTTTTAAAAATTGTATTTAGTGTTAAAGGCTTGTATTTCCTCATTCATTCTTTCCTGGTTTTCAACAGTTCCCACATTAATTTACAATCTTGATTTTTTTTGTTTGTCTTTGTTTTGCCAGATTAAAAAAATAAATAAGCCCATTTCCCCCCTGATCTTCCATCCAGTGAGCCCTTGATTGTTTCAATTGTCCATTTGCTCTGATCATGTGTTCATGTACATGTTGCCCAGTTGTGATTGGAAATGATTGATTTTAATATGTTCATCTGATTTTAATTCATACAGAACATAAACCTGATAAAACAACAAAAGCTGATACCCCCTCCCAAAAAAAACGTCTTTAAATACTATCTAAATGTTTACTCATCCAATTACGGTCTGCCTTTCATTGAAATTGAACTTTTCTTGCTTGCATAAAAAAAAAAGACAGTTCCCTCTCTTTTGCCGTTTGATTAATTTCTTTATAGAATTCCCAATTCTCTTAAGAGGATAATTGAATTTCCACTTGGGATAGAGACGTTAGAGTCAAAGTGTTAGAGTCAAAGAAAAATCAAAGGAGATTACATAATAAGTCAAGAGAGAGGCTGAAATTTCAGCAAAAGATACATAATTTACAAAATCATGTGAAGCGAGGCAGTGGTCTATCCTTCAGCGCAAGCCATTAGTGGATGTATTAAACCAAGGACATCATAGTGAACTTTTTTAAAAAGAAATCCTGCAATACTCCGTCAAACAGAGTTTTAAGAGCAGATATTTACAGTTTCATGACAAGTCACGACAGTGACCCGTTGATGCACAATTGTCGAACCTAAGATCAGACTTGAAAATGAAACGTCCTCACAACGAGATTGTGTTTGTCCTGTAAGAAACTGTGTTGAAATGGATGAGTCAACATGTTTGTCATGAATTGGCAAACGTTTCTGTTCCGCAAAGTTTCCCTACTGAAGAAAACAGTGCTCCACTAGTTTGTTCCCCTCATCTCTAAAGAAGAAAAGGATAGTTAGCCCTCTGCTCCTAACAAAAACGAGAAGTGGCTTTATGCTCTACATCATCTTTCAAGCTCCTCGACATTTCAACACCTGATAAAAGCTCTGCTTGATAAGAAATATGAATCATCTTAAATTTGGCCTCTCACCTCATGGCAGCTAGGATAGGCAAACCAGAATAGGATGAAGTGGTTATGAAAAATGATTGAATGAATGACTTTATCTTGAACTTCATGGTAGCAACATGCCTCAAAAAGCTGGAAAAACAAGTGATATTAAGAAAAAACAGCTGATGGAACAAGTTGCAGCTTATCATGTTAATTGGTGACAGGTGAGTGATATGAATGGGTATAAAAAAAGAGCAGCTTAAAGAGGCAGAGTCTTTCAGAAGTAACTGGACAGATGTTCAGTAGTTTGCAAAGAACTGTGTCTACAAATTCTGGAGCAATATCAGAATAATGTTCCTCACCATAAAATTGTAAAGACTTTGAACATCCCATCTTCTACAGCACATATCATCAAAATATTCAGAGAATCTGGAGACCTCGCTGTGCTCAAGGGACATGGGCGAATATCACGACTGGATTTCCGTGATCTTCGGTTCTAAGGAACAGTTCCAGAAATCATTGTCTGAAAACACAGTTAAAAGTGCCATCTTCAGATGCAGATTAAATTGCCATTGTGCAAAGAAGAAGACATATCTGAACATGATCCAGAAATGCTGTCAGGTATACGCAGTAGGTCTCCATTAAGTCTTCTCTGGGCTAAAGCTTATTTAAAATAGACTGAGGCAAAGTGAAGAACTGTTCTGCGCTCAGGGGAATCAAGCAGAGGGATTTGTCTGACCACAGAACGTTCTCTGGACTCAAGAGGAGAGGGACCATTCAGCTTGTTATCAGAACTCAGTTCAAAAGCCAGCATCTCTGATGGTATGAGAGTTCATTAGTGCCGATGAAACTGCCAGCTTGCACATCTGGAAAGGCACCATCAATGCTGAAAGGTATATACAGGTTTTAGGGCAACGTATGCTCCCGTCCAGATAATGTGGATAAAATATGCGACCTATGTTTATGCGACCTGCAAATTATTATATTCTATTTCTACATTTACACAACCTTCCAACTTTGGAATTGGGGCTGTAATTATAATTGTCCTTGGTGTGTTGTTGGAGGTACCAGCAGTGCCCTTTACATCAAGGTGGTGAATAGTTTCTTTCAGTCGGTCCGCAGACATCAACACAACACTTTATACAACTAAACTGAATATACCAGTTACAAAATCTCTTGTGTCTTCCGATTCTTTTTCTTTGTTTGGGACCACCAGTGGCACTTGGAAATAGTACTACTCTTTCCATGTAGCACCTAATTGTAAGATAACGGTGCTCCGTCTCCAAAAGAGATGGCGAAGCTTCTCTTAATGAACACACCATGAATAACAATGTTAAGTTGGTTTCATGTCGCCCACACCAACCAGCCCAGTGCTGTGAACATCAACTGTTATTTACACGATCAGCTGCTAGTGAGGAGAGGTGTCATGTGACAGCCATGTCCTCTGGTCCTTTACCTGATATGTAACGCCATATCAGCAATGACTGTGGAAATATGCTTGTTATCTTTCAGGAGTCATCTGTATATGTTCCACTGGACCTTCACTGAACACAAGTTCCGGCATGATTTCCCTGCCAAATGCAGGTTGGTGATTCATCGCTGAACATCCCTTTCATCCAATCATCCACAGTCCATGGCTGCTTCTCTTTGGCCCACTGTAACTTATTTTCCTCTGTAGGTGTTAGGTGATGGTTTATATTTGGCTTTTCTGGACTTAAGTCAAATTTTAGACACTGGTAACTGGCAAAATATTTTAGGCAAAATATTTTGCCTAAAATATTTTGCCACACTTTGAGTTGAATTACCTTATTGAGGGGGTTAAATAATTTATCCAATAACTGAAAGCTCTCCCTTTGGTGCCATGTTGCAGTCAGTCAGCCAGCTGTAGAAGCTGCCTAAAATCTTCAAAAATGCTTTTGAAACTGTAGGCTAATTTGAATATTTAGACAGCAAGTTTTTCTTCTAGAAATACAAATGACAATATATACATATTTCTTTTAAAACACAACTCAATGACCACCCTCATTCACTTAAGTTTGTCTGTGGGGGTGTACATTTCACTCTTTCTCACAGATACAATGGAAACAAATAGAGCCAGAGTAGCACAGTATTGGCAGAAACCTTTTTTGCATTTCTGTCACTTTTGGTGCTTCTCATGTAGTTTTGAATAGTTTGTGATTTTTTTTTTTTTTTTGTGATATTTACTCACCCTACCTCTAATCTAGCCTTTATTTTACCTGCTTTATTTTACAGCTCGTTAGGTATATACTCCAAAGATCTCTACTTGAGTTGCAATGTGAGCAACACCGCGAAACATCATTAGGGTCTCCATCTCTAGCTCTGATGCTTGATAACTAGTTTGCATATTGATCAGGCCCACGTGTAGCAGCTCTGGTGGAACGTGCCCATCACACAGGGCAGTGGATACCTGACACTATCAACTATAGATTGCATTAATCATGCTGGGACACCGCAGGGTGATCACTCTGTCGGACCACAGACGTTGGGGTTGAATCAACAGTTTGCAGCTTAAGCAAATATACATTTTTTTTACCACCGCCTTTTCATGTCCAATAAAAAAAAAATCACTGCTTGACTTGGAAGGCAAAGGCAGCCGTCAATTTACAACACTATTCTTCATGATCTGTGACGTGATGCAGAAAAATAATCAGTGACACACGTGATTTGCTGTGGCATCCTTTATATTTACACAAGTAGAAAATAATAAAACACAAATCAATCAATGAAGGGATTCCCTTGCTGTAAACGCAGCCATTGTTATTATATCTTAACTCAGGCATGTACAACGCTGACAAGCGTGTGTTGCCTCACAGAGGCAACATAGCTGAAGCCAGTAGTCTAATGCTTTAATCCCAAGATCTGTGTAAGCAGAAGTAATCTAATAAACAGAACAAATATTATTATCGTTCTAGAATGATAAATAATTGATCATCGTATGGCACAAACTGTTCTGAAAACCGTATGTACCTACAGCAAATTTGAGAGTTTGGAAGAAAAGTATACGCAAGCGCCCAAAATATATCAGATAAATACTTTGCTTTAATAATACAGTGACTATCTACCGAAGAAAAATAGCTCAAAAGCTTAAATGATCGAATTACTTTTACATCTTTCATAATTCATAATGATCACTTAATTTATACATTTATTTCTTTACGACAAAGCAGATTTGTTGACCCTACTCTCCTTCCACTAAATCCTCCTCCGGTGCAAACCTTTTACCCGGGTGCTGTCTCTTCTCTTCATCATGGCTCTTGTTAATGTTGTCCAAAAAGTCGAGCAGGAAGCTGGTCTTACTGCAGCTCTCAGAGTCCAAAACATCACACGGACTGTTTGTGCCAAATTCCGTGCTCGAGTTTTCCAAAAACCGTTTTCCTGGGTGCTGACGCTTTTCCAATTCTGGGAGGTCTTCCTCTTCATAAGCATCCCAGTCCCCTTCGCCGTCCTCATCCGAGGTATGGCGCTTACCTGGGTGTTGGCGTTTGCTGTGCAGCACCAGGTAACGCTTGCCTGGGTGCTGTCGTTTGGAAAGTTCACTTAGCAGAATAAAGGGGCTGTCAGAAATGTGTCCCGTCTGGGAGCGCTTTCCCGGATGCTGCCTTTTCTGGAGCCCCATGAACGTGTGCATTTCATCTTCGCGCTTGCCTGGGTGCTGTCTCTTTTGCACATCCAAGTCCAAGTCATCTTCGTCCTCTTCTCTCCTGCCGGGATGTTGCCTCTTCTCCAAATCATTGATATATCTCTTACCGGGATGCTGTCTTTTTGTCACCCATTCTGGCTGAGGGAAGAACCCATCTGGAAAAAAAGAAAAAGAAAAACGGGAAGGGGGAAGGGGGAAACTTATTTATTATTTATTTATCAGCCATCGAGACTACTTTAATTATCACCATGGAGCGAAATGTGTTTACAGCTCGTTTACCGCGTGCGTACATTGCGCACGAAGTGGCACGAAGTGATCCATAGCCTATTTCTTAAATTGTATCAATAGGCCTATACTGAAAGATGATTCTCTTACTTTCCACTACTTTTCTGAAAACGACATTTGAACATTATTTTTTCGAGTATTAAGCACAAAATACTGAGAATGTGTTGCCGCTTCTAGATCAAAACAGTCCACAGAAATACATCAGGTATCAGTGTCATGTAGTGGGAAATAATAAAGATAAGGATGATAATAATAAAAACGACTTTTAAAACATATATAAGAATTGTATGGCACCACTCTGCTTCAAAGTCATACATTGTTTCTTTTTTGCTTGAAATATATCCAGATCCTTTAGTTTTACGCACCGTTTCTGCCGTCTTCTTCCTGCAGCTTTTTGAGAATGGATCGTAACAGGAGACTTTCTGCTCTCTGTAATATGATGTCGTCTATGGTGGTCCTTCGGTCCGTCCCTTCCTCAGCGGAGATGCCTTGTCCATCAGACACCGTCAATTTGCAGATCGCGAGAGAAGCCAGGAAGAGAAGGCTTGCCGACTTCATGGTAATCTATTTTGTTCGTCTGCTATAGGAGATTAATGTAAGAGTAACATAATTAATGAAGGGGAACTGATTTTAAGTTCAACATTTGGACCAGAAATCTGGTTTTAGAAAAATAGAATATTAGAAGATCATATAGCCTATCTAGTCCAAATGACAAATTGTATGAAATCGTGAAGAGTAATTTTAATAAAGCTAGTGTCCAAAAACACGAGAGACGACAGCATCTCTTAAAACGATCTTTAAACAAGATTAATACAGTTTGAAACGGTCGAAATTATGTATAAAATAAAAAGAAAGAAAAACCCACACACAACGAAAACTAGAAACTCCAACCCAGTATACATAACCTATTTTGATTCCAGGGGTTCTGAAATGCGCCTTACTTACCTGAGAAGTATCCAAACTCTGGTCGTCCCCAGCCTCTGGCGTAACCGGTTCTGGCAATGGTTGCTCTCAGCTTCTCTCAGCGGTTGGTGACCCTTAAGGTTGAGTGTAGAGGTATGACAAGAAAGCTTCTCGGCTCTGCATTTATACTTCCCGGGCATTGTCGTCATACTAACGCTGGAGTAATTTTTCAGGATCCCTCTTCCCCCCATTGATGTCACCAAGTCGTGCGCAACTGTATGTGGTGAATGATCGTCCAACAGGGGCCGCAGCCCAATTTGTCATTTGAAAAACAAATTGAGAGTAAGATAGACACCAGCTCTCAACTTCATTGGTTAATATAGGTTCAGTCTTAAAGATTCTTACATTTAGAAGATATTTATGCAAGTTTTTGATTTACTCTCTTTACACGAATCCTTTCATTTTATATATATATAGCTACATAGTGTCTCTTTGTATCAGACTTTCATATTTTCATCGCTGTTTAGATCTCAGTAGACGACACGAATTGTCCGAGTTCCTTCAATAATCTGATGGTCTTCTTGTGGGGGCAGTAAGTGCTGCAGTGAGAGAGAGAGGCTATTCATATTTTCCAACCTTACCCCAAAGTCACAGCACACATGAGGGAGAGCTGAACCCATCTGGCCGGGTCTTCAAATTTTACATGGGTTAGTGGAAGCAAGTGCTGCTGATTAGAGCAACCAGGACAGACGAAATGTGATAAGACAAGTTTGACAAGTGACAAAGACAAGTGTTTTCCCCCTTCTTATACCACCAGTATAAAAACAAAATGGACCGTTTGCGAATGTATGAAACAATTTTTATGAATACAGAACTAATACGTAGACAGTATCTGCTCATTTTGGATGTTGTGCCAACAAAACGTGTCAAAGAAATCAGGTCAGAGGCAACATAAGACTAGGAAAGGGGTGCAATGGTTAAAAAAATTTGACAAGGTGGGGGATTTCTGTAAAATTAGGTTTGGCGTGGGCCTAAAGGTGTGATTGGATATGCAAAGATACATAAATGCCGAGTCCCTCTGAAGTAAAGATGGGGCAGGTTTCCCCACTTTCTAATAGACTGTGTTCCAATAGTTAAACAGCTCCAGTATTTCTGTGGCTGAAGAAAGCTGTGCAAAAGAGCAAACTGAAATATGACTGTAGGATTCCCGTAACATATAGTCATATATGACATATATGACTATATGTTACGGGGAACATTTAACATATAATGTGAAGTGTTGTTTTAAACCAGTTTTCAAGCAGTTTTTCGTTCTATTATCACAGAGATTGGAGAAGTATGTGAAAGTGTACAGAGGATTTGTCAATTATGGACAACTATTCTGTTCAGGTGAAGCCTGTGAGTATCAGCCTAGGAAAATACTGTGATGTAAACACACAGATATTGTCAGACAAGTGACTGATGCGTCCCCACAATTGCCCAAAGAGTTGGCCAAGTCCCACCAAGAACCAACAACAGCTAGAAGTTGTCAGAAAGTCTGATGTTAGATGTTCTAAGCTGGTCTTGGTTACGTTTGTGCTTTTATTTTTTTGCAGACAGTTGTTACTATGAAGTTTCAATTTGTTGATGGCAAGGATTTGACAAAGACTGAGGAAAACCAGGGAACTTTAATAGAGGGGGAGAGTGATTGGTGAATGAGAATAGCTGAGGAACACTGAGGAAACTATGTGTGAGAATGTGAAACTAGAAAACAAAAACAGGACAAAAACAAGGCAGGACCTAAACTAAACATGAAAGTAGCTGAAACATCTACCTAAAGAGTATAGAATTAAGCAAACAACCAATAACTCAAGAATACAAATCAACTCAGCATACCTAAAAACCAACTAAGAGCAAGAAGAGAGAGCAACCAAAAGGTAATCAAAGCACAAATAAAGACTAAACATTTTAAATCCTAATGACATTCACTGACTAAAGGATAGACAAGAAATGGAATAGAAACACAAAGAACCCAAGACATGAGAACACAAAACCAAAGTCCAAAAAAATCCAGATCCCATGATAGGTATAAGATATAAATCAAACAGAAAACAACGATTTGCAAAGCTCACAGACAAATATTTCAAAATAAAACACTGAAAACACATCATCCATCAGTGTTGGTAGGCCAGTCCAGGCTCTTCTACTCCAAAGCCATGCTGCCGTAATAGTATGTGGTTTCGCTTTGTCTTGCTGAAATATGCAAGGTCTTCATGCCATCCGGATGGGACAAATAGTGCTCTTAAACCTGGATATACCTTTCATCATTGATGAACCTTTTCACGTCTTTTTGACCAGATTCTCAGAACTTTTCATTATATCATAGGCTGTAGATGATAGAATATTCCATCTTTGAAATTTTAAATTGTGTATCCTTATTCTGACTTTGTTCCACAATCAGCAGATAGTTTTTTTTGCAGATCGCTCAGCCTCGGTCCATCTTAACTTGTGAGAACTTTGCTTCTCTAAGATGTTGTTTTTATCCCAACTCTTTTGGAAGTTGGTTGAAGATAGGCCTCATATTTGGATCAACATTTCACATGAAACTGTCTGTCCATTATGTACTTCACTCTATGGAAAAACTCTTGTAGTAACAAGCAGTCAGTGCTGAATACCAATGTGAATTGAAATGACTGTGTAATGCTTTAATTACATGCTATCAATGTGCTGTCACATCCAATAAATCAAGTTAAAAAATATCAAATATCATCAAATATCAAATATCATTCTGTTTGTTGTGTAAATGATCTTTATTGAAAGGTCATACTGACCTATAAATATGAGGAAAACAGTGCAGGTTTTTTATTTTTTCTAACATGTTAAATGATATTAGTTTAAAAAAAAAAAACAAGCTAACAGAGTACTTTTTCAAAAGAAGTTTAAAAAGCATTGTGTCAAACGGCACCAGCCTCTGAAACTTGGTGAGGGAGGAAATATTTTATCCCTTGAGCTAAAAGACCAACCTCTGTAAGGTAGTGAGTTTGTTCTGGCTCAAACGAACACAGAAAGTGACAGTGGTACAATTAAAACCCGTCTGATCTGTGTGGGCATACTCCTCACTCCTGCCACGTGGGTCGCCTCCCTCCTATTAGATCAAGTGTGTAAGGGTATGCTCAAAGGAACCAATTAATAGCTCAACAGATTGTGTTGTTGGATTTTAAGCAGTATGAAAGGCCCACGTGTGCTTTGGTGGGTGAAAGTCTGGTGATTCTACAGGATCTGTTGGGTGAACGTGGCGTCCTTGTAGCAAAGATGTAGAACAATAAAAGCAGATGGAGTGATTGCTGCAGGTTTAGCAGCAATTAGGCTTCTTCTTTTATAACTGTAAAGCTGTAATTAAAACACAGCTTCTTTCGCTTTATTGACTCATTTTCCACAAGAAAGCTTGCTATTATGGTCTTTCAGTGCAGGGAACTCTGAACAACTGATATTGGTCAGCATATATTGAGGAAGAGGATAGGTTAAGTGTACACTATGTGCAGTAGGAGAAAATAATAAGAGTCATTAGCTTTTCTTCTCTATCTTTTCCAGCTGATGTTGAAATATATTCACAATCATGGTGAATTACTCCAGTGTACGAAGAAGCTTTCTGCCAAGCATAGGCTGTGCTGCATGTCTATAACTTTGCAATGATCAAAAGCATTGACCATCCATCCATCCATTTTCTATACCCGTCTAATTCAATTCAGAGTCGGTGGGGACTGGAGCCTATCCCAGCTGCCATTGGGCGGGAGGCGGGGTACACCGTGTACGGGTCCCCAGTCCACTGAGGCATTTACCATGAGGCGATATGAAGGTAAAGTCTCTATAGCTGTAAGTCTGGGGTTTGACTACCATCACAGTGGTGGCCATGGTAACCTGTTCTGCAAAAAACTTCAGATTCCGTGTCTGTAGCTCAAAGCTGTGGAATCATAAGTCGGCCTCATTTATCACATCTTCTGAGTGAAGCATAACTTCTTTTTCAGACTAAAAGATGTGACTCTCTTATTACCTGTGCCCCACAGCTCAATTCCACCCATTTTCATAGACAATAAAAAAAGACTAATGATGTGTTTACTGTTACTTCCATATGAACTTTAAAGAAAAATCTTTCCCTTTTTGTTTCTTGTTGGTAGCACTGGTTAGCAGTGTCATTAACAGTTGCCATGGGAACACTATGCAGCAGCTTCTCCTGACTGTTGCCGTGGACTCTTGTTAGCGTATCAGTCAAGTAGATGACTTTTTAAGAATAAATCCTTCTTTACTTTTGTGAAACATTTAGGTATAGATGCTAATATACTTTATAATACAAGTCTAGCTTATTTCAGAAAACATGTGATGCTGTGTTGAATGTAAATAAAAATGTATTTTATAAACTTTATGATTTGGAAATCCTATTTGATTATTTGATTGAAAATGGTAAACTTTTCCCTTATTTTGCCTGAAAAATAATTTTTCAGCAAAGTTTTCCACTTCATCTGAGTCCGTCTTAAATAAACTCAAACAGAGTGTAGGTTGGGGGTGTTTCTGGATCTTATTCACATTTTCTACGGTTAATTCTTGATTTGTATAAGTAGTTGGAGCATTGAAATGTGTTTACTGACAATAAGTCTGGAAGCTTGTAGGGCTTTCAGTATCACCTTTCTCCTTGTGTGAGGGTTTATTTAGTGACGGAAGTCCATGATGGTCAGTCTCACCTGAATGTTCTGGAACTCGACTGGCTTCCACATTTGTTCTCTGGTTAGATTACCGATGCTCCACTTAATTTGCAAGTGGCATTTAGTTATCTAATGAAATATTACGGTTTAAAATATTGTACTTGGAACCTTGGTAGTCATTTTGCAAGGTAGTTTCAACCAATAAGGTCCAACGATGGCAGCTGAGTTTTAGGTGTGATGAAGGAAAACAATGACAATTCCTAAACAGCTTGGCATAAATGTTGTTATAACATCAGCTGCATCAGAACATTAGAATAGAAATAAGCTTTTCTTTTTTGAATATTTGCTTTTTTCTTTTCTCCTTTCTCTAATCGGCTTGAAATAAAGTTTGATTTGCCAACTGGCTCAGATGGCATTCGACAGTGCTAAACAGATGGTTCATCCAATCATCTGCCAAGCAATTTTTAAAAACATTAGCAGCTATATCCTGAGAATTTTGCAACATGATGTCCCTGATTGGTTTGTTAAACACCCTCTTCAACTCCTCTGACACCTTACATTGCAATCTGCTTTCAATTACTGACAAATATTTCTGCCTGTGGTGAGTTGAGGCTGAGAACTACAAGTCTGGAGATTATTCAGTGAAAAATCCGGTACGGCCTCAGAAAGAAGAGAAGCTTTTAACTAATCCGTGCTTAAAGTGGCACCATATGGATAGCACACCTGAATCTCTACATTTTCGGAGTCTAGTTGCATTTTAGGTAATGCAATTAGCTTGGTTATCGCAATTAACAGAAATCTCTGGTTCCACCGCGCCGTTCCTGTTTGCTTTTTTTAACTATTTTTTTTTTTAAATCAAGCTTATTTAATCATTTGAGAAAGCATATATCTTTTTTTTTATCACACTGAAGGTTCTGATTCCAAGCTGCAATGTTGTAAAAAGATTTTTTTTTTCATTTCTAAGAATAGTTTTCACCTCATTGATCAAAACGTTTTGCCTGTGCAAGGATATCTTCTCCATGCAGGGATCGCCAATACATGTTACATCATATTAAGTTCTTCATTTATGGTCTTGATGATGCTGTTGCTCACTGATGGACTGGATAACTGAGACAGTTGGGATTTGAGATGAACATAATAAGACCAAGACTTTTTTCAGCGTAAGGGAAAACTGTTGGACCTGCTTTCTCCTGAGAAATTGGCTATGATACTTAAAAACAGAATTTCAGTTTAGTTTTGAAATGACAAAAATTTTATTCAGCAGGGTGTTTTAACGACACTCAGGAAGATTGGGATACATTCTACCAGGATGTGATCTGAATTTGGTTCACGGTATATACTTTTTCTGACTCACAGAACAAAGATGATATGAAGGAAGTCATCGTTAAGGCGAAATGAAACACATAAAAAAGAGACAGGTTTGATGCTGAGTTCTGATCATCTCAGAAATAGTAAAATAAGGAGATTTTAACATAGGACATCAATATCTAAACCCTTTTGCTCTGGGTATAGATGGTTAAAACTGTTTGTTACTAAATACAGGAGAAGAGAGAATCCATCGTGTTCATTATCATAATGAATTTGAAATGAGTTCCTCCTTCTCTCTTCCTTTTATTGATCATTTCTGCAACCATGAAGAGTCATATTAGAGTACGTTTGAAGCCTGAGTGGTGTTTATTCCTTCATAGCAACATTAAATTCAAACTGAGATTCAGTATTTAATGAACTGATAATTAATGTACTTGATAACTGTAGTATTTCCTTCTGTGCTTAAAGTGAAGAATAATTTGCACAAGCACAAATGGGTGCAGAAGAGTACAGTAGAGGAGTAAGAAGGGAGAATAAAGTTTATTGAAACTAAGTTGAGAGTGCATGCGCTGACAGGTGAAATCCAACACCTCCGTGCTCATAGAAAAGTATCCAGAGGTGGCAAGTTGAAAGACCTCTGACTCAGACAGGAGGGATATTTTAGGAGCACAGAGTAGGAGACGGACAGCATGAAGGCAGACTCAGGAAAAAACAGTGACACTAACAAAGAAATAAACAAATGAAATAGCTGGTGTGTGTGGAGGGCATGAAAACCCTGTCCCCCAAAAGTGACACTGGCCTGACAGGGGTCACTGCAGCAGGGAATGAGTGACAGCTTACAGGGTGTGCTGGGTGAGATGGCTTGCTGAAAGTGAGTGTGTGCAAGAGGAGTGTGTCACAGGTCAGCAAGACCGATTCAGCTCTGGTGACCACAAGCTTGTTCTCTTTGTCTTGCATGTTAATATCATGCAGAAATTCAGAGGAAATGTTCTCTGTGGTGATTCCTTCCAATGGGAAAACTATTGTCATGTTTATTCAAGGTTTCCTATTCATGATTATGCATGATCTGTTTCATATGAATGATTTAGTGGTGGTATTCTTCTTCAATGAATGCACTTCAGGGCTATTCTGAAGGCAAAAGATGTTCATTCTCACCTGGATGACTGCCTTTCTGGGTCCAGTCCATCAGAGAGCGATGCCAGTCGAGTGGGTGGTACAGCAAATTTTAGAGTCAGTGAGTGTATGTTCATCAGTAAAAAAGTAGATATTGCAATGGGTTTATATGAAACAACGGTTTTCAAGCATCCAATCCTGCTGTGACATTAGCCACTGAACTGTGTGTGAGAATGCAGATGTTGGAATCAGTCAGACCAGAAATGGTGTCCATTTTGCCATTTTAGCTTCCTTGTCCAAAGTTGATATGGTCCAGTTTTACCCATGTATGAAAAGACAGGGTTATTGTATGGAAATTCTGTCCAAAATGTCCCTTTGTTACTCTTGGTATGATCTTACAATACCACAGCTAAGCCAGATTCTGTAGTAAAGATTTATCGCATGGTACGCCCTGTATTTTTCCATTATCAGTTACAGTGCCATGTATTTGCATTGTGTGCCTTGTGGTTCCGTACCATAAATGTATCACTTAGTATAATTCCTGTGGTGACGTGGTGAAAGATTTACCTCAAACTGCAAAAGAAATGGAAAAGAAATAAGAAATGTTTTAATTGCATTCACTGGCGAATGTTTTTATTCTTTTTCTGTTGTCCTTCATATACTGTGATGTCATACTATTATTTAGTCATTAAAGTGATCACTTTTTGCTTTTTTTTCTCATACTATATAGAAATTAAAAATGAAGTACGCTGCATGTGAGCCCCTCCGCTCAGGGCCGCTGACAGGTTTGGCTGGGCCCGGGACAAAATTCTCTGAATGCCCCCCCCCCCCCCCCCCCGTAGCAACCCACCCACACCCACCTCTACTTTCCCAGTCTCTCATTTATTGCGGATAAACCAAAAGGATTATTTACCACTTTGTCTGGATATGGATATGGACTGAGTGGAGTTATGGCTTTCAAAATCCTACCACAATAAAACTCACGCTATTTTATTCATTTAGAGCTCATAAACTGCACATTTCATCAACCATTTTTCACTTGACCAAGGGAATCATGTTAAGGGTACTTTTATTTATCGCCAGACCGGCGTGTATGTCCGCTGAACTTTCTGAGAATGTTCGGGGAACAAGGCGGAGCCCATTCATCTGGCGAGTGTCAAGTTAAATCAGTCTAAACGAAAGTTACAGACTACCCCAAAACTACCCCAAAATACCTGTTTGTCCCCCCCTATCGGCGACCCTGCCTCCGTTTGTTGCTTTGTTTTTCTGTCTGATTTTGGGTTGCAGCTTTTGAATACAGGGTGTGAAGACACCAGCCAGTCACAGTGAACATGTGTCGGTTTTGTAAAAATAAGTAGTGGTCAGATCGCTGTCACACACATATTCACACTCTGTTCACAGAACATGGACATTAACAATAGGGCACCAGTGTAGGGCAGTGCAACACATACTGTATAAAATCTTTGATACATTCTATCCAGTGTGATGGTATGAATGTTTTTACTTGTGCTTTAGAACAAACGTGCTGTGAAACCATTGGTAAAGTTGCCTACATTTCATCTCACCGATTGACTTGGTCATTTGGACACTGACTACCTCCTGTCTCACACTTGTTGAACACAGTCAAACTTGCTGGCCTGTAAATATCTAAAAAAAAAAGTCTTCTGAATTGCGAATGAGAACTGTAGAGTTTCACACTCATCTTTTTGACCATTATCAGTACACCGTGCTGTAACGCACCATATGTAGCTGCTCTTTTCAGCTTGAAGAGGGCAACACAAATCACTTCTCTCTGTGGGACATTCACGTCAAGCCTAACTAACCTTAAGATTTATGCTGCACCAGTTAAAATTTTGAATGTACCATATACCCTTTCACTGTGAATATGAACGAAAGTCCAAACTTTTGACTGGTACTGTGGTGTAGTGCCAAAGTTTCTTTTCTTTGTGATTTTCCGTTTTCCACGCTGTGACTAGGAATCTGAAATCACCCATCAACCTCTGGGCGTTGGGTTTGTTTCTGTTCCCATATTGACTAATGGATTGTTTCCTCATTTTTCATCACACTGAGGAGTTATTTGGAGTCACAATAAGCCCACACGGACAGACATATGCACACACACACATAGCAGAGAGAAGTTAGGAGGATTTTGCATTATTTATTTTCAAATTTCATCTCTGTTTTTAGCTGTGTCTGTTGCTCTGAGAATCTCATTATCTCTCAATGAGCTTTGTGGCGCCTGTGTGTTTCTTCAGCAGGAGGCCATGATTAGTGCACTACTACCACATGCTACAGCTCACTTATCATTGGGCTCTCTCTCTTTCCCTGCGTGTATGTCCTCCCTCATCTTCGTAGCCCTCCACCACAGTCAGGTAGTGTGTGAGACCAGCCCTAATCGTGCTAGATTGAGCTGATCTTTTAGTCTCACGCACAGCTGAAATGGCAGATGTGAGGTTTTGAATATTCCGTTCTTCAGGAGGTGATGAGAGGGAAAATTTTCCTGGGGAGAAAATCCATAATATTCAGAGCGCCGTAGAAAAAAAAAGCTGACTTTTTCAGCTCGTAGTTATGAGCTTAAACCCCCAATATTTGACAATTGATTGTACAGAAACAATCCTACAGAGATTCTTAATGTTTCAAAAAGAAAAGAAAAGAAAAGAAAAGAAAAAGAAGTACTTTGGCTTTTAAGAGTCGTACAGCTTGTTTAATCTGTTAAAACTAAATGCATGATATGGGAACGCACGTTGAGAGGTTGCCTCAGGTCTTAAGGATTTCAAATGTTATTGCAGTTTGTAAAAAGTTGTTTAGAGAAAGCAGTGGTTACATTTGCCCAAGTACAAATGGGGCTTCATATTCATGACATAATATATATTATGTTATAATTTATATATTTGTAATAAATATTTATATATCAGCTTTTGTTCTGAAATCTCACCTAACTTTTTGCTTTTTCACCACAGAGTTAGTGGCAACCAAAATTGTCCTACAGCAAGAACACACATCCATACATGTACATAATGTTGTACATTGCTGAATGTTTTAACAAAGTGGCTGCTTCTCTGTTATATCCATAGAGTCTGTTTGTGAATGCTTTGAGAAGACAACAAATCTTTTTTTATGAACAAGACCTAACTGAATCGGCTCCAGAAACAGTTGCACTGAAGTATGGTTTTATCACTTTCCTGTTGTTGATTGTTTTGCTTGCTTTTCCTTAAAAGTCTATGGGTACAAGATTAGCAAATTAACCATTGTATAGAGGTTTGGCAATAAAAAGGCTGTGTTGTCTCAAAGTCTATGACTAAATTATCTTCTTTCTTAATTGGAATGTTACCTCAGTAAATCTTTTCCAAAGTCCTCTTCAATCCAGCATGAGATTCACCTTGTAAATGAGGGTCCCATATTGGGTAAAGCAGTTGATGAGGCAGGGTTTGCATTTGGGTGGGGCTACCCTCTGATTCATAAGTTTGGCTACATTCAATGTGGGCACGCCAAACGTCCTCAGGTTCTCAGACAGAGCCACACCTGGCTTTTCACAAGAATTTAAGGAAAAAAAATATGGCGATAGTCACATGTGAAAGTTGAGCCCTCAGTATTTGCATTATTTATTAGTTTATTCATTTATTCTATATACAGCATTTAAACCATATCAGTATGATAATAATTTGCTAACGTTGTGCTTTGGAGCTTATTTCTCCTTCCCTCATGTGACCAAAAATCAATCAGAGCATCATTATGAACATGCAGGATTACTGAGATTCAACAAATTCCATATACATCCCAGAGAGGTGTGTGAGGTACCTGAAAAACAACGTCCTACTGGTGTATCATTATCAGCTCATGAAGTGAGCTTCAAGGTGTTAAGCTGCAACATGCAACCATCCATCTTCTGAAGGTAACTGGGGGGATAGCAGACAGACAACGGAGTCCATCTCCAGTATCCCATCTTTAACATCCTTCAGCAGAGTTGGCAGGCAGTGGTGAAGCATATTAAAAGTATATTTATCATCGAACGCAAATGCCACAGCATGCAAATGTTGTTCTCTTCATTGTCGTCTTCCTCTGCACAGGATGGGGCACTTATGTCATACTTTTTGCTCTGAGAAAAATACAGTTCCTCCACAGCATTTTCAGAAACGGCTCATTGGTGGTTTAATGTGCCATTTAAATATTTCTCTTTGGAGAATGTAAGAAAATATACATGTCTGTAAACCACAACTAGGAGTATAACTCTCCCTGCTTAAATCAGTTTTTGCCCATAATTAGAAATGGCTTGATTATCTGGATAAATGGGCCTGTATGGAAGACAAAATAAAATAGTTGAAAAAAAAAAACAAACCCTGTCCCATTTCCTGTAGTTTTAACATCAATAAATTCATAATTTGTTCAATTCCCACACTTACACACGTTCTTATTGCTACTATCTTTGCAATGGTTGCCTCTGCTACCGCAGACTTTCCAAGCTTCTTTGGCTGCAGTGACTAGCAATAATTAGTATAAACTCTTGTTAATATGGTATTTGTCATATGGTACTGATTGTCAGCTGAGAAAGATTGTTCTGTGATTAAGTGTTTCTTTAACTCTTGAGGATCGAAGTACATTTATGTGTGGCTGTCAAACCAGAGAAAGACTTTCAGAGAACGTAAAATCCCATGGAAATTAACCTCAGAAAAACAATTGTTTTTCTTTTTGTATTTACTAATAAAGTTGATGTATTTGAAGAAAACAACCATCAAAATGTACACATTTCAACTATTGTTTTAATAAAAATATTGCTCAAGGCAATGCTCCTCAGTGGAAATGGTGGCACCTTTTTGCTGAAATGGCGCCTTGAAGGAACCTGCAAAGAGCTGTGTGTTCAATGTGTGATTTATTGGAGGGGAGAAGTGTTCTGGGCATGCTGGAGCTCATCGATGGACTCTACAGGGACCAGAGGAGAAAGTATTACACCATTCATCCTGTTGGTATGAAAAGAAATAACATTGTATAGTTAAACAAGTCAGTACTTGTTCTTACCAAGAAACAAAAAAACTCTTCCATAAGCAAAACTACAATAACATCGTAATTATCACGCAGTAACATGTATAAAAATTAAATATATATTTTATCATTGAATATCATAGCAGCATTGTTTGTCTGTTTTAGGAGTGCACTTGAATAAATTGAGAATGTTGTAAAATCACAAAGAGATTTTGCAAAGTTTCACAGTTTGAGGTATAGACCTGAGAATCTTTGCTGCACTCATGACTCAGTTTAAGTACAACAAATCTGTTTGATACACCCAAAGATATATCTTCAGGTCTAGCATCCTCAAATTACTATATAACCATGTATTGCTTTATCATCAAAAAGTACGGTCAGATCTGAAATGTTTTTTTTTTTCTTCTTTTCTTTTCTTTCACTTTCCAAACTCAATATAAAGAGCTGCATCTTTTTAATACCAGTGTCTGGGTGATCCACAACAGTAGTGTACATACTGTATGTTATATACAATTAATTTGCCTCTGAAGGCAGGCAATCACATGGAATAGCTCTTTGATTAGCTTTACTCACTGAGTCTTTTACCTGTGCTTTAGTTTGGCGGGTGCGTGCCAGGGAGCCTGTTTCTGAAGTTTGTGATCACAGCACAAACTGGGGCTCTCTGTGGCCAAATAACTCTACAGATCCTTAGCTCTGAAAGTTGATGCAGATTTGATGAATCTGCCTCGTCTTAGTGCACAAAGTTGCCAGCTCCTCGTTAGTTAATTAGTTGAGCTAACAGTGCATCTTGAGGTTGCAGACTTTTCTTCAGTGAAAACAGCTAACGTGGTTCCTCGTATTGCCTTCTATTATCAAAGTGTTGAATTTTTCCACGGGAGATTTTGCACTCCTTGAGCATCTTATATACGTATCTCATGCACCATGTGCTCAGATGTCTGCTTTCTTGACTGGAAGTTGGTAGGCAACCTACAATAATTGGTGCACATATCTGGTTTTCAAATCCTAATTGCATTTCAAACAACTGTTAGCTCTGTTTTCCTTTGCCTCAAATACCAACACAATAACATAAGTGTGTCGACTTCTCCTTCTTCAATGGTTTACTGATTTTAAAGACCACATGCCGTTGTAACTGCCGCTTTGTTGGATTCAACAATCCATTTTGTGGATACAACAAACTCTCAGTTACTATCTGTCACTGCTTCACTGCAGAATTGTACACACCTGCATTGAGATGCATCTTAGAATCGAGAAATCTCCACACCTCTGCTTTGAGGTGCTTTCAGCTAAATTAAATGAAAGACTTTACATATCCCAAACAGAAACTGTAATGTTGCGGTATCCATTTACTATTTCTTTCCATTAATCATCATACATGATGCATGATGATGTGGTGGTTAGAAATGTTGCCTCACATCAGGAGGGTCCCTGGTTTGAATGCCGACTGAGGCCTTTCTGTGTGGAGTTTGTATGTTCTCCCTTGATGCTGCAACATGTATGTTAGGTTAACTGGTGATTCTAAATGGACCCTCAGAGAGAGTGTGAGGGTCTACCCTGCTGGAAAACAGCAGCTGGAATAGGCTCTGACCCTGAACTGGATTAAGTGGGTACAGAAAAGGGATGGATGGTCAATAAACTTTCGTTTTGTGTGTTTATTGCTGCTGGCAAGAACGATCTGCTGTACCGTTCTGTGTTGGAGCTGAAGAAGCCTATGAATGGACACACTCTGTTGTTTTTAATGCATTGTTTAAATGCATTTTATCTGAAGCTCAGCAAGCTAAAATATATGCAATTTGCATTCATCAGCATTTTGTTTTTCTGTCAAATTTTAACCATCAGGAAAGAAGATTGGATCACAATGAATTGCATCATGATTACAATGAACTGGTTTATACTTGGCTTGAATGGGATGGTGCATTTGAAGTACCTTGATATGACTTTTGTTGTGTATAGAAATAAAAATGAATTCAATTCTTATTTTTTAAGGAAATAACATTAAAAAGTCAAGGCCACAGAAAGATAGGAAATCTCTTTTGTGGTGTTTCTTATTGTCAGTTTTCTGCTGCAGACCTAACATGTAAATATACTTTGGCAAAAGTAATCACGTTGATGGGATACGTGCTCCACGTTAGCACATAATAAGCAGGAAGTTTATCTCTGTAAGAAGATCATTTTTTTGTAGTCCTGATTTATACCTGTTTTTCCCACATGCACACACCTTTCATCTGTTTTTGTAGCTTTTCTGAGCTCTTAGTCAGAAAGCTGTCTCAGGGGAACCGTGCTAACCAAGCTATTTATGTCTGCCACAGTGATCAGTGAGAGAGGCAGTGCGATTGATGTGCCTGATGAGCAGATCTGCAACAATCTTGCTTACCGTCTCACCAGTAATAGGTTAAAAAAGGTTCCAAATTTACCTCACATATAGAGGACCAGTATGTCTCAGTCTGGATGAGCTGTAGGTTGACAGAAACAATCGGATATTTGGACCTCTGAAGCTGCCATAAAAAGACTCCTGTGTGAAACCAAACCAAGTACTGAAAATTAACCTCATGTCGAATAAAAAGACTCTGTGTTTCTTGTGTTCACAATTTATCTCACTTGATGAATTAGTTTTATTCATAATTACACACACAGAATAGATGTAGCATCTTCCTGCTGTTTTGGAAGACCAACTGATCAGTCAGTCGACTCACAGAGGAAGCTCCCATAGAAAAGAGACTGCACCAGCAGGTGGTGATTCTCCCTGTGGACCTATTCCCAGGAGACAGCAGAGGGGAAGGTCTTGTCTGCTCTGTCAGCTGTGGTGAGGCTGCAATCTGGAAACAATACTTCAAATCTTCATTTGCTGTCTTTGTTGAGAGAGATGCATCTGCATCAGTACAAATAACATTCTTCTCATTACGTTAGCGTCAAGTAAAAGCACAATCTATGAGGTCGCCGCTTTTGTTCTCCAGCTTTATCTTTGCTAAAGAGGTTGTGTTCGGTTGAGGTTTGTTGCCATTTCCCAATGCTATTGTCTTTCCATCTGAATTTGGACCATATTGTGTCAGTCCCACATCAGTACCACAGACTATTCTCCCAGAATGGCAAAACAACCATTGTTTACAACAAAGAGCAGGACTGTCTGCTCCACCAGCCTAATTGTCCACAAGTATAAATGAAGATACACAGTCTACTTGCGCAGTTTGGAGAGTTGGTAAAGGTCAGACTGCAAAAAGTTGATTTAAGCAAGCAGATCATGTTTTGTTTTGATTGAACTCCTGTCACAGTCCCGTATGAAGCTGATATAAGTGTATAGCCTTGGAAGTCAGACAAATGAGTCCTCTTAAAAAACCAAACAGTTGTTCCACCTGAAACACTCTTCTCAGAGTGAAGCATTGTGCTCTAAATTGAAAGACAATGTTTAGTTTTCCTGCCTGTGAGCAGGCTACCACAAGTTGCCATGCTGGAGGACAGAAGTGAAGACGAAGTGAGGAGATTGTGGAACAAGATACCCAGGATCCCATCATAGGGCAGACTCAACAGCAAATAAGAAATAAAAAAAATGACTTGACTAAATCCTACAAAACATAGTTTTAGAGTTGTTGGGAGTCACATTGTGGAGCAATGGATGCAACAATTTCAAACACCTCTTCACCTTGATGATTAAACGTAAAAGTTTCAGAATGTTAGAGATACTACTAGAGATATTGGAGGGAAAGAAGATGGTGTTCTGACATTTTAAATCAGCTTGTACAGTCCCTTGCTGAAACCAGACAATTTCTACCACATCTAAATGATACAGTGAGTGAGTGTAGCATCTTCCTAGTTTACGTTTACATCAATATGGATCCAGTGATTAAGCCATATATCTTACATTGTACCCTGACATGCTTCACCCAAGATATGTAGCCAAACATCACGCCGATGCAATGTGCAACACCTATAACGCTTTTCTATATACAGTATTGCTTTGCTCAGATTCATAGGGATATTACAGCTTTTTGTCTTTTTGACCAGGTCCACCAAAAGAGTGATTTTTCTCCATCTATTACAACTCAAAAAACTTCATAGTGGTTCAAGTAAATGCTTTTTGAGGATTTTTACACCATCAGACAGTTTCCATTGCTGTTACCAGTTCAGGTGGTTTGGGATTGTTTCCAAGATGACTTGATGCACATAAGGGGGAATGGAAACAACTTTACAATTCGTGTCTGACCAGACAAATACAAACTCAACAGCCTTTTACGGTCTGAGCAAGCAGACAAACTCAGGTGAATGACCTGAGTTTGTCTGAAATGTTTCAGTTTCCCAGGTTTTCCAAGAGATTACAGTAATTTTCTGAGAGGAGCTCTCTCTGTTTTCTTCTTGTAGTTCCACTGATTGGGATGGCTGTTGCTCAGAAGGAACAGCAGCCGTCTGCCATTCAGATGGTGGTTTGATTAAAGTGTCCTTGGGCAAGAACTGAACCACACTTTGCCTATGATGCATCCATCGGTGTGAATGTATGTGAGAGGGAAAAGGGCACCGTGTTGGCTGTAACATTGTGTATGTGTGAATGGGTGAATGGGACGTGCAGTGGAAAAGCTCTTTGAGTGGTCAACTAGCCTAGAAAAGCGCTGTATTAGGACAGTCCATTTACCATTTAGATTAGTTGATGGAAACATGTCTGATTCACTTTTCTCCTCTGTAGTTTTTCTGACAATCGCTTCGGATTTGCTTCACTGTTGAATGAAAACTGGCTGATTACACAGACAGGGTTCGGATTGTATGTAGCACAGTCCTTGTTCAACACACAATGTTGCCACACGAATAGTGTTACCTGCGGACAGCATTGCAACATGGTTCACTGCGGTTAAGAAAGTGTAATAAATAATGTAGGAACGTTGTTCAACATTCAATTGGTTTTACTTGCCAATTTTTGAATAACATAAAGAAACTCAACATGGAGACATCCGCAACTAATTGATCCAGCCTCAGACCAATGCCGACAAAACATAACACAGGTATAAATGCTTACAGTAGCACAGGTCAGTGGCGTAAGATTCGGAATATATGGCTCTACATTGATTCATGAGTCTATATACACAAGTTGAAGAAGCTTTGGTGCTTCCTAAAACTAGATCAGATAGAGCCTCCCAAACATCAGCAAGAAACAGCAAAGCCAGTCCTGGCAGAGACACTTGGTTAGTGGGTAGAGCAGGGATTACTGGTAGAGCAGGGGGGGGACAAATCTCTACTGCGCATGTCAAATTTTCGGCTGTCATTACTAATGGTGGTCACTATCACAAAGCAAGAAATAGACCTTTACTCTCCAGTATTTATAAATGTGGTGTGGGCAGATTAAACATAACAATGTGTGTTAATTAGTTAGCTTTGAAATTGTTGTAGGAGGAATTTGTTGCTGGACTGAGGGAGGTTAGCTGTTTCTCCCTGATCTGAGTCTTCATGCTGTGTTGAGCTTTTCAGCTGCTGGCTGTGGTGTTTTTTTATCTGACAGAGTTAACTAACTTCTCAACTAAAATGAGGTAAGAATGCGAATTGACACATCCAAAAGGATGTATTTTGTACACTTTGCATGAGCAGCAAACCTGCCAGTCTGAACAAAAAGGTACTATAGCAACTTGAGACGCAATTCGAAATATTAGACTAAAATCTGGAAAATTGGAAAGAAACTTAAGATTATGGCTCACCTTAAATAAGACACCAAGGATAAAATATAAAGACGGCAAGCCTAAGTAATGAGGATGAATAAAACTTACAAAGCATGGGGGTATATTCACAGGAAAATATTTAATTTAGCCAGTTTCCCTTAAGAATATACTGCTTGCTATTTCCGCTCTTTTGAAGTTAACATAAATCAGGTCAATATCAAGTCAATCACTGCATTCAGGATGTTACATGAGATGTGAATATTTAGTGACTGGTCATAATGAAGATGCTCAGTTAAGTGTCTTTTTATGATTGAATGAGATGAATATGTTTTTGTGTAGGACAGGAAGTTACAAGAAGAAACACTGAAAAAGGTGGGACAGATGGCACTTTGTTATGTGTGAGTGAACTAAATTACAAAAATCACTTTACTTAGGCCTTTTGTTTCCCCTGACTTACTATTGAGCTGCACAGAAAGTGAGCTGATTTCACTAAAACGGTATCGGCAGAAAACATAATGGTGCAGTGATTGTGGTGTGAGTGGCTTCCTTATTGTCTGGCATGTGTTTGCACTGTTTGATAGTGCAGTGACACACACACACACACACACACACGCATACACACACCACACATACACAAACACACTGTTTCATGAGATCGATGCTTTTAATGAACTTAATCATAACTTTTTACACCCACAGTGTTGATTCTGAATAACACAAGAATCAATTTGTTGGCTAAAAGTGAAATATGTCTGTGGTATCTTTTTTTAAATCTTTTTTTGTTTGTCTGTTTATCTGTTTGCAGCTAACATATTCCCTTGTCTATGTGTGATGTAGTTATTCCTTTGAGAAAAAAAGTTTGAATGCCATTCTTGAATAAATTCTTTCAAAAAGACGCGGGTAATATTCCAAGCATGCGATGCAGGCTGTTTCCAAACTGTTGAAAACTCTTCTTTTGTTAGTTGAGATGTTTGAGTGCAAGGTTATATAGACCTACAGGGCAGGATAAATGATTCTCTGCAGTTTATGTGACTTCATTTTTATAGATAATAACTTTGTGATCAGGTCCAGTGTTCAGAGGCAGAGACTTCCAGTTTTTCCAGCTCTGCCACAACCTCACTGAAATAGATTTTTGGTCTGCTGTCAAAACTCTGATGGACTTTTGTTGAGAGCCATTGGAGAGCAGAGATGAGATAGTTTTTAAAAAGCCACTTAGTAGAATCACAGAAACTGATTCTTATTTTTTGAAAAGATAGAAATCACATAAAGTAAAAACTGAGCCTTTATGTAATTTATATTTTTTTTAAAGGACATTGTAACATTGCTGTCTAACCCTGTTATATACCTCATGTGCATGGTGTTTGCTGCTCTAAGAGAAAGGATAGGTCTAGATTGTTTGCTGGTGCTTGACCAGTCTCTTGCACCAACCCTCTATCCCTCTGGCCTCCTGTCTCTGCTCTCTGTCAGCCATCCCGTCACTATCCTGCTGCCCTGCCATCCTGCCAACAGACGCTTGCCTGTTGCCACACTGATGGAGCAAAGAAACAAAGAGGCTGACAGTCAGGGTGAGTCACCATCCCCAAAGGGGCTCTTAAAGGACACTCTTACACCCTACATTAAGTAGAATAAAGCCTACAGAATAGAAATATATGCAGAAGATGTCTGCATGGCAGCATGAGTTTCTCTAAAACTTATGTATGTTATTCAGCATTTATGTTGACTTCACAGATGTCCGAGTTATTCATGCCGTGTGTGTTAATGGACCCCCATACCATCACTGATGCTGGCTTTTGAAGAGTGGAGTGATAACACGCAGGATGGTCCTCTCCTCTTTAGCCTGGAGGACTCAGCATCCATTATTCAGAATTGTTGAGTTGAACCCTCATGCAGTGACTGCTACAGAATTATTTCTGTTTGTCATGCATTGCTACATGTGGGCCTTATAATCATGGCCTTACAATATTCAAATTTAGTCTTATTCCTTGCATGCAGGGATTAGTATGGATTCTGCAAATCTTTTAGTAATACTTTGTACTGTAGTTAATGAAATCCACATTCTTTTTTTTGCAATTTCACTTTTACTGTCTTTAAATAGTACCATTTGCCTTGTAAGATGTTGACAGAGTGGTGAACCCCTCTTCACCCCTTGTAGTTTCTCAAAGACTCAACCTCTGTTGGATGCTCTTTTAAGACCATTTGAGTGACTGACCTGTTGCTACATAACCAACTTAGATGTGGGATGATCCACAAAGTGTTTTTATAGGAACTTGTCACTACTTTGTTACAGCCGTCTACATTTTTTAACTGTTTATATTCATTATCTCGTATTTTGAATTCAAGAGCCTCTTTGTCAGCTTGACTTAAAAAAAATGCGCTTTGCATCAGTGTGACTGAATATATGAAGGTGAAGTATGTGGTGCTGCTTCTATCTGAGTTTAAATGTTCTTGCTCTCTTGAGCTCAGTTTCTGTTATTGTGTTTGAAAGCGCCTCTCTATTATACATGAGCAGTAATTAGGAGTTTTGTAACTAATCATTAACAGGGTTTCCTGACAGCAACTGCCACCTACATATTACCTTGTATGAACTACAGAGACAAGAGAGCGGCCAAGCAGGGGCTCATATCGTTAGAAGGCAACAGTATGACATCTGCAGGAGGCAGCAAGATAGTAAGTGTGTGTGTGTGTGTTCGTGAGTGGTTGTGTGTGGTCATACGTGATGGACACAGTGTTGTGGGCTGTAATGGAGAGGAAGGAGCATTAGGCACACTCAACACTGAGGTAGCAGGAACTTGCAGCAGAACTCCACAGAGTCCTCTCAGTCTGTAATCAGCCGACTGAGTGGGGAGTCACACCTTCTTTTTCCTCCACACAAACACCCCTTGTTCCTTTGTGGCCTTGTCTTCTTATCTATCACTGGATTTTATTTCCCTCTTTTCATAGTGCCTGACCTCACCAACTTGATGCTACATTAAACCATATTAATTTGAGGTTCGAGACCTCCTAAATGGTGCAATGAATATGTAACCACAAGCCCTACCAGCTTAAACACCAAACTCTCTGCTCAGTATCAGTTAACTGGAGATGATTGTATGTAATGATACCTCCTCGTCTCCTCCCACCTCTCCACCATCCGCCAGTCTCAGTTGGGATTTCTCTTTTACAGAATTAATCTATGTGCCAATGGCCACTCCGTAGCCCCCTTAAGGAGCAAATTCATGAATAAATGAATAGAACTGGCAAATTATAACAAGATTGCTCGTTTCGTTATACAGCATTGTGTACGTATCAGTGTGAGTGGCAGGGAGAGACTCCAATTATCTGAGCTGTACTTGTACTAGAACCGCTCCCACATTTTTTCTATAGTTTTGAGTCAAACCTGAACTTAAATCATTTGGGCTCATTGATGATTTGCTAATTAGATGAGGTGTATTTATATCTATAATTGTTCATTTGAACTATGATGTTAGGTTATTTGTTTTAAGCAGATCTTCAATGAATTTGTATAATTTACAATCTCAATTATAAAAAAGTCGGGACCAGATGAGGTTATGGCTAAACTGGATTAAAAAATCTGACAGAAATATATCAATATCCTCTTGAAAATGTTAACACAAGGTATTTAATGTGTGGCTGTTCTTTGCTACATTCAAGCTTTAGGTTAGAGCCAATGTCATATGCCCTAAATACTACTATATCCTCTAAATACTTTTATTTGTGCTAGGAATAGACTGAGGAAAGGCAGTGAGTAATGTAAACAGCTTTCTAATTCATCATGCATCTCTTCTTCAAAGGTGCAGCCAAGCCAAGACAGAAAGGATGAGAGGGAATGTCCCATCATTAAATGTGCAAACTCTGCTCTTTGGTGATAGATGGATTCAGATGGATGTCTCTCTGCTCCTGGCATTGTTTCACAAGGCAAAGTAACAGTTCTGACTTTGTCCTTCATAGTTTTAAGAGAGTGGCCTGCACATATTTGACTTTAGATAAAGGTGTGGCCAGTTGCTGTTGCTTCTGCTTGACATATTGCCTCTTCTTTAAGATTCTTGGGGCGACAAGAACAAACAGGTAACCTCCTGCATCAGTCAGCCAGCTCAAGACTGCATTGTAGTCTTCGATGTTACTTTAGAACTCACAACATGACTATGAAGAATATACAGTAAAGGAACATCGTAGATCTGAATGTTATTAAATGTACAAGTACACAACAGGCAGGGCACACAATTGCTCCCTTGTGGAGCCACCCACTCTGTTCCCATTAAATTAATGAGCACAGCAGTTGCCAGAATGCCATCTTTTGGAAGTTCAGAGGGGTCTCATGTGTTAACACTCATGTGTACAGGCATGTACAATAAATGAATTTGTACCTTTGTTCATCATAACTATCTCTGTTTAAACAAGAGTTTACAGACCTATTTTGTATTGCCAGTTCATGCACTTAATTGGTGGAGCAGTGGCAGCAAAACAGTTGTAGCTGTGAAAGTCATTGTCATGTCAGTATCAGTGCAGCTGTGTGTTGGAATAAAGCTGCATTGACACTGCAGGTATGTCCTCAAAAAAATACTTCCCCTGTAGACCCTGAGTGTGGCTTTTAATTGCTCTCACCATAGTGTCCTAAAAGGACTTGAAAGGCTCCAGGAGCTGATTTTAATGAGACAAAATGCAACTGAGACCCAAAGTGGCATGTTGCATGAGTGCAGCAGAAGAAGGGAACTTTAGGTGCCACTGGTGTGGAATGAAGCGCTCAGCATTTGAGTGATACATTTTTATTTAATTCAATCAGCATATCATTTGAGTCAACACATGTTGTTTTTAAAAGATTAATCAATGAAGAAAAATGACTAACACTGATATTTTAGATGCAAAGGAGGGAAACATCTTTTCTTGCTCTGGTATCTATGTTTAGTAGGATTAGTCAGGCTTTTGAGGAAGTTTTCACCATGTGACATTTGTCCGTTATTAGTCCAACTTTTGACAAAGTAAAATCATTTTTATATACTCTTAAACTACTGATTTAACGTTGTTATGATCCTATGATCCAGCAAGTGTCAACTCAGGATATATTCAATGTTTACTGAAATGACTGATGCTTCAAGACAGTAAACCTGCCAGAAAAACTGCTTCATATCACGCAACAAATAAAACAAGTTACTTAGACAGGTATTTCAAGTAGGCAATAAGTCACAGAGAATGGAAATTTAAGCCAAATTGAAATTCTTGGTATCACTATCAATCAACTTAATCCTTAAAGCATGCTGTCAGATTACAGTCACAGTTTGATGTATGTTGCCCCCAAACACGATTAAGTGGATAATCCCGATCTGAGCTGTGATTTCTTATCTGGTAATGAGGAGCTCAAATTGTTGTTGTGTTTGTTAGATAAGATAAGATAAGACAAGACAAGAAGACAGGTGTAGCTGGCTGATGCCAGTAAGTCAAAACTTTTTCTGTATTCATTTTGCATCGGCCTTTCTTTTTTTTTGTTCATCCCCAGTTTTTTCCTTCACCTAATTTGCAAAGAGAGAAGATGGATTATAAATTACCTTAGTCTTATATATTCATTTGTCTGTCTTTTTTCTTTAGTTAAGTGTATTGATTTAATCATCCATATCAGTTATCTTGGACACTTAGTGCATTGTAGCAACTTCACTTGCCAACAAATAGGATGCCACTCTGCTTTGAATCATTTGCATTGATACACGTTTCTTATGCTGGTGTGATGCCATTTGGAGTTTGCTCTCATTGCATTATCTCAGATCGATAAAGCACGCTGCTGCTCTTTGTAACCCACCCTGGCAGTTCTTATAATTGTTGTGCACTTTGGGGTGAAAGAACAAATGAGCAATCCAAAGAGAAAGTGATTTTAAGATGTTTACAATGATCTTTATAGGAAATCTATTGAATCTTACTGAGTCGTGTCCAGATTCATACACAAGCCTTTGCTGAAAGCAACTGTTAGGCTTACTCTCTTGTTAGTCTCGCTGCAGTCAAATATTCTGAGACTAAAGGAGACTGATTAATGAAAAACTCTCTTATCTCACTTTATAATCTGATAACTAACTTGATATGAGATATGGTTCAACTCACGTTGCAGCACCATGCACAGATGATGAGGAAGCCCTACAAGACCATCACTGTAAATCATATTGAACGAAAAGCTTCATCTTCACATATTTTCTTCAATTACGTTACAAGCCTTTTCCCATCATTCTGATGACTATCAATTACATTACATCTACCTTGAGAATATTATGTAATAGTGCTTCAATGGTGAAGCATTTATATTGGCTCCTCATGCCTTATGTGCATTTTTCATTGCCTCTTTAGTTTATTGTTAGATACTTGGTATGGTCTTTTCCCAATGCCCTAACACAGACAAAAAGTTCCACATATGCCGACATATTGGCCATATCAAATGGTCATGTTGGAGAATCCTATACCAAACACCCGTGATATTAACACTACTGACAGGTGGAGATGACACTGTTCATCCTGTTATAGGACTTCATGTCAGACAATAATGTGGATTTTGCTTTGACACAAATCTAAACCCAATGAAACATTGTTAAAGATCAAGCACCGCCCAACACTGCTGTCTCTCCTGACATCATAATGTGCCCTGTCATTTAGCTAAAACCAAGTTTCCACCACTTGGTTGTGGCATCCCCTGTGTGCCATACACCCCGCAACGATGTGCTCGACTGTCTCTGAGGCATCTTTGCAAAGCCTGCACCTGCGATCCTGCCTGGTGTGGTAGACCCCGGTCTCTATTGCTCTTGTGCTCAGGTCCCGTTCATGACCTCCCATGATGAATGTTTCTGTGGTGTCACTGATAGGGCTGCTCAATATTAGCCTGTTGGTGGTACATGTCATGCTTATCCTTCCATGATGGTTAATCCTCTTTCTCCTCTACTTCACTAGGTTTCAGATGCCTATAGGCTTTCACTTAACAGTTTATTACTAGAGGCCATCTTCCTGATGCATTCCTGGATCTTTATGATTTTGATGTCCACTGACTCCCCCATTGCCATAGCATTTGGTATACCTTATCAGGCCTGCATATATTCCCCCTTACTGGGATTGCTGGCTTCGTTCCAACACTGTGATATTCTCTACTCTGGGCCACGGATGTCTCGCTCCAGTTCTCATCAGTAGTTCCCCAACATTTGACACAGAATAAAGTGATTGATGCATTAAGATAGATTTAAGCATGTCTTCCACCCTTCCTGTGAAAGTACCTAGGATTTTAAAGGAGAGTAAGAGAGGGCTAAAAAAGGTCCTACAAGCGGAGTTGATGATTGTTGACAGTTCCTGCAGAGGGGGCAAAAAAAGATGGGGTACTTCCTCCAGAAAAACTTAGAAAATGTGCTGCTCATCATATACCAGCGGAATTGAACACTGAGATCAGAAACCTCATTGTACAACATTTGTCAGCCCTGCTCGCTAGCTGTTCAATCTGAATGCTAATCCAAAACAAGGAACGGCAATTAGCAATATTAGCATGCTGATCACAGTGAGGATGCAGAAACAGTGAAGAGAAAGCAGAGGTGTCCTGACCTTATCAAAGTTTGAGTGGCAGTGGGCATGCTCAGAATATATAGAGAGAGTATATTTATTTATTTCGGCAAAAGTGAACCCTTTGCTCAGAAATGCAACTTTCTTTCTCTCCCTCTCATTTTTTTTGTGTGTAAAGTGTTAGAAGAAAAGTCTTGGGATCATCCAAGTTAAATAGGATTCATCCTCTGGGAACCATGACTGCCTGCGCAGTTTATGCAGTAGCTATTGTGATATCTCTGTCCTGACTGAAGAAGAAGACACACATCAGAAACACACATTTGGAGATCAAGCGAGAGAACTATTTATGATATGTGAAAGGGAGTGAGTAATGATGTTGAGAGGTCAAATCAGGGAAAGATGACTGAGAGGGGGCCATATATCCCTGTGGGCGATATATAGAATAGAAGGAGAAGACACAGTCCCTCAGTCCCCAGGCCTTCCCATTTTGGCCCCCCAGCTGTGCCCTCACTAGATTTGGGATCAATTCCTGCCCGCCCGCCTTCACTTCCATACTCCAGCCTCTTCATTAGGTCCAGCCTGTGAGAGCGGAGCCTCTAATTGACGAGGGCTACTGAGAGCCAGCATCCTCGTCTGCCACTCTCTCAGAGAAGGGGTCGCCAGGCATCAGCCGCTCACACTAATCTTCCCCATTATCGTCAACTCTACTGTGAGAGTAGGAAAAACAGCCTGCCTGTGGTTGAAACCTTAGATACATTTAAGCATGTCTCTGTTTTTGTGTGACTGTTTATAAGCTTTGGTTAATGGAAGCATAGGTCTGGTCAAATTGTGTGAAAAACAGAACACCATTAAGGCTATTTATGACACTTACACGCATCTTCCGCTTTGAGGACAATGTGGGGGGGAATCTGTGCTTTTTTTTTTTGTTTTGTTCCTATGGGATGTTTTTCATCTGAATCAGCTTTATAGCATTTCCTGTTTTGTGAACAACAACTCTGACACAATAATTAAGAGCTTCCGTAGCTGAGTGGCAGCAAAATGTTCTGCTTACCTGCTACATCCATTTCACGACTGAACTCACTCGTGAGAGCGTGCTCATTCTCATTCACAGCCCCATGTGGGGATTCATGCCACTCATATCTCCAATTTCAATCTTTAATTGTACTGATTGAACATTTGATTTAAAGGGTAAAGTAATTTGCAGCGTGGCAATGAAAATTCACAGGGTCAGTCACAGTCTTTGATGGCCTATATGAGAAATCCCTCCCCGCAGCTGTGGTGTGTGGGCTTTTCGTGTTGCAGGCGCAAAAGGTGGGCAAAGAAGAGGGGCAGAAGTCTGAGAAGATAAGAGCAGGTCTCAGAGGAGGGCCTGAGAAGAAGTGGTGGAGAGGTGCAAACAATGTGGAGCTATCTGAAGTGTTTTCTGTGGTAAATCCAAGGCGAATGTTTTTTTTTTCATTTTGTTTTACAATGAGTTGTAATTTTGTCAAGCTTATTGGGTTAACGTTTTGAGCCAGAACTTCAATCACACCTGATAATCTCGATTTCAAAACCAACAAAACCACTATCATATCCATTGTGTGAATTTTCAAATGTCTCAGTTTCTTAACCTACTATGGCTAGCAGCCCTGTTAGGCTGCACTTAAGTAAAGTAGTGCTTTGAGCTGCAGTGATCAGAATGACAGTACTAGCGGACAATTATATCTTGTACAATGCACAATTTAAGCTGACGGGAATGTCATGACACTGCAATTATCAATGCCTTGTTACACACCTTACACATCATCTCAGTCAACCAGGGATTGATAGCTAATAACTATATGTCAACATGCTTGCAGTGCTAGAGAAGGCACAAGTGTCACAAGGACATCAAAGAAATTCGGATTAATTATCTGGTGAGAATAACATTTAAAACAATCCATCTAACAACTGATAAGAAATTTTATTTGGAATGTTAAGATGGTGAAGGTAAGTTTGAAGATCACCATAAGACTGATTCTTTTAGGGACACAAATGTTTGTACAAGTGTTGACTGAAACAAATGGACTGTAGTCTTTAAAGCCATAATACTACTGTGGCTTAAATGCGATAGTACTGATATAATGGTGAGATGATCCTAAATATAGAGGCAGCATGTTGAGGGGTGTGTTTCTGATTTACATTTGAAAAGGTCTCTTTGCAGTCAGGATAATGATAATGATTAAAATGCGTATGGATATCAGCACTGTAGTTGTACTTTGCTCCTCCAGCAACCTGCAGAAGAGCCTCACGGATCCTGTGAAACCCAAAGAAAGCATATTTATTTTTTACTGAATGAAATATGGTCTTTAGCAGAGTATAATATAAAAATGAAATTAGGTTTGGCTCACTGATACTGACGGTTTGGATGGTGGGAATACATTAGACTGTAAGACTGGAGAGTAACTGTAAATACTGAGGCTTTTATCATTTTGATTTAAATAAAGAAGTTGCACATCTTATACTTTGTTTTACAAATTTGTTTCGCTACAGCAGGACTTTGAATTAGTCTTTTGTCATGTTTTTATTTCATGTACATATAATTGTGATTATATGTACAATAATTTGAATTTGTTTTCCCTCAAACACACCCGGCACGATATGGTTGTTTTTTTCCTTTTCGTCTTAATCACAAAATTAAATTATCCGTGTTTTCTCCCTAATTCAGGTTTATTTCTTCAAAAAAAATTAATAGTTATCTATAGACAATCACATACATACAAATATAGTCAGTGTTAAAGGAGTAATATTTAGAGGAGCTGATAAGACTCTGGTAATCCCTTTTAGAATAAATGACTGAAATTAGAAAATGTACTTGTTTAAATACATTCAGCACTGAAGTCTTCTACTGCACAGGAAGTTTGAATATACATTTAACAATTCAAAGTACACACTCACGCTAAACTGATTAAGTTATGGCTCTGTGACAGGGGTTACTCCATTACAACCTAAAACTTTGTATAAAAAAGCCTTCTAATGTCCAGCAGAATTATTGACTTTGCTCTGATAGCTCGAGACAAGTGTGGACATCATCGAAAAAAAGGGCTCAACAACAAAGAATCAAAGCTCAGGCACTGCTGTTTATCTGACACATCATGATCAACAAAAAACAGCTCCTCTCTCCTGGTTGTTTGTGTAAATGTTGCCATCTACTGGAGGAAAATTAGAACACAAGTACAAAAACTAATCCCATTATGCTATGAAATGTATTCAATGAACAGAAGTGGTCATTCAGAAATGAATGGATGGCCTGATGACCACTACGCCCTGATCTCCACAACAAAAGGGGCATCTACCTGCAAGAAACAAAAAAAAAACAGAGGGGCAAAGCCTAAAAGGAACTGGAAGTTAACCAAAGTGATAAATGGGAAGGAATCCTCTACTAATTACAAATATGGAAAAATAGACATCAAAGATGATGATGATGATGATGATGATGATGATGATGATGATGATGATGATGCGCACGCTGTACATGCAACACATATCTTTAGATCGCGGCCCTGGATAAGCCTAAATGTTGTATGTACAAAGGCTCCAGAAAAAATTTCAACAAAGTTATGATGACTAAACTCCAAACTGCATTTTGTGTTTTATGTTTAAAACTTTAATGAGCCCAAAATCACAAAGGCACAAACTGAAATAGCAAATCTCAGCAAGGAGATGAATTTCACGTTCCCATAGCTACCGAGGCTGTAAGAGAGAAAGACTTCACACTTATTATCCAAAGTTTCACCACCACTCATAACACTATCCCTCATCAGGTGAGAAGAGAGAAGGAAATTGTACAAAAATAAGTTTTCTGTCAATGTACTTTTCCTCTGGTGGAAGTCAGGAGGACATTTTCAGGGTTTCCAGCATAAATACAATATATGAGAATCCATATATAAAGAACATTTCTTGTGACTGAGCAGCAGTCAAGCTGAGATGTGACATTTTTTGGAGTGGTCTTTAACAGCTAATAGTCCATGTTTGTGTCTGGCTGCTTCACTACTGTTTGTCCCATGAAAACATCACAACAATATTTCTTTCCAGAGATCCATCACTTAGCACTGCACTAACCACTGCTAACTCATGACAGCCACCACTAAACTCCTAAATGAGGAGTGAAGAGAGTAGTGTAGTCTTTATCAAGGACGCCTTGGTCAGAGTTGTTGGTAGAAAGAATAATGGCTATCTATTTAAATAATTCACATTTTCCCAGCCAATCTTCATTAAAGCCACTTTTATGAAACCTTTTTCACCAAAAACAACATATTATTTTGAATGTTATATTTACCATTGTTTAATATAAAAAGGCTCAGAAACCCAAACATACATCTTTGCAAAAGTTGAAATAGAACAATACTAAATGGCTGTCATTTGAGTAAAATGCTTAGCAGTGCTATGGATTGGGGTCCAGACCTTGTTCAGTGGTGTGGGATGATCCTTCTGTATTCCATGGACGTAGCCCCAGATAATCAAAACTTTATATATGAGCCAACCCTCAATAACTTTACCATTTGTATGACTGACACTATCCATCTTCGAAAGGACTCAGGGGTTCCATCGATGATTGATGATCATCCCCAGAGTGACGGACTGTTGTGTGGCTTTAGTGAGGTGAGCAGTGGATTGTGAGCAGCCGACAATGGCAAATTCAACTTTGGGATGGAAAGATCTCAGACCGCTCTAGGTCTGATACCTCGCTATAAGTATCAATGAAGGGCAGTCACCCTATATATCAGCTCATAGAGTTCAATTGCGATGCTCTACTGGGAACTTGAATTCTGGCATTCACATGGATGATTCTTTGAGACTTGCCACTTTGCTAAACATTTTTGCAAACCAGATTGATAATTTTGCAGAACGCCCTCAGATTTTATTTGAGTATGCCCTGACTAGTCGAAGGTCTTTTGGTGGCATGAGAAGGATCTACTCCATGTTAGTCGAGTGGTCATAATGTTATGGCTAATCAGAGTTCCTACTCTTATCTAACTTTTTCCTCTTGAAGCCAAATAATTGTCTTACTGGTATTGCTATATTCGTGCTGCTTTGTGATACACACAAGCACACATGTAGTCAACTACTGAATATGAATAACATGGAAATTTTGTGATGACTAATTATATACATTCCATTGGTTTACATTAAATTATATGATCTAATTTGAAAAATGTTGCATAACTTCAAAATCAATTAAACTATTGCACCTTATAACATGTACTTACTGAATTCAGCATGGAGATTATTAGACTAGTTGAGTATAAATTGATGTTAATTCATGTTAACACAAAAGATTGGTTAAAAATTGTCAGTGTACCAAAAAGGCTCTCTCAAAGGCAAAATCTCCTGCTGTTTCCTCAAACACCCGTTACAAAAAAAAAAAGGCTTATATAAAGACTTAAAAAGATCAATGAATTTGCAAACTTAACTTCTGCTCTGTCAATCACTATGAGTGATACCACTGCCCCACACCCCTGGTCTCTGTTATAATGATTTACAGTGGATAAGATAAATGAGACCTTATATAAACTGAATTGGCACAAACTGTGGGATGTTGTTTCTTTTGTCAAAGCTTTGTGGAATGAGTTATTTTTTTAATTAAAGGATGCATGGTTCACTGTGTTGTGAGCACTTCCTCAGAATGTTAATTCCCCATTTTCTCTGCAAATAAAAAGGAACTAAAACTGGAAACATTCATATATAAAAAGACAAAAAAACTTTTGTGAAATCGTCATTTAAAAAAGTAATAGTCACTTTGAATCAATTGAATCAAATTATTCTCCCTGGTATTAACTTACGTAGACATACTGCATTTTTTTCTTTTGAGAGTCTTTTGATGTAAACAAAATGTTGTCAAGTAAGCACTGCAATAATAATGTGATTTAAGTGTTATTATTTTGTGTTACTTTTGGCTCGCTTGGTAATTTTGCCTTTGAAAGAATCTCTTCTTGTGGGGCTGTAGGAGGTGCAGGTGTCAGTTTTTGAGTGGCAAAGTGAGTCATCTTCTTACCACACAATCTTTGAATTCCTTCCTGATAGGTCACGTTTTACGCGATTACGTCAAAATGAGTCGTTGGGAGGTAGGGCGGCCTGTGGCGTGAAGTGCAGAGCACTCGGAGGAGGGGTGTAGTTTGCTGAATGTCTGTCAGCCTCAACAGTTTGCTATCTCCAATGTAAGTGTGAAATATGTTTTCAGTTTATTGTTTTGGGGTGGTTTTACCGTCGGTTTGTGCGTGTGTGGGATGCGTGTTGAGACTCTGTTAGAATGTCGAGATAGATATTTCACCGAAGTAGCAGCTCTGTAGAATGACACCAACGGGACTGTCAACCGAGTCCGTTAACATATTGCTGCTGCTGACTGAAAACACTTGACTGGCACTGAACTAATATTTCAAAGATTTTTTTTTAAAAAGCTATTTCTATTTGGCTTAATGTATCTTTACAGAACGCGCGAAGGTTAGTTTGCTAGTAGTTTAGTTTTTAAGTACTTTTTGTGTTACTCAACAATTTTAAGACTCATCTTTCGCAACGGTCGCTAAATTTCATGTCCTGTAGTGTCATCACTGTTGCGGGCGTTTCGGTGGCATACTTCTCTGTTAGCTGAACATCACTCCTAAATATAAGAGTTAGTCTAATCTCTTACAAATAGCATTCGTGGCAGCATTTGTGATTATTTGCGTTTATGTTTTAATTTTATGACTGTGTTGTGCTGCAAAATGAAAACTGTGAACAGGTTTTTGCCTCTTGTCAAATTTCCACTGGATGCTGTCAATATCGATGTGTGTCCGAGCCTTATCAGCTTAGCCAGGGACCTGTCAATTTCACAAGTTTGACAAAAATCCTCTCATTAATTAAATGAAGACAATTTCATGGTCTGATAAGATTGGATATTTGTAGCATTTTCTTTTTTCTATTAGTGTCAGGGAGACAGAGACACCAAAAAGTCAGTCAGGCAGATGCCGATGCAGAGATGTGCCAAGGAAGCATTGAAAGGATTACAGTTTCCATCTCGCTTTTCCTCTGTTGTTTGTTGAAGATATGTGGGCTTGATGTGGCAGGTTGTTATCTCCTCTGCAGTGAAAGAAATTCACTTCTGTGTCGTTATCATGGACTGAAGGTTTGTTTTCATCCCACTTACTCCACTCATACAGTCCGATAAGCATTTTCATCTGTGCAGTGAGGCTTGGAAGGGTCTGGCATGGCATGTTGTATCCCACTATCTGTTCAGCTTACTCTGTTAAGTGGCTGGGAGCTTGGCTGCCCCTTCAGGGCACTGCTGCTTACACAGCCATTCACGTCTCAGTCGGATGGTCAGACCACCATGATGACGCTGCCCTCCTCCTCCTCCTTCTGTTTCTTGGTGCATTCGCGTTTTTATTCTTCTGGAGCTGAGCTTAGAATTGAGAGCCTTTGTATGAGTTTAATGTGTTCGTATTTATGTATTCGTAGCTGTGTGCGTGAGGCTCTCAACATAGAACCCTATGGCTTTTAAAGATGGAGTTGCCCTCTCTGACACCTACTCAGCCTCTTGTAACTCTTCTGTACTGGATGTGGTGAGGATGTGCATATACTACATGAAATTTTAAGATTAACACAGTGTACTGTTACATTCTCACATCTGTCTGTCAGAAGGGTTGCTTAATTCATCATGTGCACAGGAAGCCTGTGTTTCTCACAACAAAGCTGCCAACACTGGATAAGAAAGATAACATGAAATGGATTGTAGTACATTTCTGAATATGATGGTTTTATTCATTCCTCCTATTTGTAGAGACTGATGTTAAGGTGTTACATAGAGAAAAACAGAAGGCTGTGTGTCAGAAAGGTTTTCTTGAGGATCTTGAACAGTGTTGGTTTACTGATGTATGACATAATGTCTCCTGCAGCCTGGCTGCAATCTTTTGGTTGTTTACTTTAAATAAGATGAGGGAGAATCTGCGACTAAAAACAAAAAGAAATGACGTGCAAATCGTTGCATCCCCGTATTGACTGGAAATTGTACAAAGACGGAATCTGTGGTTTTTGAACACACTTGTTCTGTATAGGTAAATTGGATGTCTGTGAAAGCAGTGACGTGTATGTGCCAAGTTTTGGAGGAGCATTGGCTGCCACCCAGATGAGCTCTGTGTCATGGAAGCCCTTGCTTTTTTCAGCATAACAATGTCAAACTATTCTCTGCATGTGCCTCAATTGCATTGCTCCAGCGTACAAAGGTCCTGGGGCCAGAGGCATAAACGCACACACAAAAAAAACATACATGTGGCTTTTACTTCTCACAAGCTGATGTTTTTAAAGGACGATGTACCTAACATATTCTTCATGTTTCTATTTCAACCCCCCCCCTCCCCGATATTGTTTTTTGTATTTCTATTATTCAATTTTAGGTGCAATAAGATACTGCGCTTGTGAGCCACAGTCATGCATAGATGGGTATGGAAGACATTGCTGTGGAAAGAGAAAGAGTAATACAGGTTTGTTAAGTTTTTCTGGTGTGAGGGTGGTTCATACGCTGTTTTAGGCTTCCAAAGATTGTTCAAGTAAACAGCAAACATACCACGCTCCTTCTGTACGTCTTTGTCTCTTTCCTGATCATCCCAGTGCAAAGCCACGTACTTTACAGGCTATGCTTTCATCCCTTAAAGATAAAGCAGTAGTTGCTGGTCCTCCTCCCATAGCTCTGATTCTGATGCACTTTTTTTGCCTTTCATTCATAATCAAATCAGGGTCTTTTGCTTTAATTTTAAGGAATTTTTCCCTTTTATTACTTTTTTTCCCCCCATTCATTTTTTTAAATTTTTTTTTATTGTCTGTGCACTTCTTCTTTCCTTCTGCCTTCGTTGTCATGTCTAGTGGTGCAAACAATGTTTTGATATGCCCCTGACTAATTAGTATTCATGTGCATACTATTTTTCTATGAATGAGAGTTGTAAAAGAAAACCTTGCAGCTTTAGCTTTATAAGTCTGGTGAAAATCATGCATATGTGCATGTCTGCCTTGGTGCCTACACACAGTTTTAGTCACTAAACTACAGAGTTTTCCAGCCTTTGGCCTTCTGTAGGTGCCTGCAGTCCAACCCTATAACCAGCTGATGGTATGTTAATAATATGACGATGCATAACACTTTTAAAAAGCGTTATATCCTATTTCTTATTTTCGCCATTGATTATATTGTTTTTGTACTATTTTCAGTTAGAAATCGGATTTACACTGTACTGCATTCTTACTTTGGACACATTTTATTGTCTTAACCCTGAACAGTTTAATCAACTAATGGTTTCAGTTAATGGATTATCACCCTCATATCAATCTGCAGAGTGCTAAAACTGAGAAATTTTCCGTGGTTTCACGTAACCAAAGGTAAATATAATTTTCAACTGTGATGAAACCTGACCATTAACACAATGTGCTATGATCTAATGTTGTTTTTGTTTGCAGCATTTTATATATTTTTTGGGCTTTTTCCTAAACTGATGTAGCAAATGTGATTAGAAAGGGATTTAAAAGGATTCATGTAATCTTTTTTTTATTTCTTTTTTTTCCGCCCTGTGAAGTCTAAATGTTCGCAGCATTGTTCAGTCAGCTATTTGGCTCAATTCTCTCAGCCACATCTCCAGCCAGTTGGGAAAAGAAAATGTGTTTTAGAGTGAAATATCTTTTTGCTTCCTCTCCCTCCCTTTTACTCTCTTCCTCTGTCACATCCGTCCTCCACCAGCAGAGATTTGGTTTTTAAAGCGCATAAAGTAAGACAGCTGTCTGCCGCTACCAGAAAATCAGGTTCAAAAGTCAGATTCGTAGAAAAATTTTGTGTGTGCCATCTTTGTAGGTTATTCCGTAACTGTGGAGAGAGTGGCTCTATTTTCTCCAATAATACTGACTCCCAGACTTCAAGAGAGAAGGTGAAATTCCTCTGTAAAGGCTGTGGTTTCTATTGGCAACGAGATGCATGCCTTCCTCTGATTCCTTCTTACAGAGAGGAGGCAGAGGGAGCACGGCACCACAAGCGTTCGCACATTGAAATGGGTTTGTTGTAGTGCTATACAAAGTTATCAGAAAGATGTAGCTCTCAAAACAATAGTCAGGTGCCCATGTCAACCTTGAAAACTTTCTGTTCGGTCTGCCAGTTACAGATTGATTCCTAATGTACTCTTGGCGTAACTGATAGGGACAGAATCCAAAGTCCCAACATGTAGCAAAAATATATATTTCAAAGTTCATAAAAAGCATATATTACATTACATTACATTACGGTCATTTTGCAGACGCTTTTATCCAAAGCGACTTACAATAAGTGTGTTCCACATCGGTAGGCAAAAGAACTTCAAGTCACAAGAAATCATAAGTGCATTTCCTTCCAAAACCAAACAACTAAGAGTATAACTAGTGCTAGAGTAAGTGAGGTACCTAGACAAATGGGAAGACAATTTAGAAAACAAAGACAATTTAGGAAACAAATAAGTGCGTAAGGAGCTAGGACGAAACGGGTGATGTCCTAAGAGGGTGGATCAGGGTAGTGTTTCCTGAAGAGATGGGTTTTCAGCCTGCGGCCAAAGATGGGCAGCGACTCAGCTGTCCTGACATCAGTCGGGAGATTGTTCCACCATCGGGCTGCCAGAACAGAGAAAAGCTGTGACCGTGTTGATCGTGCGCAGGGACCGCTGAGTGATGGGGCAGCCAGGCGCCTGGAGGCGTGTAGGGCTTGACCATAGCCTGGAGGTATGAGGGAGCTGTTCCTTAAACTGGATGCGAGCAGCTACAGGGAGCGGAGAAGGGGAGTGGTGTGGGAGAACTTGGGGAGGTTGAACACCAGACGAGCAGCAGCTTTCTCAACAAGCTCCAGAGGTCTGATGGCAGAAGCCGGGGCGCCAGCAAGGAGCAAGTTGCAGTAGTCCAGGCGGGAGATGACAAGAGCCTGGATGAGCACCTGCGCTGCCTTGTCGGTGAGGAAGGGGCGAATCCTCCGGATGTTGTAGAGGAGGAATCGGCAGGAACGGGTCACACGATGTTTGGTGAGAACGACAGTTGGTCGTCCAGGGTCACACCCAGATTCCTCGCGGTCCGGGTTGACGTCACCACGGAGTCATCCATGGTGATGGCCAGATCTCGGAACGGGCAGCCCTTCCCCTGGAGAACACCAGCTCAGTCTTGTCCAGGTTGAGCTTAAGGTGGTGCATCAACATCCACCCCGAGATGTCTGCCAAGCACGCAGCAATGATGTTACAGCAGCCCGAGGTAACAGTTTTGCAGCCGCTGAAGCCTTTGCATTAACATTAGAAGAGTGGATGTTATGGTTTTGAGGTGAGAAGAAATTTTGAATTGCATCTAAAGTCTTCTCTCAGATTGAAGACTTGATTGTTGTTGACCTGTAGTCTATGTGCTGAGCCCAGTATCATGTGTTCGGTTGTGCTGATCCCCGCTTATGCCTCGAGTGGACTCGAGGAGCGTCTGGCTACCTGAGACCAGAGGTTTGACTGAGAGGTTATTTGAATAGGTGCCGCCGCAGATGTTTTATATCTTGCTGCATAAAGTTGTTCTCGCTTGCTGGTAGCACAGAAAGGCAAATGATAGCCTGATAACCTTGCAGGTTTCTCTCCTCTGTTGTGCAGTTTGCATTAACCCGTACATGCATTACCAGTTCTCCCTGGGTGTGTTAATCACAGTGACTGCTGGCATGAGAATTCAGCTGGTGTGTGGGTGGTTTCCATCCTGTTGACAGTTGATGATGCCCTACTCCAACTGCTGAAATACGAACTACATGACAACTGTTAAACACTCATCAGGCGACGTGTAGACCACTTCGAAGAGCTTGAAATATTTTACATACTCTGCTCAATCCTTCTGACGTCTACTGGAAAGCCCCTCATGAAAGAACATCTTCAGTATCTCTACTGGTTGGACACATTCACACTACACTAAGTGCTGTAGCTATAGTCGGCATGGACCAGTATCAGTGCTGTGGATGTTGTAAATCATACATTGGTGCACTCTCTGTGATGATGAGCACATATCCAGAGGTGTTTCATAAACAACCCCCTCCCCCCCAGTAAACAGAAAGTATTTTCCAGGATAATGTTCAACATGCACCATGATGATGACTAACTATCAGTCCTCACTTCTGTTCAACATCACTGCCAGGCTTTGGAAATTTCTCTGCTATACACCGCCATTGTTCACCTATACTTCAGACATGAGGGGATGTTTACAGTCATGCAGCCACAGTAGATCTACATAACAGTCCCCCGGTTCTTACTTTACGCTGGGTTTGGTATTCTTAAATGACTCGGATTTGCTTCACACCCAACATTGCGCCATTTGTGTCAGTTTCTGTTGTCTATATACTGTACTTGTCTTTCGTTGCCCAGGAAATAACATCCAGAGAAATTTAAGACTGCCCATTGTATATTTCCTGAAGACATCATACATCATTTTTTCGTTATCAAGAAAATGAGAAAAATCAGTCTTCACCGATAACTCTGTGTGGCAGCTTTAGCTTGTGATGTCATGATGTTATGCAGACAGATGTTTTTTTTTCTTTCACATCTACACACGTAAGTATAAATTATTGTGTATCATCTGGTTTGTCCCGTTCCTGGAAAGCTGAGCCCAACTTTGGCATCAGGGCCTCCCTGCGGGTTTCATCTTGCACAATAGGGCATTGTGCCTACCATTTACAGCGAACTACCTGCTATACACCTCCTCATTCAGAAACACGCTGTGCCTAGCACTCTGGTTGAACCCGATACGACGAAGCGAAACACGCCACGGAGCGATGGATGTCTTTGATCCAGTGTGGCTTCTTTCACTCCCTCTGTATTCCTCTCTCTCTCTCTCTCTCTCTCTCTCTATCTCTCTCTCTCTCTCTCTTCTTTCACTTAGTCACTATCACCATCTGATACAAAGAGTTGTGTCTCTTATCACACTTTGTGCAGTGTGCTGAAGTCATCTCCTTCACTGTCACGGTTGACACAACTGTGCTATTATCTGCCTCCCAGACCCACATACACACACACTCAAAAATACAATAACGATTGTTCCTGTTTCCTGGCCATGCTGTCATTACGCAGCTGCTGAATGAGATATGGTCCAGTTTCCATTGGTCTAAGACAACACACACACAGAGACGCACATGCATATGTACATGCATTCGCAATATGTCCATTCATGTCATTTATCATTTTTTGTGTGTCTCTGAAACAAAAGCACACTTTTGCATGTATGCACTCAAACACAAACGTAACTGACAGAACTCTCTGGCCTAATTCCACTCTTATTGATGTGCGTCTGTCAGTGAAAGAGGCGCAGCACAAAGAGCAGCGATGGGCCAGTGTGTGGCTCAGAGGAAACAAAGAGCGCTCTATTCCATGCCAGCTCACAGACTCTTCTGGAAACACTGCATTGGCTTGTTTAAGCTGTATCCATATTTTGAGTTAACCGACTTTATGTTTGGCAGAAAGCAACAACATGGCTACTTCAGGGTCAGAGTGCACAGGCCCAGATGAACCTCCATTTTAAGGCTGGTCCTGACAGTCAGATTTCTTCCTTTTTTCCACTCTACAAGCGTAGAAATAAAAATAACTGACATCTAGAGAGTGTAATTGAGATGTGTTGTTGTAATTTATTCTTAGATGCTATAACTTGAGAGATCTTGTCAAAATTAATATAAAAAAATAAATAAAATCCAAGAACACGATTCTTTTTAAATATTGATTAAGAACAATACGCTTGTTTTCTTAAGCTTCTTTTAAATCTACCCATCTGGGAAAAGGAGGCATCTTAAATATTGTGAGTTTAGTTGTTTGTTTGTTTTTTGCATCTTTCCAAATGTAGCTGACCAAAGTTGATGACAGCAGGAAAAACTGGCAGCTTGGAGATTATTTGAATGAGAATGTGAGTTATGAAGAGGGTTGTGTGTGTGTCTGGGTATTTGTACCAGGGATTAAATGAGGATGACACAGCCAGAGAGGACGTTGTCCGCTCAGTCATGTGTCACTTACCTCTAACAGCATTGTGAAATTTCTGAGAAACATGCTGACTCGCAGAGGCTGTCGACCCTGGATTTCTCTGACACTGATGCCCACTGAGCTGTCTGTGGTGGACAAGGGATACTAGACCATAATACATGTTTCCTGTTGATCTACTTGTTGCTCCATGTTCATAGAGAGAAAAAAAAAAAAAGACAGTTATTACAATTTCTTCATACATCGTTTCTGCAGGTCATCCCAAAAAAATACCTCTCGGTTGATTTTTAATAAGCACTATCATTAATATTTTCTGATCTTTTCAACAATAAACAAAACTTTATTTGGGGACTGAATAATACTAGATGTAAAATTGCCAGCTGTGCAGTCTTTTGCATTAGTCATTTCTTGGTAAGCTGTAAGAATGTCATGAAATGAAGTGGTCTTTGTCAGAATGGGACATTTGTCATTTAAGGCCCATCTGGTGTTGGTTCAGTGTGTCGTAACTCCACCAAGGTGGATCATCAAGATTCGCTTTAACCGAAGATGCAGGCATGCACACAGTCTGACAATGAAGCATTGTCCTACAAAAGCTTCTGAAAGAGGATTTGGACTGAATATAAAACCGCAGGCAATCAAGCAAACATTCAATGCAGCATTGGGATCATCCTCGGGATAAGGGAGAGGATTTACTGAAACAGAGGGAGGGTTGGGTACAGGAGTGGGTAAAGGTTTAGCTTCAGCTTCAGGGCAGGATTAACTTATGTACCTCTCCACTCACCGGCTCCAACACAACAGCATAGCGCTTAATCATGAATCACACTTCATGGTCACCTACTCATTGACCATGAAGTGTCATTTCACATGGTACATCTTGATTATGTTGCATGTACATGAGTGACTAGTTGCCCTCTGTGATGTAATGCTCACACATATCTGCCAGGAACATGTCAATGCATGCCACTATTTTATACCAATTTCATCTCACAAAAAGGAAAGCCTGAGTCCTGAACTTGAATTTATTTTTTTGACAGAACAAAGTCGAGTTGACAATTGAAGGCACTAAAACTATAAAATACAGCATTGTCCAGAGGATCTGCTGTCTAAGCACTCTTGTCAGCCAGACTGTAAATACCAAGGTGAAGCTGTGCTATTAGTGTCAAAAGCACAGCAGCCAGCCAGCAGATGGTTGATTTGACCTGTGTAACACCTGCTTTCTCTCTGACAGGCAACGGTCATTTTAACTGATGGCTACCACTTTTAACTGTTAATGAAGTACACTATCTGTGGGCTTTTGGTTGCCAGTTGAGCAGAAAAGATCATTTAAAATTAGTTTTTTGTGCAGAAAGTAAAAGCTGCTATGGTAATGTGCTGTGTTTAGGTGCTCCTTCTTGTGTAAGTGACAGTGTTGCAATTGATAAAAGAGGTAGAAACACTTAGAGCAGAACATAGCTTCACCTTCATTCTCCTTCTGTCTGTTTGTGTGCAGTTCAAGGAATATAGTTTGAGTGTGACTATCCCTCCCCAAGGCTCTGAATGTTCCTACCTCCCTTGCTTTGCTTTCCTCAATGGGAGAAGCTATTGATGTTGCAGGGAGGCTTGGGCTAACTTACACCAATAAGGTTGCTTCTTCAGGTAGACTGCTTCTATTTTCTCAGGCGTCTACTCTACTGGTTTTACCACTTCAGCCTGGCAGTGTTCAAGGCAGGAAGTGATGTACTTTCATGTGCTTTGTGTTAGTGGAACTATGGTGTTGGCTGTTTCCAATGCGGAAACCCTTGTCTCTTGATAATGCTACAGGTTAAGGAAGGATTGCCTTTGGGGATAGTAAATTAGCTCCTGAAGGAACACGCACAGATGCAAACACACACTGATCAGCCATAACAATATAACAACCAGCTTCATGTTGTGTAGCTCTCTCTTGCGTTACCAGAACAGGACACTGGACATTGACTAGGTGTTTGCATCATATGGTTTTGGTCATGTGGGCAACTGGTTGGCTTGTTCAGGTGAATTCCTCTGACACTCTGATCAGTTATGGATCTTGGGAGTTTCATGGCTGTGGTTATCCCTTGAGCTTTTTGTCATGTTGCTCAAGCTGTTCATGAGGAGTTCATGCAGTGTGGAAGGACATGCCGTCCTACTGGGGAAGTAGTTCGCCATCAGGTGCTGTTGCCCTGGTGAAGTATTGAGTGGTGTTAAGATGCTAGGTCTTATATTAATAATAATATTTAGGCCGGTGGCATGAATCAGAGAAAAAATTCACATGAATGAATCCACAATATCACATTTGTCATTTAATACGCCCTGTACTTACTCTGTGAAACTGATTCTTTTTTCTTTTTTTTTTCTTCTTAAGATTCAAAAGCAGTTGCCCAATTTCTTGAGTAGTAGGCACAGTGATGATGTTTCTCATTCTTTCTTCTGTTAGGTACTCCCGAAGAGTGAGTCACACTATGATGACACTTGAGCTGATGGTAGGTGGATTTTTGTAATGTTTTTTTGCTGGAATTAGAGTTAGAATCTTGAATCCTTCTTCATTCCTCTTCTACACTTTTTTTCTGACGTCTCCAGGCTGTCTGTGTTCCTAGCCTGCACATGCATACTTATTTTGTATTTAATTCATACTTCTGTCTGTGATATTTGTGTCATTTTTACCTTACTTGGATCCAGCTTGTTTGCCTTTATTTAAAAGTGAAACATTAGTATATTTGAATACTGAGGGATTTGGGTTATTTCTATGAAACTTGGTCAAGTTAGGGTGAATATTTGTGGTGATCACTGGATTTAGGTGATATTCCAGCCTCTCATAATCCATCTCCTCTCTCTTTGTGTCAGACCAGCAAGGCTACTTGTTCCTGAATCAAAGATGCATGCTCCCAATTTGGATTCAACCCTCTGACCGCGAATGAGCTCATCCAATCCTCCATCAGACAGTCCCATCGTCACTTCCACTGTTCTCTACTGCACTTTCATATTCTCTATTCTTCTGTCCCTCAATCATTGATCTAGACTGACCCTTTGCATGCTTGACATATGGAGAGGGAGGCGTAAGGGACTATTTATTTGGACAATTAATCTGTGATATATCTATATACATATGGTTTCAGCAGGCCATATGCAGCAGGGAGACAAGAGTCAAAGGGAGCCAGATGGGGTGGGGTCCAGTTCAGATCCTGGAGCCACAGGAGTATCTGGGGGTTCACAAGGCCCAGGGCTGAGGAGGGCTTCATCTCAGTCAGAACACCCTTCTTTCAGTAAAATAAGCCAAAACGCCAGGGATGGCATGGGGGTTCTTGGCCAGGGCTTGAAACAGCTGTTCCAGCAGCAGCGTAAACGCCTCTCCCTCTCTCGCTCCACCTTCCCCTCATCATCTTCCTCCTCGTCTTCCTCTGTGGTGTCAGCAGGTGGCAGCTCCCCCTCTGGCCCTGAGGACACCTTGGGGTCCAGCTGTCCTGACTCTGACCGCCTCTCTGCTCCTGTGGTTCCCTCTGCAGCTGGCCAGGGCGCAGCCGCTGCAGGCATGATGAGGCGTGGGACCAGCCTGCAGAGCCGGCGAAGTAAGGGATCCGGGTCTGTGAGCGGAGACCGGGATCCCCTTATAAGAGGTAGCCCCCAGGCCCCGCATCGCCGCTATACTCATGATCCACAGCAGCATGCCCGGCGCCCACGCTCCTCCTCTACCACTGACACCACACCCAGCAGTCCCATCCCTGGATACACTGGCATTGATGTGGTCCTGTCATCAGGGTACCAGTCTACAGAGGAGACAGATAGGGTAAGTGACAACAGCCATTAGCCATTAATCTTCATCTTCACATGGGTTGATTAGTGTGTCTCTTTCAGTTGTGTAAGACCTTCTTTGTCCATGAGATGTCAATCAAAAGCTGAGGTTCACCTTGCCACTGGTGTACAATAACATTCCCTGTTTCAGCTCTGTGGTTGAATTTATTTTAGGAAAATATGTTCCTTTTTTGCCAAAAAAGGCATTAAGCTAAGCTCAGGCCAGGTGTACAGATGCACACACATACAGAATAGATACAGATAACGGTGCCGTTAGTCTAAGAGGATTTTTCCAAAGGTGAAGTGTCAATGAGAACAGAATTACAGAGTTTTACTTGCTTTAAGAATGAATTTTCCCTCCATAAGAAGTGAAGATGGTCAAAATTAGGTCTTCAAACTTCAAACAATCTTAATGGCAAATAAACAATTATTTCAGCACCTTAGATTTACTGAATTATCACAGTTGAAAAGCTCTGAACATACTCTTTGCAAATGATAATGGATGGTTGTTTTTTTTAATTGTTGGTAAGTGTGATTTATTTATCTAAGGTTTTCCTCATCCACCTTTTTTCCAGAATTTAAAACAATATTAAATGCATTCAAATAAAAAAATCACACCTATAAAACAATCTGAAAATACCATCGCCACTTTTTGGCTTGTTGTCAACTTTGTATTAACTTCCCTGCATCTTAATCTTTATCATCTGGAAGGGTTTTCAGTCAACGTCATCAAATGTTAAGCTAAAGACAGATGACAGTCTGTAATTACTGACAAGACAAGAAGGTCAGTCAGTTCAGAAAATTTCAAGAGTTTCCTCATGACATGTCATGACAACCATCAAAGGAAAAAACAGCTTCTATTATGACCACGTCAGGGAGATAAGAGCATGAGTTCCCGCCGCTGCAGAGGACACATTCATTACAGTCACCAGCTTCTAATTTCTTTTATTAATTATGCAGTGCTCATGTTAATCCCAAAGCAATTAAGAGTAGTTCAGTGTAATTTCTGTCATGTCTGTTTTTTAAACATGACCTCAAGTTAAGATATTTTTACCACCCTCGGTGTTCAAAATGACAGTTTGTTCTGTCTGCCACCAGAGGTTGCTGTCAGATCAGCAACCCTGCTGTGAGAGGCACTGGGCCTGGTTCATGGGGAGGTGGTGTTTGCATTATGACCTCATGTTTGTTGTAGACTGGACTGATCCCAAGGTTAATTAAATCATCTGTGACATAGTATCAGTGTGTCAGAGATGGAATGATATCGGCCATCAATCCAGCAATGAGTAGAAAATCTTGACCAGCTTTATTTGATACCCACATTAATTAAGAGTTTGACCCTACGGGCTAGATTTGATAAAGTTCTTTCCCCTTTCTTCATCTGTCAAACCGACTGTGTGTCAGTCCTGTGTGAATGACCTCACCTGAAATGACCGACATGTGTGCTCCATTAGTCTCGCTGCTGTTAGACAAGCATCGACCTTTCTGAGGTTTGTCTGTGGCCCTCGGCTGAGATGAGTACCTGCCTCGTTCCTCTACAACTAACATCACAGACATGTTTCGGCACAGAAACAGAGCGTTGTCATTAAGGTAATCCAAGCGGTCGCCGTGGTTACCTTGAAACTTGCAATGCTGCCAACATGTAAGCCCTGGCTGCGTTACCACAGTAACAGTGTGGATGACCTTGTAGGTGTGACATCTTGCTGAAGATGTGCATCAGGAATCATATCAGTTTAGTCAATTAATAATTGGCAAAAATAACACTATTGTTCTTTCCTTCTTTTTTTTCTTTCTTTGCTTCCTACACCCCCTTTTGTTCCTTTGAAATTCTCTCTGTTCTTCTGTATCCCTCTCTATTTCCCTGACTGTCCCAACTCACACTATCCCTGGAGAGAATTAATAGAGTCAGTCAGCTGGTCCCTCCTCCTCTAACCACTACCCCCCCTCCTTTTTCTCTTCTCAATCTCTACCAGCACCTCCTCCTCACCCCACCCTTCGGCTCTCTGGCAGGAAGCAGGAGGCAACCTTGCCTCATCTAGTTGACTGAGAACTGAGCTCTAGCAATGTGTTGTTAGCTCTGTCTTCAAAGGAGGATGTGGAGGGGTGTGCACATGTGTGAATGTAAGACCGCATTTTCATCTGTGTTCCAGATACTCTCGGGGTGCCTGTGTGTTTACTGAAAATCATTTGTGTGTTGATGGCCATGTGAGTGGGAGTGACTGTATCTGTGTGAGTACGAGACAGATCACTTTACTGTGAATATGAGAGGAGGGTAACATAGCTGAGTTGTCTTTCGCTCTCCTTGGTTCCTTCCCTTTTTCATCCCCCTCCTTTCACCCCCCTCTCCTCACTTGTGTTTGCATAGCAGAGGAAAGCGACATGGACTAGAAGTGTGTGTGCACATGGGTGTTTGGAGAGGAGGGTAGCGTGTGTGCCTTCAGCATGTGTGTGTGAATGCAGAGTGTTCTATATGAGGCACTGTGTACTTTGGAGGGGTATCAGCAGAAAGGAGTAGAACAGGGGATCCAGCTGTGGATCTGTCTGTCAGTCAGGGAGGATGGTGCAGCGCTTCAGTCTTCGTAGACAATACTCCAAGGTAAGCTTTCAACACTTAGGCTTTTGTCATTAAATATGTCAATATCTGTGTCTTCGTGCCCATTCATAGAAAAAGATAGAGTTGTGTTAATCTTTATTTTATAATGTTTGGGTACTGCAGAGCTCCTTCATATCATTTTCCACATCTTTCTTTCTTTCATTCTCTCTCTCTTGTCTCGGTTTAGTACTATGCCAAGTTGCGTTGTTTGAGGCTGCCAAACGTTGTTTGAGGCTGCCAAACGTTGTTTGAGCCCACATTTAAGGGATAAACTGATTTCTTTAGAGAATCTGTTCACTTAAATGTAGCTTTTTACATACAGCGACTGAGTGGTCTGTCTTCTCAGTTTATCTCAGCTCTTGTTAAACAGTAACTCATGCTCGAGCGCTAAGTGGAGCAGTTTATAAGATCGATTCAGGCCCTCACAGTGGGATGTAATTATTGTAAACATTATGTGAGATTATTACTGTATTTATGACTTCCTTTTGTTAACAGGCTGCTTAATTATCCTCTGCAATTGTCCCCTGGTGGTTGTGCGGGTAAAGAGAATTAATGTGTTGCCTTAAAACTCAACATTAGTTCTGTTTAGAGCCTGCTGTTCTGCTGCAGGTGCTCAGCCTGTGATATTAATTATGATTAGCTGCTGATTAATTGATTGGCTGACTACACCCTCCCTGTGTATTTTTAATCCATGAAATGGTGTTAGTAGATAAATCTGCTTGGAAGTTTCAACATGCAGTATACATACAGAAATGCATGGGGCAGATACACAATATCACTTTGAGACATAAAGTAATAGTTTGTAATCTACTAGTGTTGTTGTTGTTGTTTTTCTTCTTAACTAAATCAGGAGTAAACGCAGATGGTGTGAACTGCTGCAAGGTGCAAAATGTTTAGTGTCAGGATGTAAGGAAAGGGCATGGTGAGGTTCAGAGGAATTCACTCTGGTGGGATTTGAGCTACCGAACTGCCGTAAAATGCAAGCCAAGCCTTTAGGCTACCCCTCTCTCACCAAAAAGATTTTCATGTCTGAGAGAGACCGAGGCAGTGTTGTCTTTGGTAATCATAATGACCTCCAGGGCCTGTCTGCAAGTTCTCCGTTCCAAAAATGGGATGATAGGAGTTATTGGAAAACGAGGGGGTTGGGCAGATGACCTCCTCTCATTCCCTCAAGCCACATCTCCACAGGCCCACCTGTCTTCCTGCTCATCCTTTGTCTTTTATTGTCGATCGCTATCATTTGGTTTTCCTATCATAGATGGTATGCTGTGTTCGTTTGCTGATTTCCTCGAAACAAAATGCAAAAACAGTAGTTTTTTCAAATGTGACGATTGAAATACAAAATACTCTCAACTGGGTTTAATTTGATACGTTTGCTTTTTTAGAATAACTATTTTATTGATTGATGTGATTGATTATTTATTCCAAGCTCAGTATTTAGTAAAGTGAAATAAAATCATTTTTAACATGTGAATTTTAAACGTATCCAGTTTTCAGGAGCCTTTATCTAATCAGAGTTTCTTAATATGGGTAGTTGCAGTAGAATTTATTAAACAAATGAATGGAACGGGCCAGTTTAAGGATATGCTGAAGTCCAAAGAGTGACAGTTAGTTTAGTTTTTTTATGTGCTCGCTGCAGAACAGCAGCAGCAGAACCTACGCTACGTAGACTCCAGGATTGTGTGTAAAACCTGACTCTGAAGGAAAGTCCATGATAATCAGCAATCCCTGGTCTTCATTTATCTTCGACTTTATGAGAGGTGATTGAGAACCACGACAATTAAAACCCTCCTTTGACAACACTTTGCGGATTGGCATCAAACATTTTGACCTCGGATTATGTAATTTGTATAACTGTCACTGTACGAGGTTTGATGCCACCTTTTTAAAAGTCTTCATTCCACAATTTGATATAGAGAAAACCCCTCCTTGCTTATAGTAACAACAGACTTCTGATTCATCCAAGTAGGTTTAATGGCCTCTGTTTCCCACTCTTGCGCTACTTGATAAGCAATTTTCTGCTGGAAATTAGAAACACATTTTAAGCATGATAATTCCAGGTCAACTCTGAGTAAATCAGATCCACCTGAGTGTCATCTGAACTCTGCCTCGATGGAAGAAATACAACTCAGTGAAGTAGTACCTTTTGTACAAAGGAGTTAACATGATTAATGCCACAAATTTGCTTTCATTTTTAGACTTGACACAAAAGTATGATCAATTTTCTATGTGGTGTCAATCTCTGGGCCTCGCTGTATGCATGTGGGGGAAAAATACTGAATCACACAAATAAAGTTGTGGGGATTTGTATCCTGAAGTGCACTGGATTGAATTTGTCGTTTGGGTTCATTTCAACAAAAACTACGCAGACTCTTTCCTGAAGAATTTAGTGTGTTTCCACCAGCAATGTGACCCTGTAAGAGAACAGTAAGAAGAAGTGTCAGTGGGAGGGAGGAACCGAACATCACCTGGTCCCTGAGGCTTGTTCCGTCCTTGCTAGTTTAACATCCTCATCACCGCGCTCTCATCATCTCTAACCTCCTCGGGCTATTGGCTCTGTGTCGAGGAAAGTGTTTGTGATCTTTAGACAGAGCCGCAATGGCAAATGTATGTAAAAGCTATCCTGTCCTATCAATTCATGGCTGCAGCAAATTGCCCTTTAGTTCTAATAAAGACAGACACAGAAGCTCACAGTCAAAACCATGTATAATCACACAACTGAGTATCTATTGACTTTTGGGCTAGAGAGAGCAATGAGATGATGAAGCATGTGCTCTTAGTCCACACCGGAATTGATCATCCCAGTATGTTTGCTAAGTACCAGCTCACAGCAAATTGTTTTTCAGGTCGTGTGTCAGTGTGAGTGTGAGAAATAAGGAAGTAGCAGGCAGCCACTGATGGGTTTGGTGGCTCTGTGGCTTGTGATTTGTGCTGTTTTTCAGAAAAGGACTGAAAAGTGTCTTTAGTGTTTTTAAATGCGCTGGCTTCCTTGCCGTCCTCTTATCTACTGTAGCCTTTAGTCATTTCCCAGTCTTTACTTACTTATCTCATATCAAAGAATATACCCCTCCTTTCTTTTGTTCTTCCTTTCCATGACAAATGTAAATATTGCCTTGCCTAATTTTCTACTGAGAATAAATCCACAACGGCAGCAGTGATGTCTTTCTTTTTGTATATGCTGTGGGTGAGAATCGGAAAGAGAATCATTGATCACCAAAGCAAACACTAGTATTGACTGAGCATTAAATACATTGGCTTTCCTGTTTTGGTCTTTTGTTCCAATCTCATGGCCCTCTCCTTACTTGGATTAGTTGCTGTCGGTGCCTGTGAAGGTGTTTGATGTGTTTGTTAGAATAGGTGTCCATTTAAGTAAGATGTTTGGTTGGCACGAGGCACCGCAGCAGCTTCAGCGCTATTCTTTTGAAAGGTGTCTTAAAGTTGTGTCCGGAAAGCTCTCACTAAAGGCCTGTGTGCTTTATTACAAAAATAGATGAAAACATCAGTGAGTTTTGTGTTATGTCCTGCCATACTCTAATACTCTTGGCAGGGACAGCCCAACATCATCTGCCTAAAAGTGGCCACAATATATTCGGCCACATTTATTAGTTGAACACTAGGTGACTTTGAAGATATGAGAATATGATTTACAAAAACTTTTTGTCCATCAAATAAATCAGACATTCACACGTTGTATATGAAATGTACATTTGTTCAGCTCTGTTTCTTTCACATTGTCACCTGTGCATATTTGTATTTATACTGTTACACGTTTGTGCATTTGTGACCAATGTCAACAAGCACAAAGGGATTTTTCTGACCTAGCAAGCATCTAATCACCTACACAGCTGCTAATACACACATTCTACCTCTTCAGCAGCCTTTCTTCATGTGTTACCTTAACCTCTACATTTTTACCCCTCACCACATGTCTTGGAGGCTCTCCTTCTTTAGCATTCACCCCCTCTTCATTGCTCTCCCTAACATCTGTGTCCAGTGCTCAGACAGTGAATCTGCATCTCCATGGTAACAGGGTGATGTTCAAGGGGGGCTGGAGCAGCTTTACCCATCTAAATGCTTACAGGGTTCCCCAGCTGATCTCACAACTACCTCATCAGCTTATCTGATGCAATAATGACCTCAGAGCAAGGAAAAGGTGTCCTCTAAAATTAGACTTCTGAGCAATTTGCCAAATCACAGACTTTGTGTTAAATGGTGTTTGTTCTAAATGTTCATATCAAGACTTTTCTTTTGTAAAGTATTTACAAACTAGTTGCCTCACTAATTCATGTTAGAATTAAAATCGCAGCATGTCCTGCAAAGACGGTGAGCAGTAAATGAAAAGAATGGAAATGTTTGACAGAACCTCAATGGGGCTTCTGACTTCTACTTTGAAGAGAAACACGAGTTGAATATATTTTCTGTGAATATGTTAGTGTAGTGTGTCTAATTTTTTAAAATACGCTTGAATCAGATTCTCATCTCTCGCATGTAAGTGTATGCATCATGTTTGCCTGCCTTTTGTATGTGTTTGAACTCTCCACCCAACTGTTTTGCGTTCCCTTTGATGCGTTGCCCCAGCCAGTTTAATTAGACTGTTGAATATTCATGACATTATACATATAGGCCAACGCCCTTATCCGCTACCTGCTGCTATTAGCATTCTCAACACAAGATACATACTCTTACAAAGGCAGAAGAAAGGCTAAACAGAGGATGCAAAACAAGTAATTATGTGTGTGAAATTCTTGTGAAACCACTAATGCAGCTGTGATGGCATTAAAGGAAGGACAAAGGAAAGGGCTCCATGGGGATTTAGGGCAGTAGAATGTTTGACAGATAAATGTAAAAGTGTGCGCGTGCGTGCAACCACAAGTGTTGATCAGTAGGATTGATGGAATGACAGGAAAAGAAAGAAAAAGATGAAGCTGTGATGTTGAGGTCATTTTTCCCTCTCACCCAGTTTTATAGGTTTCTAATCTGGGTCTAAATGAGGAAGGAGTCTGCAGCAGCTCTGCCCATTTCTCTGCTGCTATTAATAGACAGATGTCAGATGACATAGCCAGAGTCACTTTTTCAAGGGTATTCAAATGTAATGTTATATAGCAACAGAAAAAAAAGAATCCCTGCTTTGACCATAATTGCTGCACCCCTACAGATGCATATTGTCGGCTCTCATTTAGTCATGTTAACCAGTGGACAAGACCAGCTAAGCTATTTTCCTAGAAACTTGATACACCTTTCGTTGTACTGATTTTCATTCTTTGTTACGATTATTTTTTCCTCTTTTTTTTTTTTTTTTTTTCTTTTTTCTTTTTTTTTTTTTTGGTCGTGCATGAGGTTTTGTGAAGATAAGTGTACATGTCAGCAGTGAGTCACTACGGGTCATCCTTTGTGTATTTATTTTTGGCCCGCAGCTGGTCCTTCCTCTCATGCTTACATTTGTGTGCGTATGCATGTGTATCGCTGTTGTTTTCTCAGCCGCTCCAAGGTTGCCACATACTTTTTCAGTCACTGCATGGGGACTTTCTGGTCAACCTTAACCTATATGTCTGTTCCTCAGACAGTGTCCTCTTGCTAGATTTGTTCCTACTGGCAGTTCTGCTTGCCAAATAAACACACCATCCACCTTTCTGATAATGTGATGTTTGGTTTTCCTCTCTATTTTATTTTTTTTAGTTATCAATCGGTTGTTTTCTAAGGGAAATTGCTCATTCTCAGAGGCGGTGAGCGGAGACAGCAGACAGACAGACTCAGAAAGGCTATGCTCTGTACCCCTGCCACTCCCTGCTCAGTCTATATCGTTTGTGTGACTGATGAATTATGGATGAGACCATAGATCGCTGAGCTCAGCTCTGCTCCACTGACCCACTTAGAACACACATGGACACACATTTCAAATCTGATCACATCCTCTTGGGAAATATCAGCATATTTTCTCTCCGCTAAGAACTAGAACCATTCCTTGCATTCTCACGTGTCAGCTCGGTGGAATCCAAGGAATCTTTCATTTTCTTACAGTTCATCACTGCCGCCTAAAATGATCTAGAATTATTTAGCATCAGTAGGTAGTCTTTTTCTGTTCCATCAATATTTGCTTAGCTGACATTATCTGTCCTTAATGTCCACTTTTTTCTAATTTCTTGTTGACATTTTATTTAACCCTAGCGATCACATTACTCACAGGAGTCACCTTTGACATTCCCTCACTCCACCTCCTTAAAATTCATATTTATTTTTATGCCCAGCTGTCAATGGTATTAGCAACTAGTCACCTGTTTGCATTGACATGATCTGACCTGAAATTTGTTACATACAGGGCAGCATGTCGATTAGTAGGAAAAGTTATAACAGAAGAATGGAAAAGGTAAAGAAAAAAGAAAACCAAGGGGTTATTGACAGGAAACCTGTCAGGAAATGGGAGACCAGACAGAGCTGTAATAGAGTCAGTTGTACAGACATCAGGTGGCACACAGTGTGTAGAATAGTTTATGCTTTAGCTCCCCCTGGTGGATTTTTACTGCAGTTTTTTTTTTCATATTCTCACAGTGATGTTTTAGTTGACTGTGGTTGATTAACTGAAATAGTGGCACAAAGGTTTTTTTTTATTAGGTAATAGCTGTCAAACAATTGTGAGAACTTCCTGTTAACTAAATACCACTCCTAATTATCCTCCTGTTATGAAACCTGTTGCTTCCCATTGGCCTAATTCATACAGTGAAGTGAACCAGTGCTCAGAGACCAACTAAAATGTATTTTTTTTTAAGTGGGCATTGAGGTCAACACGGGGTTACAATGAATGGCTAGACCAAATCTTCCAGGGTCAAAAAGCTGGGACTGTTTGTTCTAGATTTTTCATCTTCCTGCTTATGAATAGACTGGAAGCGTGTTTGGACTTACATACTGGGCCATGGTACACTGAGTATTGTGCTGCATCCAGCAAGATCAACTCTGCATTTTTGGGCCAGTGCCCTTTCTGTCTCCATGTTGCATAACCAGGTTGGGCTGAGTATAAACAGTAGCTACCCCAACAAAAATCAAACGCCACCAAATGGACAAACATTTAGCTTCCCCATGTTTTCCCAGGGTTTTTCTTCACGTACGCATGAACACACTCTTCTTTGTTCAACGTACACACTTTGTCTCCCACAATTAAGGTATATATACCCCTCATCTGCTACATTCACCTTAATAAATGTAATGTAATACCAAAGAAATAACACGGTGTCAGAGCTTCTCAAACCACCATTTGTTTTAGGCTGATACAAAAGCAATACGCATGAATATATTAAAGCCACATTGTGTGTTGAGTGGGGTAAAATTTTCTTCTAAATGACCTCAGAATTGTCATCAGCATTTCTGTGCTGCAATTTTCAAACATCTTGTCAGTTTAGCACTACAGGGGGTAGATTGGCAAATAATGCTTTCAACGTGAACTGGAATTCCTGAACATATTAGATTCATCGTTGGAGCCTCAAACATTAAAGTGTAATTTTACATTAAACATTACGTACTTCCATGTGTTTAATGGACTTTGAACTATAACATCCTGTATTTATTAATGATCATTACAAAATAGTTACACAGGTAAAGAGCTGACATCCTGTATGTGGATTGTCCTTGTTAACCAGGAAATTAACTCCATAAAAATTAAACCTATTCAAGTGTCTCTAAATTCTGCACCAGTGGGACTATTTCCATCTACATGGCTACAACAAGGGACAATGTGTCTGTTGATTTGGGTGAACCGACAATGTTAAACATGATATTTAAAATAGGGGTATGAACATCATAATTCCTTGGCGTAGGATTGTCACAGGCATCTGTTTTCACAAAAGGGATGAAAACATCTTGTAGTTTGAGTTGTTGTGATTGCCATTTGTTTGTTTTCCTCCCTGTCTGGCTCTTGTACTGTAAATGCCAGCGTTGGAGTTGGCTATCAAGATGCTTTTACTCTCTCTGCCTTGCCATTATGATCATAATGGTCGCTGTGTGTGTCTCCCAGTGGTTTATGTAACTGCTAATTGATCATACTGAGGCATCGACGGGTTGGGGAGGGGCCTTCTATTTGTTAGTAAGGTCCTATTAAAAAAGGCTAAAGCCCCGAGTCATGGTAGCCTTCTCTTTTAGGCTTGAATTCCCATCAGGCCGTGCACACAATGCTCTCACTCTTCTGCCTTTACATAACTTCTCACACCCCCAGACCAGACCACAGTAAAACCGATCACCGTTTACTATTACATAGAGGGGACTGTGAAGTATAGGCACATTAAAACAAAGTCTGGGTTAAGATGATAGACCTGACTCCTAATTCCCCATCACACTCACTCAGTTCATCCCTTCTCTCATCTCCTCTCTAAACTCTGGTCCTTTCTCATCAGAACCAGCCTCTGCTTTGTTTCTGATGGATTTTTCCAGAACCTTTAGGCTGTGAAGCCCAGGCTTGGCTTAAATTCAGCACAGGGCTCTGAACAACAAGAGCCCTTTTCAGGCGTGTTCTTCACAGTATGCGTGCAATGTTTGTCATGGAGGCAAAACTGGACACTGTATTTAAATGATTTAATGTTCAGGCGCCTGGTATCTCCAGTGCTGACTTTAGGGCAGGGGGAACCGCACTCATACTCAAGTGATCCTGCTGTGTCATTGGTTTGTGGAGATGCTGATTTTAGTTTGGGAGGTGGCAGTATATAAAAAGACTTACAGACTCAGTAAGAAGATACAGGAGGATAAAAGCGACTTCTTCAAAGTACCAGCTGCATAGCTAATGCATGCCTCCCTTACCCCCTTGTCTCACACTGAACCTTGTCCCTATTATCAGTACTTTATAATCTTGTCCATACCTAATCATTTATAAAACTGCATGCCCAGACTCGTGATTCATCATTTTTAGTAGGTCTGAACAAGTAAGACTGTCATTTTGTCTTCAATGGAAATAACCTGGTTAGCATTCAGAGAAAATGCTGACAGGTTCAGGCCGTATAGTTTATAAAATATCATTCGAAATTGTATTGTCACTGTCAATCAGGAACTTTTGCATGAAGGTCACCTTCACTCTGAAGTATTGCATCCCCCAGTTTATAGTAGTAGACCGTCTTAAATGGTCTCATTGTTCTCCCATTGTAGATAACTTAAGTCTCACTGACAGGAGTGTCATATAACAGGATAAGCATGTTTGGTCTGGACTGACCACATAGATCACCAGTTTTACAGGTCCTGTCCCCTTAACATGCATAAAATGCAACTGTGTGAAAGAGAAAGAGATGCATTGTGATGCGATATATCCTGACACAGGGTCACTGTATTACATGAAAGCATCTCTGTCTGTAACATGTTAAATGAGATGCCACATTTCAGCAGAGCCTTTATTTATTCAGTTTTTTTACTGACCTGTTTTGCACCAATATTCTTAATATTTCCTTGCTTAATTTACTGAACATAGTAGCCTACTTGACAACCCAGATATGTCTCTTTACAAATTTCTGTTTGGTAATAAATGTAGAAGACTTGATGTATAATTAGTTATATTTAAATAATTTTACAGTGATTTGTAATATTATGATTCAGTAAAAATGTAATTGTGAATAAATACAATCGAATACCTTAGTTTGCCAGGTTTTTTGGTACAATGTTTACGGACAATCGATCCATTCTTAAGAGTGTATGAATTTAATTTCATTCGATGTCTAATTATAAAAGTAAATTGAAACTATTATAGTGGAAGTCTCAACAGTCGCCAAGCCAAGGATTCCATGAAAATTATTTATTTTTAGCAGTAAAACACAAGATCTGAAGTTTAATTAAGGACAAAAAAATACCGTTCAGAAACCCAGTAGTGGCTTTCGTTACTGAAAATCACACTCGCGTATTTTTTGTAGCAATAAGTCTGACGTTCTGTCAGCATTGTAATTTAGTGGCGACATGACCAGGGTGTGCCTGACCTCTCACCCCATGACAACATGGATTGGCTTCGACCTCACGTGAAGCTGAACAGGATGAATTGGTTGTAGAAAGTGTATGGAGTTGTATAGTTAACATTGTTTAGGCTGCAGAACTACTTGATGTTTGGGAATGAAAGAAGGGACCCCATAGCTGCTGTATTGGATTCGGGTCAGGAATCTCTGAAGACCATTGTAAGATTGTGATTTTCTTCAAGGTAAATTATTATTTTCAACAGGTGCCTCGTATGTTTTCGGTCATAATCCTGCTGAATGATTAATTTCTGTCACCCCGGTCGATTTTGATTTTTATTATTTTTTCATTATTATTTTTGTTTTGTTTTGTTTTGCTCAAATTTTTGCATCCTACCTTCCTTTGAACACTTTTTCCATCGATAAATACTATTCCATCTGAAGAAAACACCTGCAGACTGACATCTTCATCTCTATGCTTTACCATACGCTTTGTTCAGCTTGGTTGGAATTCTTCCCCATAGTGTGTCGATACTTGTGGATCCTACATCTAAAGTCTGTGAAGTTTTATTTGTGCAATCGTTTTTAACTAACCACCACCAAAGGCATTTATAGTGGAAGTAATTGAGGTCTGTTTTATGTTTAGTAACTATTAAGTCACCAAATGAACCTCCAGCAGACTGACTACAGGCATGGGTCATCACATTAATACGATTAACCAGTAACTTGTCAAATACTTTTTTCTTCCATTTAAAGACATTTGTTCAGATCCTTTCAAGTGACAACAAATGGGTGTGTGTGTGTGTGTGTGTGTCTGTGTGTGTGTGTGTGTGTGTGTGTGTGTGTGTGTGTCTGTGTGTGTGTGTGCTAAATCTGCGTCTTCAGGCAAATCATAGTTGATCCTGCATTTCATATAATCACATTATAACATTTATAGAAGTTTAACTGTCTGAATGCTTTTTGGGGTCTCTTATGTTTTTAACGAAATGTCCATTAAATTCTATTTATCCAAAGCCACAGCTGGCCTTTCTTTACTTGATTTCGATTAGCTAATGTGGCACTAACGAGGCCCCAGAGGCCAACATTTCTTTTCAACTATCAATCACTTGTCAGAACATGAGGAAAAACCCCCTCCTTGTTTTTTTTTCATTGTGCAACCACTGTGCTATGTGGGGTATGTTAGTAATGCCACCAGAAAGGAGCATAAAGGAGCTGAGTCACCCTAAGAGCCTGAGACAGGTGCCCCTGGGGGGCCACATGCAAAGCATACAGAAAGTTTTCAGTTCATTTTAAGTTTTCCATGTTTTATGTTTCACACTCATCTTTTAATGGGCTTAATGTGTATAGGTGGCACTTGTCAATAAACACAATTCTTCATTATGACAAAGCAAAAGTAAAGTCTTTGGAGTCTTATGTTGTTTTTTTAAAATCACACTATTGAAATATCCCATCCTGTAAAGTATTTAGATTCATCATTATGATATTGACAACTGAGCTCTGGTGAATCATGCTTTTATCAATGGTCCTTGATATGCTTGCACAACTTGACTGGAGTCCCTGAACTTCATTATGTCCGTATAAGGTTTCACAGTTGATGAATCCAATAGAAATTTCCTAAAAAGTTCAGCAGACTCTATTGTTCTAAAAGAGGATAGTTTGTAACTAACAGCGGGCTTCCTACACAACATTTGGTTGCCAGAATAATAAGGCATGGAGGACCTTTTTGAGAAGGTAAACATTTCCAGAAACTGGATTTGCTCCATCCTATGTGTACCTAGCTGAGCTAGCTGGGGATTGCCGATCAGTCTGTTTAAAAGGGGTTATATGTTATATTATGTTGGCCCTATCAAACTGCTATTTATGACTGATTATATGTGTTAGTTAGGGTAATTTACTTTTGTTTACTTTTAAGTTTTTTAAGAAAATTAATGTGTGTTTGAAAAAAATTGCAACGCTCACTTTGCCTGATGCTTGAAAGGTAAAAGCATGCACATGTTGTTTCGGCTCTGAATGGGTTAAAGCCACTAATGCAGGCATGTGGTCCTTTCATACTGTACTGTGGTCAATCCCACACATCACACTTCCATCTGAGCAACTTAGGTTTGTTCTTATATAAGCAGCCATGCTCCCTAATTCCTACCCTCTCTTTCTCAGTCCCTTAACTCCTCCCACTCTCTCATTAAAGCCTGTATTCATGACTGCATAATCTGGGTCTTTTTCTTGTTGTTATCCACCTTAAAATAAAACTATCCACTCCATTGGGTCAGTGTACATGTTCATCTATGTAAAAGAAAAGAAAAAACATATTACCTTTTGACTTGTTCAGTATTCGTTAGCAGCTAGCAGAAACATTTGGCATTGTTCTGTCTGTTAGCTCATGCCGGCAGCGGAAGGTGATTCAGGGCAGCATGACCACTCAGTCAGAAAACTGATTGGCTGCGACAATGAGACTGTGTGATAATTGAAAGTAGGGAGTGGAAGATTTTTCTCTCTTTTCCTCTGCCTGAGCTAATCACTGTTTTGGGAGCTGAACTGGCCTAGAAACTCCAACAGAAGAAAAGCTCCCCCTCCCTTCACAAAGCTTTCTCACATCCCCTCTCTCCTTTGCTCCCTCTGTCCGTCTCCCTTTCAGTGACAGCTCCTGGTGGGCTCTTTTTTTCCCTGCCTGCTCCATTCCTCCCCTCACATCCGTCTTCTGGGTCTCTGCCTTTTTTTTTTTTTTTTTTTCTCTCCTCGTGGGGATTTTATTTATGCCTGATGGGCTTTTTGAACACTTAACTTCACACTAAACTCTTTCTTCTTTGGCTCCTGCTTACATCCAACCCGGCAAGTCTCCAAACGATTAACCGCCTCTGCTCTGTCACCCCGAACCCTCATCAGATGGGCGCTTTGCTCCAGAGGACTACCTCCTCCACTAATGCATGCTGGAAGTCCTGCTCGTCAAAGCGCATGCATTTCTCCTCCATTGGGTTTGTAACTCTGCTGAGCATTTCTTTGCTCTGAAGGTTGGTTGTTGGCATTGATGAATGTCTGCTTTGTGAAACAGAAGCCAACACTCGGTGGACTCAGCAGCTATCAGTAGTCACAGTCCATTGCTGGTCATCCTGAGGACACCATGGATTCTGGATATTCAATCAAGCCAACAGTAAATTTCATAAGAGCCTCTGCTTCCTTGTTGTCAAGTTGAGTCTTTGCCCAGTGGACTTTGAGTCGAGCAGGCTTTTTTTTTTTAAAGGAAGAAGTGTCCTTAGTGATGAGGTTACTGCCAGGGCCATGCTCCTCTATTTTCGCCTTGCTGTGTTCGTCTCCCGAGAGACACGCGCACAGATAAGAAAACCAAACTAATTTTCTGTCCTAGCTGCACACATGGTCTCCCCACCATGGAGGTCATCCTCAACCTGGTAACTTCTGAAACCTCTCCACCTCCTACCCCGACCACTGTGAGTCTTCACCTTTTATATAGCGTGCTTTTCTGTGTGCTCTTACGATTATCATTAATATTTTGGAGGATTTAAAGTGTGATTCTGTGATTAAGGTTTTAAAGAAACTTCAAAGCAGCAAAATCTTTAATCTATCCATGTGAAAAGGTGAAAGTCTTAATACCGATTTGGAACCCAAGAGAAGCCAGATGCTTCTCGGCTCTCAGTTGCAAATTGTTGATTGATACTTCCTCCTTTTGGATGTGACCATGAGGGCCCTTTCTCACACCCACAGAATCCTGAGGGAATACACGACTGGGAATTAGTTCTTTGTGTATGCCTGCTTACACTAATGCAACTTTGTCTTTTGTGCTAATTTGCGTGTGCATGTGTTCAGTAAACTAGCCCTTGTCCGGCACCACATGTACTTATGTAATTTTCCATTTCTGCTGAATGGGGTTCATTGTTGGCTCATTGGATCCCCTTAAAGGAAACGAAAAGCGGATTTTGTATCATTTTCAGCTCAAGTGGGTGGGAACTGCAACCATGAGAAAAGGACGAGGGGTAGCAGAAAATAGACTTGGGATTAGACATGGCTTGGGTTTGCTATGCGCACTAATGTTTTAGATAACCAAATTAGGATAAAAAAAGAGAAGTATGGCCACACACTGTGGAGTTACAGATGCTGAACTGCATGCCTCTGTAATGCATAATCTGCAACCCCAACTCCACACTGTAAAGCACAGCCTATTTTAATCTGTCTTGATAAAAGACTCCAAGATTATTCAGCTGTCATCTTGTTGCTATAGCGACTGTGGACCTTTTTGATCCCCATACACCAGGGTTAGATCAGATCAACTCATCAGGAGTGTGAGGTTCATTCAGTCAGATGATTAGCTACCATGCAGTGAAATCAGAGATATAAGTGGTATGTACGGAGAAAGATGTACTTTGCAAAATAACCGTTCGGAGGTGGATGAAACAGTTCTTGCCATACACCCAAAAAAAAAAAGTTTATTTCCACCATGTATCCAAATTCCCATCCTTCGTGGATGCTGGAATCGGCTAACCCACAACAACCGCAAAAACTGGCTGACATGACATGACGAAGCTTTTATGCATCTTTTAAATACTTTAGAGAATGCTGTAATAGGAGAGGTGTTGATCAGAACAGATTTCTTTGAAAGAAACTTGATGTTAAGTGTCATCCTTGTACCACCCCAGCATCTTTTCACGTGATACCACTACTTTGCTAGAAACACAAGTCGATCTCACAGGAGGCTCACAACCACTCGTCGGGAAAACAAGACATAACATGCAACAGGGTACTGGACTTTGTTCATTCACGCCGACTGCAAAACCTTGACCTTGACTGCAGGAAACAAAGAAAGATTTGTTAAGTTAGCTCAGGTGTTCCAGACAAGAATGTTTTTATCCAAAACAATCGCAGCACAGCTCAATGCTCTGGTTCTATTATTATGTTTATGCTAAATATTCTTTTTAAGACTGGTATGTTTTTTTTTTACTGTAAAACACAACAGATACTACGATAATTTAGTTTAATCCTGAAACATGTGGGATTTGTCTGTTTCTGTTTTCACTCTGTCCATCAGAACATCTTGAAACGCAACTGAACCTGGACTCACCCTTACTTATCTGTCGAGGCGACAGCCATGTTAAGCACATCAAACAAACTTGGAGAGGAAGAAAATGGGGGTTCTGATGGTATGGGGTAGAAAGAAAGGGGAAGTGAAACATTTATTTTTTTATACAAAGAACTCTGAAAAGGTCTCATGAAAGCACGAGTCCATTTTCTGCTCTATGGCCTACATTAAAAAAAAAAAGACAAGTTTGGGGCCCATGTTCGTTCAGTGTATTAAGAGCTGTGCAAGATGTTTTTTGTTGCATGTTGATGATGTGTATCGAACAACACTGGAAATGCCCGTTTATGTGAAGTGTTTGGGTTCAGCTGCTCTATATCCAGGCCTCTGTTGGTTCCAAAGTAAGCTGGTTGCCCTTTCATGGGTCTAACCAGCTTTACTTGGATCAGAGGCTTACACAAGCATGCAGACCCAATTTAGAGACAGAAGTGAAATGAGAACGAGTATGTCCGTCTGTGTAAGCACCTGTAGGGCAGGGGGGAGGTCAGACCTTTTGTCTCGTCTTTTTCCTGATAAAGTCTCATCAGTGAGCACCCCTCTCAATTGCAAAACATACGCACACTTACCTTGTCTCATTAGGCTGCACTGCCTCCCAGTGCTGCAGTACTTGCCACTTCTTGCTTCAGTGACTCTGCAGATCAACATGTTTGTATTTGTTAACATGTGGAATGGGCTTAATCCTTCAGCTCATTATCTTTAATTGAATGCACGATTAGTCACAGAAGAACTCAACCACTTGCAGATGACGGCAGAGACGAGTCCAGCTTGTTTGGTAACTGGAGGAGTCTGAATTGGGGTTAGCATTGTTTGCTGTGGCTGGTAACATAACATTGTCATTCGTTGGTAAAAAAGTTAGATTATGACTCTGCAGCAGCGACTTGTCACGGTGAACAGCTGTCTGTAAAGTTTTAAAGGTCAGGGTACACCTTTGGAAACTACCTGACTTTGCCAGCTGCTGGTGGTTCCTCTGCTTAGGTACCTGAATTCCTCTGCTGATGGTGAATTTTTAGATCAATGAAAGGGCGTTTTTTTGGTACCAGTGTGTACTGGCCACTAGGTCTTCTTATCACAGTATCTAAAACCACTATCTGTGCTGCATTACAGTGCATTCCAGTTCAAAGAGTCTAGTTAGCTTGTCCTTTGTCCCCTTTATCTAAACTAAGAGGGCATGTACTTGATTATGCCAATAGTTGTCTGTTAAACAAGACACAAAAGTACAGTTTTTATATTTACTCATGTCATTTTTTCCTTTAGATAAAAAGGGAGGGGGTCTTAATTCATGCTAGCCCTCATAAAGCTATTAATAGCATATTGTTTTATTGCCAAAAACAGACCATGTGCAGCACTGAAACATCACCTCAGTCCTCCCTGTTCATGCCTGGCAGGGTATTCTAGTTCTCTGATTCATTTGATCACCTTGGTTGTGTGTGATGAAACTTTTATAAAGATTAGACTCACTGTTGAGTAAATTGACTCTTGGTGACGTTATTTCCCACTAAGCAGTTGCCATTTAGTTTTCAATACAAAACAAATATACCAAAATTATTTACAATGTTTCAACAAAGTTATTAGTTTTGCTCTCTGAGGAATGTGCCTTGGGGTGTGTGTGTGTGTGTGTGTGTGTGTGTGTGTGTGTGCGTGTGTGTGTGCGTGTGTGTGTGTGTGTGTGTGTGTGTGTGTGTGTGTGTGTGTGTGTGTAGGGTGTGTGTGTGTAGGGTGTAAATGGATGCCCAACTGGTTTTTCTTGCCCTGAAGAACTCCTTTCTACTGGCTGGCAGAAAGCCAAACAGAGACAGGGTGGTGATAAATAACCGGTCAGCCCTGTAGTCAAAGTTCTAAGGAAACTTTGGAAAACCATCTATTTTTGGTTACTCGTCTATGTAATTTGTTTGCATATTAATTGCTTAACCCACAATAACAGAGTAACAGAATAACAATATATGGGAGGGGGGTTTAATTGAAGATTTCTTCATTCTTTGTCAGTAGAGTTCATCAAAATCATTTTTATCTGTTGTTCATTATAGTTTAAATTCATTAGCATGTTAGAAATGCACCTTACTGAAGGTTACTTAGAATCAGATCAGATTTCTTGTATAGTAATTAAAAGTGTTGTACTTCTATTTATGCTCTCACACTGTTTCTCATGCAGGGGGGGGGGGGGAATAAATCCTGATCTATTTGTGCTTTCTGAGAATGATCGGCCGCTGAGTCCCGTGCAGCTGACGGGATGATGTCATCCCTCTGCTCTGAGTGGGGAGGGGAAAGGGGGAGGGGCTTCGCGCGCTGCTCAGTAGACGGAGTTTCAGGTGCGCTGTAAACTTTTCACAACAAACCGTCGGTTGAAGCGGGAGGAACTCTCGGTGGAGCTTTAATGAGTCGGTGCTGCAGGGGCTTTTGTGAACCTCAACATTAAGCGGAGTGTCAGGACAGATGAAAGTTCACGGCCCAACACCACAGTGGGGAAAATGCACTGGGAACAGTTTCTCCGTTTGACCAATGGAAAGGTGAGCGGCGGATGTTTTAGAGCGTTGATTAATTACTAATAAGAATTGTTTAAGATAATATTTCAGTTCTTCTAAACGCTGAATATAAAGTCGAGGTGTTTTATATAATCTTTCCGGATGTGTTGGAAGTTTCGGTGGTTCACTGTGGTGTCAGTCATCAGTTAGTCATGCAGGTGAGGCGCCGGTGTACTTGTTTTGACTTCTTATGCTGAGGCAACGGTGGTGATTCGATATCTTGCCATCTTGGACGAAGTCCCGTCTCCCCAATTTCTTGCTGTTTTTCTGGCTTTGGTGGCTTCCGGAGCTCTTATTATTTGCTGGCATGTTCAGCTGCTTAATTTTCTGTAGATGCTCGTTGAGGAGAACATCTTAATCGCATACCGTAGCTGTATGTCATTTCCCTGAGGTGTTAGAGGAAATGAATCACTTCCACCACCTGCGGTTGAAGATACTAGGCTTAATACTGTCTCAGGTAGCGTTGATCTGGTTTCAGAAAAATGCTGGAAAATCTCAATTTAGATAGTGACTTTGATTTTTGTGCTCATGCTTTCTGACCTACAGGCAACAATTAGGTCAGTGTCTGGACAACATCAAACGGACAAATACTTTTTAATCTGTGAAACTGTTGTAAACCTAAGTCTAATATCCTGTCAGACATGTCCTATTTTGTTGCCCCCTGAATGGGGGGAAAATAAAAAAGAGAAACACAGATCAGACTGATACTCCTCTCTGGCATACCCTGTTAATCCAGATATCCGGAAACCACTGCATTCACATGCAGATGTCTTCATCTTTTTTTGTATGTTATTATAATGAATTCTTCTGCTTTCTATTTAGTAAAACCCTGAATAAGAAGTTATAAGCGGTAATCTTCCTCTTCAGAGAAACTGATCGCCAGTTGCCTTTTTAGTTGACTCAATTTGCCCTCTTTCCTGGCCACAGAAATGCAGAAGCTGCTTTTTAACATGTCAGCAAAATGACTAAGAACTCACAAAATGCAACTCGCAGCTCTTTTGCTTTCGCCATTTATTTTTATTTCCCTCTGTAAATTCCTTGTTTTGTCCCTGCTACCCTTTACCCACGCCCGTGTCCCTGATCTGCTTGCTTCAGATTGACCGGCTGGAGGTGAGCGGGCTGGGCCAAACACCCCTGGCTGTTTCATGCGGGACAGACGGTTCATTCCCTGCGGGTGAGGATGGCGCCCCAGACCCTCAGCGCACTAAGCAGGCTATTGCCCAGCTACAGCAGAAAATCCTCAAGCTCACAGAGCAGATTAAGATCGAGCAGACTGCAAGGGATGACAATGTTGCAGAGTACCTCAAACTGGCCAACAATGCCGACAAACAGCAAAGCACACGCATCAAACAGGTAATACTAATTATTGTGTTCGCATGTGTTGGGTTAGAAATGTAATGAGGTCGGTAACATTTTGTCATTATAAGTGTCCCTTACGGTGGAAGGAGAGCTTGCTAAATAGATTGAAGCCAAATGGACAATTAAACCGTGATATGTATTTCGCTCACTAATGAAAATCTGCTTCTCTCGCTGACAGGTTTTTGAGAAAAAGAACCAGAAGTCAGCACAGACCATCCAGCAGCTGCAAAGGAAACTGGAGCACTACCACCGGAAGCTGCGGGAAGTGGAGCACAACGGCATCCCGCGCCAACCCAAGGATGTTCTGCGGGACATGCAGCAGGGCCTGAAGGATGTGGGGGCCAAAGTCACAGGCTTCAGTGAAGGCGTGGTGGACAGCGTCAAGGGAGGCCTCTCCAGCTTCTCACAGGCCACTCACTCCGCTGCAGGGGCGGTCGTCTCTAAACCAAGGGAGATTGCCACACTTATTCGCAACAAATTCGGCAGCGCTGACAACATCCCCGCGCTCAAAGACTCTTTGGATGACCCAGCGGTAGAAGAGGGCGTGATGGGTGCTGGCGGACGTTCTCTGGGCAGCACTGGCCACCAACTCCAGTCCAGTCCCAAGTATGGTAGTGAAGATGACTGCTCGAGTGCTACGTCAGGGTCAGCAGGAGCCAACAGCACCACAGGGGCCCCTGGGGGTCCCCCAAGTTCCAAGGGCAACACATTGGAGAGGAGCCAGAGCTCAAGCCTGGACATGCTGCTGCAGGAGGTGCAGGATTTGAGGGAGGGCCAGACGAGGCTAGAGGAGAGTCTGGATACTCTGAAGAGTCACTATCAGAGAGATTACACAGTCGTTATGCAAGCACTGCAGGAGGAACGCTTCAGGTACAGAGAGAACAGCCAACATACGAGAATGTGTGCATCGTACATTCCTGAGATATTTTACATGAGGATGACAAAAATGTTAGCCAGGAATTCCCCCAAAATGTTCCCTGTGTGTAGCCAGTAAAAACTGCTATTTTTAGGAGCATACTTCTGAACACACTGATCATTGGCTTTACGGTGTTACCTGGTGACATCAGCGGCAGCACTTGACCCGCTTATGCTTATCAAAGCTAAAACTCAGCAGATAAAAACAAGACCTTGACCTGCAGTGAATTTACATTTACTATATTCAGCTTACATAAAGTCCTAATGCTGGCCTAATTCTTGAAGCGTGCTGGCATGTCGCTTGTATTTATCAAATTTCGTGTGGCCCTTTTTTCTTTTTCTTCTTTTTCCCTCTCTTCTTGGCTGACTGCTGCATCATGAATAATGTAATCTTGTTGCTGTGAGACAGCAGTTCACAGGTGCCCTCTCAGTACTGAGATCATCAGCATCAAATCGGCTCTTGTTCCAGCTCTGCATTCAGACTCAGCCCTTAAAACACACACTTGCTTACCTCCAGGATATTCAGACATGGGGGCACATGACTTATGTTACAAATGTAAAGGGTGATAAAGAAACTTTTTCTTCCTAAAATGTCCACGTTTAGATTAGTTTGTTTCTTTTCTAAGACCAAAATGATTTCTCACTGCAATGAAAGACAAACAGGCTCTTTTCAGTCTGCCCACAGGGGGATAATCATCTATAAAACACTGTTATTGCTTCTATAAGTAGCCCCTCTGCAACTTAATCCATTCTTGCGAAAATAAACCCAAAGGATTGTAAATAAGATTCGTTTTCATTTTTGATTAATGTGAAACCAAAGCAATGAACAAAACTACTGAGACTTAGTCATTTATAATGGAAAAAAAAGAGGAAACGAGCTCTCCAAACCAAAGCACTCCTAAAGTTGAAATGAATTGACTGTCTTGATTCCTTATGCTGCAAAATAATTTCCCATTTTCAGATCGATAAAGTATTTTTTTCAAATTATCATAATTAATATTATTGAACCCTAAAGAAAAGCGGGGAGAGCAGTAAAAGTATGAATCATTCACACAACCTTTTCCTTTGATATCAAAAAGCACTCGTCCCTAATAGAATCAACATCAGTCTTTCTAAAACATTTATCAGTAACAAATAAATTGTAAATCATTTTTCAAATGAAATTGCAGTCAGTTAACCAGTTTCTAGAACTTTTTTTTTTTATATATTTCACCACTCTAGGGACATGCTTTTTTGTGTTGCTACCACTGTATGTTTTGACTTGTGCTGTCCATCCAATTGTCTGTTCCAACCAAAATAACCAACATTAAACCTCACTCTCCTCCTCCTGAGCCCACCCCGTTGCTCAGTCTCTTACCGTTGACTCTCTCTGTGATTGGTCAGGTGTATCGGCAGATGATTAAGCACATCCTTCACCAGTCATCAGTCCAGTCAGGTGTCATGTGGTCAGAAGGCTTTAGGGCCCATCTCCACTAATTCCCGTTTGTGCTTCTTTGTCTAAGCTAATTACCCCACAGGCTCTTACGTGTGTTCTCTCTACTTGTGTGTTCAGGTGTGAACGTCTGGAGGAACAGCTGAACGACCTGACAGAACTTCATCAGAATGAAATCCTCAACCTCAAACAGGAGCTGGCCAGCATGGAGGAGAAGATTGCCTACCAGTCCTACGAGAGAGCAAGAGACATCCAGGTTGGTCTGTCAGGCCAACGTTCACAAGCTCAACGGCGACAGTCGCAACAAATCAGCTGCAGCAAAAACATTTAGTTGTCCTACAATTGTATATTGAAGTATTAAAAAAGTATTATCGGTCAACAAATGAAGTCCTGTCAAGTATTTATGCTGGAAACAATGTAGCAATGCACTGAAACTCAAATTAGCATCATGAAATGTTTTGCCTTTCAAGTCAAAATGTAGTTTTTCTAAACTCTGCTTTTAATTTATGAACATTTTCACAGTGAACATTTCATACCATTAAAAATGTGAATTAAAAATTTCACCGACCTTTTATCTCACCTGCTAAGACTTTAGAAACGTCCTTGCAGTCTCGAGTTACTGTGCTAATAAGGGTGTTAAATGACATTGCAAAATGAGCTGATTTCCAAACATTTTCATTTTCCCATTTCTTCACATTGCCCTTTCGGTTTAATTTGATCTTCTTCTGAGTTTCACACCAAACCTCCAGAGTTACAACTTCCCTATAACATACTAATGGAAGTGGCTGTATCAGCGGCTTCCTGTCATTAGAAAGCTAATGCAGGCTGGTCAGACTAGACGTCATTGTGCCAGACTCAAGTTAAACTGAGGTGGGCACACGCCCTCCATCAGTCAAAGGCGTTATCTTACTGTGCATGTTGACTGTGTAAACAGGAAGATCAGGCCAAGGGATCCTGTTGGTCCATGAGCTTTTCTGTTTGTCCAAAACACAAGCGTGTCCTTTGTAAATGGCTCAGATTACTCCTGTCCTTTCCTGTTGTCTGTGAGGACTTTCTTAGGTATGTGTGTGTTGTTCGAGCATGAGCCTTTTGAAGTGATGTTGCCCCCTGCTGCATTTCCTTCCACTGACAGCAGGGGGTGGTAGAGGTCTACAGATTATGTACTCAAAGCAGACTTTAAATTTCAGAGGAGAATTTTTAGCTCTGAGTTTAGTTCAGGTAGATGTTTGTATGTGTGAAGATGGTGACTTTTTTTTTTTCCCTGCTTGGTGTTCTCCTCTACAGGAGGCGCTGGAGGCGTGTCAGACCAGAATCTCTAAGATGGAGCTTCAGCAGCAGCAACAGCAGGTCGTCCAGTTGGAGGGGCTGGAGAATGCCACAGCCCGGACCCTCCTGGGAAAACTTATCAATGTGCTGCTGGCCCTCATGGCTGTTCTTCTGGTTTTTGTCTCCACTGTGGCCAACTGCGTAGTCCCCCTGATGAAGACGCGCTCACGCTCCCTGTCCACCCTCCTTCTCATCCTTCTGCTGGCCTTTCTTTGGAGAAACTGGGACGCTCTTTCAGGGTACACGCACCGCGCTCTGCAGCCCCCAGGATGAAATGACTGACAGCAGCACATGTTGCTTTTGTGACACCGTGTGATAAGACTGTTGTTGCAGTCGTGCAGGAGGTTTAAAGAATGTGAGTACTTTAGGATGGCTGTGTGGCCGTGCACACTGAGCACATTCGGACAACCTGGAAGATAAGGAGGAGGAAATGGAGTAAAACTGAGAACACTCACATTTAGGAAGGAAAAGACTGTTTACATTTTTTAATGAACCAATGTCTGGTTATCCCTCACAGGAAGCGGCATTGTACTGTTTTTATCTTTAGTTTAATCAATTACAATGTTATTTCTAATAATATTATTTTATTTTAATGTTATTTTATTCAGTACCATGTAGCATTACGCTCCTCTCACTCAACATGAAGGGGAGTTTAGTCAGGAAATTGGGCTGGTGAGTCACCCTCAAAGTTCCAATCTTATTGTAGAGACATGCAAATGTGAGAATGTGGTTGATTGCTTTTAGGAAGAGAGAACTCTTACCTGTCTGTGATTGGTAGATTTTAACCATGGCTGCAAACCTTCCTGGGAGTTGATCCTTTCTTGCTGTGATGAATTTGTTCAGATAGAACATTTTTGATGAACTGACAATGACTTTTGTGCGTCTAACAGCAGTTCTAACAGCAAAGATCCCCCTGCTTTTAATTATTTCCTTTTTTTTTTTTTTTAGGTAAAATAAGGAAAAAAGTTGATATGGGGAGGTCATGAATGACACATGAAGACTTGAAAGAGGAAAGCTATGACCTGCTGCTTACCATTTTATTCTTTTTAAAGCGGCACATAAAAACACACTGACAACATCTGGTTTTGTTAAACATCTGCCATATTTGAAACGTGTATACAGTGCTGCATGTTGTCATTAAGGAAATTACATACAAACCATTTTGCTTTTAAAAGCAACGAGCGCTAAGCGCTGTCCAAGTAAAATCAATTTGCCTGGGTAATTGCACCCCCACCCGCCAAATTTGATGTGATCAGGTCAGGGAAACGAGACCACTGGTGCTCATCCAGCTCTATCTCAGTTGGATCAGGAATGATGCTGCTTCATATCTATAGTGCAAGTCGTCTCCACTGCCATGCAAATGCACACTGCCTGTATGTGATACTGTACTAACACTCTCTCTGCACATTATCTCTATGGTTAACCCTTTCTTTTCTATCATCTGAAGGTGTAATCACCCAGTGCCAAACCTTAGTTAAATCAGGGATCTCTGAGCACAACCAGTGGGGCAAAAAAGGAGTCATCGCTCAGCAGGTCTAGCTTCTTTTCACATACGTAATGAATGTCTTACCAGGACGTCAAGGATGTACCTCATTGGTAGATGTAACTGTAACTGTAAGGGATGGATGCTATTAATAATCTGAACATGACCTCAACTCCAGATCCACAATTGTCTGTTTTTTGCACCTTGCCTCCTCGAGTCCAGTCAGTAGGCTCGGCACCGAGCCGCTCTCATACGCTCATCTGGTTCTCATCGTGTCAAGGACACTACAAGATGACCTAGCACGTTGAATAGTGCACCCTGTATTTCACGCTGAGAGGCTGATTTCCCAACATCTTTTGAAAAGTACAGCTGCACTTTAGCTCGGCGCTTGATAGCATGTAGGTCAGGCTGAGGCCCAGAAAGCTTTGATAGACTACAAAAGGCTGTCGCTCCTTAGGCAGTTGCTGTTAGTGGGATGAGAAGAGTAGACTCAGGTCAGGATCACTGTCATCTTTGTCTTAAGATAAATCCAACACGAAAATGGGAGTAAACTTGATTCCCTTCAGGACTAGCATGAAGTTAAGATAGAAGTAGATTTTTTGATTTTTATCGATCTGTTTTGCCATGAGCGGTAAAGAAGGCAAGTTGAAAGTGAGCTGGCCTTCGACCTTGCATGTCTTTTCAGTAACACCTATGATGTAGGGTTGTGTGCTAAACCACTTCAGTGCCTTCTGATGTCCTTTTCTAATGTGGAGTAAATAAAGTGCATTCCCAACTAAGTCATGTCTCACCAGTATTTCTTATTATCTGCTCCTTCTTTCCACAGGACGGATGTTAACTAATTTTTTGTTTCTCGAAGTTCATCCAACCGCCACAAGATGGAGATCTTTTACCTGCCATCACCTCTTGCTTTCAAAGCTGTAGTTACGGAGGAAGAGGTCCAAATACAAATAGGTGACACTCCTTATCAGCAAGGACACAGGTTGAGTTGAAGGCCCTTTAATGCTAAAAGTTAGTGACTTACCGGGATGATGTTTTCATTATAAACGGGCAGAATTCAGGGTACCCCAATTTATTCTATAATTCTACCTTTGACGCCGTTGATTTGTGACGCAGACGGCTCTAACCTACGTTGAGCCTCACCCCTGCCAGGCCTCATGTATGACTCCTCGCGCCCTCCTGAGGGTAGGGGTTATTATGTTGCACTTTATCAGGGCGCTCCCCCCCCCCCCCCCCTTCTACGCTGCCAGATTTGATGCGCATGGCTGTGCGCCAAGGTAAACACGCGTGGCGCACTTATCTGCCCAGCTGAGAGCTGCAAGTGCTGACCGGAGAGAGGAGAGAGTGATTCTGTCCCCAGAGGAGTCCACGGTAAATGGGCACAGGCGATTCCACACGATTTAGCATCAACTTTAATTATTGCATTTATTCAGAGATAACACTTCTCGGGCTCGCCTGCAAGCTGATTTATGCAGTGTATGACACACTGCCTGTCCTTCCTCAACTAGGAATCATTCATTTCTATTCAGAGATGTGAGAGCATATGCACACTGCATCCAGAGTAAAAAAATGCTAACCATATTCGTGCATTTTTTAGTGGGGGCGCATGTGTTGGGCTTGAATATTTATGACTTGCGAGAAAGCTGTGGTGAATGTCAAAGCCCGGAAAGGTGCGCGTATGTGTCCATCTGGTAGCACTTTCACGGTTCTTACCGTGCCGTATGTGCCCAAAACGGAACCCTTCGGATCTGCAGAACTAATCTAAGGGCCGGGGGAGTGGGGTGCACAGAAGGTGGGACGGTGACCCGCCATTAACCTCAAGAAGAGCGGAACCACAAAGCCGAGGTGGAGACTCAGAAGTGGCTCATCTTCAGAGGGACGTGAGATGGTCATAAGGGTTCTCATTGATACTTATCTCAAAACAAATACAGGATTTAGTAACTATTGTGTCCAATTTGATATTTGATGACTAGAAGCAAAAAAAATAGATAATTAACAGAGCAATGATCAATCACAGCAGAAAAAGCGCTCTCTTGAGATGTCATAACAGGGAGGCAGTGCCATTCGTCAGGGCTAATGAGATGACACCCCTGCTCCCATGACAGTCAAGTTTTTCCTACATCTGTAATTTATTATTAGTGGTTTCCATATGAATCTATTTTTGGACTAAAGTATGACTTTAAACAAGTTTTATTTATCCTGAGCCGTCGTGACAATGCCCAGAAATTGCGCACAGTGGAACCTGCTGTAAATATTAGTCTCTAGCTGGGTAATTTGCTTTTAGAAAATTCAAATTCTCAGTCTCATATTGTGGCTATGTGCGTCTCATGAGAGAGGTCGCTGAGCTGCACAGTGGGCAGAGGGGGACAGAGGCAGAGGAGACAGCCTGAAGAGGAAGCACGACTCGCTTATCGCGTCATTCTGGGTTTAGGCGTTGAGCAGGAAACAGCCTTTCCTCTCGGATTGTCGCAGTAGGAACAACACAATTTTGTTTTCCCTCAATGCACCCGTCGGCACAGAACACGCGGAAGCCGGTCAGAAGGAAAAATGCCTCCTTCGATGGAGATAGCTGTTCTGCTGCTCGGCGTCCTGGCTTTGGAGACGCGCCGGAGCGCCAGCGCGCTGCATATCCAACAGGCGTTCGCGTCTCCAAACCAGACCAATAACTTCGTGGTAGACCCAGTGTCCAGGAAGGTCTACCTGGCGACGGTTAACACCGTTTACCAGCTGAACGGGACCTTGAACATTGAGGTGGAGAAGAGGACCGGGCCGGTGGAGGACAACCTGTTGTGCCATGCGCCACAGCTGCCCCAAGCTCCGTGCGAGCATGCCAAATCCCTCACTGACAACCACAACAAGCTCCTGAAGCTGGACCGGGAGCAAGGGGTCGTTGTTGTGTGTGGATCAGTGTATCAGGGCTTCTGCGAGTTGCGAAAAATGGGGAATATTTCAGAAATAGCGGTGGAGTTCCCACCTCAGGGCGAGAAGACTGTTTTCCCCAGCATGCTCAACATCGCTGCCAATCACCCGAACGCATCAACCGTCGGACTCATCTTCAAGAGCCACGGGGGAAGCACCCGGCTTTTAGTTGGGGCAACGTACACAGGGGCTGGAACCCAGTTTTTCCCCAAGAACCACAGCAAGGAGGACTTGCGTTTTGAAAACACACCAGAGATCGCCATACGCTCCTTGAATATTAAAGATTTATCCAGACTTTTCACATATGACATTAACCCCTCAGAGGATAATGTGTTCAAGATAAAACAGGAGGTTAAAACTAAAAACAAACTCAACTTTGTCCATGCTTTCATCCAGAAGACTTATGCCTACATTGCCTTTAACAATGACGCGAAAATGGGTCACAAGGAAAGCCAGCCCAACAGCATCCTCGCCAGGATATGTCTGGATACCGATAACCTCCGAAAATCCGCCGGGCCAGAGAGCAGGAAGCTGACGGAGTCCTACATCCAGATGCCTCTACAATGTGGCTTTAACGGGAACATTTACAACCGGCTGGTGTCTGTGTACCCCGCGGAGATCCACGCAGGCCGCGGGAGGGGTCCTGAGCCTTACCTGTTTGGGGTGTTTTCCAAGGGGGACAGAAAGTCTGCTCTGTGCGCTTTCAAGTTTGGAGAAATTGAGGAGGAGATCCGACAAGGCCGCAGGAACTGCTCCAACTCTCCCAGCAGTGATGTTCAGGTGCTGGACAGTGTTATCCAGGGCTCCGGAGCAGCCTGCATTCAGAAGGGAAACCTGGTGGTAAGAGCGTGTACATCATTTTCTAATAACATATTTCAATTCCAGTTAGTTGAGAAAGACTTTTATGAGATTTTTATCAGAGTGAGTTACGTCAAAAAGTTTCTGAAATTGTTTTTCCTCTAAAACTTTCATGAAATAAAAAAAAATGAAGACATTTTCTTAACTTCTTTTTTATCTTCATGTGGCATAATTAGTGACAAAATCACCAGCAGCTTCATTTTATTACTTCATATGTATTTTGATTTGGATAAACTTTGCATGGACTGGAGCTTTTTAAACCAGGCTCCAATTGGTGTAGGCCCAAACGCACAAAGTCTTCTTATTTCTGAGACCAAAAGGCCCCTACAGTTCCTCAAGCTGCAATTATGACTGCTGTATCTCTCAGTTTCCATTTATGCCTTCAAAAAGTTGTCCTCTTTAGGCCTAAGGCTCATGACTGAGAGAGGAGATCTCTCATGTTAAGGACAAAAGGTCATTAGAGCTGGAAGAGCCACTCAGAAGGTTGTGGGAATGTTGAGACTCCGCTCACATCCAGCTACTCCTTGTTATATCAAATATGAAAATGAGAAGGGGTTAATAGTTTACTATGTTTTTTCAATTGGTCTCTAAATACTTTTTATTGAGTTTGTGCCACTAACTATGACTCAACCACCACTTTGGCATAAAGATAGAGGACAAATGGCTGCTTTGTTACATACACGTGGTCAGATATGATCATGTATTTCTCCACTCACATACCAGGCTAAATATGTGCCCTTAAGGAAACTTTTACATTGCACACTATATTAGCCCTCTGTATGGATGCTGTCTGATAATGAAGACAAAGAGTGATTCATAGGAATTAAGTGAAATTCCAGCTTTTTATTATTGTGGTTCGGACTAAGAGAATTGGGTCAAAGGTCCGTGTCCCTCAAACCACTGTGCCGTCAGTTCAGAGAGCTGCGCTCTTCGCTGGCACTGCTATGATGTCTGTGGCCCCGGGGCCACTCCTCCCATGACCAGTTTTCTGAATACTATCTCAATTGGCTCCGCTGGCCTCTCTAAGACGATCTCTCCATTCAAAGTGATTTGGAACTGATTTTCTTTTGTTTCTCTTGATGTCATATAACCTACTTACGGTACCATTCACAGAAACAAAATTAGTCTCTTTAGTTTTGCGTTTAGTTTTGCATTTAGTGGTTGTGGACACGTGATCCTTTTTGTAGTTGACAGTTTGAAGGCCAGCACTGAGAGAAAGTCAGACGCAATATATGATAAGACAGACAAAACGGCAAGCAGAAGGGCCCGTGGGAAACAACTCCACAAATATCCACTGTGCCTAATTCTTACTCCTTCTTTTTTTTTTCTTTTTTGCCTATGCGTGCACTAAAATATTCAGAGAATTCCCAATAGATCCTGGTGCTCATCCAAGCGTGGCACTAATGTTTTATCACTGCTCGCTGAGGATTTGACAAAAGCAAAGTCTTATGAGTGTTGAAGACCCTTGTAAGCCCTTTTCAAGTAGTCGCTGACAGGTCTAAGACGTAATTTAGAAGAATAAGCAGCACCAGAGTGATGGCTACCATCACATAGCACTTGTTTTCCATGACACTTTAATCACATGTCGCTCCTTTTGTGCTTTGCTCTCTCTTGTCTTCTAATCCGTGTGAGAGCTGATGAGGATTGATTTCTCTCTTTTCGTCTGTGTTCCAGTTGCAGCCTGAGCAGCTGGACTGCGGCGCAGCCCACCTGCAGCACCCTTTAGCTCTACGGAGGTCCCTGAGGGCCATACCTCTTGTTGAATACCCAGGCCTCAGTTCAGTTTCAGTGGATGATGTACACAACCACACTGTGGTTTTTCTGGGAACCAGTAATGGACGACTACGTAAGGTGAGACCACATAGTGATGGCACATAGGTAAATGCACACTCATTCTCAGAGCTCAAACAGTGATTAAGACTGAGTCTTTACATGATAGTATAACCCCAGGTCATAACATTGTTGCCGTACATAACAGCCGCCACTGAATGGAGTTATTATTCTTATTTTGATTGAGCCCTGAAGCTTGGAAAAACTGGAAAATCCAAAAGTTACGCATGACCGCTCTGATGTGGCTGCTGAATCAGTCAATAAACCAAAGCTGGATGTGCGATGAAACACTTAGAGCCGCTTTAGGACAAGCAGGAATGTCTGCTTTCATCTTGTAGCTTCTCAGCTCTGTCACCACTTAACAAACCCCTCCTTTCTCCACTTCATTCATCCATGGCCCGTCCTGGACCTTAAGTAGCCCTAATCATGTGCTTTAATGTTCCTCAGACCTGATTATTGTCTAAGAGACCAACAGAAAGCCGTTGCACAGGACTTGTTGACGACATGTGACTCAGCCCGCCGTGTGTTGGTCGACAACCTGGGCTTTTAAACATCTGCAGCCGGTCCAGCTTGTGAAAACTTTTCCTGTCCAATTAACAGCATTCCTTAATTCTTGTCTCAGCCACATTCCTGGTCACCCCTGACTGAGCTGCCTGCGAGCGCAACAAGCTGCTCTTCAGCTGTTTGTGGAAACAACACAAGCTGACTCTTAAAGCCCTCTGACTCTATTGTTTTGCATCAGCCTGGTACCTTTTACAACATTGAAACCATGCTGCTGTGGGGATTTTGGATTCGATAAAAGAGCTCCTTATTTTCCTCCCTTTTATGAAGGAACTGCTTTGGCCCCGGCCGAGCATACAGTAATTGGTCGTTGGATGGTTAACTATATACCAGATGCACCACATTGGTTGGGATGGTGTAAGCAGAAGTATGTGTCTGTTTGCTTGATTGCACGTTTGCAGGGTTTTTAGGTGTTTGACTTTGTCTGCGGGCCAAGTGCGAGTGATTTAATGATTCCATGTGTTTACTCATATGAATGCATACCCTGCGATTATGTGCTATATGTTTTTGTGTGTGTCAACCTTTTTATATAGTGCTTGTAGTGTTTTTGTGACCCTAGGGCAACAACATGTGTTGTGCTTTTAACTGTACACGCCTTTCATTGTTTGTCTGTGTATCTGTGTGTGTGGTAGTGACTGTGAGTGTGTGTGTGCCCTGAGGATAGAGCTGTTACAGAGGTTAATGGTGCTGTTAGTGTGTGTAATGTGATTCTGACTGTGAGTTTGGCTCAGACTAAACACAGGGGAGCAGTGGTTCAGATTAAGTTAGGCCTCTTTTACTGTCTTTGAGAGAGCCCTCAGTGAAGTAATTTGTAATTACATGCATTTTTTAATGAAGTCTCTCCCTCCCCATTACAGCTAAATTCCTTTTTCTGCGTCTGGCGGCGTCCACCTTTATCTCCCTCATTTCCGTCCAGTTATTCTTCCTCCATCTCTCAGTTCATCACTCCACTGCCCCCTCTCTCAGCTCCCCTTTTACTTCATATATGAGAGACTTCTGATTCATCGTGCAAACAAGCAGACTTTATCTCTTTCTCTTTCTTGCTCTTTCTCTGCTGCCCCACCTTTTATTCTCTCTCTTTTTTTTTTAACACACTCACACACAGCAGCTGAGCACTCCTCGGTTGAATAGGGCCTTTCATCTGCATGAAGACAGACATAGAATGGAGTCAGAGCGACCTGCCAGTACAGCAGGTGTTTTGTTGGCTGACCGGGTGGTGCTTTGTGCCACAGCTCACCTCAATACTCCTCCTCTCTGCTCCTATTCTTCTCCCCGTCCAGGTGTGTGGGCTGCTGTGTACCTGCTCCTCACAATGTCACTCTGCAAATGTGTTTCTCGTCACTGGAGTGGGGGGGGGTTGAAGACATAGCGCAGCTGCTTACTATCACCAATGTTTGCGTATGTGCATAGGTTGTTGGGTGGTGTTATAAAAATGACAGTGATATTTGGAGGCTGAGATAAAACCTTTCATCATAGGTTTACTAAGCTTCTGTCTGCCCTGGTTTAACATTAACCATTTGGTGGTAAACGTTTTGTCCTCTGTGCGTGTGACGGCGTGTTTGTGTCTGTGTGTGTGACGGCGTGTTTGTGTCTGTGTGTGTGACGGCGTGTTTGTGTCTGTGTGTGTGACGGCGTGTTTGTGTCTGTGCGTGTGACGGCGTGTTTGTGTCTGTGCGTGTGAAGGCGTGTTTGTGTGTCCAGCGGATGGAGAAGTGACACAGCCCATGCTTGTCACAGACTCCACTCAGTTTGCCAGTTCCTCAGGATGTCTCAGTGGAGAAAAGACCCAACAAATCAGAGAAATAAGAGCTTTCACTGTCTGCGTGACAGGAAGTCTCACTCAGCGCAGTTTGTTTTTTCTACAACAACAACGCGCTCTGCGTGTGTGTCTGTGTGTGCGTATGTTTGTGCGTACGTGAGAACATGTCACCATTTTATTATCTTGGGCTGTAGGAAGGCCACTGTGTAGTTAAATCACTGCTCGGCAGACCAAGATTAGGCGCAGTGCTTAAACAAAGAGTTTCCTAAAATGTGTCTGAGAGGGCAGAACATGGAACGATATTAATAAAACATGTTTTACTAAATCTTGTATCGAGTGTTTATATGTACACATATATGAGGGGGTTTTGTTGCTCTTTGTTTGTAGCTCAAGTTTCCAAATTTGCAGATACCGATGCAGTATTTTAAATGCAGATGAGTGAGGAGGCTCAGCCAACTTAAGTTCAGCCATCAGCATCTAGCCCTCTAGTACAACTACCATTTTCCGGTCCTCAGAATGAATAATTGGGGTGGATTTAACAATCAGCAGGGGGCTTCACCACTCCCACAACATTATACTGCCTTCACACAATACATATAGTTCCCCTCTTAAATCCACAAACAGTTACATCATCCAATATATGCATCCTGTGTGGCTGCTGCTATTCGTGCACTTTATGAGCAGGAAGTAAAAAAGGCATACGCTTTGTCCGAAATTACACGCTCACTCAATTCACTCTTTTTTTTAGTTCAGTGAACATAAGATTACATTATTGAATTAATGCTAAATGCCTTGAGCGGTTTTTGTTGCTATTTTCTGCTCTGTTCACATTATTAATTTAAAATTTTACTTTATTGTTGTGCCATAGCTTATGTATTTGTCTCGTGCCTGCAGTTAGAATAAATACACTTAAAAATCTGTTATTTTACAAAAGATACTTCTTACTTATATGATATAAAAAAGTTTTGATTCATAGTTTAGATTGCTTTTAAAAGTAAAAAAAAAAAAAAGCATCAAATGTATCAAAAATAAAACAGGAACAATTTAATATGAAGCTTTTGAGCTGCTGCAGGTCTTGTTGATCACCAATCTTTTTCCGTTGGCACATATTTGCATATTTGGTACATATTTGCTGAGCGACCATTGTTTCTACATTACTTTTCATGGGGCATTATGGAAAAGATTAAGTACATCAAATAGGGTATATAAAATCTAACTCTACATTTGGACAGGATTAACAAATGGCAAAATATGTAGCCCACTATGAGTAGAGGGTGATTTTGGGTATTCCGTGTACTAAAAAATAGTTCCAGTGTACTGACCTTCCAACACAAACTATGAAGTGCAACTGCAGTCTTCTGAATCCTCCCAAATACTAACTTTAATACACAAAACATTTTTTTTAATACACAAAAATCCAGATGTGCCGAATATGAGATCAGGCCCTGGATTTACTCCTAGCTGCTCAATCAACAGTAAATGTAGGCTTACACTCAGCATTTAATATTGGAGAATGTGAGGCAAGTATGAATATGGAGCAAGGACTTGTCAAGTTGACATTTGTTTGTTAAATTAATCTTCTTTTTTTTTCTCTCCTCTATTTTGCAACCTATGTCTGTCTTGTTCACAGCTGACCCTCTTGCCGAACATGTCCGTGGCCAATCAGTGGACACTGAAGCTGCCATTCAGCGAGGCAGTCCACCACATCATGACTTTCGATCCCAACGACAGTAACTTCCTATATGTCATGACTTCTCACCATGTAAGAACAAAACCACATGCAAGGTTTCAGTTGCTCAACTTTTATCACCTAATTTGCCTAATAGAACTATCATCAGAATACATTTACTCCCATTCAGCAGGCCCCTTTTAACACCATTTAGCAGAGCAAAGCCACATTTGTAGTGAAGCCTTCTGTAACTTTCAGTGCTGCATTTCAAAGCCAGTCGGTTTTTTAACCACTATGCTTATGACGGCATTTGTGGCTGCACCTCCAGTACTTATGTCACACTGCACACATGAGATGAAATCACCATGCTTCCTGCTGCTATTCTTAAAATTTCAGTCAAATCAGATATTTGATGCAGTTATTGGACAAATAGTCTTTCATTAAATTATTATAACAACATTCCTTTGCTGTTAGTTTGCTATGCCAATTGTAACTCCATTCGCACATTTGAAATATAACTAAATGCCTTCCTTTTTTAATTAACTGATCGTCCCATTTTGCCATTAACTTTGTTGAAAAAAGAAATCTCTCAGTGTTTGTTTGCATTGTGAACACACGGACCCTTTCAGACAAAGAAGCGACAGGGTGAATTGTTTGCTGCCTCCAAAACTTTAAAGTATCTATTTGTCTGTGTAACACAATTATATGTGAAGATATATATGTGTGTTGTACATTACACAAGAGTTAACCACCATACAATGGGGTTGTAAATGAATAGATAATGATGAGATAAGAGTTACTCTCTATAATAAAGACATTGTAGATCTTATACCGGCTTACAGCTCTAATGTAATAAATGGTCTGTTAAAATGTTAGCTTGTTATGTGTAAGGCTGCAGCAATTTTTTTCATTGTTGATCAATGTACTAGTTGTTTTTGGATTGATATGATAACTATTTTACGGGCCTACAGCCATTTGGAAATAATCACTTTCTGCCATCTTTTTAATATATTTTGTGTGTGTTTTCTTTTTTTGTGGTGTGGTACTCAGATGCTGAGAGTAAAAGTGGCCGAATGTGACCAGTGGAAGAGCTGCAGTGACTGTCTGGGAGCCGGTGACGCCCACTGTGGCTGGTGCACTCTGGAGAACAGGTGGGAAACCCCCCCGTCAGTTACAGCTTCTGTTAATTTAAATCGTCTTCACTGACATGGAAACTCTTCCACTTGGCCTCCTCTCTGCTTCCAGTGAATGATGATTCAATCAAATTATCATATGCTTTGGTGTCACACTCACGTCACATGCTATTTTACATAATCAAAAAGCATAGAAATGTTCACTTCCTCTGCTGTCTGTTTTGAAGTGGGGATCTAGCTGCAACTGTTTGTATCAATGATCTAGTTGACTTAATGGTCATTTTGAAGCAATATAAGAAGATTGATAGCACCATAAAAAAATTTCTGCCTTTCACTCTGATGCTTTAAGCGTGTGATTCAGTAAAACCACTGAGGCTATTTTTCTTGTTTTCACCATCGTCACTCTTAATTTCAAAATGTCGCCCGGCCGATTGAGCCTTGGCAGTAACGTAGTGTGTTTTTGCTTTGGAAGACTGTTGTTGGATAAAAATTGATTTGTTTTTCACTGAGCTCCAGACTTGGGAGTAACATCATTGTTTGGAGCGTTCCCCTGGCTCTCTGGCGTTTTGGGGTGGGTGTGAGAGGCCGGGAGCTCCCATCGAGGAGTGACTTGGCTGGAGTGTAGCTGTGAGCGAATGAGAGTACACTGTGATTAATGTGGCTCTGTCAGGACTGGCTCTCTGGCCCTGTGCTGACTTGCTTTTTGGGAGAATATGTGTGCTGTCGAGCTGTGTTTGTTTGTCTGCGTGTTGGTGTGTGAGTTGGTTGGTTGCTTGGTGATTAAGACGAGATCAGACGAGATAGGGAATTTTGTGATGAGTTGGGCTGCAGCAATGGAGGTTCTGGCATTGCCAGAGGCCTTTCAGAGTTGCATGAGTGGAACTGATGAGTGTGTGTATGTGGTCAGATTGTCTCACTGTCATCTCCCTGTCTCTTCTCCTTATTTATCTATCTGTCATCTCTTTATCCCAGTCCCTTTTTTGCTTCACTGCATTTTTTTTACCCTTGTGAGTCTTCAGCTTCCTTTTTGTTTATTTCTTGCCCTCTGATTCTGCAGTAGTTTTGAGAATTTACCCATCCATCTCTCAGCCTGCCGCTCTGTCTCCCCAGTTCTTGTCTTCTCCTCCCCCAGTGCCCTCGTCCACCTCGCTATCCCCCTACAAAGAAGCGTTGATTGTGATGATGATGGTGGTGGGAGGGGGAGTGCACACTGGCTCTTTTTACAAGGAAATGTCAAAGTGTGCAAGCCTGCGTGCAAGTGTCAGCAAGAGTGCGTGTCGCTTTCTGGCTCTGGAAGGCCAGGGAACTGATGTCATGAGAGTGTGTGCGTTTGATGCACTGTTTGGCCAGTCCTGCCGGCCGATGTGCTGGCACTGTGGCTTCAGAGCCTGGGGGATCAGGGGGTTGAAGTGTGGGGGTGGATAGTCTCCTCCATCACCTCACTGTCTGATACAACTGCAGACTCTGTGGACTGAGAAAAAAACAAGAAAAAATAGGACCACTAGATCTTACAATCTGTGAAGCCACCACTGTCTCTGTGGGTGCCTGTTTGATTTTATGCATGGTTCTGACGTTTCTCAGTGCGTCTGGCATGTAGAGCGAGCATGAAAACATGTCTGTTCACTCATTGGGGGCTGCATTGTTGTCAGAAAGAGAGAACTTGTTTCTCAACCAGAGATAAAGCACAGTCCTTGATCACTCTTTTTATGCTGGCGCTGGTTCAATCTCCCACATGTCGCAAGAAAGCACTTAAATATCTTTATTTGAATCAAATTATGCATGACATGCCATCTTTGCTTTTCACAAATTATCATGCTTATCTGCATGTGCTTATCTCACAGTGACTGTGTGTGTGTTTGTGTCTGTGTGAGTACTTTAGAAGCTCATATGCTCTGCTGCTGTTTAACAGCCTCACTTGATTCCCACCTTATTAGACACTTGGGAGGTGATGAGTTTTCACAGGTCATATTTTAGTTGCAAATGTGGACTCTGTTTATTTTAAGGAGCTGTTTGAAAATCTTTTAATGGCAACAGAGTGCATCGAGGAAGAAGGGGAGTGTGTGTAAATGTGTACATGAGCTGTATTTTCAATGTGTATCTGTCTTTTAGAGAAAAGTAAACTACTTTGAATTTATTTCCTCATAGTGCAACATTTGATGAAACTATTGTTTGAAATAATTGGTGAGCTATGAATCCATATTAAAAAACAATTGTGGAAACTGGAGAACTAAATAACGAATTACTTGGCTAGACGATTGTTTTCTGTCCTTTTCTTTTGAGACTTAAAGCATCACTAGAGATTTCTATTTCAAATTTTTAGCTCTTATGCTCTCCTCACACTTGTGAGATGTAATGTCACTGACATAAAAACAAGCCTCTGAACCCTGCACACGGACAACTATACACATTCATCTGTTGGCATGATTTAGAGGCTGGTCAAAGACACTGCTAGAAGCCACCAAAAAATGTCATGAGATACAGTAGGGCAATGTTATAGGATCTAACTAGAATAAGACACTTATATTAGACAAATTTTAACATTAAGCAAAAAAAAAAAAAAAAAAAGATTGTTCTAGTTTATCTGTAATACCTACTGTTTGCTTCTTCTCATTTACATTTTTAAAGGACTAGAATTTGCCACCAGTATAAAATCAATACATATGCAACATAATGCACATTGTATGCATCACAGTGCCATGTATTACTGCAGTAGGCTGCAAGTAAACAATGGCTAGACGATGCAGGTGTGTCACACATCATATTTGATTGACATCGGTGTAAAATGAAGGCTTTGAAGGACTTCTCATTTTGTTAAATGCCTCTCATCTCGCCTCAGCTCTCCTCCTGTCTGTCCCTAAGTTGAGTGGAGTAATCATGTGTGGGCAATTTGGAAAATAGGATAATAGGTCTGTGTTTACCCTACGATAGACTATCGACTTGTGCGGGATGTACCCAGCTTCTGCTGTAATCTTATACAAACCAAAACAAGTTTTCCTATTAGTCTTTTTTGTGTGTTATTCATCTATATATATCACCATGTAACATTCTTTCATGATTCCTATTGACTAATGGGCTGACCAATCATAACAGAAGTCTTTTAGGCACATAAAGCAAAATAAATGTGTTTAAAAAGACTGAAACATGCCATAGAGGCTGTACTTTGGCACAGAATTACATGTTAGAAAGCAAGATGGCGGCAGATTAACTTTTGTACTTCTGATGGTGATGAAAGAACAGTCCAATCAGAAAAAATTATTTAGAATTTCTTAACGACGCCATAAGCACACTGGTCTATTCAATAATTATTGAGATATTTTAGCTCAGCTGTGGTGGGCCATTGAATCGACAAAGAATTGTTTTTGTAGCTGTGATCTGAAGCTTGGGTGTTATATTAGCAGCTGTACTAAATTCTCAGATGTAGTCATTGAACAACTGTTAAAACGAAAGTACAATTAAAAGCAAAACAATACTGTGTCATAGTCTGTGCGTGTCAGGTATGTTTTTGGTGCTAACGCTAAGATAGAACCAAAAACATAACCAAAACTCACAGACTGTGACATATTAATCATCAAACGGTGTATTTTTATATCTATTTCAGTGTGACCATTGAGAGTATGTTCAGAGTTTATGAGTTTGTTTTTGTCTGGGTTTTTTTCCACTGTTTGTAGAGCCGCCATTTCTATTTTTAAGCTCAGTAGCCGACCTCACGGCCCCACTGGGGCTGTAAGTGCCAGTGGGACTGAGAACGTGGACGCTCACTTTTTTTTCCAAACACAAATACTCACAGGCATGCAGGCACATGGAGGCACGCTTTATTTTAAAACAACTGTCAAAGTGTGAGAGTGACTGGGATGTGCCAAACTCATTCTGTGGCGTGTGTAAAGACGTGGCTAAATGGGGTCTCTTTGGTTCCTCCTTACTCTGAGGTCACTTTGTCCTTCCAGTGTGCACTGCAGATGAACTGAGCCCTGTGCCAACAGTGAACTTCATTAGTGAAGCAAAAGTCAGAGAGGGAGACCACCTTGCTTGTTGAATGCCCTTTTACAATCCCTCTGTCCTAGACATTCATTATACTCACAGATTAGCACACATGCACAGAGTATGCTTTATGTGTGTCCAAGCAAACAAACACACACATTCATCTATGCACTGTTGGTAGTTGTTTCATTCTGATAACTGTAACTGGCCCCTGGTATTGGCGCCTGCAGGATGCGTTGCCATAGCACTGTGTGTGACCTGGAGTCAAGTAGTCTCTTGTGTCGAGCCAGGAAAACTGACAGTGGAGGTCTGAATGTGATATTAGGAGACCAGTGCACCTCATAAATCTGCAGGAAGCAGACCGTGAAACCCAATGGTGAGAAGTCCTGGAATTAAATGCAAACTGAAAAGTTTGTGCTCTCCTCGCAAAAGATGAAATGTTGACCTTGAAACTATGTATTCTCACATTCACTGTGGTAAGCCTGTGGCCTTGATAACTACCTGTAGCAATGACAAGCACTTATTATTTAGTGTGAGCAAGCAAACAAGATGGTAACGTGCAAATGCTAATTAAATACACATAAAACCTCCAGTTAGGAAACCAAATCTCTTTGTGCAGTCACCTAAACTCAAGCTAAATACGACATATCACATCATGTCACATTTAGCTGTCAAAGACAGTATCTTCTTATATGACTTCAATTTTGACACTTTCTGTCCAGATGTACTATCCAGAAGGAGTGTGCTCAGGGGCTGTTGGCACGCTCTTGGATCAGCTTGGGTGAAGGCCCCCAGCAGTGTCCGTCCATCACCCTGACGCCCAAAGAGATCAGCATCTCAGCAGACATCAAGGTAGCATGAACTCACTTCGCACTGTTGTTGCCATCACATCCTTCTCATAAGACAAACAGGCACGACTTTTGATCTTTACAAAAGGTATGACTGCAATGAGGGCAGTGTATTTAAAGCTGATGCCACGCACACATTTATAACCTGACACTTCTCTCTGTTACTGCCTAACCTATTATTATTTCTCTGCTGTTAAAATCATGTCAGTGATGCTCCGCCGCCACAACCTCATTCTGATGTTCAGCTTGTCAATTAGCAGTCTGCTTTGAGACGATACTGTCTTTGTTCACTCCTATCTCTCACATAGCACCTCTGTTTAAACACGACTCTCAGCTCTGAGCCACATGCGAGCTCTTTTGTGCTAAAGAGAATGACACACAGGAACCTGAGAAATATTTAACAGCCAGATGCCCAACTGCTTTTAAGTGTTTGAAGTTTGAACAGTGTGTGTGTTAGAAGAGCTACACTGCCCACACAGTCTTTAATTTGTTTCAGTAATTAAAGCTTTATTTCAAACGGAATGTTCTGAAGCACAAAGCTTGAAGAGAAATGTATGGTCACATATTATAAGCTTAGAAATGTCTCTTTTTGAAATAAATCACCTGAGATAATGGACTTCAGTTACACCCTTGATGGTTCTCAAAGGGCTTTGCATATTTCAACAAACAAGATTTTGTTGAGTTTCTTTTATATTACTGGAGATTACAATCTTGTGCGTGGGCCATTATACGTAGAAAAAGAGGTTGGGCATGATGAAAAAAACTTTTTGTCAAAATTAGATAATTAAATTTATAAGTGAAAGCATAGAACTCTTGTTCTAAGTTGCGACATTTGACATTTGGTCCATTCGCACACGTAACCCTGTTGTGTAGTTTGGATCTTGTAAACTTTTAGGTTTTCCTCCTATGAATAAACCCTGTTCTCCAGTTAAAAGAGTTGGCTAAGGGGGGCGGGGGTTTACCACACGCCAGAGTTAGGACACTGTGTAAAATGTAAATAAAACAAAATACTGTGATCAAAAAAAAATCTCATAAACACATGCACTCACACACTCACAATAGAATATAGAAAACGCGTCAGAAATTGAAAGTGAGACATTCATAATATCCTCGAGAGATTCTCTGAATGTAGATGATGGAAGATACAATTTTATGCAGAGTGAAGGTTATTCTTGCTGAACTTTAGCCAATCTTTACTTACTTCTGAGAGGCTCTACATCTCTAAAGTACTCTTTTTGTACCTAGTTAATTTCCTGCCAATTAACCTAATTAGGTGTTACATTGGTTCTTTTTAGTACCTCTTACTTTTCCGGTCCTTTTTTCCAGGCTGAGATTGGCTGCCACTGTCAAATTCAAGATGAGCTTATATTTTTCAGGAAATAGTAAAATGTCTCACTTTCACTTTTTCTTTAAACTACCGTGAATTTAAAAAAAGTGCTTCATGAAATTTTGCAAATCATTGCATTCTGTTTCTATTTACATTTTACACGGTGTCCTAAAAATAATTTAAGATACATTTTTGACAGTGCAAAACAGCCTCTGGTCTTCATTAAGCTTCATTAAGTTTCCTCCAATGACACAAGTCTTTAATGGAGGCTGTAACATATATCGTCATACTCCGACCCCGTCATACTTATTCTTATGTGTAAGTACAGCAGAATGTAATAAATTTAAAAATGCACAAAAGGGTGTATAGGTTAAGAGTTTGAATGAGAAAACATTTTGGTCACCCACTGCATTTTGTGTAAAAGGAAGGAAAGTGTGATTGCTGTGCTTCATCACGTAGCTCTTTTAAAAGGAGATCTATGCTACTGCATGATTTTAATCAGCTTCACTTCAGTTTTTGTTTCTGCTGATTTAAATTGCACATTCAACTTTCAGTGTTTAGTCAAACTTTTTCATGTGCAAAAACAAAGTGTGGCTTTTCTGCTACACCTGAGATCAAGATAAGCAATATTAAGATCTTTTTGACTTTGATGATGAGCATCACTTTCACAATCTGCTATGTTCATCTTAATCTTGTAGGGGTTTGTTTATAGGCGGTATTGTCAGTTCATGTGACGCCACCGGTCTGATTTAATCAGTCTTGGCAGGGTAATATATCCTGGTCCAGAGAGTGCCTGCATGATACTTGAGTGTTATGACATGCAAACGGTTGTGTTCAATAATTTCTTCCAGTCAGTACATCATGTTACGGAGAGACAACACAGCCATGATTAGATGGCTGACCTCTGACACTTCGAATATATTTGACCTTTAATTACAGCTCCTAATTTGATGGAAGTCAGAGATGACAGATCATTAATTGGTTCATTACTTGTGGACATTTGCTTGTTAGGAAGATCAGTCCTCAGATGGCTGCGATTGCTTCACCGCCTGCCTGAACCACAGGAAGGAAGCTCTGCTCAAGGTTGTCTCCCCAAACAGGAAGCAGCAGGCAGGAAGTCAGGGCCTTAGCCAGGAAATGATCAATTCCACCAGACAATAGTGCAGATTTTTAAGACATGTCAGCACATGCCGCTGACCACCTCGGCTCCTGCCTGCTGAGACGGAGAATATTGCTCTTCCTCTTTTCTTAACGATCCTCGCCAGCCCCCCTTTCCCCTCTTATTCTTTCTCACATTTAAATCATTTAGCTGAAATCCAGACATGTCAGGGAGGTGTTATGTTTCTCATTATACGTCTGTCATACTTCATCACGTACCCAGATTTAGATGTGAAAGTAGCACTCTGCCATCTGTTTCTTCATTACACAGGAGTTTCTCCATTTCTCTGCCTGAACTCCTGAACAATCTTGAAGTAACGCCAACATCATCCTCCCACTATCTTAAACTGAGTGTACATAAACTGAATTGGAATACATATTTGTGAGAATTCAGTGGAGAATTCAAAATCTTATTAATTTTGGTCAAGATGAGCAGCTATTTATGTTTTCTACTTCTGTACATGTTTTTGTCCAAGGTTGTTGGCATCCTTATAAATGGCAGTGTTCCTGATCTGACTGGCTCCCGGGTGGAGTGTGAGTACAGCCCAGGGCTTTCTACCGCTGCCACGGTGCACCTGGACTACGGCCCCGCTCAGATCCAGACCTGTCCCCTGCTCTCTCGAAAACACTACCAATCAATCCTCCCTGGCACAGGTGAGCCACGCGAACATGCCTGCGTTTGACAGCCATATTTTTCCGCATGCAACAAGTAGAGTTATTGTATTTAATTCTTTTGTTTTCACAAGAGCAAATGTAATTTCCCATTTCATCTCTTGTAATGCAGAAAAGTCAGTGTAGCATCAAATTGCATTCCTTTCTAGTTTGCTTATGACAGCGCTATAATCTCTAAATGCTCCAGAGCTTGACATGCGCTGTTGTGCATATGGCTTTGTCTCTGTAGATTACCTGACTGTTTCTGTGGCGATAAAAGTGAATGGCACATCTGTGGTATCTGGGAGCCTTATCTACTATGACTGCGAGAGGACTGGAGCAATACACCCAAAGATGTCGTAAGTCTCACGTTTGCATTTATTGGCACTTAGTGATTATTTATTTTGCTTGGCCTACTAAAAGCCTCATTATATTCCCCTACATCCTGATTCATTTAGTTAGAATGTAGCCGTAGAAAGCTAATTTCCTCAAAAATTATACAGTTTTGAGTTGCAAGTAATGAGAACATTTCTATAGCTTTATATTTTTCTTCGAGAAATGTTTTTCTAACAGGTAGTTATTGACAAAAAGTAAGATGAAGAATTTCTCATTAAGACAACATTCAAATTGCAAAAACACCGTGAAAGACTGAGCTGGTAGTTCCCACACTTCCCACACAAAAAGGAACGTCTAGTTGACGTTCCTTGTCACGGCTCAGATCAGTTGTTAGCAGTAACACCAGGAATGACTTCCCCTTTGAGAAGTTTTTTTTTTTCTAAATATATGTTTCTAAATATATGTTAAGAAGTCAGATTGTCCTGATTCGGTTTCACAAGAAGACCCAAGCCAACTGCTGAACTGTATATTAAGATTAATAATGATCTACTAATGAAACATGTAACTTGACCCACTTTTTCAGTATCTGAGACTTCAATATTTCATACATCAAGGACAGTTTGCTGATAATAACTTTATATTTTTACATAGATAGGACTTAAATGGATAGGTATTTTTTGTTTTGTATTTTTACTTTTATTCAATATCCGGAACTGAGTGCTTCCTCCTTTTGGACCTTCAGCCACTGGCTACTAGATTTGTAATAGATCCTTCAAAACAAACCTGCCTAAAATGAGACTAAATACCAACAAACTACCAGGGTAGCGATCCCTAAACAGCAAACCTCAACCAAAATATCCCCTTTACCCTTTAAGGCATTTCAGATGTGCACACACAGCTGGACAGTGAAAGCAAAACAAAGCTTCTCTCCTGCATTTGTCTGCTCCATGTCCCCAGTCTCCTCATCAACTGCTTTCTATTTAGGCCTCGGTGGGTAAACACAGCCAACATGTCCTCTTGGAGGGCTTATTGTGTGTTTGGCTTACTCAAGAAATCTCAGTGTAGGATCAAATGTTGGATTAATATGTTGTAAACGTTAAGCCAAAGGAAATTAGATATGTTTGCCTGGTTGATCATGCCGATGTTTGTTTTTGTGAAGGACTGAGACTCGTATGGCCTGGTCACAAAGAGGGTTTTCTCGTATCTGGAGGCAATCCAGCTGGCTTCCTCCTGCATGTTGGACCATGTCAGAGGATCCACTCTATCTGATGGGCAGATCTTAAGCTTAGAGCGCCATCAGCGTGTCTGTGTGCGTTTGACTGATTCACTGGGATCAAAAAGCACTGTGGTTCCTTCCTTTTGTTCACTTTTTGAAAGCAGTTTCGAGGTGTGAATACAGCAGTTGCAGGTATGTGCGTGCAAGACTGCACCCAATATGTGCACATGGCCTCGGCGCTCGGCATGGTCCAGAGGTGTGAAATTAGATGGTGGATTGTCTAAGGTGATAATGAGCAAAGTGCCATTCTCACAGGATGAGTATTGCACTCCAAAATGCGGAACTGCTATACTCTATCTGATCTTAATCATTGCTTGCTGTTTTTTTAAATAGCGAATTTTGTGATCCACTTATCCTCAATAAAACAAGATATTAGTTTGTTTGTTTGTTTCTTCAAACAAACAAAGAGATTTTTTTTCTTGAAAAGAGCCATATGTCAAGTTTATTCTCTTATTAGATACTGATGTCTTACATCTGGACAAATGATCAAACACACACACACACACACACACAAATCTTTTTTCTTGATCAACTTGCCTTTTCTCTTTTCTAAACTGTTATTACAATTATTTTGAACACAACATTGTGTTCGTCTTCTCATATCAATAGAGAAGATATCCTCCACAGACTCATCCACCAAACATGATACGTCATCTTGAGCCAATCACCACAGCATCACTGTTCTCAGCACAGATGTGTGGTGGTTAGCCCTGTTATCTCACAGTAAGAAGGGTGCTGGTTCGGATCCCGGATGGGCCCTCTCTGTGTTGAGTTTGCCTGTTCTTCATGTGCGTGCGTGGGTCTGTTGGTACAATACCACAGACAATGCGTGAGCCATTACTTTGCATGTAAACACAATGGATGTGTGATGAGCTTGAAATTTGGCATAATGGCAGTTTGAATTTGGTGGTCCGACTTGATTACAAATTGTTCTGACATCTGTAATGTTTCTGATATCACGGCTCACACCAGCAATTAAGATTTTGAATATTCTGGCTGACTCAGTTTGACTCGGTTTTTTTTTGGTAATTATTTTTCGTGTGTGTCTTTGTGTTTTCAGCAAATCAACAAAAATGTAATTATGAATCACTGGAGGAAATGTTTTTTTTTACTGATATTTGGGTCAAGGTACCTCACTGACAGTATTTTCACTAAATTATATTTGTGAACTGGATCAGTTTGTATGTATTTCAAAGAAGTGTGTGTTTTTGTGAGGGTGCGTTGTGCGTGAGTTTGTTTAGACAGTTCTTCTTTGAAAGTGGTCACTGGGCAAAGTGTTAATGGCAACCAGATGAGAGCATTCCAGTCTAACACCTAACCTGCTCTCTCACTCTTGTCTCTCCCTTGTCTCTCAGGGACAGTTCTTTTTGTGCGTGTATGTTTGGCTTTTTATCTCAAGTTTTCTATGTCTCTTTCCCTCTATTTTTCTCTTTCCTCATCCGTCTCTGCCCTTTAGCTCCTCCTTCTATGTCCTTTCTGTGTCGCTCCCCCCGAAACTGATCTTTTCTGCTGAACGTATTTCTCTTTGACAGAGATGTGATTGAGGATGTGTGTTTAACCGCTGTGTCTACTGAGAGGCCCTGAGAGTGTGAGCCTGACTGTGTATTTAGCGTGTGTGTGTATGTGAGTGGTCATTATGACTTGGGGTGGGCAGTTTCACAGGGTATTTGCTGTCAGTGTTCGGTCAAGCGAAGAGCGTGTGTGTTTATGCCGGCAGTCTGCAATAAAAATGTGCATGTGTGAACGTGTGTGGGTGGTGAGGTTTAGGTGTTTTACTAGGACAGACAGGGAGTCAGGAAAAACAGAAAAGCTGCAGCTGATAAGAGCCTTGAGGGGTCCGTCTGCTTCTAATCAGAACACACACACGTTTCAATTACATGTCTGCATCCTCTTACACTCACCCCTCTCCACCTAATCTAGAGACCCCCTCTGAGTGCTGCTATCACTGGAGGCACTATCAGTCCTAGTGTGGGACATCTGTCTCTTCCCAGAGGCACCACAATGATGAACACCCTACTCACACACTTATAAGTTCTGTTCTATTTAGGTAGTTTATCTGGAAGACACATTTTTCTGTCCACATCCCCGTACTCTGCCCTGTATCATCTCAGCTATACATCCAACCTTTGTAAAGCCTGTGCCTCTTTAATCTGTGCTCATGGGCACTGAGCCAGCGAGCATGAACTGCGAGAAGTTAACAACGTGCTGATGGACTTTCTTTTTGAAATGCCTTCATACAGGCAGTGTAAACCTCGAGTCTGATCTCACAGAGATATAAACACAAGCGACAGCATGCATACTCACGCATCATCATTTAGCAGTTTTTCAGAGAGTTTAATCTCAGCAGATTTGGCCCAGTTTGACCTCTCTGCTGGCTGTGCTGTAACTGTGTGTCTGCTACTGTGACTAATCATTACTTCCTTTTATTAAAGCTTAACTTTGATGCCTGTAATCAGCTCAGCCTCTCCGTTTGTGTTGCACTCAGAATTAGTCAGAGTTGGCCACAGACTCAACTATTGCATGGGAACGATCACAAGGAGATACTATAGCAGTGAAAACAGGTCAGATTAAGCTATGTTTGATCCATGTGTCTCAATTCTTTCCACATATGTTTGCCTATGTCTTTGTCAGATGCGTGAGTTGCCTGAGCACCAAGTGGAAGTGTTACTGGGACCAAGAGAACCACCTGTGTGTCTCCAGTAAAGATGATTCAAAGCACAACCTGCTCGAGGTGAGGAATTCTCCTTGCACACCATCAACCAGACAGATGCCTGAGGGAGCTCACAATATCAATGTGCTACGAGTCAAATCCTCAGACTCAATCCAGACTCTGCTATCCAAAAAGTGTCCAGACTGGTTAGGCAAGAGCAACCCACGTGGTGACTCACTTTAGTGTTACAGTCTGAGTGTCTCAACTACAGCACAGCAAAATGTTGAAACCAGCAATAAAATCTCAGGAGGTTCTGGTTTTACAGACTCATAAGAGGGTAATGTGCCATTTTAAAGCTCATTTGACCTGCTCTGAAATTTCACTCTTTGGCAGGTTTGTGTGATGGAGTGAAAGAGTAGATTCGCTGTCCCGTTTTTTTATATCCTTTTATTTTTAGTCAAAATTGATGCACAAATGGACTATGTAGTTGCATGCTCAGCAATGCAAAACCCTGTAAGCCTGAGAAGCACTTTGAAAGGCAAACATATCGGTGGCTGCGAAAGATGAAATTTGATCCAAAACTAGCACAGCCTCATTGAAACCAATTATCACCATCCTCTGGAAAATTTCCTGACAACATCAAGAATAAGACAGCCTCAGAATTAGGTGTGTCTCTTTTGGATTTTTATTCCCATGGCCTGTGTGCCTGGGCATATTATTCCCCACTGGTTTTGATTCTACTCACACTACCAGTTCGAATCAGATGTGAGAGGATATGGCTCACAGTTCTCTGACGAGTTGCTGTTTAACTTGTCTTGTTTAATGTTTGGATTCATATCACAAGACCCACCTGTTAAACAGATGAAGGCATTTTAAAGCTGGCAATTATGTTTTTTTGGAAATAAGCTTTCGAGCTTTATTGTGTTATCCTGGCGCTCTGTTTTTTTTTTTAAATTTAAGTATGTGGTGCGGTTTATATGGAACTTAATCATGTATTTATTTTTTAATATGAACGGAGAATGTCAAATAAAATCATTCATTCATTCATTCAACCAGAAAAAAAAAATTACAATATAGGTCATAAGGACATTTTGAAATTGGTTATTCCTGCTCTGCTGAACCCATCACAGTGTCCGGTGGGTCTGCTTTTCTAATCCCTCATTGTCCTTCTATTTGAAGCTATTGTTGTTTCCCTCTGAGCTAGACTTCACCCTCTCATTTCCTCCTCCTCCAGATAAACAGGACAGGTATTTTGGGTTGCGGATGTGTGTGGGGGAGCCATTGTTTTCTTTAACTCTTATATGTCACTTCCTGCCCCTAACACCCCTCCTTTCATCACAGAGTGCAGCTACCTGTCCCAGCCTGGTTCCATCAGAGGTTCCTCCATCGCCATCAGGAATGGCCCAAGACTTTACCCTATCCCTGAGCAACATCCAGGAGGTATGACAGACTGCCTCCGGCTATGGAGCTGGAATTGGACTTTTTCCAAAATGCATGTTGTGAAAATGATTGGAATAAAACAGAAGCATATGGTGTGTTTGCTTCATGCTGAGCTAAAAACAGATGGATATTTGTGTGCTGTGATTTGGGTCAATGAATGAGTAAAACCTGAGTTTGGGTGTTCTCCATGTTGACAGACAGAGATAGTGATGATGGAGAATGAGTGAAAATCTGTGAATGTTTCTCTCTCTGCTCAGCTGTCTGAGCACGCCAGGCCTTTGCTTTCTAACTGTGACTAGCAGACCAGCATCGACACAGTGCACAATGTACAGTCTGTCTGAGGCAGCATGTGTGGCAGGAGCTTTATTTTGTTCATTTTTAATTTGGCCAGTCTTCCCAGATCAGTTTTCAAACTCCTGTTCTTATAGTTAATTCATGAGTGAGCCAGAAGCTGATCCCGCTCCACTGAAAAGGACGCAACTGGGATCTGCTAAAAATTCCAGTGCTGACTAGTTGCCAGGCGTGGTCAGTCACACGCCTAACCCTGGCTGCCCTCTCAAGCCGTCTCCTGGTGTGTTGCTATGGTGACAGACATTGAGTCACACACGCACACACTTTGTCAGGATAGCCTTGATGTGATTGGCCATTCGTTCTACTCCTCATTATGAAAGTTTATACAAACTGACATTGTTTGAATAATGTCTTCATCTCGTCTGCAAGTCACCAAAGCAGGAAATGGGCTGTCAATCAAATTCAGTACCCCTCCAAAACACGTCACAGTCACTTGGATCCTTCTGGAATTTCTTGTGAGTTTTGCTTTTGTTCCCACACTTCTACTAAAGGGACAGAAAAATCTGTGATGAAACAGGTTTACAAAACATTTAATGACATGAAAATGCTTAAAAGTTAGTGGTGGTTGGTTCACAGTTAACATACAGCAGGGAAACTTTTAAAGTACTACAAGAAACAAGAACCCTTCAATGGCCAGAAAAATAGCCATCTCTGGTATCAGTGAAATGGCAGAATCCTGGAGAGGCCGATCAAAGTAGACCAATTTATACTGACTGAAAAATGAATGCTTCCACTTTAAGCACTTATTCTTTACTGCTCTTACCTATCTTAGCTTCTTTATGGTTCCAGCATCACATATCTTGGCTCAGTGAAACACTGAGCACTCATTTTGTGAAGAATAAATTCACACTCATTATTCTGACTCCCATATGAATTGCAGAGGTGTGGGACTCCAGATGTTTATGAATATGAATTTTGAACGTCTTTTCCTGGCAGGCACAATTATTATGGGTTATTTCAGCTTCCTGGGGCTCTTTTGGAGCTGACAATTGTTACCAGACATGTTTGATTGCGCAGTTCTTTGCAGAAATTTACTTCTCTTTTTAAGTTTTAGTACTAAGGCGGCAATTATCTCATTATGGGAACGGCATAGCATCACATTTTTCTTGGCTTTCGTTGTGTAAGTACTTTACTTTGTTTAATATGTGTTTTACATAACAGAGGGAAAAGCTGGAGTGTGACTTTGGAACAGAACAGCGATATGAGGCCACGTGGCTGGACAACTCGACTGTCAAGTGCAGTGGGGTGACAGTAAGTATAGATGATGACCCACCAGAAATAGCTACTTTGCTCACTATTGTTAGTTTCAACCTTATTTGTAAGTTGTTTTTGATGTAATTACTTCAAACTCTTATTTATGAGTAGACTAAGAACTCATTATTATCTAAAGCAGCAGTAAGTGAAGGCAGAATTATATGTAATTGAGGTGTATTTGCACTGTAAAGATGCCCAGCACAACCTGTTTTACTAAAACCACCTACCTCTCTGTTCATTTAGCTCTTCACTAACCAGAGGAGTCAGATTTACCACCTCAGCCTGAGGAGAGGAGAATACTTTAGCAGTGAGAGGGAGGATATGTTCATTGACAGCCCTCAGCCCATAAGAGGTAAGATGTAAAACCCATGATTAAGGAGACCTGCAAAATAACATGACAAAATACAGCCCTCTGCTCTGCTGTAATCTGTTTTTCCAGCTCTAAAATATAGTTGCAGTGCGATTAAACCGTCACCAAAATAAAGAATCTGACACTTTGCTTCAAGAATGCATCTCACCTGTGCGTAGATGTTTTCTAATGAAATGGTAGATTTGATTAAACCTGTAGAAAAATAGAGTCCCTTACAGGAATAGACAATGTAAAACTGTCTCTCACTTGTAATGATAGCAGTTTATGTATTACAACACATAATTTCCAACAACCAGTAATTTACCATAATGTTATATTCTGGTGATGCCTAATTACACATAATAATTACAGACCATAGGCAGCTGCAATTTAAAGTGTTTTCACTGCCTCTTATAAGCAATGTCCAAATCTATTGTTGCAAATACAATTTGAGCTCCATGACAACAGTGGGATGATGAGAAGTGGCGTGTGTTGTTGAACTTGGCAGCTTCAAGCCAAGTCTTTGCCTGTCCCAGTCCCAGATGTGCTGTTCACAGATCATATGTCTACCATGTGAACAACAGCCCTGAGCCGCTGCCAAACACTGTTTAACAGACAGGATAGTCGCTTCACAACATGCAAAGTCATCAGATTTCAAAATGACACGTACTTTATCACACGTGTACAGATGCACACATGCTAATATGCACACAATCACTTGCACAGATTCACATGCAGTAATGCAAATGGGACTTCTCACTGGGAGGCACTTTGGAACGCAGACATAATCATCTGTTTTCCCCAGCTTTGTTCTCATCCACACCAACACGTCTCCTTTTTTTCCCCTGGTTTATTTTCATAGCCATGAATATATCATCCTCCAAATGCTTAAGCTGTTTATTTAGAGCATGCAGTCCATATGGTTAATGTAAGTTATGGAGAAAAATACCTGAAGTAGTGTACATTAAGCAGATCAGACATGGTTCAGTAATGGTTTCAGTGGTGGAAGAAATATTTCCATCATTGACTTAAGTAAAAGTACCAACAAATCAATGCAAAAATACAAACATATATTACATGTAAAATGTATAACAAGTAAAGGTCATGTATGAAAAATTACAATGGTCTAGTTATTACCAGCAAGTTGTAATAACATTAACATAAGAGAAGCATTTTAGTAATTCTGATTTATATTATCATACACATTACATCATTAGACTATACACTGCTTTAATTAAGACATTAGAAGACAAAAAAAGATGAAAACCACCGGTGTAAATGTTCAAAATTACACGAATGGCTAGCAGAGCGCTGTTTGCATCAGTGTAATCTTATAGTCAGAGAGGAGGGTCATAAAAATCCAAGAAAGTCATAAACATATATAGTACTTGGTTATTTTTTTTATATACGTCCTTGTTGCTGTTTTTTTGTGCTCTCCCTCTCCTCTCCTCTTTCTTTTCTTTTCTCTTTCTTTTCTCCCTCTTTTCCAAGAAATTGTGAAGTCTGGAATACTTTTAGGAATACTTACAAAACCACAGTTTTGTCGTTGTTGAGACAGATACTGATTTACTAACCCAGTCTCACGGCTTAACATGAACTAGCTACTCAAACATGTCCACAGACAACTTTTTTTTTCAGATGCGGTCTTTTTGTGAAAACATTTTTTTAAATCCACAGAGGCACACATTCTCACCACATTTCATGAAATAATCATAAAACAGTTCACATTCAACAGTCGACAGAGTCCACTTTTGGAGGCTGGGGGTGGTTGACGGATGGAGCAATCCCCATTGCCTTGTTTTATGACTTTTCCTTGAGACCGAGCTGATCATATACCATTGGTTAAATCTTAAGAATTGCTTTTTATAACATTAATTTGCATGGAATCTTCAAACTGTAAGTAATTTAAAGCTGTCAAATATAAGTGGAGTAAAAAGCATAAAACAGAATGAAATGAAGACATTCAAAAAAAGTTTTTCAGCAAATATATTTAGTTACTTTTCACCTATACTGTTTTACAATTGCCTTTGTGTCTCTCCCCTGCCACCATTTCTCTTCTAGTGGAGGTGTACAACTGTAGAGTGGGTAGTTCAGACTGTTCTCAATGTTGGGGCCGCGAGGATCATGGACACCTCTGTGCCTGGTGCGAAAATGGCTGCAAGCCAAGGGATGACTGTCAGCCAATCATGGATCAGTGTCCTGCTCCTGAGATCCACAAGGTAAGAATACAAAGGACTACAAGTACTTACATGCATCTTCTTTCACCCTTACCTCCTTTCTGCAGTGCTGAAGCTCCATTTTCAAATATTAAATCATGAGGTCACTCCTGTGGTGCGGTGCCCCTGTCGCCTGTCTGTCCAGTGTCAGCTGCGGAGAATTGTTTGAATTTGGTCTTATTAAAGCAGTTCACTCAGTAATAACACTAACACTCACTAAGCCACAGCCCTCATGGGACACAGCTGAGTGGATCTGCAATCACTCAGGAGGGCATGGGAACACCTTCTGCCCTGCATAACAACAATATGTGTGTGAAGTCTGCGGATTGGGGTCTGAGAGCTTTAAGCTTAAAGCTCTTTCTGTAGAAAACCACAAAAGCTTAAAAAAAAAAAGCAGCCATGAGGGATTTTATACTTTTAACCACAACAGGAGCAAAACCACACTCTTAAAAGCAGTTAAAGGGCGTTTATCTAACACGGGATCTGATTGCGGTCATGTCATCGTGATTACTGACAGAGCCTTCCCTCAAATAGCTTATGGAGCTCATTTACATGACCATATTCATTTGTTTGTCTAACTGTAATGGGGGTGTGTATGGAGTCATCATCCAAGCCTTTTTCTGCAGCTTGTATCAGCACAGCCATGGTAGGCGGTCATGGGAAGTATGGCTCACATGAGACCCAGTCGGCCTGAACTTCCTGTAGATAAAACATAGTCGGCCCGGGAGAATAAGCAAGCAGAACAAAGCAGACAGAGACAGACAGACTCTCACATACACACACATAAGCCCGTAATCTGTCACACAAACACACCATATTGAAGCATTCATGATTATCCTTCATTCTTTGTAGCTGTCAGCATACTGTGACTAACAGGATGCTCTGTGAGAGTCTAACTCATTTGGACTTCTTACGTGAGTGAAGTTAGCTGGACAGAGATGCCGTACGTGTGGGTAGACCATTGCTGCAGTACTCTCTCTCTCTCTCTCTCTCTCTCTCTCTCTCGCTCTCTCTCTCTCCCTCTCCCTCTCTCTCTCACACACTTCAAACTTGCTCTTGCAGGAGGGCGGGTTGTAGAAAGAGGATACTCGGGCTGTGGTTCAGTGGGGTGTGTGATGCAATGCTTTGGCAGCCGTGTTTTCCCAGAGAATCCGCAGGGGTTAGAGCCCAAGCACTTCAGCTTGCTGAAAGAAAAAAAACTCTCCCTAAACATTCACACACATGCACATACTGTAGCAGCTTTGTTTTATGGTCTTAGTGACGGGGCTCTGCTGAGATAATAAAACACGTTTGTCTTCACTCTTCAGTGTCACATACAGTCTTTATCACAAGATGCTAATGCCTGAATATCAATATTAAAATATGGGATTTCATTATTCACTAAACCTTGCCACCTAATTGTGAAAAATGCTCCCTGCTCAATGCATTAGCAGCATACAAAGGAGACATTTATTATCTCTGCAGGCTCTTTGTTCTCGTGTCATGTGTAGGCTAGTCCACTGCTGTAAAAGAAAACATACTTCGGCATCCAAAACAGGAACTAACAAACACAGTTTATCCACAACATGAAAAGAAATGGAACAGAGGGATCTGGCTGAGACCCGAATGGGTTAGGAGAGAGGCTGGAGAGTGTGTTGGACAGGGTGGAGAAGGGTACAGTGAGGATCTATTTCCTGTTTTTGTCTTTGCGTCCTCCTTGATTAGTGTGATGCAGAGGTGCTGGACAGACAGGAGGCAGATGAAAGCCCTGACTGCTAAACAATCTACTCAGAGCGGAAAAAAACAAATAAAAAGCAGCACATGTTTTTTATCATCAATTTGATATTTTATCTTGGGCGGGTAGATGCATGTGCACTCTTTTGGAGCATGTTTGAGTGAGGAATAATTTGCCCCTCATATGTGTTTAATAGCTCCAGCGTTCCGTCTGGAGGTTTTCGCAGACACACTCACACCCTTCGATCTCCCCGAAGGCCTGGCAGAGTTTGTTCTGTAAATCAAGACCCACAGATTTGTAAGAGGTGTAAATGAACAGCATGCAAGCTGATGTTAAAATCAATGCCCAATGGCACCACAGAGACACACTACAGTAGGTGATATAAGATGCATGGTGTTAATAGATAACAGCTTTCTTGCTTGTCTGATATGCTACATGGATTTACTTTCTGTTTGTATGATTTAGGTGCATAAAAGAATTTGGTTCTGTTTTCGGTAAAGGAAGTGTGGTGGAAGTGGTCACAGGATGGTCACACAAAATTAGCTTCATATAATCATGAAAACATAAAAAATCATTTCCTTACAGAAATACACTGGTTTCCAACTGTTTGTTTTAACACAGTAATAAAACATTCTCTTCTTAACCGCCTTCCCGTTTAGCTTGGAAATATATGGTTTATTTATATGTGCTGCCACTATTTGGGGTTTCAAATTATCTGAGTGTTGAGCCAGACCTTGTCCTCTCACCAAGACCAAATAGAAGTTTTGTTTTCATTCCTCAGCTCAGTTTCTGATAGAGCCGGAGCCGGGCTAATAACACTGAGGGGTCAGTCTGACCTCGACTCAGCCTGGAGGTTATTCGGAGAAGCATGCGTGCTGCTGGGGTAGCTACGCTACAGTGGCAAGATGATGGTAGATTGCTTCCGTCTTGGCTATGGCGATGCTATCTCTTAAAGTTGTTTTCACGGGGACTGAAGGGATGACGATCTTCTCCTTTCTTTCTGCTGCTTCCAAATGGAAAGTTAAGGAAGCAAAGATGAGGGCTGAAATGATGCGTGAGAGTATGCCTCTGAACAACGGCAGAAATAGGACTCAGGAATTTGACAGAGCAGACACAGGAAAACAGATGAAAGGGAAAGGCACTGTGCATTAATTCCCCTGTTGAGGCTTTGCTCCCTCACCACCATCATCAGCATTCACTCTCCTCTCGACACTCGGTTCTCTAAATTGCCTCCCCACTCATCCACCTTTCTGCTGTGCTCTCCACCTAGACTCTCCAGCCCTTACTTTCTCACTCTGTCTGTCTCTTGTGGGATGTGAAGGGGGCTCTTAGGCTGCTCTTGATTTGCATGTGCTGTAGAGGATTAGAGACTGTGGAGTCTCAGACTGGCACAGTTAAGAGTCAGCGCTTTGTGTGTATATACCTAAACCGTGTCTATTCAATTAGATCCTCGTCTCTGTGGGTGCCACACACCAGAATCAGATACGCCATGTCTATTCTCTTTATTCTATGCCATGTTAATTATCACCCATCATTAGCTGAGTGTTGTCAGGAGGTAATCTACTTATGAGCTCTAATTTATTGTGAACATTACAGCTTTTTCACAGGCTTTTATTTCCCTGTGTTCATTGTTTTACTCTCTTTGTCAGATCTCCCCCCTGAGGGGTCCTGTTGAAGGTGGCACACTGCTGACAGTACAAGGCAGAAACCTGGGCTGGAGGGCTGAAGCAGTAAGGGTCCTTATAGGCACTGTGCCGTGTGATCTACTACCCAAGCTCTATACTGTCTCCGTAGAGTAAGTATTGCAACATGTAGCTCTGAATGATTCACAAATTTAGTAGTCAGCTGTTCTTTGTGTATTTGCTCAACCGTAAGCAGCGTTTGCAGATTTGTTTCTTCTTGCATTTAATGAATTTTATTATCTATGCGGTCAAAATGGCAAGATGGCAGAACTGAGTCCTTGTCCTATACATCAATGGGATTTTTTACAAGTCCCTGTTAAAATATGCAGTAATGTTGCAGCCAGGACTTGTGATGATAAGTGACAATTACATGTTGTCATGGTAACCCGACATGCATTCTGGCAGGTGTGTGTTCACGTGGCTGGCAAGCAGAAATAGTCTTACCCACAAAGGCAAAAGTAAAGGAGATTTCTCAAAGTTACTGAAAGAAACCCTGAGTAGTGCATCTCTGACAGTAACATTGTGTGTGCTGCTGAAACACCCGTAAATCAGACAGTACAGTCAGAAGGGCCTGATTTTAATGAAAGCAACATGCCAACTCTACCACACTGGAATGCTTTATCAGCAGGGAAGAGGTCAAAATCAAAAATGATCTTTAAAACATTCTGAGACGACAAATTTCTGATTTAGTGTTAAAGTATATTTAACAGGGCAAGGGCAACAAATCTCTCATGTCATATTCCGAATTTTTACTGTAAAACATTCAAGCTAAACAGGCTTTTGTTGCTTTCAAGGAGGCTGTGGAAAAATGTGGAAGCGTATGAAGATAATGCAATTTAATAAATGAGAAATAATACTGAAGTTCAAGATTTTGAGTCTAGCTATCAGATAATCCTTAATATAAATGACACCATCGCGCATGAAGCAAAGTGTAAATAGCAACCTGTTTCTGGCATCTAAGTATGTGGCAACCAAAGACAATATATAGATATGGACATAGCCATAGCGCATTTGTAAGTTGACCACCACCACTACTTAAATGTAAAAATCGAGAAGTAGAGATCTTATTAAGAACCTCTGGACACTTCTTACACTCATACAGCAACAATTTAACAATCACAAGTTAGCCCTAAAGCATACCCTGTTTTTTTGTCTTGTTTACATTAAATTGGAAGTTATCTTGCAATAGGAACATTAAATGAATGCTTTAATGACAAAACAGTATAGAGACCTGAACAACAAGAGAGATTGAGGGCTTTCGCACTGCCAAACACTGCTACATGCAGTGGACTGTGAGAACCTGGATTTAGCAGTTAAAAAGTTTAGCAGGGATGCTTCTCTACCCTAATTGCTAATTCCTAAGGTCCTAAAGTCTGTAGGAGGATTGTATGTTATCAGTGCAGATGGGGATGCTAATACTGGCTAAGGAACTAACTAGTCTAATGTGTGATAGGTGTGTGGTCAGCTGTATGTATTTGCAGCAAACTACACAACGTTTGTGGTCAAAAAGGGAATTTACAGAAAGTGCACACAATACTCTAAATGTAAGTGTATTTGAGCTATGACACATTAAGACCATAGCTGGTCGTAATTATATGTTTGTAGACTCCATTTCCTAGCTCACGTCAGTTGATATCCACACATTTGGCATTTTATGGACTAGCAAATTTCTCCCTAGTATTTTACATATAAATCAGTCCATAGACTGTTGTTGCTATCAAAAAAGTCTGGGTCTTCTTATATTCATAAAATGTTACATAACAACCAATTTATACAGTCACAAAAGGAATGCATTTACGGCACTGAAATTGCCTCAAATTTTTTACAATTAGTGCCTTTAAAAGTTTCTTATCCAAGAACAAAGCATACTATATTACTCTGTATTATAAATCAATAGATAGGAAAAACTGTTAGCATTATTGGTGAAATAAACGAGTATATGTCAGTGATAGTTTTCAGTTTGTAAGACAAGTTTTTAAGTTTTAAAGAAACCCCCTAGTTGGGTCAGGTGTTGAACGTCCTCTCACGGTAATATTTGCCTTATAGGGGTTTAGAATTTCAACCATACATGTGTAGTTTAGTTTTCATGTATTCATGAGGGTAATTTTTACAAATATTATTATGCAGAACACTTCTCATTTCAAAATGACTCCGTCACTATCGTCCCGTAGCTCAGGGTCCATCTCACTGGAGACAGGAGGACCCCACTTTGACTCAGGCATCACAGAACTCAATGGAAGTCAGTAACTCTACGGTTACATCCAAACTTCCATTCACTATCTGTAATGTTCCTTGAAAGGAACTGTTTACCTGGTCTTGCTCCACTAAAGCCAAACATTGTTTTAAAACCAGTTCCAGGGTGACCTGTGGATCTCAGCTGTTACTCCAACAGCCAGACACACTCCCTCAAACCAAACACGTCGAAAGCAGTGAATCGTGTTTCACTCTAAGGGTGATTTCATTTCATGTCCTCATATCTCATTGGTTCCTGAGGCTGGCGGCTATGACAGCGAAGCACATCCTCACTGCTGGGGGTTTGCTCTGACAAATCAAAACACGACAGTGCATCCAACACTGTCAGCACATTTGACTTGGACACATATGTAAGACCACACCTACATGATTACTTGTCAGGAACGCCAATAACTGACTAGATTTGCTCTTATCTATCTCATCGTCCAAGCTTATAACCTTTGTATTCAACCTTATCATGTCATCTTTCCCTAATTCAAACCTAATTTAGAAATGGAAAATCTAACTCCATTCGAACCACACCCGAGCCTTTTGAAGATGCAAAGACTGGAGTTTTAACTGTTTTACAAAATAATCCTAACCTGTCCATCAGATTTTCAGTGTAAACATGCTGTCACAAAAATGCAGAACACACACCCTACTCAGCATACACACACCTGTGCATGTGACCTCATTTACAGGACTGTTAAGACAGGGGCCTGCTCTTGTGCTGAAAGGTGAAAGTTTCCTTCTGTGTGCCAAAAGAAAAATGAGCGGAACTGAAGAGATTACACTTCTCTCAGTCGACTCTGATGTGTTAATTAATGGCAGAGTCAGTCTGAGCGCACCTCATTTATGGGAGTGCTTCTCCGGATCTTTGGCTGGCTCAAATATTTCATGCTGCCCTCCCTATCATTTTCATACGAAGCATTCATAAGTGGCCCTCACCATTTCCATTTATTAGACAACACTTGCATCCAGACACATACAGACTTGATTGTTGATGATCCTCATCAGATTCTCTAGGGAAATGACAAGAAGCACTTCTGCAGTTGCCCAAATGTTGCCCTCTGAAACCCATAACATCTCTGCAGTGCGGCAGCACTGGAATGTGGAGCAGAGGTCACTCCAGGCTCTGTTTGCTCCTCCTGGGAGTCAGCTTGTCTTTTGACTGGGATCACGCTGTATCAACATCACAACTCCATTCACGCACACATACCCACACCAAGATATATGTGGTTTTGCAAGGTTTTCTTTCATTTAATCTGATTGCAGGAGGTTGGGAAAAGTATTAGAGGATTACAACATGGAATATACATGAAGGGGCCTGTGCAGTAATTTTAATAGCTGTGTTTCAGTCATTCAGAGTCAAACCCAGGACTGTTGCTACCTCGAATAACATTACAGTGCCAAGTTAAGAGTCCATTAACAGGAAAGAATCAAATTAATAGAATCTTAAAAAGTCATTTGAGTCCTCTTAATTACTTTTTATCTCATTTTTGTCATCAGGAGTCATTAATATGTAGTTTAGGAAAAGTTGCATTGATTGATCAATTGAGAGGAATTAATTTAGCAATTACTTTGATGATTAATTAGGACGTTTTGCGGTGGTTTCTCTGTACATTTTGGGAATGGATTAATGGCCAGACCAATGAAGATGTCATTTTGGACATGTGATGTACACCTGTCACAGAAGACTGCCGTGCCGCAGGGCAGCTGTAGCTATGTCATTTATTATTTTACCATTTATGAATTCTTTATGAGCAAATTATATCTGAAACAATTCCAGTCTATATGACGGAGTCATTGTTTTCCACCATTTTTAATACTTTAGTATGATTATGAAATGGGTTCTACATTTAATTATCTGTTGTTCAAAAGGATTTTAGATTAGTCTTGACTTTCACTTGGTGAACCCAGGTATGTGTTAAAATACCAATGCCCCCACTATAGCTTTTATCTGCTCATGAGCCTTTGTTAGTATACGTCAGAATAAATTACTAATTAATGTTAATCTTTCATACACAGAATAATCTTTGTCATTATGTTTCAATAGCAGACATCACATAATATGATGTACTGTTTTGATAACACTTTGAGCCTCAAGCACTCTAGCATGCTCAGGCTGATTCAGCCTCCACTGTCCCTTATTTCTTTCAGGCTTGAATCTTTGAATCTTTGAATGTTGTCATGTTTGATTCTGTTTGTCTAAAGTCTACTTTATATTAAGGATGTGAAATGATGCATTTTTCTCAAAGAGTGCTCTTATGCCAGGTAATTTACTGGAGTTTGATTCAAGGGCCAGTGACATTCTTTTCCTGATGTTCCTGCCATTATTGAGCAGTAATGTAGATCCAGTTATCAACATATGGTTGTTACTGCAGGTCATTTGGGTATTTTTTCCCCCCCACAGCTACTCAGGCAAATGAACGAAATCCGTGCTTTAATTGGACTCATTAAACGCTACTGTGCTTCAGGCATACATTCAGTTAACACAGACACATTTTAGTTTGAGTTGGGTATGGCCTAATACTTAAAAACACTCAAATAAAGATTTCTATCTATTCTCAGCAATGACAACTTGACCTCAGCCAAGCCCAGATTTGCTCAGCCCAGCCTCATCTTGCCGTACATCCTGCCAGGTCCTCCTACATGAAACACAGCTCCTCCACTTATGTAAATTCCCCACGATTCCTCTGTCAATCATACGATTGCTAGCTGAGAATTTCTAACCACTGTAGCAGCAGGTACCTGACTAAATAAATCGACAGGCTGTCAAGCTGGAGGGGGGGCATGTGAGGCGATAAAGGTTGTATCCCACCCCAGTTCATTTATCCCACTGGAGTCCCAGAGCAGTAGGTCCCCGAGCCTCTGCACACCACCGTGTCAATAATATGAGAAGTCCCTGTAGAGTGTGCGCCGGTGGTACAGGGTTTAATCACAGCCATGAGGCGAGAGAGCAAGCCTCAGAAGCCCCTTAATCTCCTCTGTGGTTAGACACATCTGGTCAGAGGAGCTTTGAACTTTACATCTGCTAATATCTGATATCTCAAGGCTTTATTTGATTCCATATGTAAATGCAATAGGGAGTGATGAATTAGTTCATAAGTACCATTCTCCAAGATTAATTATGTATCTTTGTTTAGCTGTCATGATCAGATTACCCTCACTTGCAATTTGAGTTGAGTAAAATCTTTTTTCATATTGGTTTATTAAAACAAGATGAAGCGCTGTATGTTTTTGTGGGTGTTATTGTTATCTGTATTGGGTTTTTTATTAACTGGTCTCTCGTGGTGTTTTGTCTCCAGGCTGGTGTGTCGCACTGGGAGGTCAGAATATGACAGTACGGATAATGTCAACGTGAATGTGAATCATAGTGGGACGGGCTCATCAAAGGAGAGCTTTTCATACTTGGTGAGTATTCTCAAGCCTCCCAACTTGCTGCTAATTTTTGCTTTCTATTCTATCTGTCCCTTCCTCCACATTGTTCTTCTATGCTCTTTTTCCCTTGTTTCCCACTGGGAAAGCCTTCCCAAGTGTGTCAGCTGAGTATTAACAGATGCGTTTTATGATTCAGAGGAATGCTAGTGTGTGGGAATCTTCAAATGTCCATCTGAGCTGCAGCTAAGCACTATTGTCATTTGTCTCTCTCAGCCAGCAAAAACAAATATGGTGAATGTTGGAATGTTCCTTTGCTCTGAATTTATCACTGGTGAAGGGGAGCTAGCATTGTGTTAATTAACCTCTACCCACACAGTCTCTCATTGGAATTGGAATATTCAAGCCATGGAAAAACCCATGTAAGTCCTTTGTTTCTCTTTGTTCATAAACAAAGTGTTTCATAAATCAGTGCTGGAGCAGTTTATCATTTCAGCAGCTTCTGAGAGCAGCTCTGCCCATGAGTCATCATGCAGGGAAATAACCCAGATCTGGAAAGCCTTCTTAGTACATAAAGATGAATAAAATCTAAAACAACAAACCCTTTGAGTTGAGCTGTTGTGGTAACTCCTCTTGGGCTTCCTTGTGTATCTCTAAGATGCTCAATTTGGGTTGAGGGAAAGACGTGAGAGAGAGGAAAAACAGTTTTGGAGACAGGATGTGTGTCTCTACTGCATCTCCTTCCTCAAAATCTTTTGACGGAAACATCTGCCTCCTCACGCCCACTCTTACACACCAACACACAATAGGTCTGCCCCATCCCAGTGCAGTGAGGAAGTGAATCCTGTCAGTGAGGATAAGAGGCTTCCCCTGAGGTGAGGTTCATGGCGGGGATAGAAAGTTTAGAAAGAGCAGGAATGCTGATGCTGGTAACTGCAGAGCTGAACGGGGATATTCATATTCGCCCAAGGACCCTTTGTGTGTGTTTATATACGTGTATGTGTATGGTTATCTAAGTTTGTCTCATAGCACATGCAGGTTTTCATATGTATGCATGAGCATATTTGTGTCTTAGTCACAAAACAGCATAGCTGTCCTGCTAGCTTGAGCCCAGAGGCCTGTTGGCTTCCTCACAACTTTAGCATACTGTAGCGTGGGCTGTCTTCGCAGTTTTTCTTCACTAATTTACTGTTATAGTCAGCAGCTGCCTCAGCCAATCTGTAAAAACTGGACGTTTGAACCTTAGAGGACGAGGAGAGATTGTACTTGGATTCAAGAAAAGTATCACAGAGCAGAAACACAGTTTCGGTAACCTTGTTATTTCCACGGACAGATGCTGTCAGATGTCTTGTGACAAAATTTGATGTCTTGTTTGTCATATGCTGTATTTCTCCTCTAAATGTAGATCCCAAAGCTGCTGTCCATGAAGCCAAGGAACGGCTCTCGTGCTGGAGGAACTCGAGTGACCATCAGGGGGCAACATCTGGACATTGGCTCTCAGGTCAGAGTCAAGGTCAACAACACACAGGAATGCAGAATCATGGAGTGAGTACAACTTGGTTTCAGTATTTTTGTAGCTAGAGCTGTTTTTAGGTGACCTGGATTTGCCTCAAATGACAAGTCTCCATGAGCTTAATATGTCCATTAAAATCACCAAGCATTTGAAGTGTTTCATCTGCTTCCCTCATATCAATAGCATTATTTCTAAATCATGGATACCAAATGCATGAAGAGATGATTAATATTCAGGCTGTATTGCTTTGCAAGGCCTGCATAACTTGTTCACACAATTCAATTCAGTACTTGTACTTGTTGCCATAGTGCATACCAAAATAGCTTGATGACTTCTGCGAAAGTCTTCCAAGCTGCTATAAACACAACTTCATTTGTTGGCAGAAATTTTGGGGGGATTGAACATTGTTATACATCACATTTTGTGCAATTACAATGTTTAACTCTCCTTTTTTTTCTCTTCTTTCAGAAAAACAGAACAGATGATTGAATGTATCATGCCTCCAGCCTTGCAGGCAAATACCGAGTCGGTCGCAGTGTGTGTTGAGTTCGAGGACCGTCCTTGTCAGGGTATGGAGCTTAATACCACATACACGTATGAGAGGAACCCTATTATCAGCTTCATCCACCCGAAAAAGAGTTTCCTCAGGTGGGTAGACTTCCACACATCCTAGATAAATCAAAAAAATCATTTCAAGTGGACTTTGCAGTTTCTGTGTCGTTTTCAGTCACACATCAGAACTGAAGTGTTGTTTTTTTTATCCTCTTATGCTCCAAATAACAAAGCCTAACCGGACAGGTCCATCTTTGCTAATGTGTCGACCTTAACTGTGATCAAATTATTTTGCATAAAATCTGTCATAGCTTAGATGTGACTCTGTTCTTGTCTGTGTCACACACAGTGGTGGCAGGATCATCACCGTAACAGGTCAGGGTTTTGATCTGGTGCAGAGTGTCACCATGCAGGTGCTGGATATTGGAGAATCAGTGAGTGATCAGCCAGATTGATATCCTTTACACATGATAAATCTCTTTGAGTCCTTTAATGTAATGACTTATAAGTCTCTTAAAAAGTATATAATTGACTTTTACACTGGTTCTCTGGTCCTTTCGCAGCACTGCACAGTGCTCTCCCCCTCCACAATTATCTGCCCATCCCCGGCGTCCAGCCAGTCTCAGGAGACCTCCGTGCGGTTCCTTCTGAATGAAGTCGCCTACACTGGGGACAGCCCATCCTCCTCTGATAACGATCCAGAGGACGAGGAGGAGGAACCTCATAAAAATAATTTCCTTTTGGAATATGTGGAGGACCCTCAGTTCTTCACCGCCAACAAGGAGAAGCTGATAAAACACCATTCAGGAGAGCCACTGACACTCATCATCAATGTGAGTGACACTGCTGAGACTGAATTGTCAAATTTGTGTTAGATTACTTCTTACTCAGGTTTACAGTATATTAATCCTCTATCCTTACACTGATGGTTCCAGTCAGTGTTGTTGACCTTTTAAAATGGTATACTTTTGTTTGAATGGTCACATCCTTACAAAGCATTTTAATCTTATCCAACAAAAATCCTCAGCAATGCAGTTTATAATTCTGCCAATACTGAATCAAAACATTTAAAGTGGATAACAAATCTCAAATATAATATGCTGACTTGTTTTTTCTTTACAGTAGCACTAAAAATAATAACCATTTGAAGCTTTTGGGACTTTTTGTTGTTTTGCAGGTATGTGGTGATAAACTAAAATGTTGGACAGATATGTTGTCCTTAATGTTGGCCCCATTGGAAAGGTAACTAGATAACCAAAGTTATCACAGTTCAGGGACAAAGTCATATGAATACCCAAATTTCATAGTCATCTTCTTGCAGTCAAAACTAACAAATGTCAACTTTATGGTGATATAAAAAGTCTTGGATGACCAAGTCAGGATTAACCATCTGGGGACCATGAATGCCTGTACAGTGTCTAAACAACAAGGCTATCCAGCCAATTCCACTATTATGGTTTAAAAAAATTGGAAAAATATGCCAGCTGATTTGGATTAACATTGCCTTAATTATAAATGATCAGATCTAAACTATAAATACCATCAGGCCAAATTGAATAATTGACAATCATCCATAGCCTATTTCCTACATTGTGTTGTGGATTTAAAGGTTTCATTGCCATCAACTTGACTATCCAACAGTGTTGTAACAACACTACAACAATGTTGGATAGTCAAGGTGATACAGAGCTCCCTATTACTACAGAGCAGACAGAACTGAGTGTGTTGTTATTCATATTCACATAAACCAGAGGCACCTAGAATACATCAAAGGCCATGTCCTCTATAACATGTTGTAATCTGTTGGGGGTGTGAGGGGGACGAGGGTGCAGTGGCAGCTTAGTGGGAGGTCCCATGTTCCTGTGTTCTGGCTGATGTAAGCACCTGTCCGCATGAATTTATCACCCTAGAAGGCTGCTGGCTGTGACACCATGCGACATGCATATACGAAAAGCACAGATGGGGAAATTTGAACATGATGCCACTTCCTTCATGTGTTTGTGCATGCTAGAAAAACGCCCCTGCAGGAATTGCTGCCTCAGCCTGTATAGATGGGCAACTCAACTGTTTTTTCCTGTTTCTTTTCTTTAAGGTGGATTCCACTTGTGGTGGACTTGAGGGGAAGTGAGGAGGGGAGGGGGTGTGTTTAATAGGGAGCTTGTTAGCCAGCCAGATCCTATATTAAGAAACAGAGCTGGAATGTGGGTGGATTTTGTTTGCTTTTATCCTAATTTGGCCTTAAAAAAAGAAATATAAATATAGATAGACTTATATATATATCTATATATATAGATATATATATATATACACACGTTTTTTTTTTCAGACTAATTAATATGTAAAAATTATTATAGATTTTGGTATTCTATTTTTTATACAAAGCAGTAAAACATATTTGCATGAGGGTTTTTTGTGTGTGTCTCTGTGTTGTGAGGAAGCATTTGTTGACAAAGACCCATGAGGCTGCATCCTGCAGTAGAGGTCCTCAGGGTGTAATCACAGCAAGGAAACACACTGGGGATAAATGCTCTCACTTCCTCACTTGGCCTTTTTATGCTGAAGGGAAATTGCATTTTCAAATAGACAGTGATTTTTGTAGGTCTTTCAGTTAGTTATAATAAAACTGTACAAACCAGGTAAAACGCAGAGACCAAAGAATGCTGCAGTCATACAACATTTGTGGCTAAAAACAAAACCTCAGGTAGGTAAGAGGGAGACAAAACTAAATGATCACTTTCAACTCTTTTGTGCGTATGTGTGTTACTGGTGTTTAACTCTTAGCTGCAAACATGTGGCTCATTTTGCAATTTGACTTCCTGATTGGATTTTTACACTTAAATGTTTGGGGCTATTTTTTTTGTCATTTTAAAACGTTTTGAAAAACATATTAAGGATTACAGTCATATAATGAATATGGGCTTAAAGTGCAAACTCTCAGCTTTAATTTGATGGTATTCACATCAAAATTGGAAGAAGGGTTTGGTAATTAGAGCTCACAACCTCTTTTTCAAAGGTTCAAATGTAATTGGGCAATTGAGTCAAAAGCTCTTTCATGGATAGGTGTGGGTTATTTCTTCAAAATGTTCTTCATTCACAGCATCTAGTCAAGTGAGAAACCCTCTCAAAGAGATAGGCATATCATTATGCAAGTCTGATATAAAGAGAAAACTTCAAATAAAGAGGATTCATAAACCACAGTTTCTAAACCTATTTGTCATTACTGTACTTTACTGCCTTTTCATTCATAGGTTGACATAACTGTATAGGCAATGAATTAGCGAAGCTGTAGAAAAATAACACCCCATAAAAATTTCCTGTAAGGGCTAAAATTACTTTTTAAGTTGAAAGTGCTTTGTAGACTAGAAATGGAAGTCCATAGAGACTTCATGCTATGAACATTAAAAGAGTATTCTGGCAATTCAATCCCATGCTGCCAGATAGTTTTGGAACTTGCAACTGAACTCTTAAAGATAAGGTGAAGTAGGAGAGGCTGAGATGTTTTAACTTTTAGATAAATGGACACTGTTCTTAATACAGGACAAGCTCAAACGAACTCCCAAGAATGCAAATTTCCCATAGTGTAACTCAAGTTACAACTTAAGATGCAACTGAATCATTACTGCCCAGAAGAATATTCTTCACCGGTCACACCCGCAGCTGGTAAAGCAGGCTTTCTAGCACGGATAGCTGGGATGACATCATTATCATAGTAAGCTCCCTCAGAAGACACAGCGCAAGTGTTTTAATTGGCAGAGTGCTACGACTCCACATGACTTAAAGTCACGCATTAAGTGTAAAATCAGAGGAGTGTCCCTTAAATTAATATAGCTGCCTGCAAAGAAAGGGAGAGGATATAGGAGACTGTGACTTATTGCAGCAGGCTCCTTTAAAGGCCCTGAGAATGTTATTTTGGGCCCAAGCAGGGATGAACATCAGCGGGTTTGTTTGGAGAAGCTTTGCTATCCCTGTGAGAGAGACAGTAGGGATATTTGCTGCTTTTAGTCGAACTCTTGTCCAAACTGGATGAGTTTTCTGCTGCCTTCCGTTTGTGTGACAGCTGCATGACAGATCAGCCACTGCTCTGTTTCTTGGTGTACATAAGTAAACAGTTGTGTCTGCGCATATGTGTGGGTTAAAGCTCGAAATGAATTTTATCTGAGCTCGGTCATAGTGGGCCCCAATGGTGTAATGCCACTGACCAGCTGACGGCTGTTTTTATCCGTTTCTGGCGCAGAAAGTTCCAAGCGATCTGGAGCTAGTGCCGGAGGAATACTCGGTGATGATTGGCTCCTATCCCTGTAATATCAGCTTCCATAATGACCAGCTGTTCCACTGCACCATCAATGGGCTACTGAGTTCCAGCGAAAGTGAGCTGCCTGTCACCGTAAGTATGAAAACATGTAAAACGCCACTTTATAGCACAAGCACGCATCCAGCCTCATCTTGAAAATATTGCTTGATAGACCCTGATAGTTCAAGCTTATCAGCCATCTGTCTCTTGGTGTTGAAGCCAAATATTTAGTCAGAATCAGGACCATCTGTGATGTTTGCTGAAACAGATCTGATCTGCACAAGTCTATGCACTGTAAGTGAGTTATCTGTGCCACTTTCCATGCATTCTAAGTGGTGTCTAGTTTCTGAGCATGTCACCATGAATCAGAAGCTTGTCAGGGTGGTGAGCCATCACTTTGCGATACAGTGCAATAACAAAACAATGACATACTGTATTTATCCATTGTTCTTAATGCCTTTTTTCTTTTATCACTCCATCTATCATTGCAGACACTATCTACTCATACTCAAATATTCTGAGTCAGTGATGATCTCAGTCCACACTTTTTTCTTCTTCTTCCAAGTTACTAAGTGAAGACATTGTTAAGCCCTGTGCAGTCCTGATAAAAAAAAAAAACACTCTCCTTCCCCTGCCTCATCTCTCTCTCCCATCTGTTGTTGTTGTCCATTCTGGTCTGTTTTGATGCGACTTTATTAAGGGGGAAAGAGCTCATCCATATTTCAATATGAGCCAAACTGGGAGTAGTTCGGTGAAATAGCTCAGAAACATGTTGTCGGTTGAGTTGCACCATAAGAGCTGTTTGCCCACTTTCACAGAGAAATAGAAATGAAGCTCAGTTTTTTCTCCCTCCCCCTCCCCGTGTACCTGTAGCATGCTCAGGCACCCACGCACCTCATCTGTCTCTCAGGGTGTCTCAGAATAACCTGGGCAATTAGCGGAGACGTAAAGGCAGGGCAAGGGTCAGATGAGATGTCATAACACTAATGGGTGGGCTGCCTGCACATGAGCAGTGAGAATGATTTGTGTGCACATTTGACAGGGGTATAAATAAAGGGCGCACTTGTATTTTCTTTTGTGTCTGCACATTAAAATAAGTGCATATGCGTTGAGCTCAGGCAAAGCTTGTGGCCATTTGTGTTTCTTAACTTACTTCCTTTCAGAGGCAGATCTATTTTTGCATTCTTCTGTTGTGCTTGGCTCTGAAGCACTGCAGAAATGGATGTGAGGAAGAAATGTTTTTGTACCCCAAGTGAAACAGGAACATAGAACAATGGCATTTTCCCCTCCATTACACCGGGTCAGACTGTTGCAGTCTCTGGAAGAAGACCTTCTCTTGCAGGTCCATGTAAATAAATAGCTGAACTGAAAAGGGGAGGGGATACAGGGAGCCCAATGAAGTACTTTCCCCCTCAGAGTAAGACCAGTGTAAGAAGGATTTGGTCTGAGGATTGGAGGCTTTTTATCTGAGTCTCTCTTTATGAAGTATGTCGGGATTGGGAAAGGAGAGGGAGCGATGTGAGCAGGGACCACAGAGACCCTGCTGACTAATCAGAAGACAGAAGTGAAATTCCTTTTCTTGTCACATCTGGGTTAGTTTGAACTGGATGACTCCTGCAGCCCGCTGCAATGAGAGACCATTTTTCAAAACCTGCAGTGTGTAATTTTTTTATGCATGAGCGCACCTGTGTTCATGACAAAATGGATGGGCTTGTATGTGTGTGCAGGCATCTGCGCCCTCATTAAGTAATGTTTAACCGCATACATTTTTAAAGTATGTTGCAAAGAAAAATGGTGACGTTATTCAACAAAGGGTAAACATACAGTATGCAAAAGTAATCCCTGTAAAACATAAGTAAAAGACATGGCTGATGTCAGCGCGACACAGCTGTTGGTGTGCTCATCTTCTCTAGGCACAGCACACCCACAAATTCAAACTATCTTCTCATTGTTAATCTAAGTGTTAATAGATTTAAACTCAAAATTTTAATTTAGATGTTGTGTTTCAATCAATTTCTAAAGGTTTACTTTCCCAATCAAAAGCAAGAAATGTTCCTAGTCAGTAAGGTTACTTTTGCTTTCAGAGACTCCGTGTTAGCAGAAAAGGTTTCCACAAAGCTTGGGAATGGGGTGTCTTAAAGAGACAGGAGCTAAAACAGCTTGTTTCTGACTAAAGATTACCTGAGGGGCTGTGTAAAGCCCCACAATAAGACAAAAGAAAAGGTTTTCCCTCTTTTTTACGAGCTCTAAATTATACAAAGCTACTCTGCAGTCCTAGAATAAGAATACAGACCTGAAAATTAGTATAATAGATTCCTTTTATTATTGTATCTGCTCGTTACCGCTCTGCCTTCCAATGCTTTCTCTCTTTAGCTTTTCTTTCTGTTAGACTCCCTTTACTGGCTGTATGGTATGATGCAAAATATTAATGGAATAGGACAACAAAAGGCTATCGTTTGATAACCAAGTAACAAGGGACAGTTGCTAGAATTAAATCAGCTTTAAGAGTAGCATATCCAGAGAAGACTATCCCTATATTTTTTTATATAGTCTTCTGCTGTTATATTTACTGCAACTAATATCCTCTCCAGTCCATCTAAAGTGTTGCCGCTCTGCTTTTAAGATCTCTGTACAGCTTTCAAGCTGTATTTTGATGATGTCTGAACAGCCGCTCACCATCTGGGCTAGAGATGTCATTTTTTCATGTGGCTTGGGGGAGTTGGGAAGGCTTCTTTTGAAATATTAAAGCGTACAGCTCACCAGTTACAATAGCTGATCAATTACCTTTTAATTACTTTCTGATTTTTTCTCTTTTTTTTTTGAACTGGGAGACAAAGTTGTCAAGTTTCACACGGAGCATTTTGATGTGTGAAAAATGTGGATTGGTTTGATTGACAGAGTCTAGTGGCAGCTCATTAAAAGACATCCTAACCATCACAGCATTGCACTCATATTTGTTGCTTCCCTGGCACACGTTGTCAAATAGGCCAACAAAGATATTACTGCATGGAGTATAAATGCACATCAAGAGAAGGGATGTTATATCAAACATATAAGCCTTTTGTTGAACAGAGTATGTTCAGATGTACAGTAAATGCTTTGAATTCACAAACATTTAAAGCTAAACACCTCTGCCATATTTTCATTGCTGCATATATGGCAATTTAGGGGCCTTTTTAAAATGCACTTATTCTCATATGACCTCCAGCCATTTAATATCTAATAGCCTTTGTTATTTACTTTACTTTTAAGACGAGGTAGTTTTATTTGTTTGTTTGTTTACAATTTAATCATGTTCAATTTAAGTTCTTTCATGCTGCTCCATGAGAAAAGAGGAAGAAATAATTGCTAAAACAAATAAAAATGTATGTTTGACATGATATCAGTGGGTTTTGAGAGAACCACTGAAGAGGAAATAAAGCAGAACAAAAGAGAAGTCAGATTTTGAAAGAGCGTGACCCAGTTTCGTGAGTTGTTTCTCTTTGTCTTTCTAGGTGCAAGTGGGGAACTTTCATCACACTATTGCCAAAGTGCAGCTCGGCGGCAGTGAGATGGCCATCGTGGTATCCATTGTGGTGTGCTGTGTGCTGCTGCTGCTGTGCACAGTGGGTAGGTTGTGTACACACACACTTACAGGGGAATGATGGATGTGAACCTGCTATAGCAATGGACGCTCCAGATGTGGAACAGATAAAAGGAATTTGGGGTCATAGTTTCCTGCACTTGCTTCATCCCTCTTCCGTATTCATTGCACAAAGACCCAAGTGTTCTTCTCTCTGTCTGCTCTGTCTGTCTGTCTGTCTGTGTGTGTGTGTGTGCGCTACACTCTGCAGACTGTGAGTGAGTGTGTCTGCGGGCAGGTGTATGGGTGAAAATTGGCGCTAGTGTGTATTTTCACACCATTTCCCATTTTGGAGCTGTTCTCAGTTATTCACAAAGAAAACCTATTTTCCTTGCCAGACTTTTTTAGGTGTGACATAACTTGAGTCATTTGTTGAATTTTGTTTACACATTGAAAAATATAGTTGTTTTTTTTCTTTTTCATGTTTTCGCATTCACATTTTTTGAAGCAAATGTTTTTCAGGGGTTCAGAAAGGGTGATAATCAAGCATTTCTGGAAATGGTTTCACAAATTCATAAATTTTTTACATCCATTTTGACCCCTTATTCTGTCAGAAACTGTCACTGCGTGGTAAGAGCAGCTGCTTTGAAGCGCATTTTGTGTTTCTCAGTCTTTTACGCTTCTTTGCAGCTCTTGTCGTGTACTGCACCAAGAGCCGAAGGGCAGAACGCTACTGGCAGAAAACGCTTCTGCAAATGGAGGAGATGGAGTCCCAAATCAGAGAGGAGATTCGTAAAGGTGCGTTTGGAAGAACGACATCACACACATACCACAAATCCTGCTTTGTTTGGAGTTTGTCAGAGGACTGGAATATTGACCTCACATATTTGCCTGTTTGTGCATGTCTATGTTATCGTGTGTGTGTGTGGAAATATGCATTTGTTTTGGAAGTTCTCTATTCTGACATGGGACAGAGATACAACATTTGACAGATTTGTGCCTTGCAAGTGTGACTCATAAAACACAGTGTCTGACAAATGATAAGTCACGCACAGAGACACACAGTGGCCACAGCGACTCTCCACCATCCATAGGAAGACCTATGCGTGTGTGTCTACTTCTGTGTCTGTATGTTGGCATGTGTGTCTAGAGCATTAGAGTTGAGCCAAGTGAAGGCCACTCCGCGTCCAAGCACCCAGATTTATGATGTAGAGATGGGGGGGACGGATACAGAAAGAGAAATGGAGGGAGGAAGTGATAGGAGCGGGAATGAGGGCCGCAAGCCTGAGGAGAAGCAGAAGCGTGGGAGGGAGAGGAGGAGAGACGAGGTTATTTAGTCGGAGGACACAGATAGATTTGTGGCCGAGTTCAGGGTGAGTGTGCACAAAGTGAGGGATACTAAGATGAAAAAAGTGCTAAAAGCAGAAGAGGGAGTAAGAGATGATGGGAAATTGACGTTTTCCAGAGAACTCAAATGGGAGGTATTTGTTTGGAAACTGAATCAGAAGGGATGTTTAGTATTTGGGCCACGTGGATCAAATCTGGAGTTGATGCTGTGAACTGGTTGGTGGTTTAGATGATGCCTTAATTAGCAAGAGGATAAATAACCTAGACAAGTAATGAATCAAGTTTTAAATCCCTCAGGCCTGGTTTTCTCTTCACTATGCAAAAATATGGTTTGAAGTAACTGCCATTGTAACCCAAATACGTCTTTCCTCTTGTGACAGGAAGCACTTTTCCATTAAGAGATCTCCAGCCTCTCATAAGAGGAGAACATTATCCTCTGCTGGTACATAAAAGGGCTGCAATATTAGCATGCAGATTCAAGTCAGTGCCTGGGCATGCTGATACTGTTTCTGCATGTAAACCTCAGCCTGCACACATGTTTTGGATAAAAGCCTCGAGCTGGATTTGGCTGCTCTGATTGGCATTTGGTAAATATTTGCCTGCATGCCGTGATGGGCTGCACAGTCTGGCAGAGAAACAGGGAAAGAGATCACAGGATTAGACTTTGGTATATTTATTATTCGGTAAAAATATGACACTAGATCTAGGAAATGAAATGACACAACTCTGAAATTGGCCAGATTATTTCATAAGCATGGGAGAAGTCTACGGTCAAAACATTAGCCCTCGACACATTTCTTACTTATTTTTACTTTGCAACAAATGAAGCTTAGTGATCCAGAGAGAAATCAGTGTCATGAGGCAGTCTTTTCTTTTCTCCCTGCAGGCTTTGCAGAGCTTCAAACAGACATGACAGATCTGACCAAGGAGCTGAATCGCAGCCAGGGCATCCCCTTTTTGGAGTACAAGCAGTTTGTCACACGGACGTTCTTCCCAAAGGTGAAAAACCCTGTTTTACTCTGTTATGTGATTTCTTACACTGACAATATACTATTTTTCTCACTGGGGTGTAAATATTTCTATCCATCCATGTCGTCCCCCCCCCCCCCCCCCCCCCCCCCATGTCCCACTGCTTGTTATATGCAGGATAAAAATTTCACCTTGGAACTTTTAAACACATAGTAAACATCTTGCCAAGTGTAGCTCAGTTTGGCACCCTGTGGGAGAGTTAATGTGTTCTCCATAGGTAAGCATTTTTGTGCGATCCAACCTGAAGGTAGACTGTGGTGGGTGGGTGTTTTTCCACCAATACAGAGAGGCGCAACTCAGGGGGCTTTGTCTTGCAACCACAGGCATGGACCTTCAAGGAGACAGAACAATGACGGGCACTGAGACAAGGAAGGTTTCACCCTGTTCTCTCAAAACATACTCCTTACTCAGCTCTCACACCCACGCTGTTTTGCAAGTACGGGTGATCTTGCGCAATGGGAGCCATACCGATTGTAGTGGACTGTTGACACTGTTGAAAATAGTGTTGAAAAGGTGCGAGGATGGAAACATAACTTCAAGTGTTGCCACTGCAGTATCGCCTCCATAGTTTTCCGCTAACACAGCAAACACTCTCCTCACGGCGCTTCATGCTCTTGTTTTTCCACGAGAGCTTCTGGTTGTCTGAGATTACACACACAAAACAGCGTTAGACACAGCCAGAACACAGGCCAAATGTAGCTGTCCTGAAGTGACAGACTGTGTTGAAAGGCTCCCTTTTAGTTATGGTTAACTTTGCCTCAAAGCTATTGCTGATCATGACGTCCCGTGTCACGGTATCATGTTTCCTTTTCACAATTACTCAAGCCCTATTCATGGCCTCTTCAAAAATTTCTTCACTTTAGTTCTGCACTGCGCACCACACAGCAACGACTGCGGGCCAGCTCTTTTTGTTTTCCCTGTCAATCCCTCTTCCTGTGTTTATGACTACAAATGACTTTGTTTTACAGTTTTCTGTGTGTGTGTTTATGTGTGTTTCAGATGTGCTCGGATTACGAGAAAAGTCTGGTCCAGCCCGTCTACGAGAATAATTCAATGGGACCTCGAGCACTGCCAGAGACCCACCCACTGCTGCAGGACTGGCAGGTGAAGGGTTATGCCATTAAGGTTGTTAGGTTAGGTCTTCTTCTGCTTTTATTTGGGATTTTCTGTGCCTTGTTTCTCAACTGGGTCACGCTGAAGGTTATCAAGGTTTCATGGTGAGGCTTTTGTTGATGAGCAGTAAAGAAAAACATATTGTGCATTTGAGTGCTTGTTGTAAAGCATACGTCACGCATGTCTGTGTGAACCCACGTGTTCTTGACCGTGCAAATGGGAGTGCTAATGCATGTAATTTAATAGTTTTCACTGATGGAGAGTTTAAATCCGGCTTGTCAAACACCATGCTTCCACAGCAAGTTGATTGCAGGTTGTTGCCACTATGCCCTTGAGTTCTTTAACACTGTGCTTTTCATCGAAATCCATCTTTAGTTGATGTGTGTGTGTGTGCTTGTTTAGGGGCAGACAGGAGATATAAAGAGAGTGGGAGGCGGGCTGGGCGCCTTCACACACAAGTGTGAAAGTGTGCTCAAAGTGAAAGCACGTGCATGCTGCTTATAATGAGAGAAAGTAAAGATTGCAGCGCTCCTTTTGGGTCGGCAGCCAGGGGAGCCTGTCTAACAGTGATGAAGTGCCTCGGATTCCCATTGTCTTCGTAGGAAGTGTTTTCCAGGTCACAGCGAATAAATCTCACAGGCAGGCATTTATCTTAATGGACACCCTTGTTCTCCTTCTGTCAAGCTGCAAACCAAACCATATGGCTGCAGTCCGGAGGGAAGACTTCATCACAGCGCTGCTTAGTGGCACCCATAGATAGGCCACACTCATTAAGTCGACTCTGCACATTTAGCGACAATCACACACAGTAAGGGACTGGAGTGTGACATACAGATACTGTGGAGAAAACCTGTGAGGGAAGTGCTTGAAGAAGCGAAGGGAGGGGATGTGATAGAAAGATGAGGTGCTCACTAGATGGGTCACCTCAGACAAGAGGTGGTGAAATAAATTAGGGAGGGAGCAGCAGGTGTGTGATCCAGTCAGGATGAAACCATGCAGAGAAGTCACTGTTTCACCCGCCCTCTGTCATCCCCTATCACCAGGCCACCAACACAACGAGGCCGAACGTAGAAGAGGGCATCACAATGTTCTCCACTCTCCTCAATAATAAGCACTTCCTGATCACATTTGTCCACGCCTTGGAGCAGCAGAAGGACTTCGCTGTTCGAGACAGGTAACAGCATTATTGACTACTATTTCATTTCACCATACACTAAGGAACACTTGATCGGGAGATGGTAATTACATTTTTTACAAGTGGTGCTGGTGGTGATTAGGTTGTGAGTCGTGTGTTTCAAAGCTGCTAAACTCTACATTTGTATTGCACATGGCTGGTGATTGCTGGGTTTCATTAGCAAATCTTTTTCGCTAGTTTAATCTTGGACAGAATTACTGCCTTCGTACACATACATGTGTGGTTAGAATCAGAGATGTGTTTTATTTTATTGGGTTGCAGAAGTGAAGACATTTGACTTACTCATCCTATGTTTTGAATTGACCTTTGCAAAGTGACCACTTCGTTGTGTTCAGCCTCTTCTGACACACTTCAAAAAGACACTTGTACTGAGAGCTGTATTTGGGTATTTAGGGATACGTTTATAGGACCAAAGCCCTGAGACATAGGGAAGGAGAAAACAGGCATTTTGAAACTTAAAAACAGCTTTTTGTGTTTGTCACTGGCATGTTGTATCATTTAAACTTCCACATATGTTTGCAATATTAAACTACGATGTTGCAAGGAAGGGGAAAGATGGGAGGTGTGAACTCTTGCTTACATAAATTATAGATAATGTCAAAGATTACAAAGCTGAATAAATAGATGACACAAAAATTATCATCCAGCGCTACAGTTTTTACTTCGACTGATTTTTTTTAAAGCATTTATTTAGTTTCCAACCCACACTTTTTTGTTTGTTTAATTCTCACTGCTTCTCACGGCAACAGGCAGAGAACCTTCTTCACAAATGGAGGGGATAGAATACTTTATTTGAAATTACCTCCAGTGGCCTACATCAACATAACCGAGCGACACAATACTTAAGCAAACCACAGTAACGGGAAAAAGTATATATAAAGTAAACTTTTCTGAACACAGTAGTATTTCGTGTACTACTGCAAGTGTCTATATTTTGTGGTCTGAAAAGTGGTTGCTTCAGCTTTGTAAATACTCAGCTATTTACCAATGTAGCTATTTTGGTGTCCTAAACCGAGCAAGTCATTGTGAACCAAAGTGAAATTCCAGAGGCCAGACCAAATCCCTGCCCCTGCACAGTGTCAGCATTTACTGACTGATGTAGCCTCTTCCTGCTGGATTAAAGAGGCTTTGTTAGGGAAATCCCCTGCACCTCTGGACACTGACTCAGACTCCCTGCATTAGATCAGACCTTTATTTAGCTCTGCAGTCACAGGTGCAGTGGGGAGGACTAAATCTAGTTTTGGTTTCCGTAATTTATTATGGTTCAATCTCCACTGGCCACACACTGACAGAGCATCTTTTCAGAAGCATGTTTTTGCTCTGCTAATCTTTTTCCTCACCCCCTCAGATGCAGCCTGGCATCCTTGCTCACCATCGCCCTCCATGGTAAACTTGAGTACTACACTAGTATCATGAAAGACTTGCTGGTGGATCTGATTGATGCTTCGGCCTCCAAGAACCCCAAGCTGATGCTGCGCCGCACTGAGTCCGTTGTGGAGAAAATGCTTACCAACTGGATGTCCATTTGCATGTACAGCTACCTCAAGGTGAGGAAGAGGAAGACTAAACAAAAGTTTGTTTAAAAATAAGCGTACTGCCTTTATTTGTAACTCCTTCTTTGTGTCTCATTCATCAGGAGACAGTGGGTGAGCCTTTTTTCCTGCTACTGTGTGCAATCAAGCAGCAGATCAACAAGGGTTCCATAGACGCCATCACAGGGAAGGCTCGCTACACCCTCAATGAGGAGTGGCTGCTCCGTGAGAACATTGAAGCCAAGCCACAGGTCGGACACCTCACACACTCTCGGTTCATCTTTCACAAACTCAGTGTAAAACTTGCATGTATAACTGAAATGAAGAGGGAGATTGAGGAATTCAAAACTCACACATTTGTGCTTAGTATTTCCTACTTTCTTTCTGCAGAACATCAACGTGTCATTCCAGGGCTGTGGCATGGACTCACTCTCTGTCAGGGTCATGAATACTGACACAATCTGCCAAGTTAAGGAAAAAATCTTAGAAGCCTTTTATAAAAACCTGCCTTTCTCTCAGTGGCCTCGAGCAGAGGATGTGGACCTGGGTAAGAGCACATTTTCTCTGATTATTTCCATCTTCTCTCCTCCCCGAACCCTCCAAGATATAGTAATCTCCTTTGCAAAAAGGTCAATTCTTCTCATGAAGCCCAACTAACCTGAGGCTGCAATATAATAAATGACAGAATGCATTGAGGAGAGTGTACAGTCATAATCACAAAGAGTTATTGCTTTCAGAGGCTTTGGAGCCCGCAGAGCTGATTTGATTAATGGCCCGGGAATATTTCCACAGGTCATGACACAGAGTTAGAGCACGGCTGCCGTCTGTCTCGCCTGTTCTTTTCCAAATTTAAAAAGAAATTGTCTAACACCTCTGCCTTTTTTTTTCTTCTTCTCTTCCTCCAGAGTGGTTTGACTCTGGCAGCAACAGTAAGCTTCTGCAGGACCTGGACAACTCCTCGGTGATGGAGGACGGCCGAAAGAAACTCAACACAGTCTTCCATTACCTGGTGTGTGTGTCTTTGTGTGTGATCAGTGGGGTAGAGGTTATATCATATGAGCAACAGCTGGGCTGCTGAAGGTGACAACCGGTCATTTAATGTAGCAGCCGCAGAAGGTTGTATCATGACTGTATATTTGTAACTGGTGAAAACAAGATAATGTTATTATATGCTTATTTACTGGTAATTTAACATATTTTTGAAAATATTTTATGCACATGGTAATTTTAGCTGTGTGCTATCCAACCACGTCAGAGGTTGTTCACAGGTCTTCTGAAAGTTCACACCTAAAGGTCAGGCAGGCAGGCCAACTGACGTAAATGGGTAATCATTTGGACATGTAGAAGGGTTAGAGTAAAGTGGCATAAAAGATAGAATTTTATAGATAACTCGTTATGCTATTTGTCACGTGGTGTTGTGGTTAGCACTGTCGCCTCACAGCAAGAGGGTTCCAGGTTCAATCCCCACCCGGGGTCTTTCTGTGTGGAGTTTGCATGTTCTCCTCCATGTATGTGGGGGTTCTCTCTGGGTACTCCGGCTTCCTCCCAATGTCCAAAAACATGCATGTTAGGTTAATTAGTGTATCTAAAATTGTCCCTGGGAGTGTGTGTGGTTGTTTGTGTCTGTGTGACCCTGTGATGGACTGGCGACCTGTCCAGGGTGTACTCCGCCTCTCGCCCAATGCCCGCTGGCTCCAGCCCTCCCCGCAACCCGACAGTTGCATTAAGCGGGTATAGAAAACGGATGGATGGATAGATAGATGGATTTGTTCCACATTTTCAGGTCCATTCTCAGATTATGTTCCCTGGAGGTTTCAACTTTACAGTCATGCTATTGTTGTGTTTTATACTTTAAGATAATTGGATTCCAGTAAGTTGTCATGTCAAACAGTAATTCTCCAACTTGTTAAATCAGATCTTCCCTCAAGAAAATTTCTCTGTTCAACAGATAAAGGGGAAAACAAACTCAGCACACACTGCGTGTAAATTGTTCCACACAGTAAAGGTCAAACACGAAACTAAAATAACAACAAGTACACACATTTATGAGAGGTGGTGAACTTACGATCCCTGTCGAAGAGTACTGTAAGACATTAATGGAAGAGATTTGAATTTATTATGCAGATTTGATCATGTAGTCTGACTGTCAATGTCTTTTATGTGATTGAAAAAAAGTGTCACTGTTTAAACTCCAAAATATGTTTGCATGAATTGGAAAATTGCTGAAGGACATGTGACCAGGGACTACAGATCAAAAATAGGCAGTAAAAGAGTGCTCAGATGCTCCACTTTACTTAGGCACTAGTGTAACAGTATAAAACAAGCACTCCATTTTAAGTTAAAGTACTTTAAGTGCTCAGTGCTGCACACTTCTACTGCAAAACTGATGTTAATGACGTACATATCATTACAACCATTAATATAAAAGCATTTTACTATTTTAACTGATTGCGATGGGGCCAAATATACATAATAATATGTAAATTGTTTAATTATAGAATAACCTACAGCTTATATTCTCAGTTTAATGGTTGTTTTGTTCATGAAGTTTTAGAAAATGGTCTCTGAACGTCACAATGTCAACACCCCTAACCTGTAACTTCTCAAAATCAATGGGAAAAAGGCTGCAAAATTGCACAAAATACACAAAATAATCATATATTTATTTCTTTATTTTTCGATAGAGAAAATACCCTGATACAGCTCTTTTTCTATATGTAGGTTTTACTCTGTAGCAAATCCTGATGCAGTGTTTCTTAACCCCAAGGCGCTCTCTGTATGCCCTCATGTTGCATCAGATCTTAATAGGTAAACCTCTTTACAAAGTTTGTATATAAAAATCTTGATTTTTAAAGTAAAGTAATAGATAAATGAAAAACTTCTGTGCAGCTCTTGAGTACAATTAATGTTTGCTGTTTCTTATATGTACCACATTAACAGTACAGGTGTTGCAGAGACTTGGAATTGACATTACATTATTAGAATAAACATTATCTTACATATACATTTGTTAAAGTACGTGCAATTTGAAACTTACAACCACAAATTCCATAGAAACTTTGTTTAGCCTTCATCTACCCTCCCAGCAGGACAAAAAATCTCTACATCTGGCAGCGGTATTAAAAAGAAAACAACTCTAAGAAGCGTGTAAATGTGCTCGTTCACCATTAAGAACGTCTTTGTGTTTGTGTGTTTGGTTATGTCTTCGTTGATTTGCGGCAGGGTAAACAAACGTACAGTGACTCTTCACCTTTGACCCGTTACCTGTACTTGTTAAGTGCTCTGCTGAGTTTTTTGCTGAGCCATGGGGACAGAGCTGTGAAAGCAACGAGCTGCAGCATGTACTAACAGTCTGGGTTCACTGGCGAGGCTGTTCAACCCATTTCACTGCGGGTTGACTTTAATGAGCCCAGCCAGGCCCCTGCAAACTTGCACCACTCTAGACCTCGCAAGACCAACACACACGCACATACACAAACACTTGCACCTTGGACCACCACATTCCCCTCGAGGGCAGGCTTAATGATGCTGTTCTCGTGCACCCTAGCTCACCCCTGACCCTGTGGCCCCTGGTCTCTCTCCCTCCCTCCTCATTCTTCTTCTTTCTCTCCCTTCACAGATCCCAGAGGGAGCGTCACTGGCCATGAGCATGCAAGACAAGAAAGAGAACACCCTTGGGAGAGGTACGTCACCTTAAAACGTACCCACTCCATGTTGCTTTGTCACATTTACTCACCCACACTTGAAGTCCACACCCACTAAATCCCAGAAAAGGGCTCATGCTGAGCTGATCACGAAAACATGATCTGCTCATACAAACACGCTTGAAACCATCACCCTCCAGTCCCCAAAGAACACAGTGGACATCTAAACACACACACCTAATAAATCACAGTACATACTCTTAAGGCTAATGGCTCAGTCAAAGCTCTTTTTCCATGCCGTGGATGGATTCCATTAGCATGTGTCAGCTTGTGGGAATAATGTGACACAAGTTGGCTCATTGTCCAGCATCATCGCAGTTTTGCCTGTTGACGGATGCGTTTACATTCAACCTTTAATGGGCTTGTGTATTTGCTGTCGAGGGTCCACCTCACATAATCAGCACTGGACCAGAGCTCAATTCTGCTCGGGCTCTGTCCATCAAAGCCTCTCCTCTCATTCATACTGGGCCAAAAATAGGCTCATGAGCACCAAACCTGGCTCCTTCTTCAAAGCATCAAGGGGTGTTATGAGCCCGTAGTGCTCCCTGGCTAATATGAAACACTGTCCTGCCTGCCTGTGATCAGTGCTGAGGGTCTGGATTGGAGCCCGCCAGGCAGGAGCATCTCTGCCAGAGCAGGCTGTAATGAGAACACACTCACTATGAGGGGTTTTGTGTGTGTATCTGCACAAATGCCTGTCTTTGTTTTCACTGTTGCAAGCACAATAATTTACTATTTTTGTCTTTGAGCTTGTACTCTCACTCTCGTTTGAACACAAATCTACATTTGTCCTTGTTCTCATATCTGTTCATGCATGTGTATGAGTATGTTTGTGTTTAGATCTATATATAAACCAGCCAGCTTTAATACTTTTATTCCCAGTGTTGGCCGAGCATTACCATCTCATTACAGAAGCTCTACAACCAGTCACAGACTCTACTTGTCTGTCTCCCCTAATCTCTCTCTTTTCTCTCTCCTTTCACTCGTAATCTTTCTCTTTCATTCTCTCAGACAGCTCCCCTCCCTTTTAGGCCCACAGTCCACCCTAATCACTTTCTCCTCTTGCACTCTATCTACCTTGCTCTCCTGTCAATCTTCTTTTTTCCCCACTTGTATCTGTCACACTCTTCTGTGCTTCCTCCTCCTGTCTCCTCTCATGTCTCCACCTCACTGATTACACATTGTTTTTTCTTTTCTTTTTGTCTCCCCTTAGCCAAAGACCTGGATACAGAGAAGTATGTACACTTGGTGAGTACGTTCTTATCAGTCATCAAAAATTCTCCATACATGATGTCTGAGTTTATTACAATAGCTTTCCTGTGTGCCACTGTTAGTCAGCCCAGAGCAAGCCTGATTGTGGGGGGGTGAAAAGGAAAGCTGCTGAGAGGACATGACTGCACTAATGCAGCTTAAGCTTTTTCATAAACGTCAGCTAAGATATGGGCCCTTTGAATTTAGAATAATGAGCTCCTTGGAATACAATTTGCCGGGTGAATAGTTAGTTTTACAGGACAGTTCTGGAGCAGAGTAGTTTGAATTTGCTTCTGTCTTCCCCCCCATCTCTATTTAGACTTGTGTGAGCAAGTCACAGAAATGATCCAGTTCACAGCAACCTGAGAAAACCCTAAGAATTTCCCAACTGCCATCACTTCCTTTATTCTGTTATTATTCAGTGCTTTGAAATACCCTTATGTAGAGTTTGGGTCATGTGTCTATTGCAAGAAGCAGAGAATTCCCCTTTGACAACTCTTACAGAGGACACAGAAGTGTATTCACTTAGCTGCTCATTCTGTGCTTTACTGCTTCAACTTGTGTATCATAAATTTAACCTCCGGTTTTCCAGGTCCTACCTCATGATGAGTTGATAGAGAACAAGAAGTCGCACAGGCAGAGCCATCGGAAGAAAATCCTGCCTGAAATTTACTTGACACGGCTGCTGTCCACAAAGGTGTGCAAAAACAAGAGGCTGATCATGGTGTCAACACTGGCACTGAAAGTTATCTTTCAGTATCAAATTTTCATGGCCTATAACCTAAGACACTGCAGAGAAATTCCTACATCACATTAAATCATGGATCTGAGGACTGTGCGTGTTCTTTTCCTCCACAGGGAACTCTTCAGAAGTTTTTAGATGATCTCTTTCAAGCCATCCTCAGTATCCCTCCGGACCGCCCGCCTTTCGCTATCAAATATTTTTTTGACTTCCTTGAGGAGCAGGCTGACAAACGGGGCATCACAGACCCAGACACCCTACACATCTGGAAAACCAATAGGTAGCCAACTAAATGCTATGATTCAAGTCCCCCTTTGGTCTGCTTCACCGTGTGAGGACAAGTCTTCTCAAAGCTTATCTCTCCCTGTCTGTGCAGTTTACCTCTGCGTTTCTGGGTGAACATCCTGAAGAACCCTCAGTTTGTGTTTGACATTGATAAGACAGATCACATGGACGCCTGTCTATCTGTCATCGCCCAGGCCTTCATCGATGCCTGCTCCATTTCTGACCTGCAGCTAGGCAAGGTGAGTTGCTATCAGCAGTCCCTTTTTTCAATCTCAACACTTCACAGGAAATAGCAACTCACGCAAACACCCCGTCAACCAGCAAAGTATGGTGATAAATAAGGGTGTGTTCACAATTGACGGGTTTAGTTTGATTAAAACGAACTCTGGTGTGATTGCTGTTAGTGCTGATCATTTGATGAAATGTGATTGCTGTCATCCAATACAAACAAATGTACCAAGATCCCCTGAGAGGGCATGTCTCAGTCAACTTCCAAATGCAGTGTGATGCAGATTGACTGAAATATGAACGCAGGAGAGATTAAAAACATAAAAAAGTACAGTACTTGATTCTTGATTTCAAGTTTGACTTGTTCTGAATGTAGCTTAAATGCTCATTACAGTTTGGAACAGCTGTCAGAAATGCACTTTCCTTACAGCATATCTGCATTTAGCATTCAGCACAGGCCGTCCTGGTGTTATTTTGACTCTTTTATAAATAAAGTTTTTTGTGACATCCACGCTGGGGAATTACAATCATATATAGCCCATTAAATCCCTACAAACACATGTATCACGACATGTAGCATTGCTTTGGAAGTATGGAAGTGCTGTCGACAAGATATATGTTAGAGAAGCTGTCCTATCAGGATGTCCCCTTAGCCGCATGTCTTGTATCTGTCATCTGTTACTTGGATATAAAGATAATGCCAGTGTAAAGGCAATGTGAACCAGGACAGAAAGGACACTCATTTCTGATTTGGTCTGGACAAGGAAACTGAATCACGGGTGTGAACAAGACATCAAACCCTATCCCCTACTTACTTTCACCTTGGAAGCTGTAGTTTGAGTTTCTTGTAAGTCCAGTGTAAAACCACAGGTATTATTTGTTTGTTTGTTTTTTCCTTTCCCTTCCCCAGTTCTCATTCTCTATTAGATTGAGGTAACGTCTCTCCATATGTGGTTTAACATTTTGGTTGAATTAAATTATTGATGATTTTGTGAGATCCTGGATTTCTCTGTACTATGAAGAAGCTGTTGTAATGGTTTTCACAGCAACATAACTGTAATGACACAATGTGGAGCAGGTTTATTCAATGTAAACCAGATTAGATAATAAACATAAATGTCACTCCTTCTGGGAGTCTGCCCAAACATGGCAACTGAGAAAATGTTTCGGTTTGTGCATAAGAAGAGCATCTAAGGATGAAATCCCCCCTTATAGACTCTAAAATCAGGTGATGAATATTTGGTTGATAGCCAGCTCTTTAGCTAGGCTCATGTCTATTCTATGGTCCTCTTTTAGTAATTTTTCAGTAACACCTTTAGTGCAAATCATTTAAATTTCATAACCTTCTAATGGAACCTCAGGTTCCACTGGGGTGTAAATTGCTGCCCTCTCTTCCATTCATTCTATCCCAAAGCTGCTCATTATGCTTTCCAGCATTGACATAACCTTTGTCGATGACCACGGCAGGGTGTAGTCATGTCAGATCATTTAATCCAGCTCTACTAATGAAATTCACAAGTTGATTCGCAAATTAGAACAAACCTGATTAGAGTAACCACGATCAGATGATCCTGGATCAGCCAAGGGATCTTTTAAGTGACATGCTGAGAATGGGCCTTTGTTCGATTTCTTTGGGTTGACCTTTTGCCACAAAGTGAAGATGAAGTGGAGGCGACACTCTTTTGACAGACAAAAGTTGGAAGGATTTTTCTTTTTTGTACAAGCAAATCTATAAACAATAGTTTGTGATGGACCTCGGACTGGTGTGTTAAAAATTGATACAGTAATAAAGAACACTGTCACCTTGCGAGGGACCGGGTCATTCCTTTTTGAAGCTTTCTTCAGACCCACATTTTCAAACCTCTTATTCATTGTTCTGTTCCCATCAATCAGAATTATGTATCAGTCTATGTATGTATGTATTTGGCTTTCAGACACTCCCACACACACACACCTCTCAAGTCCCTCATGAATGCTCATCTCTAAGCCTTCAGACTGTCAGCTCCACCTATCCCTCCTCGTGTTGTTTCAGCCCATTCGGCTGATCCAAGGTCATGAGCACCAGGGATCTCTTTTTTTTTACTGTGCGTGGGCTTGTGTGTGTGTTTCTATAGAGTGTGTTCATTCATCTGCTTATCTATCTTTCTTGTCTATGTGTGCGCGCTTGCATGTCAATGTCCTCACTGCTCACAAATCTGTCTCATCCTTCAGACACCATGACCCTGAGCACGCTTTGCTTCCTGTCGCTCTCTGACTGGCTTCCTCTCCAGAGGGAGCCCAGGACTCATCATATAATGCTCCTTTTTCACTGAGAAACAGTCTGATTTATATATTTCACTTCAGTGCCGAAAAGCCTGTGCGCACACAGCGGCAATATTCACATGTACATGCAGGAAAATACATATACATGGGTGCAAAGATACAAGAGACAGTGTGTCTGCAGCTCTCTCATTATCAAGTCACATCTGGCTGTGGAGTCACCAGGTTCAAGGATATGGTTGCGGGTTCTCCTATTGGTCAAGGAGAGAGGCACGACACACCTAAAGTTTGAGCATTAACGGTGGCTTGTTCGTGCGTGTGTATGTGCACGCGTAATGATGGTCATGGGACAGTGAAGGGTACGGGATAGGGATTAGCAGGAGCTCAGCAGGAGGTAGAAAGCTGAGCATTGCTTGCGGTTTCCACAGAAACCATCATATCTGACGAGATGCAGAGCATTGAGGGCCACAGGGTCACGGGGGGGGGGGGGTGTACCCGGCAGATGGGCAAGCAGCAGGAAGTGACCTTGCAAACAGGAAGAGAGAGGGTTCCAGATCATAAGGAGCAAGTGTGGCTGCAGCTTCTCAGTTCCTCAGCACATTTAACGCTCACAAAAGGTGACACAAATAATTCACGACACATGAAAACATTAAGGTGCACTGTAAGTACCTTCACCGCTGCTGAAAGCTGTGGCTGCCAGTCTCTTTTGCACCCTCTGTTTCCCTGTCCCACTTTCTCTCTCCCACAGACACACAAGCACACACATCACAAAGCGCACAACAGTAGTCACCACTAAAAGTGGAAAATGCCCACAGCCTTTTAGCCCCGCTGCTTTTCTTCCTGCTTGAATAAGCACCAGTGTGAGAGGCTGAGTTGGATGTGGGGAGAGTTGTTTAGACTGGAATGTTCTCTGGCTCTGGCTGTTTGAGACTCCTGTTGTGTGGAAAGGAAACAGTTCCCTCCCTCCATTGTCTTACTTTATGCTGGTCGAGATGGGGGTCACTGAGAAATAATGTCTAGTTTAGCTGAACTGCTACATATTTAGACATTGACACCAGAAATAAAAGAAATGCTCATTTAATTCTATCGAGAAAAAGAAGATTATTTATGCTGTCATAAAGGCTAACTTGGAATCATGTTATGTGAAATAAATGGGTATAGATTTGAAATAGAGCAATAATTCTGATGCTCTCAGAAATCTGATCATTTGTTCGCTAAGAGTGTCAATTACTGTATGTAATGGGATAATTTGAAGTTTCTTACAATATTTATTGCAGAAGCAACAGAGAATAGTGTGCACATACATTCGACTCATCAGTGTTAATTATCTTTATGATGTGAGGAACTGTATAAAAATATAGTATTCCCGGAGATCTTGATGGTCGTCGATAAAGGCCAGCAGGTGGTTGATGGAAAGTGTCAGTTGCGTTCCTGAGGACCTCCTGGAGTTGATTGCATGGAGGTGCGTTGCACAATATTGGGTCTGAAACACAGAACAACTGGATTGCAGTGATATTTAAAGCACAGCAACCAGAAAATGATGGTGTTGTGGAGCTTGGAAAGAAAGCTCATTGGTCAAGTAGGGTGATGTTGAAACTGTAAATGTAAAGACTTTGACAGCAAGGGCTTGCAACAGACACAGAAAAAGAAAAGAACAGCAGGAAATAGAAAACTTTATTTTATTGTTGCACTTGGTCAAGATGAACCAAGGTTCGAACTTTTATTTAATGTGTCACGGTTTAATCTTTAGGGTGTGTAAAGCCTTTGATGCTTATAATGTGTTATGTAGATAAAATATTGGGGTGACAAATTAAATTTAGAATTTTATCCTGACAGGAGGGGGCTTGTCCAGGCTTGTCCAGGATGACAATGCCCCCATTTGTAGGGCTGGAGGGATAATGATATTGTTTGATTCACCATTAGGTGCTGTTTACACATACCCGGGTATTTTGATAAACGAAGACCTTTCCCTTCGTTTGTGCCTTTCGTTTATACACAAACGGAGTTTTTTCCTCTGAAAATGAAGCTAAAAAAAAACTTCGGCAAAAGTGGAGATTTTTTAAAAACTCCATTTAGCATTTGTGTGTAAACTGGTTGAAAGAGACAAAAACGGAGTTTTGGGAATGGAATGAGGAGTTGTCGTCATAGTAGCCTACAGAGCCCCGCCCCTATCCGCCATGTTGGCAGGATGCTAGCGTGAAAACGCCATTCTCTCCGTCCATTGTTTATCTGGCAAGCATGGAGGTACTAGCAGCATTTCTGTTGTTGAGAGCTATACTCGCTTGTGTGATTTTGAAAATTACAGTCATACAATGTATTGAACAACAAAGACATTTTTCACGGCTTTAGCAGTTTTATAGTCCAGCGCAACGTATAAAAGTAGCTCAGTCTCGCTATCAGTCCACACACATGAGCCTGGCGCCATATTTTCTTCTTGAAAAGGATCCGGAAGTTCTTCCTGTCAGCGGTTCTCTATTAGGCTTCTGATTGGCTTGTGTGGAATTCTCATTGTTCTAACACTGCCACCGTCAGGCTTGGCGTAATTTAACAGCTCTTGATAGCGTATTTATGCGGATCAATGTAGACGTGTTTTTTTTAAAACGGGGCTGTGTGCACCTAGTTTTTTTTGCAAACGAAGGTTAGAAAATATGCGTTTATCAAAACACCCGGGTATGTGTAAACAGCACCTTAAATGCAGTATATTATCCAAGGGAAACGCTGTTTCCACACAAGCCAATCAGAAGCCTAATAGAGAACCGCTGACAGGAAGAACTTCCGGATCCTTTTCAAGAAGAAAATATGGCGCCAGGCTCATGTGTGTGGACTGATAGCGAGACTGAGCTACAGAAGCTCCGCAATTGCTGCCCTCCGCCCGCGCCCTAATGCGCCTTTGTTGTTCAATACATTGTATGACTGTAATTTTCAAAATCACACAAGCGAGTATAGCTCTCAACAACAGAAATGCTGCTAGTACCTCCATGCTTGCCAGATAAACAATGAATGGCGTTATCACGCTAGCATCCTGCCAATATGGCGGTTAGGGGCGGGGCTCTGTACTATGACGACAACTCCGCATTCCATTCTGAAAACTTCGTTTTCGTCTCTTTCAACCAGTTTACACACAAACGCTAAACAGAGTTTTTAAAAAATCTCCACTTTTGCCGGAGTTTTTTTTTAGCTTCGTTTTCGGAGGAAAAAACTCCGTTTGTGTATAAACGAAAGGCACAAACTAAGGGAAAGGTCTTCGTTTATCAAAATACCCGGGTATGTGTAAACAGCTTAGGACTAGTATGTTAGACAATCTCTGCAACACCAACATCTAATCAAATCAATAACAGAATAATATTGAGGAAATGGTAGCCCCACATCTTACATCTCTTGTTGGTTTTTCCATTAATTTGTCACTCATCTGTAAGTAGTAAATGTAGCTTTACAATACAATACTGACTAAGGGAAGTTTAAAGTTAAATCAAAATCCAACACAATTACCTCAAATGTGGAACTTTTCTTTTTTCTTTTGTCTTGCCCAAAGCCACCATCTAAATGATTTTAAGGTGTCAAATATTCAAGGCTGAGTCACACAGCCAAACTAAACTGTCACATGGCTGAAATATTGGTCTTTTTTTTCAGGACTCTCCCACCAACAAGCTTTTGTATGCCAAGGAGATCCCTGAATATAAGAAGAGAGTCCAGTGCTACTACCAGCAGATACAGGAAATGGCCCCTCTGAGCGAGCAGGAGATGAACGCTCACCTAGCTGAGGAGTCAAGAGTGAGTCAAATGTTGAAAAAGCTCCCGTTTGTTAGTCATCTGGCTCTGCCAAAGCTTGCAATCACATGCTTTAGTCTCATTTTGGAATTTGATCTAATCTAACTTTTTGATGTCTGTCCCGTAGAAGTACAGAAATGAATTTAACACCAACCTGGCCTTGACAGAAATCTACAAATATGCCAAGAGATACAGAAACCAGGTAAGATATTTTGTGTTGCTTCTCTGTGCTTGTGATCTCAGATGTGGATTAGATATGTTTGAACATTGAAACTGGCCCTTTTTTGGCAGCCACAACACCTCACTTGCTGTATTAAGTTTCACAGATGGCTATCGGAGCGTGTCTTATCGGTGCGGCTGATCAGAGCCATGCTGAAAGATATAACACACTGTAAACAACCTGGCAACCTGTCACTGAATGCCCTGGTTAAATTTATGCACGAAATAGCTGTATTTCTTTTGTTAAAGGCTTTCATAAGAGAAACAATCAAATGTCGGCTATCATCCAAGCAGCAGCACTATTCAATGTGTTCAGTCATCTCTTTCCAGCCCACAGACTCCTTTCACTTTAAGCAAACAGTGTGCTGTTTACCTTCTCTCCATCCAACACCCCTATCTCCTTAATGGCACTGTTACGTTGCTGCTTCAAATCTCCTGTTTTGCTTTTAACCAGCCCTCTTCAAGCTCCTCCTGTCCACCCCCATGCTTTCTCACCGCTGTGACTATTCTTTAGAGAGGCTTAGTCAGTGGTGACTGTGCCTTAATGAAGCACCCTCACTATAATACTGTTTAGCTGCTTTCCCCTGTCATGCTACTGTACTGACGTGGGCCAGGGGCTTAGACTCTGATTCACAGAGCTCTGTGAATGGCCCCTGATTGCCTATTCTCTCGCCCCAGCTCAGTTCGCTCTGCCTCGTAGCACACTGCTGCTAAGAGCCCATAAATCCCACTGACACTGTGACAACTATTGGGCATGAAAAACAGAGCAGATGTGGGTTTTGTAAATATGTGAAGAGCAAAAGCTTTTGTGGTGTTGAGGCATGCGTGAAGGCAAGAGAAGAGGCTGAAGCACTTCACTTGTTCCTTCTTCTGCTTTCCCTCTCTTTCGTTCGACTTTCTATGTCCAGGCAGGTGGCTGACTTCCTCCCTCCTTCTCTCTTGGTAGATCGATGGATGCATGAATGCTTGACAGCTGCAGAAAGTCATCTTTGTTGTGTGTCTTTTCTGTCTCTCCCGGTCAGGTGGTGAACGCTCTGGAGGCTAACCCCACCGCGCGTCGCACTCAGTTGCACCACAAGTTCGAGCAGGTCATTGCTCTTGTGGAGGACAACATCTATGAGTGCTGCAGTGAAGCTTGAACCTCCCGGCCTCTGCCGCTCGCCATCTCTTTCTCCTGCTGCCAGCTGCCTTCCTCCTGCCTCCCCGGTTCCTTGGGAATGCCGCTAAGGAGTTATTGTACACGAGTGTCTTTCCCACAGACTGTTCACTAGGGTGAATAGCGGCACAGCAAAGGATTTAAATCTGCCTCCCAAGCATCATATCGAATCTTTACTCATGACACAGACACAATTCCAATCTGGCTCAACTATACTTTAGAAGGAATGTGTATGAGCTCAGCGCTTTTCCTGGATGTCTTCACAGTTACTGGGACCTGCAGTAAGCCCTGGTGGCAGTCTTAACGCACTGAACCCTTTTCTGAAGGGAACGAGCCAATGATGCACTGTACTGTAATATAATGTCTATAGCAATATTTATAGATGTGTTATAATGCTTTCAAGTGGCCTGTTCATCAGGATTAGTTGGACTCCTCTCGTCCCCTAAAGCCTGCAATGTTCTCAGGTGTGGCTGGTGAAGATGGGCAACTGACTCCCATTGGTGCTTTGAACAATATGGCCCAATGTGCTTTGCAGGTTGATAACAGGCTGATGAGGACTGGAGGGAAGAATACAAAAAAAAAGGACAGAAAATTAAGAAATCAAATGTTTTAATGTAGTTCACTGGGAAGAGCTGCATCAATATAGAAGTGTTAATCGGTGTGCTTGTGAACGAATGAGTGTCATGTTGGATCCTTTCTGACCAATTTAAAGAGGGAAATTTACATTTAGGAAAAAAAAGTGAGCTCAATATAATCAGAGACTGTAATTGTGATGCCAAATGATTTGTTTGTGAAATAAATGACAGTATTTAGGATTTTAAAGTGTGAAATTATGATATTTCTTATGCTGACTTATAAAGGGCTTCTCTCCTAAATGCATTACAGCATTTTAGCAGCATTTGATAACCATTAGGATCTGGCCTTTCACCTAAAAGCCCACAAGCCAGCATCTGGAACTTCTCGGAAAGCCTTGTAAATGTTTTCATGAAAAACAAACAAAGACAAAAAAAAGTCGTGGAGACATCCAGCTTGCTTTTATTGCAGGGCACAAAACAACTTAAACAAAACCTAGCCTTTACACAGCAAACAAAATACTATACTCATATCATATACAAGCACTGACATTCTGGCATCCACTCAGTTACATACTCGTCTACAAAAAAACACACACACATGCACACACTCATCGAGCCCCTTGAAGGACGCATCCTCTTCCTACAAAGGCTCTTTTCAGTTTGTTTACATATCTCAGACAAAGAGTTAGGTAACCATCTCAGCTTTGTCACCACACCGACCAGAGGACAGAGTAATCCGATGCACTGAAAACTCAGCTGAGATCTCTGAAGAAATGAATGTCTAAGTAAACCTAAATATTCACAAAACCGATGATTGAAAGCGCCTGGTTTGGGGTAAGGTAGCTGCAAAAATTACTTTAACAAGAGTTGATGTAGATGAAATCAGGCAATGATTGGAAGGTTTGTGTCTTTTGGGGGGGCTTGGAAGGTGTTCAGTTGGATCGTCACCAAGATGGCAACCCTTTGATGCCGGGTTAAAAATCTGTGAGACCAGCTGAACACCTTCCATGATTAAATGGGCTGAAAATACACATGCTGGCTCTTGATTATGTCGGTCCCACCGAAGTTGCAGCAGTGCCAACTGCAGTGAGGACAATTGGAGAGGTAAGTCAAGAAGATTGGCCAATAGAACGTATTGCTGCTTGGCGGTGATGGGTCCCTAGGTGAGTGAGGACAGATGGAGCAGATAGAAGGGGAGCAAGGGGTCAAGCGGGGGCCACCTGGCTGGAAGAGATGGATGAAGTCTGGGTTTTGGAGACAGCGGCGGCGGCCTCATCATCTCCAAATGGGTTCTTTCCACAGCACACTGTGGTTATCATGCAGTTTCTGAACTGGAGGCCACAGAGACGAAAAGCGACAGTATCAGTAGAGAATGAAGCACTTGGATCATAAAAGTACTGACACATTAAAACAAAAACAAAAAAATCAACTCTTCCTTTCAAACTCTGCTTAAGTTAAAGCATTAAGTATTATTTAAATATCCTTAAAGTATCAATTTAGCTTGTCTACAATAAGATTAGCATGCATACACAAAGTTGTTGGTGTGGATTCTCAGTCGTCCAGGTCATGGTAAATAAATCTGACTGGAGCGATTTGATTAATATGGTAAGAGGAAACTTTAAAAAATAGTCTTATTGTTGTGGACATATCTCCAAGCCCCTTTCTCGTACTTTACCGGTTTGTGCCTCCACTATTTATGCTGTACTTAAAATATTAGATATTTTCTCTGGCATACCTGTCTGTTTAGCAGAATGTAGATGACTGGGTTGTACAGAGCGGAACTCTTGGCGAAGAAGGCCGGAGCTGTCATGAATACCGGCCCAAACTCAACTCCTTGATTGGCAAAGATGTACCAAGCCACAGTAGCATAGGGCACCCAGCACACCAGGAAGGAGATCACCATGACAATAACCATGCGTGTCACCTCTTTCTCTGCTCTCTGAGTGGTTTCCGACTCTTGCTGCTGGGCGGCAGCCTGAGCACAGACAGATGCAGCTTTTTAAATTAAAAGAAGGAAAGATCCAAATGTAAACAAAGTCTACAAAACTGTCAATTCTACAGTAATTTAGTAATGTGCAGAGTGATGTTTTCTATCTTGTTTTTAATTACAGTACATTTTTTTTTCACTCTAGAACTTATTTCATATGAAGCAATAAAACTACAGCGTTCTTTATTATATCAATCTTTCATATCATTTTTGCAAGTTTGTGCTGTTCCATCAGTTTAAAGCCTGTTACGTGGCTGCCCGAGAGCAGTGGAAGTTGTGAACACGAGGATGCTTTTGGCGAGCTTCTCAGCAAACAGTTGGTATGTTACAGAGCAAGCTAGAGACAAACATTAACATTTTCGGAGCACCATTTATAGCCACTTGGTGAGTGTGCAAGGTTTCACTCTCAGTGCTTCTGTTTTTTGGTCTTGACTCGTTACATCTAGCGTGCACCTCTCTTTTGTTATCATTTGGGTGTAACAGAAACATTTTAGGCAGGCCTTCAGTGTTAAAACAGTTTATAATAAGGCAAACAAAAAGGGGCACCAGATAGCTCAACTGGTTGAGCATGTGCCCCGTGAATAGAGACTGTAAATCCTTGCTGCAAGGGGCCTGGGTTTGAGTTGAGTCTGCTCTCCTGTTTACCCTCCACTATAAATAAAGGCCACTAAAGGCCAACAAGATCTTTACAAAAATTAAAGACAGACTTATTTTAGGCCGGAACCATTCTCCAACCAATTTAAGGCCAACTTTGGCTAGTCCAAACATGTTCATGTAACATGCAAATACAGAAAGGATCTATGTTACCATGGAAACAACCAGCAACACCTGCAGATAAATCGTACCAACCGGCAGAAAATGAGAAACGTGGTTCATAGTTTATAGTTTGCCTTTGCTCCACAGAACTCACAACAGGAGTTATGCAGCAGGAAACGCAGCCAATCGCCAATAAATGATGCCTGTTTGGTATCGTTGTTTTTTTCTAATCTTAAAGAAATACCATCACTTGACAGTAATGAGACAAATCTAATGAACTTGAACTGAAAGGGCAATCTGTGCTGCGTATGTGTATGCTTCAATTTTTGTTTCACAGACTCTGTGTTGAACGAGATGACACTCAACCTGCCTGATTAAAGCGGTTGATCGATTAATGACTTCTGGTGATCAGTCAGCCATGTTCATTTATCTATTTAGTTGTCCTTACTTAATCTTTTTTTTCCATTAAAGGAAAAGTCCTAGCTATGTCAAGTTTAGTTTCAACATAGTCGAGAACTGAACTATTTGACCGTTATCTAATTCCAGTGTGACTGTTTATCATGAAACTGGCCCAGTTCACAGAGGTCCTTCTGTATGCAAACAACTGGAAGCCACTGACTGGAATAAACAGTTGCTCTGATAAGACTAAATCTGGTGCTGCAGCTGCAAAACGCTCCTCTGTGCTCACCCACTAATCACAAACTGTGTACATCTGTTTGGTTCTAAGGAGGTGGAGTATAGAAGGCTTCGTAGCTTTTTTTGTTCAAGAGCAATTAGGAGAGCAGCGAGAGTGAACAGGAAAGCAATACACAGAGATTCACTGTAAATCCCTCTAAAGCTGTGAGATGCTTTAGAGTCAGATTCACATAAACTGTTTTTATATTACAATTTGGCAAACCTTGATCCAAATTATCTTGATTATAGCCACATTTACGATAGATAATGTAAATCATTAATGTTATTTTCTTTTTTTTTCTATAATCAACAAGAGCATGAGGATGACACAGTGAGCAGGCTGACTGCCCTTTAGTCAGAGAGTCTGGTTGTAAGCTGCCATGTTGGCAATGATCTGCCCTCCTGAAGTGTCCTTGAGCCACTAAGTCCCTTCATCTTCAGAGAGACTGTGATGCTCTACCCTCCTTGAGAAATGGGATGGGGTGGGGGGGTGGGGGGTGTATCTCTACAAGGATAAACAATATATCACATCCTTATTATTAATACTGCATTGACAGTAGTGTTCCTACCGCTCGAACTGTGCAGAGCAGGCGACTGTAGCAGAAGAAAATGATGAAGAGGGGGATACAGAAGTGGAGGACAAACATATAAATGACGAATGAGGTGTTGTTGAGCTCAGGCTTGGGAGTGTAGTAGTCAATCCCACAGGAACACTGCATTCCCTCTGGGATATACCTGCATCCACAGGAAACAATAGCCTTTAATTAAAAATCATCAGAGCTTTTTTTTTTTTTTTTTTTTTTTTTTTTTTCTTTTGGTTTTAAAGCTGGGTAAACACAATCTAGACACTGAAGTATGCAGTACCGTGACCATCCAATCAGTGGTGGAACAGCACAGGTCAGGGCCATGATCCAAGTGAATCCAAGGCCAGCAATGGCATGTTTTTCCCCAAAGCGGAAGTTGGTCATTGGCTTACAGACCACAACGTAGCGCTCAATTGCCAAAACCACCAGCGACCAGAGGGCAATCTCTCCTGAGACAAAAACAAAGTAGTTGAAAGTTCCCTACAGCATTAATACACTATCTTTACTTGAAATTACACACATATAATTAAAAAGGCAACATTGTAGGTCCAGAAATATGTTTTGATCCAATCCGACAAGGACCATGCATCAACAGTTTCACACGTCACAGATTTAGTCTCTTACCTCCTAAGGTGGCGAAGAATCCTTCGACATTGCAGCCAGTGACATCTAAGATGAAATATCCATGCAGGGCTGTGTAGAGAGTGACTGTGAAACCTCCAATAATCATAAAGAGGTCGGCCACTGCCAGGTTGAGCAGAACAAAGTTCAGAGGGTTTCTCAGCTTTTTGTGCTTGACAGTGACATAGAGGGTGAGGAAGTTAATGGGGAAGGCAGTGACGATAAGGAACAGCATGTATGCAGCCAGTAGAGAGTACTTCCAGGGCTCAGCCAGGTAATACTGAGGGTGCTCAAATGGGCTGCGCACCAACCCAGTTCTGTTAGACATCGGGACATAAAAGTTGGGTCCTTCCGTGCCGTTCATGACTGCAGTTGTGGATGTCTTTTCTTCCTCCGAGACCTGGACGAAGCAGTCTGTGCCTCTTAGAGTAAAGTACTGTGAGAGTTTGGTGGTGCAGCTTGGGTGGAAATGAGGGAGAAAAGATGGATGGAGGAATGGATCATGTGGAAGTAAGATGCTCTCTGGAGCCCCCTGAGGAGGTGCAGCACCTTTTAATAGTCTGGCCGGATTAGGGACGTAGAAGGAGTGAGGTGTTAGCAGAGATGGAATTAAAACACAGCCTGAGTCCTCTCATGCATTAACACGCACACAAAACATCACAGGAAAAAAAACACCAGAAATATACAGCATATACAAGAAAAGCGTTCTCAAAGTGAGAGGTTATAACCACAGCCACATAAAACCCATCATTACTGTCATGTGCATCAGTGCTGCATTAGAATGAGATGAGTGGAGAGTGGGAGGGAAGGCAAAGAAACGGTTAGTGATTTCAACCGTTCAGAGTGGACAGACTTTAAATGAATTTTTAAAGCAATCCAACTTATTTGCATCTGTAAAGGCTTAATCCCTAACCACTGCATAGCACAGAGCTGCACTTAGAGCCTTGTGTGTAACCAGAATCAGTGGGACATATTCATAACAGACACTCTTCCTCCAGCTCTTACACAAACACAAAAGTTCAAAAGAGTAAGAAGATAATACCACTCAAATTTTCTTTGTGACTTGAAAAATAATGCACAATAATACAAAATTACATTATTTTATTGAAAAGACTGCCAGGCTTCCTTTGGAATAATATAAACAAGTAATAGCAGTTAAACAACATGTGATACAAACTGTACACAGTTTATAAATCTGTGGAATGCAGATTACCTGCTCCTTACAAAGAGTAACATCTGCATAAACTAAGCTTTCATACATCAAAATAGTGTTTATTTTCTTAATTCATTTGTTTCTTTATCTATATTTTTACACTGTACACCAACTTATGATGTATTCACAGACAGCCAGAGGTAATCTGATTCCATTAATCCAGCTGGACTGACAGGCTGACGGTGCACTTCTCTTCCACTCTATAATGACCGACACACAAACACTACATGTATTACTTCAGCCATTCATCCTTGGATAACGAAGAGCTGCTTTTGAGAGATCAAATAACAGAATTAAACTGTAATACCTTCACAGAATACTACAGTTGCATATATATCACAAAGCAAACATGAATACAGTGACAGAACACAGAAAATGAACGGCAGAATGACAAGGACTACAAAAAGGGAAATGTTCAACAAAGCTGCTCCAGTCAGCAGATCAGTTTGGTTCGTCGATGGGTCTGCGACAGTAAGGACAGCAGTTGTGCTGTAGCACCAGGAGCTCATAATCCTCACTGTGAAACATCTACAAGGAAATACAGAAAGGGAAACATTAAAACAGCCCACCAGTGAACGAGAAAATGTAGTAAGGAAAATAAACAAAACAAACCAATAAATCGCAAGTGAAAGAGAAACAACTTCATGGTTCGCTAAGGTCGTACTGGCAGTGCTTATGTAAATGTTGTACCTTGAAGCAGGTGGGGCACATGGTGATGCTCACATCAGGCAGCAGGGAGCGGAAGTATTCCCATTTGAGCGGCCTGGGCCAGCGTTTGATCAGGACATCCCTTCTGCTCATGGAGCGCAGCACGGAACGGCTCACCTTGACAGGGACAAAGGTGGAGCCCCCTTGCTGGTTTGGACACACAGATGAACAGAACCCCATCCTCTTATGGACTCTGTCCTTTCAACCTCTCCAGCTGGTATGCCCACTAAGCAGAATATTAATCAACTCATCTATTTTGTCCTTTCTTTTCTTACCTCAAAAGTCATTTTGGCTGTAAATGGATCTTCCTCTTCATCATCCATACCGTCATCTATCCTCAAAGACTGCGGCTCTTATAGTTATCAATCAAGGACAAGTAAGCAAAGTAATGTACGGTACACATTTCAACATCAGATGCTTTATTGTCACATAGGTTTTCTGTAATCATATTTCAAAAAACCTCAGGGAGAGTATTCTAAGAAGCAATGTGTTTAAAACAAGTTGTGCCTGTCATTCACATCCTGGCCTTGGGAGAACACAGCAGACCTCAGTGCCCTTGAGTGTCTGCTGGCTAATGCAGGTTAATCCCTGCACCAGGGCTGTGGCTACGGCTCTTGGAGGGTTAGTGTCATTAAGATGAGACAGGAGAGCCTCACTAACCCTATTAGCTCAAGAGCTAAGATGACTTAGTTCTGACAGCTTACCCACAAGCACAGAATCAAGGCCAATGCAGACTAAACAGCTTCTTAGAACTGTCACAAGGTAGAGAAGAGCCACATGCTTCAATTAGAGGAGATGCGCAGTGCACCAGCAGAGTGTAGACTTAATAATTCATAGAAATCACATTGAACAATCTGTTACTTTGTGTGTTTAGGTGCTGAGGATGATCAAAGGATACCACCGTTGTCCATACCCTGCCCCCGTGCCTCCCTCTGATCCGTGTGAGGAACTTCCAGGTCAATAAGAGAAAGAGCCTCTTCGTCAATGATACCCTCCTCAAGGTAGAATTGCACCAAAGGCAGCACCTCTGCACACAAAAACAAGCACCACATTAAAAAGAAGAAAAAAAAAACAAAGCAAAAAGGTTTCTCTCCCAGTGTGTTCGGGTGCCACTGACCATATGATGAAGCTGAGTAGATGAAAGGCTGCCTGCAGTTGATGCACACACTGCCCTGGTTGTTCAGAAGGGGGTTGCTGGTGGAGCAACGGTAGCACATCATGCCCTCAATGAGGTCCTGCAGGAAACATATGTCATTTTAAACCCACGGAAAACAGGACAGCGATAACTGCTCCAATTCAACTCCAGCACACATGCAAGTCAGTAACACACCTCGCTGTCATGGAAGGGCTTGGAGTGAATGGTGAGGCTGCCCAGTTCTATGGACTCCAGGAAGCGTGAGGGAACGTGAAGCTCCTGGAGCTTCTCGTAGGAATACCTGGCGAGCTTATATGCGCCCAGTTTTCGACTCTGCTTGGCCAACGCATACAGTGTGTTACTAAAATCTGGTTAAGGCTTTTGTTAAATACGTTTTCCTCTATCAAATATTTTAATGGGTAGCGAAACAACCAGACTAGATCAGAGACATTGGATTGAAAATAACGCTGGCTTCCTTGTGTTTGACTTGGGGAAACTGTTGCTTATTTGATTTATACAGAGATTGTTAGGAGAGCGGCTCTGAGAGCTCAGGTCAATGAGCTGCAGCTGCAGCAACTCTAGACTGGCACTTTTCCATCACTTAAAACTCAACACCATTCCTCTCCTTTCCTCTCCACTCAGTTGCTCTCCAGCTCCTCCTACACACCCAGCTCTACAACCCTTTGATAATGCATGTCCTCCAATTGTGTAACTTGTTTAGCTCATGTTTTTTTTTTTTTGTGACATTGTGTTAAGTGTTTAAACAATGTCCAAAACAGTCCCGCTTAGTCCATAAATCTTACTTCAAAGTTGCAGGAAGAGTTCAGCTTGGCCACAGAGGATCCCAGCTGCTCAGGCCAATTTCCCCCTCCAAGGCTGGCCTTTCCTTCCTCTTACCAGCATCCACAGTGTGCAGCTATGTGGATTTCTCTCTGTAATTGTGGGTGTGATTGACTCTGTGCGTTTGATCAAATCAAAACTTTTTGTTTCGGGTTTTTAAGTATGTGTACGTATGCACCGAGTTCAGTAATCAAAGCACTTGTTTCGCTAACCGAAAATGTGCCTCTTGTTGGCATCTTCTCCTCCCCATCATCACTCCTTTTCTTTCTCTCAGCAGCGGTATGGCTTCCGCTGTGGCGCCAGCTCTTCCGTTTTCTCCCTGCTTTTATCTCTTTTCCTCCACTTTATCATCACAGCCTATGTCAGACTTGATTTCAGAGTGTGTGTTGTGAAAAGATTTCCAGACAGGAGGAGTCCCATTGTTGTTTTCAATATAATGCTACATGAGGCCTACTTCCTCAAATGTAAGGATACACTTTAGAAACGCCTGGTGGTATGTCCTTGGTAAGGTTGTTTAGGAGGAATCTGCAGATGTTGAAGAGCGTCTCCGGCATGTGAGAACTGAAGGGTTCATCCTAAAGATTAAAAAAGAAAAAAAAAGGGAGATTGAAGGGATGGAAGGAATTATAAAATAATCTAAACATCTGATAACGACTTTGAAAGCTCGATTTCTCCTAGCCCCTTTCTTATTACTTTAATCTTCAACCTGCTCTGAAAGCAGCCTGACCCCTTCCAGCGCCTCATCCCTCCTGAAAGGAACAGATGAATTTTCTTCAGCAATCACTAAAAGCATTTCATTCCTCAAGTTAATAGTTCAAATCTATAGCGCCTGTCTGGGAGAATTAAAGTGAGATACAGGGGTTTCCTGCTCTGGTGTGGATCACAGCGATGCCTCTGGGTGTGACCACTGTGGAGCAAAAAGCTGAAACAACAAACCGGGAAGACTGACAGAGCCCAGGTCACTCATACAGTGCTCTTAAGCAGGATTTTGTTGTTTGTAAGCAGGTTAGGTCGGGGGGAGTTGTGTGGGGACCACTGATGAGGCTGTCACCTCATTCTATCACGCAGCTGGTTACCATGGTGATGGAGGTCAAGGAGGTTTCAGGAGTGTAATAATGGCAGTTCATTCAAGCTGATATTTCCCTTCAGTGAACTGCAACCTCAACTTAATGCCCTCTCCTCTTGCTTTTGCTCACTTTGCCTAACACCCCCTGTGCTTATCTTAATTTCTCCTAAAGCTTGACTCATTTCGTGGATTGACATAATCTTACAGAGACAGACCTATTTTTATTCAACTCCCAGTAGTTTAGAGAAAGTTAAGTTTGAAAATGTGTATCAAAAGTGGCGGTAGACTGTCAGAAAAGTGCAAAATTACATATACTACATACGTACAAATACATATATATATACAGTATATAACTTTTTTTTTTAAAAAGCATACAAACAGGACTCTAACTGTTTCAGGAGCTGATCTGTTTAAATCTGGCGGGGGGAGCAAATGGCTCCCTCAAGATTACGGCCGACAAAGCATGTTCTCACCGTGTAACGCTGAATGGAGCGATAGACGTGGTAAAGCTCAGCAAGATGCTGAAAACGCTCAAACTTCTTCAGCATTTCAACCCTCTGATCTTCACTTTCTGGTTCAGACAAACGAAAGGATTAGATGAAAAACTATCAAGCGGTACGATACAAAAATAAAACATAATTGTGGTTGGAGTGTCAGTGCAATGAAGATCTCACCTCTGGCAATGTCCAAACACTGCATTGACAGCATCCAGTAATAGTAACCTGCATCATTAAACCTGTTCTCCACCACAGCATTGTGGGTAAGCTGCTCCAGGACCTTCACAGCTTCATTTTGACGCCCAGCCATATGAAATGCTGAAGAAGAATAAAGAACTAAAGTCAGTCATGACCATTTGGAAAAACTGTCTAATCTTGTAGTACCTTCAGATTTAAAGTGACCGTTCAAGACATGAAGCACTTGTTTATATACTTTTATGTGACCTACTTGATTGTAAACTGCCAGTATTTATGAACTGGATTAACCGTAAGTATTTCACCCATTAGGCAAGCAGTATGAGAAAGACCATCTTTGTTTTTATCTTACTGAAGTTTCAATTTGAGTAGAAGGTGTTTTTTATCTCCTCAGCAGTGGCGCCTTCCTGGTCTTTGGCGCGGAATGCTTAAAACTTTTTTATGAACGAGCTCAACCGCTACCTAATCAGCAAAAGGAAGCGTTTGTATCTATGAAAAAGTAGGCCACAATGCAAAAGCTGAAAAAAAAAATGTTGAATGCAAGTTCAGCTAAAGTTCCAGCATACAATATTTTAAACCTTAATACAGAAGCCAACAATCGCTAGCCATGTGAAGATGGATTAGCATATTGATGTTCTTACCAGAGCACACAGCCTCCTTCCCTTATTTCCTGCTATACTCTCACCGGGGCCAGTATTGGGTGTGCAAAAACACACACATGTGCACGAACACACGCGTGCATCAAGATTCTAGCTCTCCTTTACTGAGTAATGGACCTTCGTGGGCTCAAAAGAGCTCCACAGAAAGGGATACAATTTAAGTCTAAATCGGCCTTTTATATCCAAGACAGAGAGAGGTATGAGCTGTCTGAGAGGCTGTAACTTAGGTTTCACTTCTGGTTTTGGATGTTTGTTTTCGTCTGAGTTTCTGCTGCTCACCATGGTTTCCTACAGTCGTCTATTGCCTCTTTAATGCATGGAGCCCTTAATCATATATACTGCAAATATGACAAACACATGCATTATCCATATGTATGCACAGAATCTAAACTTTGGATGCATAATCCAAATAAATTTGTATTTAGGGAACACAAGGTGAAAGATAAAGTCCTCCCAATGTAATTTTTCACATCTAATAACCAACAGCAGCTCTTTCCAAACAGGAAGGTTCTTCTTCAATATCAAACACCACAGCCCTTTGACTTAAACATGAGACCTATTCTTCATGTTCCTATTAGAGGGTAATTAGAAGCAGCTTTTGAGAGTCGACCCCAACAGTGACTTTACCCCCACAACCACAGCAGGGGTCAGAATGTATTAGTGGCAAACATTTATCAGCGGTCCTGACTGGATAGAAACCACATTCAGCTGCTGTTGGTTACTGTTAGTGACGAGCACACGCACCCTCCCCCATTACAGAAACACAAAACACAATCTGACAAGGCTACAGAGTGCAGCAGCGCTTGTCAACATTTTCGCGTCAAAGCCTCCAACCAACCAAACAAATACTTTACATTGCTCTGTGATGGAAATAGAAAATGCAAACCTTTTCAGTGGATTTCAGCAATGATTACTATTTTTTTCTTGAATTGTTATTGAGAAGTACCAGTCCTGTGTACAGGAGACAGCCCAGAATCCGAGACATAACAATCATCAGTAACACAATACCGCTTCACTGCCTGTCTAAAATCCACACAATCAACTAAATGCATGACCATAAGCACACCCCAATACAATCAGGTCTGTTCAGTCATGAATTCCATGTTGAGACAAGCAGAGGACGATTATGTAGAAGAGGAAATATGCCTGCTGAGATCATAATTATAAATCTATGAGCTGATTATAACTATGGTTACAGTTAGTAATCATCATCAGAGCTGCTTGTAGCACTGGTGATTAGAAGCAGCAACCATGCCGTTCATCGAACAGGCTGCCTAGCTCTGTCCTGCTCTGCTCCAGCAAAGAGGATCATGTTTTACAGGGATATAGAAAATCTTAAGGAAGTAGTGAAAAAAGTCTGTGACCAGATCTGGCCGGGCTTTATCACTTCCATATGTAAACATTGGCTGCTGGTGTAGGCCTTATGTTCACTAAAATGATCCTGGAGGCATATGTCTTAAAAGAGGACATATGTTGTTGTATCCAAACAATGAGCTGAATGCCTAAAAGTGAAGTTGCGGACCTGACCTTTTTGCGCCTCCTCGAAGCGGTCGTTTTCAGCCAACCACTGGGCGTAAGGCACAAAGACATCGTATTTGAAGTGAGGGTGCTTCTCCACCAGTGAAAAGGCCTGAGAAATGAACAGTTGAGAGGACAGATTATGCATTAGATGGAGTACAGCGTATAAGTACGCTTGACTTAGGAATTCAGTCCCACATGCTGTGATAGTGTATATAGGGAACAGTGTTGGACTGCCCCAGGCAATTAAGCCTCAGCTGCAGCTGATTAGGCAGATACAAGTTACCACATATTTTTTATATAAACAGTCAAAATATTTCTACAATACCATTCATTAGTTAAAAGCAAAGAGGCGCGTACGAGCCCATTTGACTTCACACTCAATTAGAGCTACAACTGTAACTCTATTTGAATGACAGGATATAAAGAGCTGCAGTAGCGCCCCTCAGACACATATTTGCCTGACATGGTAACTAATTAAGCTCAATGTCCTGTGGCTAAATCTGAGCCAATAAACACACACCAATCATAGTGTACAGTAAAACAGTGTGTGAGTGTGTGTCCCAGGCCAGTGAGCCTAAAGTAATTTCAACAAATACTTAGTTTAGTTTTTTTGTTTTTTTTTAAAAGAAGAAAAGATTGGGAACAGTAAATAACATCCATATGGCCCATTCTGTAACTCTCTGAGTTTGTGCTGCAGTCTGGCCTGTCTTTGTGTCCACCTCCCCCAGAGATGCACATAAAAGCTAACTGTTCTGCAAACCTCCATCCCATACTCTTTCTTCCTTCTCTCTGAGGATTAAATAAATATTCCAAGAAGCATGTCATCGTAATATGATGTTCTGTTTTTTGGCTCCACTGTTTCAGCATTCAAAATCGCCAGCATGCATCTCTGTAACGCCTTTAACTCAATTACAGACAGCACATGAATTAAAAGAAATGCAGCATTTCTGTTTTGTCTGAGCAGCATGATCCGCTCTGATGGAGGAGTTTGACTGGAAGCAGAATAAGGTTTCATGCCCATACTCTTTCAGTGCAGTACAGTGTGTTGGACCTCTAACTCCCAGCTCGTCACCACGTGGGCACAGATTCAGAGATATCTAAAGCTTGATGATTAGCTCTGGAGTGTACATGTGTGGTTTCAGTTATCAGTGAATGAGGAAATTAGGCAGACGCATTGTCTTATTGTTCATCCTCAACTGTGGTTACTCTGACAAATACTGCAAAACTGAACAAGCCATGAAATGCAGCAGTTTATTTTGTGCTTCATGATACTTTTAAGTGCCACAGTAAGTTATTTAGTACAGTCCTATGTGTTTCACGTCAAATTTCTGTGACTGCCACAGAATTTTCCATGTGTAGGACCTGATAAGTGTGTCAGACCTCTTCCCAATGTCTGGTTTCCACATGCAGGTCCAACAGAGCCTTCAAGTCTCCCATCTTTGAATAAGTCTCTGAGGCATAGCCGTGATGTTTCAGCCTCTTGAAGTGGAGTGCACATTTTGCCAGTGGTTCACGCTCAGCCTTGTCCAACTTACGTGCAATGTCAATCAGCCTGTAAAAAAAAAAGACAAGAATGAGTTCACAGATAGGTCGAAGGAAAATAACACTCAAATGGGGATCTGTTTTAGCAAACTATGCTCATGACACCAGAAAGAATGGGAATCAGTCAGGGTCACAAGCTTAATCTGATTCGGGTTAAAGAACTCTGACTGTGTTCAGCGGCAGTGTTAGCAGCACTGATCCACTGGCAGCACCACAGGGGGCTGACAACGTGCGCACAGAAGGTCAGATGGAGTCAGCAGAAAGGTCTGACATGACCATCAGATATCAATTTGTCTGGTTGTCAACGGCACAGACTCACACACCACATTCCCGCTGTGCACAAATGAGCTAAATTTAACAGAAAGTTAATTGTTCACAAGTAACCTCAGCTGTTGCATCTTTCCCCCAGCATGTCATGTGTCAGAAACATGATTTACATATTTAACTAAACTGCCTGCTTCCAACTATGCAACACAGATGTCTGCTGAGGAGGCGCATCAGATGAGTATTATGCTGTCAGTCTGCACAGGTCCAGAGATAATGATGGTGTCAAAACTAGTCTTAATATAGAGCTGATGGTACAATAAAATGGCATTCGTACAAAAATTTTTTTTCAAATTATGTCTGTGAATGGCTTATCTAACTAGTTAAGAGAAAAGCTTTTGGTGAGGATCCAATTTGGTTGGTCCATTGTAGCATTGTCCATTTGAATTTTTCCCCAATTTGAACTTTTTTGTTACTATCTGACAAGCAAAGATCTAAGAAAACCAGAGCCAAAGTACTAGTCATACGTTTGGGCATGCCTACCTGTTCACTATAAAAGAAAAGATGCATCCACATTTTTGACACATGCTGTAGCTCCTATCACTTTAGGTGCTGTACCGCAAGAACTGACGACAAGCACAGGATCTATCAAAGCTCCTACTGCACAGTAGCTACTTTCACAGCACGCGAGACACCGTCAGCCAAGTAATTGTACGGTGATTGGTCCAAACAATGTAAGCAAACACTGATTGATTGCAGCACTGGCATCCCGCGTTAGAAGATCCTTATGTAAACATCAGTATAACATTGCCCATGTAAATATCAACCCTACAAAATTAAACTAAACAAAGACCAGGCTTCATTGAGCCCATATGCAACGGAGGAGCTATACAAGATTCTCACTTGTCTATCTACTGCCTCTCAACTTTTATGCCACTTCAGCATCTCTATCGATGATGTGAATGATGAGGATGTAATACATATTGGTTCTCAGGAGAGTTCACCACTTCTCCGTTCTCCACAGAGTTCCCATAACAGCACTTCTTTATAAATCACACACACACAAATCTCAACGGGTAGTTTGAAAAAAAAATAAATAAATAATAAAAAAAAAAAAACTGTTAAACAAGGGTATAAGAACAACAAAGAAAATTGATCTAGAATTACTAATACTGTAACCGACACTTACATGTCTGCCCAACCGTGCTCTCCAATAATATCTATGGCTTTCAGATGTTCCCCTGCTGACAGGTACATCTCCGCTGCTGCCCGCGGCTCCTTGCTGCTTTTGGCCCAGTCTGCCTGTTTGGTCATTAGCATCCGAGTGCTCTTCGGGTCTGTGGCCCCGATAAACTCCTGCAAATAGAAAGACATGGTTGTAAACAAATGTTTCAAGCACGGGTCCATATTATGACTGATAACTTAAGTCGTGTTATACAGAATGCACACAGTTAAAAGTTCCCATGAAACAGTTTGCAGTGTGCTATTTGCTTCCACGAATTGAAGTGTTTACTGTGAAAACAGAATTCAAGGAGCACCACTCCCACGAATAGGTCTCTCCGCTGGTCTGACTCCCATCATTCTGCACCCGCTTTACTGGTGTTTTTGCTCGAATTTAGACTCTAGTTGGTAGATTTTGTTAAACTCAAAATTAGTATATGCCTTCAAAATGCGGGATGAGCCATCAGCATTTTTTAAAAAGGTTTCAAGAAGATTTAAACATTGAAAGAGATATCATATGAAAACATCTAAACATTTTGAGTCAGATTTCATGGGGACGATTATATTTCGCAAGCGAAATCCCGAGGTTGAAAGTGAAAAAAGTCCACGTGAGATAGACGCGCTTTTCCACTAGCTCGGCACGGCTCGGTTTGGTTGTGTTTCCATTACAAACGAGTATACTTCGTGCCTCCTCGACTTGGGCGGGGTCGTCGTAACACGGCTGCGCGTGTTGCTGCTCACTCTTTGGCTTTTTGTCGCACAGAAGGTAAAAGAGAGCCAGAGAAGACTCTTGGCCACCAGACAAAACAGAATTGAAAAGTACCGGAGAGTTTTGTTACGAGCTTCAAAAAGACGACGTTTGAAGGTAAGCCAACGGTTGCTAACGTGACGACACTCATCGCCCAATCAGTGGAAGGCAGTCGGCTGACGTCACGTTTTAGTAACGCTTCGGCCCGCTTGGAACCAGGGCTGAGGTGATACGGAAAATCGTCCCGGTTGCAGGTGCTAGTGGAAACACGCAATAGCGCGCCGAGCCGAGCTGAAGCGAGCTAGTGGAAAAGCGCCAAATGAGGGTCTAGACTTAAGCAGAAAAAAAGAGAGTCACACAAATGTCAGGCAGCTAAAAGGCCTTTCCCTCCGGTGTCCATCCTACCTAAAACAAACAGCCTGTGGGACCAGATGGCCACTCAGCCACATAAATATACAGCCAACACATCAAACACAGAGAAGATCTGAGACGCATGCAATGCAGAAATATACATGAACAATTCATGGCTGTGTCATCTACTCCAGTAAAGCGAACACTGATAATCAAAACTACCCTGCTCCACATGTAAACAGAAAAGCTTGAATTCTTTTTTAAAGCTCCAACTGACCTCCTCGTCAAAGTCTTCATGTAAGAGCAGATGTTTGCTTTATTTCTCTCCATTTCTGCTCCAGTTCCTACTTTAACTATGCGTGTAAGTTGTAGAGGAGTGTGTGAGTAAAAGTGCGGCATCTGCCCACTGATCCGATGATATATGTGGAGATTGTAGTGATGCATGGGGAGATGAAAGACAGGCGCTAAAGCGGAGCTGTCTGAACGCCGCGCAGGGCCCCAATTTGGCATAACCGCATATAAGGAAGAAAAACATATGTTCTAAACTCATAAAACATGCAATACTTCACGGGTTTTTTCCGTGCGTGTTGATAAGAAGGTATGTATCATGTGCATGCTGGTGGTATTGTGAATCGATTATTCGATCACCTTGGCGTACTCAAACATCCGCAGGTCAGTGTACATGCTCAGGGCTCTGGATTCGTGGCCATTGCGCTTGTAGAGCTTGGCTGCCTCGTGGAATTTCCCCTGGAAGGCATAGACATCTGCCAGGAACAGCTCATTGTCGTTCTCACCCCGCTTCTTCCTCTCCTGCAAATCAGTCAACACAAATACTGGCATGTGTGCCGAGATAAACAGTCGCACGCATGTGCACACACACACACAAACACTTGGACAACAGTTATGTTTGTGGGTTCACAAACTCACGGAGAAAAACAAACGTACCAGGCAGAAGGAACTATTGGCATGCAGGATGCAACATTCACTTAACATTTCTACAGTCAGTCAGAGTCAGTCTTTCTCTACATTTTGCTGAAAGTGGCTGAAAGAGTTGGATGTTTTCCTGGATTTAAACCGGAACACAGCAGAAACAGCCTAGCTCAGACTGGCTGCCCTGTTCTCAGCGTGTTAATGTTGCCTTTATGTGATGTGAATAAAGTTCAGCAAATAAGTGTACAAGGATGCTAATAAAAATTCAATGGCTCTTTGATCTTCTTTTTTCTGATGAGCAGGTATTACCTCTATGCTGTTGATCAGCTCCAGGTAGCGCAGGTCTCGGATTCTAATAAAGGCCTGAAAACGGAAAGAATACATGGGAGGATTTAGGAGATTGGTTCTCAGAATCTGATGTGTTGTGCTTTTGTTTGCGATACCAGACTCTTAAAGCTCCTGCCTCAGCGATTAATTAACCTCTTTAGCCCCTGCCTCCCTTTCTAATTTTCCACCCAAAAAACAACCAAGGCCTAATAGAAGCTGCTAATTAAAAAGTAAATAACAGCGTAATAAGTGGAATAAGTGGTACTAATAGTTAGATTTTTTTCTTGGTAACAGAAATTAAACACAACATTTTTTTTAATTTGTCTCAGTCGTTCCAATACTAGGGCCTCCACACTGAATGTGCCATGCTTGAAAACATTTGAAAAATGGCCAAGGATCTTTTTTTTTCTAATAAATATAAACAGACATAGTACTCACACCTACACATTGGCTTGTAGATAACGTGATGTTATATACATGCACAACATACATGCCTGCTATTGTGCAGCGGTGTCGCTGGAGTAGTAAATTGTATAATATGATGACAGCGGTCTTAATCAGAACAGCTTGTGCATCTGACTGACCTTCTTGGCGGTTTCAAAGTCAAGGCCCTCCAGAGCCTCTGTGGCCAAATCCCTCCAGTCACTGTCTGTCACACCTAGACAGGCGATCTGGTGGGCCTCCTTAAACATCTTCCTCTCCAGGTATTGGTACATGGGTGCTGACTGGGCAGAGCAATAATACCCCAGTCAAAAACCATTACAAAGATGGAAAACGGCCACTAAGAACAGGTTTACATAGAAATCTTATCTTCAACAAGTACTTGTTTCATGAATATCATCCCTATCTCTAGACTCAAGCACGTTAACAAAGTACTACGCACCTGAGGCACCTCCACTGCAGACATGGAATAAACGTGGAGGCAGAAGATCTTAGAGCCGTTGTAGCCGACCATAAAGCCCTGCATCTTCTGCTGGTGTACAGGGAAGTTACTAGCCTTGATGTTAAGGTAGCCATTCCCAGAGAAGCACAGCATGTCCTCACACTGGGTGTTCCAGGCCACGCTGTTAGCGTTTGGCTCCTACAGAAAAAAAAAAAAATCAGAAAGGGTAGAGGAATAAAGCTGACTGTGGAACAAAGACACTGTAAATGGATGTTTCTTATAATTAAATATGTATGGCTGTTTCTGTTTTGTTTGTTCTTTTCGTTCTTCTGCGCCTTTGAAGTGCATTTTTAAAAGAATCTGCCAAATGAAGTTCCTCCCCCCATCTCCTTTGCATTGCCTACTGACTTGAAAAAGTAATTCTTTGCTGTTGATTTCATAGACCAGGAGAGTGTTGTGCTCATCAACCACAGCCAGTTTATTGCGTGAGGCACTCATGTCCAGGCAGCGCACTGACGTCGACAGCTTCAGCAGCGTGATGGGAAACGGGTTGTCGACAAATATCTTCAGGATCTACATCACGAAAGCAAAGACCAGCAGAGCACAATTAAAGCAGACGATCTGAGTAAATGCTTGTTGAACACAGTGGAGTGTGGGAATGAAAATTCTTGAAGTACTCACTGCTCCGTTCTTCAACCCCACAAGTAGGCCCTCTCTGCCTGGCGGACCACCAATGACTTTGATGTAACGAATCAGAGATTCCATCACCCATTCTTTTTCCCTGACGCTGGTGAAGGACAGACACTGGAGTCTCTTCTCCTGCACAGAGCAGAACAAGGAAGGTGAAACTACAGCACTACAAATGAGTGGCTGACTGGCTCAGTATGGTCGAATTATTCCGTTTTTACAGTACACAGTCTATTAATCTTCATTAAACAGACTCATGAAAGTCAAATAAATTCTAGCATGTTGTACCTTAAAACCCTGCAGAGGGTGCTTCAATGTCACAAAGCAGCACTATAAAGATAAAATATGATTTAATCTACGAGAAACATGCAAAGCCCATATATAGGGCCTACAAATTGTCTGAGGCATGAAACATGAGTAAGCCCCAATGGAGAGATCTGAAGCACCTCTGTGACACACAGAGATTTAAAAGGAAATAACCCCTGTGTTATGGCTGCTCCTCCTCCCTACCAGCCTCTGTCAAACACGCAGAGACGAAAAGCAGAAAGGAACCCCAGGAGAAGCCCGCTGGTTTAACAGACTGTGGTCCTTCCCCCTTCATTCAAACTGTCTTATTTTATCCAGCTTGAGGAGACAGCAGAAGCGGGGAGAGGCAGAGGCTGCACAGCACATGTACAACTGAAGCCTTGGGCAAGCCAGGCAGACACATCTGCAGTAAATATCTAAATACTGATTCACTCCGCATTCATCATAATTATGGTGCTAAAATGTCTCCTGCAGCTTCTTGCACAACCAATGGTGGGTATGAGTGTAATTTACAGGGAACAAGTGTCATTGGAGGTCAGAAACCTTTTGTCTGAGAATAAGAACGTCAGTTCTTAAAAGGTTGGGACACTGTGTAGTGTTAAAAAAACGACACAAACAGAATGCAATGATTTGCAAATCTAATAAAGCAACATTTAGTTTTTCATTAGTGTGTAAAAAGCATATCAAATGTTGAAAGTGTTTACTGTTTCAAATGAAAATATCAGGTCATCTTGGAATTTGATGGTGGCTACACATCTAAAAGATGTGGAATAGGATAACAGAAAGGTTGGAAAAAAGGTTGTCAGTGGTACTAAAAGGAAACAGCTGGAGAAACATGTTGTAACTAAATAGGTTAACTGGCAACAATAGGTCAGTTTGATCAGTGATCATTGGGCATAAAAAGAGCACCTTTCTACAATTATGGCGCAATTGATTAAAAAAAGAATCAATATCTCTGTGTGCAAGGGACACTGTCAAAAATCTATACTATCAGAACACTTCCGAGAAATTATTTTCTGACCACAGTTCACCGTGCCGTTAACAAAAGCAGGTTAAATCTTTATCATGCAAAAAATAAGTCATATACAATATGGACAGATACAGAAATACTACCATCTTCTCTGAACCAAAGCTCACTTAAAATGGACCGAGGCAAAGAGGAAAAATTCTCTTTGGTCAGACAAATAGAAAACTGAGATTTGTTTTGGAAGTCATGGATGCCAGGGAGCATCCAGCTTGTTATCGGCACTCAGTTCAAAAGTCTTTTTTGAGATGTGATGCTGGCATCAAATTCAAGATGAGCTCCTATTTTTTTATGGAATAATGAAATGTCTCACTTTTAGCGTTTTATATGTTTTCTGTGAACTACTGTGAATATAGTATGGGTTTATGAGACTGGCACCTCCTTGCATTCCATTTTTATTTACATGTTTCACAGGGCCGTGGCTTTTCAGGAGTTGGAATTGTAAAACTGAAAAAGGGTTTGTTCATCATGAGAGAAGTTGAACACAAACAGGATGTGGCAGCAGCAAACAAGCCTGCAAGATTAAATCAAATAAGTGGGGAATTTTTCTACGCTTTCAAGCAAATTATACAACACAGTGAACAAAACTCTATCTCCTCTGACCTGACACAGAATGATATGCTGCGAGCAGACCACCAGCAGGTTGCATTCAAACTTCCTGCAAATTTTCTCCTTGATGCGATAGTTCATGTCGTCCAAGACGAGCTCATAGATGAGGATCTTCTCAGGCAGCTGGATGGCAAGACGGTTTCTGTAAATGGCAATCTTCTTCACCAACTCTCGACACTTGATCCTCACTAGGAAAGAGATGAGAATGTGAGACACGTACAGTACAGAGGGTTAGGAAGGTTTATTGATCGTAGTTTAGTGAGTAGCAGAAATCTTATGAGGAAAAACAAATCTTACGTGAAGACTTTCCCTAAAAAATAAGAGATCTCCATCCTTTACAAAAACAACAGACTGCCTGCCTTCACAAAATATCAAGTTTTTGATACGACTTAGATATATACTTTTAAGTTATTTTCCACAACATGCTATGCCTCTATACCCCTGATTGCGACACTGTGACACCATAAGACATGAAACATATTATTATCGGAGGCATCATAACAGCTTTTAAAGTCCTAAACTCAACGGCCTTTTGCCCGTGCAAAACTGCACCTTTTTTTTCAGTGATAAGATGCTGGACGATGACGTCAGTCATGCTGTCTCTATAAGCATAGCGATCTTTGTACAGGCCGTGAACTGTGCTGAAGGAAAGTTGGTAGCAGGCGATGGTCCCATCCTGGCAGCCCAACACCTAGATAAGAAACAACAATGTAGCAGTACATCCTATTAACACCTCTAAGAAAAGACTGAGGGAGTGGGAAAATGTTCCTGTTGTTAAGGCATCTACACAGTGGAGTTGAAAGAACCTGCCAGAAACCAATTCTCTCCTGTGTGCCTCATCACTTTCAGTTAAATATAGTGAGAGGAGAAGCTGTGGAACTGATTAAACATACCTTGTGTATCTGTGTAGTTAGAGAGGCACTGTTTTTAGCACATCAGAATCAATGTATCACTGGATGTGAATGTCACATCTGAGCAAACAGTGTTTTGCTTTACACTCTTATTTCTGTTCTCTCACTGTGACATGCATCATGATTCAAGGGTAGGAAATGAGATCTTTTATAGGCACATGGCTTCCCAAGCTGTGGACCCACCACAAAGTTGGAGTCAGGCTTAACTCGGCATGTCCACACCCAGGCATTCTGCTCTCCAATGGTTCCTAACCGTACGCCATCTTTAGTGTAGAGGGACACCTGTTTATCTGAGCCACCCATCACTATGTACTCGCCCTTGGAGAAGTAGCTGACGCAACACGGGTCATAGGTTAGAGTTCTGTCTTTTCCGATCTAAGGGAGACAGAGAGAGAAGGGGACATAAAAATGGGAACCAAACAAGCATTTCTTGCATTTATTGTTCAAGGGTTTGAGCCAACATTTCCAATGTCTGAGCCAACAGACATCAAAGTCCTCCGTACACTCACTCAACCATCCCTTTGATTGTGAGGAAAAGAAAGAGTTTCTCTGGTTTAAATGGCCTTTATTGTATTAGAGTTCAAAGTCCATTTGCTCGGCATCATATCAGGTCACCCAGTTCTATCCATCTGCTTTTCCTCATTGTGCAAAAAAGCTTCCCAGAGAATACCTCGTTATTTTTCTCCACTGCAAACAATCCCTAGTGTTGTAATCAGAATAAAATGTTCATTTAAAGCCATAAATAGGCCGATGGCGATTCATGAGCCTAAGGCAGAAAAATGAACAAACCATATTTGTCTATAATTACAATATTGCCTACAGGGAATAGGGGAGGAAGGAGGGACAGTGAGGGGGGCATTAAAGCATAGCAGGATCACTTCCAATGTACTGTTATGGTTTCAGCAGACCCTGACAGCCTGATTACAGCAGGAAACACAGACCCTAAATTCAGTTAAGGGTTTCCAATACTATAGATTTTAGACAAATAATCTCCAGTTTTTTTTGTTTCTTACTGCTATAGCGAGTTATGGCACATAAAGAGTAATTAATGTTTCCCATAGAGGCTCCATTTATTTAATCTGTAAATAAGTAAAAGGAGAAAGGTTTGAGAGAACATGCTGTTGTGACAAGACTGTGGATACAGAATGTTGTTTGCCCAGTCATTTTGGTGTCTGTGCAAAGACGTATTGTGGTGGTTTTAGGCGGGGGATTTGTATTCTATTGATTTTTGATAATCACCTGCTTTCCGCTGAGCTGGTAGAAGGAGAGCTTTTGACCCCAGTCTGCCACAGCCAAAAAGTCGTTGTGTTCATCCCTGTTAAACGAAAAGATTTTATCCATCAGTGCATGTGACAAGCTTCAGTGCTGATGGGGGCTTTTAAGTAATGATGACAGAAAAATCAGAAGCCAACCTTCATTTAGGAAACATTTGTGGCAAAGCCCACCCCTCACCCCAGCACACACACACACACACACACACACACACACACACACACACACACACACACAAAAATCAGTTATGGAGAGAAATGGAAACCTTTGGCATGTTTTCATTCTGATCAGTTTTGATTGCATGTCAAGACAGAGTATTGTATTACACCATAAGCGTATGTACCCATAGACCCTGTCAGAACTGTCAAAGTCCACCTCAATTCCCAGGAAATCAAATCTCAAGCAGCTCAAGAGATACTTTTCCCTGACCGACCTCATGCTCTGACCTCTCTACGTTGTGACTGATTATAATATGTAAAGCTACCCAGTGATAATATATCTGTTGCCTCTCATCACTGCCACCTTTACCCTACCTCTTGCATTTTTTTTTTCTACTGGCTTTCTATAGTAGTTGCAGGAGTAGTCTTGGCTTTGGCTTCAGGGGACAGCAGAGAGTGGAAACAGCTGATCCAAAGCATCATAATTCTCTCCTTCACAGTTCAACCACTCCCGTGTCAACTGCTGCCACCTCCTGGCCACAAGCAAACAGTTCATCTAAACTGCAATAATCTTGAATTCACACGATCCATTTTAAATCTGAGTAACACTGAAAGCACAACTAAGGTATACCACGCAGGTATAAGTAGCTGTTCATTATATATATCTATAAAAAGTATTATTATGTGCATTTATTGTTTTGCTACAATAATTAAAAAGGACTAACTTAGAGGGATTCCAAGCGATGGACCAGATAGGAGAAGAAGAGCCCCCTGGACGCTCTATTTTGACCTTCTCCTCTCCATTCTTGTTGCATATGCTCACCACACCATTCATCATGCCAAGAGCAAGGTACTGCCCATCATTTGTCCACCTGCAATCAAATGAAAACCTGGCTGCAAGATCAACAGGAAAATGCACAGCCGTCTCAGAAAGTTCCAGTGACGGACATCACGTACCCACAACATGTTATCTTGCTGCTGACTTTATGTTTGTTGACAGATTTTTGCTCCGGGGACCACAGACCTAAAAATGTAAAAATTATAAAGATATCAAGTGCCACAGGTTGGCATTTGGGCTCCTTAAATTATTTATGGGTTTACAGCTGAAGATGTTATAGCTCCATGTTGAATTAAACTCGAGGTGCAACTCACCAAAGTCCCCAGAAGAGCAGGAGGCAAGTTGGTGTGTGACTGGGTTGTAGGCAATACACTGGATAGAGTCATTGTGACTACAGATAAGCACATTAAAAAGAGAGTGATAGAGAATTATGCAACCCATCATGATGTAAGAGTACTATTTCACACTTAAGTGCTAAGTAAAAGACACTTACGTGTATTTCAAAATGCCCTCTAGTTTAGAAGTCCAGATGATAATACTTTTGTCAGCTGATCCTGAGGCAAATCTTTTACCTGCAGAGGAACGCATATGCATGTGTTAGTGAAATAAAAAATGATGAGTGATACAGAACAATGTGGTGTGTAAACTGAAAACTAGTTAGGTACCATCCTTGGCATAGGCTACACAGTACACTGTGTCTTTGTGTCCTTTTAAAGGCTGGACAATACTCCCTTCTGCTGCATCATACACCTGCAAAAAGGAAAAATGATCTGAAAGTTTATTCCACTGCAGACAACATGAATCCAACATGCATCATGTCTTTACGGGTTAAATCAATCTTTAATATAATGTGCACCCAATCTTGCATTTTCAGCCTACAACACATTCTTAAAAAAGTTGGGAGATAAAAGATGGGGAAAATTTTTTAAAGAGATCTCAACAGGTGATCATGAAGTAAGACTAGAAGGGATGTGCATGTTTCTCTCTCTACAGTGGAGAACAATAACTAAACCAGGATACAAGCCCAAGCAGGACACGTGAGATCACCAATCCCTCAGACTTCAAGAGCTGTCATTCATCAAGAGCTGATGCAAGGATAAGGGGAATCTTTGTCAAACACTACTATACTGAGTTGCATTCACAAACAACCTTAAATGTTTTACTGTGCAAAAAAAAGCCTTTTGTTAACCTCGTTTTGGAGTTGTAATAATATTACTGTATTCACTAGATTTGTGTCTTCCTTAGCAAAAGAAAAAAATGGACAGTCTTACCAGGACACGAAGCCCCGCAGCTATAATGAGTTGGCTCCCATCAGGCTTGAATGCAAGATCATACACTCTGCGAAAGAGAGATTTGTGTTCCTTATAAAATGTAACTGTATAGAAAGCAAACAGTGAGAGGGGCCGTGCTCCATCAGCAGATGTTATGTATTTGTAACTTTATATATAAAGTTCTATTTAAATAACTTTAAATATATATGTTACTTTCTTTACGGCCCAAATATTTGTAATAAATTACTAGTAATTACTATTACTCGCTACTGGCAAGTGAAAAAATCTCAGTCTGTTGTATTGAATGAATAATCAATATGTTCAAGTACAATACACTTGTTTTTTTGGATGACTGTCACTTAATTGGAAATTAGTCACAATAAAAACAAAGTCACAGCACCAGAAATGTGAGGAGAAATGTACAAAATCTAGTTTAGTCTCTCAAATCCATGAGGACGTTCCTCATCAGGCAGTTAAAGAAATATATGATACAAACACAGTCAAGTCAGTCCATCACTCCAATCTATGCACGTAAGCAAGACGCACACTGGTCAGATATCAAAGTGAGAACACAAACAACTTTGAAAATTAATCACATTTTCGGAATTCTCATCAGACACTTCCCAGGCTAATCAGACACAGCATTCATGGCAAGATGAAATTAAATTAAATGAAAAAATACTTTATTCATGCCAAAGGGAAATCCTGTTATTGCAGCTCTTTTTTTTTTCATTAAAATGTTTCATTATGAATTGCTATTGCTGCTGGCAGGAATGACCTCCTGCATCTGTGTTACAACACATACTGATGCCACTCTGACGATAGGAAGAGGGTGGTCAGTGTCACTCTTCAAGTTCATTAACTTGATGGCAATGAAAAAAAGCATTATTCTATTCTTGTCAAAAAAATTGAATGGCAAATTGTCCAGCATAAGACTTCATACACACCAGTCTCAACAACGAATAAGTTTACAAAGGTAAGTCAGTACATAAGTCAGTTATTGCCTGTGGCAGCTATGTAGCCGAGGCCATGTTTAGAATATTATGAAGAATCTGTGTTGAAACTGAGGTATCAACAAAATAAAAATCCATCAAACTTGATAGGAGGTCAAACTAATGTGCCAGTGTGCACAGTACACACGCGAGTATGCTACAGAGCTGGCAATTTGTTAAATTACTCCCTGCTGACTATGTTAGACCTGTTGATAAAATCATTTTCCCTGGTACATCAACCATTTCATACTGATATTAGCAACCAAAGTGAATATTTGTGTAGATAACAATGTGGTTTTGACTGCCTAATATCTATCAATGAGTTAAAGTGTTCTGCAATAATGACAATAATCACATTTTAAATCCCTATTGTACCATAATAACATATATTGCGTACACTGCAGTGCTAATGAAAATATTTAGTTCACAGACTGTTTATAAAGCTTATGTAGAAACATACAATCAATAAAGTAACTCAATAGCTGGCAAGTGTGAACGATAGTAGCTCAAACTTTATGGACTAAAAAAATCAAAGAGATCTTTAAAAAATTTTACTGTCAAACACTGAAAGAAACATCAAATGTTAATTGCAGTGCCATCAATAGGTCGATGTTTTGCAATAACACGGAATGCAAATTAAAGCAATTATGTGTTATCTTAAACAACGCTAGTCTGGTAGCTCCTTCAATTAAAAAAGAAAACTCTTACATTCAAACCAAGCAGCTGTGCGGCGAAAATCAAGAAAAAAAAAGCTAATGTGACCTAGCTAGCTTAGCGTGTGCGTTTACTACAACCAGAGACTTCGCGCTACAAATACAGAGATGATTATACAGTGATGAACTACATGATTTATATGGCATATATAACTTAAATAGAAGAGGTATAAACTGTCCACCAATTATTAACCACAAACCAAAGGTTGCGGTCCTAGTGCTCGTTAGCTGGCTAACACTAGTTTACATAGCAACCACCGTTGCTATCCACCTAGCGTTCTATCCCAGCATCGGGCCTGTGTAGGAAAATTAAACATCATTCCTGCAGACTCTTACCGTTCACGAACTTTCTCTTGCCATACTTGTACGGCTCTCATTTCCACCGTTTAATTGCATAAACGATCACAAGAAGTTCTTCTTCTGTTTCTTCTATTAATCAACAGGTTGTTGTTGCTCCTTCTCCTGTTGTCATGGCTCATTCGCATTGCGCAGACTCGGATCTGCACGCTACTTCCTGCTTTGCTTACAAAAGGCACTCTTGTTGCGCCCATTCTTGTGCTGAAGTTAGAAAGCAATCGAGAAGACAGCGTACGGGAACCGAGCACCACACCAGAGTATGAAGCTGACCAATATTCATGTGCTTTGCTGCTAATTTAGTTAACGTCTGTTGCTCTGTAATACCTATTTAATGTGATGATACTTTCCGACTGATACTGTTAACTTGTGTGTGCGTGCGTGCGTGTGTGTGTCTGTGTTGCTGTATTATTCCAGAAAAGATGACACTGAACAGGATTGGCAGCTGATATGGCGATGAGCTTCATCACTCCACCACGACCCGGCTAAACACTGTCATCTGTCAAAACACAGTAATTCTCACCAGCTTCACTTTATTCAATATGGAGCTGGAGAGGACTGAAGACATGGATGACCTAAGCTGTAATCTTGAAAAGTGCGTCTCTTCCTCAATACCCCCTGGATGGATTAGAGAGGTGAGGCAGCGAAAAGCAGGGAAGACAGCAGGGAAATTGGATGTCTACATAATAAGGTGCCTCTGTGTTTTCTAAATAATTCTTTGTCCAAATTATTACTGCATGAAGTGCATCACAGATGCAGCTAGGTCAATGTCTAAAGGATTTTTCTCTCGTTTCAGTCCCAGAGGGCAGAAGTTCCGGTCAAGAGCCTCCCTGCATGCTTTCCTCTTACAAAGTGGAGAAGGGAAGTTGGATATAGGCCTTTTTGATTTCACCACGTCCAAAGATGAGTTCACTACCTCACAAACACCCTCTTTAAGAGAAAAGCAGAGGAGACGAAAGAAAAAGCAGGCAAATGGAGAGCAGGAGCAAATGGATGAAAAGCTGAATCCTCCCCCAAATAAATCTCAAAGAGCCTCTTCCTCCCACAGAAGTCCCCCTAAAGACCGGAAAGTAGAGGCTGCAGAAGATAGTCGCTCTATTAATAGTGCTGTTACACGTGTACCAGAGGTTTGTGAGGACGAAACAAATGAGGCTGCAAAGGGCTGCTCAGAGACTGCACCTTCAGTCTTAGAGAAGGATGTGAAAGTGCAGAAGAGCCCTCAGAGGGTGGGGCTACTGAGAGAGAAGCTGCTCAGGTTGGCTCCTTCCAATAATCATCAAAACACCTTGTTTTTTCACAAGAGTGAACAGACACACTCACAGCCTTCTGTACCAACTCTGAATGTTGAAGCCGCCACTGAGACCGAGAACGAAGACGAGACAGTGCCAGACACAGATGGCACGCAGGTTCACAGCGACGTCGGCGGTGTATCTAATTCTGAAGTGGAGGCTGATGCTGACCGTCCTCGAGATGAGAAAGAGGAGGTGTTGTTACCCAACATCTCTAATGGAAGCTGCACACCTGTAAGAGATTCCCAGAATAGTAAGTGCGATCTACACAGCTCCGGAAAGTTTTTAATTTCAAGTCTTTATTTTATTTTGATCTGTGCCCATCGTGTGTACGTACTATAATCCCTACAGTTTCAGGTAACCTTTACTTTCTTCAGCTATATATACATTTACGTCTCTAATAAATCAAATAGATGAACTTATACATAAGGGCACATAGGTAAGTCTGATATTGTAATATCTCCTTTACTGATTTCCAAAGTGAAGATGTGTTTTCAGTGACATTTGTGGATCTATCCACTTGTCCGAGAGAATGATTATGGAAATAACTACCAAGCCAAGTTTCATTAAACTGACCACTTTCTGGTTAAGGTTTGCTCTCTGACTGAACTTCCAGGTTGTAGGATGTTTTAGGACAGACGTGATTTTGTCAAATTGGACATGACTTTGCTCTCCTCGTCGTTCGTTCGTTTTATTGTTGTCTTCTAGGAAATTCCTTACATACGTTTCATATATACAAATGTTTCCTGTTCTCTTACAGAGTCCAAGAGCTTGGAAGACAAACGAAAGACAAGCCCCTATTTCAATGGGAAAACACACAGAGATGGTAAAGTCTGATGAGTGTATTTGATTCAAGAAGCTTGTGGAGACATCGCTGCACATCAGCATTTATGAGATGACATGTGCGTGGTTTTAGTGACATGTCAACTGTCTACGCTCAGGACTCAGCCCACCCAGGAGAAAAGCCTTCAAGAAATGGACGCCCCCTCGATCTCCCTTCAACCTTGTACAGGAGACCCTTTTCCATGACCCCTGGAAGCTCCTCGTGGCCACAATTTTTCTGAATAAGACAAGTGGTAGGATCCGCATGGTGCGCATTAACGAGCACTGAAATCTCAAATCTTTCATTTCATTTCACTTCTTCTTCTTCTTTTTTTTTTTTGGTCATCACAGGTAAGATGGCCATTCCAGTGCTGTGGCAGTTCTTTGAGCGTTACCCATCTGCAGAGGTGACCCGGGAGGCCAACTGGAAGCCCATGTCTGAACTTATGAAGCCACTTGGACTGTACGAGCTTCGAGCCAAAACACTCATCCGCTTGTCAGGTAAACGTGCTGTTGATGGATTACTGCACTCACTTCTGTCTGCTAGGCACTTATTATAATACATGTTATCAAGGCTTTGATGTATGTGGCTTTAGAGACAAATCAGTGGAAAGAGAAAACCTCGTGTTCCATTTGCTCCCTTTTAGATGAATATCTAACTAAACAGTGGCGTTACCCTATCGAGTTACATGGCATTGGCAAGTATGGCAACGACTCCTATAGGATCTTCTGTGTTGGAGAGTGGAGACAGGTGAATGTAATCTCGGCTGTTTCACTTTTAACGGATCCAGTTTGTTTTGCAGTTTTAATTGAATCCAAATCTGACATTTCATCGGTATCTTTATGCCAAAGGTGACGCCTGAGGACCACATGTTAAACAAATATCACACCTGGCTGTGGGAAAACCACGAGGCACTGCGCATCTGAAGTATGAGAAACTGCAACGAAGATATGACCATGTAGCATGCAAGAAAATCTGTATATCACATAAACATTGTAGTTATCTGATGACCGCGTGTTGGCATAAACTTCCAGTTTTAACCTTGAATTCTTTAAGATTATGCTGTAATAATCCAAAGATTAGCCCCTCTTCAAAAAGTTTTACTTCATGTTGAATAAAAAGTTTTAACTATCTCCAAAGTTGAAATGATTCACGAGAGCACATTTCTGTCATTCTGCTGCTTGTTTTTGTCCTGTATCATTCCAAGTTGACATCTGCAAACATCCCATGTCTGTATCTGGTCTTTCCATTGTCATAGGCTAATACTCCTTCTTTTTGAAGGCAGTTATGCCTCCAGCACAGCAGTTTTCTTTTCTTGTGGGGGGTAACCTGATTCCCAAGGCAACTGTTGCCACCGCAAAGCCCTCAGTGAATGCACTGGCACGCTGGGGTTTAATCTGTAACTAGTGCTTCTACAGTCATTTGACATAATTACATTTTGATTTGATTTAATGCAGAGAGGGTTGCAGCTTTTAGATGAAGTTTTGCTAGAGTTAACACTTTGGAGAGTTTGAGCACAGACAAAGACTGGAATTGGGAGTTCAAACAGAAAAGCGGGAACAACAAGATGAGACTACGTAAGAAAGGAGATATTTGTTCATTTACATCTTTACAGTCTTTATATGCATGTGCCGTAATCGTGTTCATGTTTTTGTTATGGCAGCAGCCATCGCTTCCACACCCATTTGCATCCCTCCTGACACAACTCCTGTCCGGGAGAGTCACTGCCAGCTGGTCACTCCCATGATATTTCCCATCATTTCAGACTCTGCCCGTCTGTGGACAAGCACCCAGGTGAGCAGCAATTTCCTGATTGTCAGCCTCTGTGTCGTGGGAATGTGACGTTCGCCTTGCTGTCAGACAAAAAAAAGGAAAGAAAAAAAAAAGTCTAATTCACAAATCTGCTTCTTGAAGAGGATCCCAAGATTGAACCCTTTGCACCCCCCTTTGGTTCCTAAACGCACCGTCAGCCTGGAGACACCAGCTGTTCACCATCACAACCACCAGAGGACACTGATCATGCAGAGAAGAGAGCATTTCAGGTAGAAGCTCTCAACTATCTGTGGATGATTTTTGTAGAGAGTTGCTTAGAGAATCACTAGAGCCATTTGTGCCTTTGCTTTTAAGAACTCAGATCAAAGTGACTGACTCGAAGTTGATGTGTCAGGTGTCATCAGGTGTGGCGAAAACCCTTTTATGGAACCACTGGTGAGAGGGAAGAGTACAGGTAAAAACACACAACATCGCCACCTGCTGTGATGAGTCTTTTTATATCACAGCTTTGTAGCTGCTTTTTCTTTTTTTCTTTTCCTTTTATCCTCGCAGGAAGGAGTTGCGAGAGCAGTTAAAAGGGCAGATGGAGGAAAAGTGTGCAGCACTCAAGCTGCAGGTGGCTGGTAAAGCGAGGGAAGCAGAGGATCTCAAAGCAGTGGTCTGTCTTTCCCTGTCCAGTGAAAGAGAGCAGAGGATCCAGCACAGCAAAGCGATGACGGCCTACAGAGACGAGAACAAGAGGGTACAATCCCACACAAAGATTACGCGTCCATTACCGATTTATGCTTTTTGTGTTCAGTTGTGTCCGGAAAAAAGCTTCCTGATGCATGCTCTCAGGTTACAACGGGAAGTGTCTGAGGTTTTTACTTCTTATCGCCATTGGATGTGTTTTATGTGCATAGCTAATGGAGCAGAGCTGGAGGGACAGAGCACTAACACGTTCCCAGGAGGCCACGAGGGAGAGAAAGCTGCTTCGCCTCAACCCCATCAACTGGAGTGGTACTCTCAAATAGCTGGAAACTTTTAACCTCATTGTAGCACTTAGGTATACATAAGTCTCACATGAAAACAAGATGCAACATTTAGTTAAGCCCAGCAGTATTTATACCTATGCTGAAACTCGATTTATAGTCCTTTTTCTTTTCTTTACCAATCGCCTCCGCTGGGTTGCAAATTTCATAAGTTATTGTCAGTTGTTGTAACATGTAAGGTTGTCTGTAATGTCCAACAACATGACCAGAATTAACCAGCCAAAAGTGGAAATGGCCAACATGTATGTATACTTTTGCACTTGGAATATTCTTTGCAAAAACATAAACTGTTAAAAGTTATTATCAAACACGATGGCTTACCATCATCTGTGCCCTTGGGAAATTTTGATTTCTGATTTTGACGAAAAAAACTATTTAAAATTCCAACCAGAAGTCTGATTTCCTGCTTTAAAACCATTTCCTTTTGACATCATTCCCCAGAATTTGCCACTCATAACAATGTTTTTTTTGTTTTTTTTCTTGGGTTTTACAAAACATGAAAACAGTATCTTTTGGGCATTTTTATACTCTTTTCCTTTGTTTTAGGTGAACTATATGTATAGCCACTGTTTGTTTAAAAGCTGCAGAATAAAACTAAAGGGGGAGTTGTTGGTTCTTCCTCTTTTTTCCCCACTCAAATGAGCAGACGTAGAAAACGACATGTTTCTGGTTTTCAGTTTCTTTTTTTGAGAGAGACGCATTGACCTGCTGCACTGGATGTGAGAAACACATTCATAATGACAGGGGGAACCAAATTGGACTTTTACTGAATATATAGTTTAAGAATGCTGAAGCGCTTCCATTCTGGTGCACTTCCCTCACCATCAGAGTTCTCTGAACGCCCCCCCCCCACACACACACACAAGCCAAGCCGTTTTCCATGATCCCATCTATGCAAAAAGCAGTTGGAGTTAATCTAAATGACAAAAAAAAGAACGTATTTATTTATTTATTTTTTCAATTGTAAAGCAAACCTCTGACATGAGTCATGACCTTGTGGATGATATTCTACACAAGGAAAATGAAAGATGGACAGGTAGGTGATATTCGAGTGGCTCGCTAACATGATGCTAATTTTCCTGTAAGAATTACAGTTGAACGCTCGCATTGACACACATAAACAAAAGGATATCAACATAAATAGCATAAACACTTAAAAAATAAATATAAATATTGCTTTTAAAAAAAAAAAAAAAAAGGCAACAAAAGATAGATTGCATCATCCAGATGAGAGCTGGTATTAATCTTAGCACATTCCCCCCTCAAATGCTCATTCAGCATGAATAACAGTGTTTAAAGATAAATCTTCCATGCCAAAGTAAACAAATTAAAACAGTGCAGTACCTTCAGTTTTACATATTAAGATCATGCATAATTACTAACAATAAACGTTCATGTGGGAGGAGGTAAAAAAGTCATTCTGTGAAAATAAATAATCATCAATAATGGAAACATCCCAGAGTTGTACAAGTGATCTGTTGGGGAGTGGATTTGGTTAGCTTTTTTTTGTTTTTCTTCATTTAACCCCATGCCCACGGCTATAAACTGAAGTGCTGCAGTAATCTGACAGACGAAATGTATGCGTCATTCCAACTATGAAAACAAAAAGCTGCTTCACAGCACTAAGAAGGTGGAAAAACATGGATGGACATGATGACTGGAGGTTTTCACTGTGCGGAAGAAAACGGCTATAGTTAAGGAACAGAGGTCAGATGAGACATCCAAATGCATAATAAATTTTAACAATCAGTTGTAGGATTTATGTCACCCTCGTTCCCAACAAAGTTGAGGTAGGGGTTCTAGTTCAGTTCCTTTGTATCAGTGCAGTGTTGCTTTGATAGTCCTCTAAAAGATTTGCGGTTTTAGAGCCTTCAAGTCCTAACTGGTTCCTGCATCATCCTGTTCATAGACAAAATAATGAAACCAAGCCCTTTTAGGTAACTCCTCAATCATAAGTAAATCCCTGAAAGGCTAGCATTGTGAGGACAGTTTTTTTATTTTTTTGTCAGCAGTTGAGTCGACCTCTATTTAACTGGCTGGTATTCCAAGTTCCTTTTATGTCAGCCTTTATGTCCAATAGTGAGTCCGTACAAACTAGTGTCCCTTTAGAAATCCATCCAGCATGTAGTCTCCTTTCTCTGTCAGCCAGTATCCAGCCATAGCAGCCACTCCTCCAATGAAAATGGCTGTGAAGACCATGTCACCCTTAGCAGCGAGCGTAGCTAGGGCGCAGATGACAACGCCGAAGAACATCTGCTGCAGAACGAGGACCTCATCATCAGTCATGTCATCAAAGAGACCCTTCTCAGGACCAGCTGGGGGGGAGGAAAAAAAACAAAAAAAAAAACAGTTGACACTAAATCTACATTTAAACTGTACGCAGGTTATATCTTTCAATGAATGGTCATTTGGAAAGGATTGGATTTGTGTGTCCTGACATCACCAACAGTCAGTTACCGGTAACTACATAGCTGACGCATCGTTTAAACTTGGTTTGAACTTATCATGCTTTATGTAAATACAAACAACAACAAAAAATAAATAAATCGAAGCACAGTCATTATCAGACAGCACTGAGGTTATCAAACAGACAGCCATTTTTACAAAATGATGGCACTGTAACTGAGCTAAAAGGATGTTTTTTGTTAAAACCGTTTCCCTTTGGCCAACTGAACAGACCGAAAAGACGAGGCACCGCACAGCATCAGTGTTTGCACAAAGTTCACGAGCCAGCGTTACAGTGGCAGCGGTGTGGTTGATTAGAGCAGTGTGCTAAAACATTTAGGCTCTTTCCCACAAACACACGTCAGTTCTGCTCTGTGACCACCTCCATCGCTGCATAAGAGGCGAATCAGCAGTGCGTCAACTTAAGACGACAAATTCTGCCTCTGCACTGACCAACAGGATGTCGGCACAAAACAAAGCCACATCAGCGCTGCCTTTAAAGGGCAATATGAAAACGGCTGGTGAGCGCTGGTCAACATCTTGTCCGAAAGGGACACATTTCAGTAACCAGTCAAGATTATTTCTGTTGCCTCATTACAGAAAAGTTAGCGAAATGAAAAATATATGAGAGGAAAGAGAGTAGGAGAGAAGCAAACTGTCAACTGTTAGCGGAATGCAAATAACACAGTTTTAATGACGATAGTACTAAATATTTTAAATAAACCGAGAGACGAGCATCGTAGTTCAGGTCACTACTGCTACCTACCAGGAGGCTTATTCTCAACACAGATGCTGTCTCTTCTAATGAATCCTTCAGCACAGTCACAGTGGAAGGAGCCCTCCTCATTGATGCAGGCCTCATTGAGTCCTGGGCAAGCTATTGCACGTTCACTGCATTCATCTACATCTGCATGATGAGGCAAATAATATAATTAAAATGGCATCAGAGGAAGGTTCAAATTACAAAGAGATTAAGTAGCTAAGCAGTATTTACTCACCACGACACTTGGCCCCCTTCAGTCTGTAGCCACGTGCACATTTCTTACAGCGGGCAGGACCACTGCCCATGCAGCCCACACATGCCTGGTCACAGCCTGCATACCAAAGCGCAAAAGTCAACAGAATAAGCATGGAATGCAAATCACGTGCTCCACACTGTGGAAAATAATCTGTTTGTTGTAAACTACAGCTAATACAAGCTTAACCACACAGGGTCTAGCTTCTCGTGGTTGAAGACTTGATGTTTCGTGTACGATACAGAAAAATACACCGAATGTTGCGTTTTTTGGACTGAATTCAAATAAAAACTCCTTCCTAGATTTTTACGAGAACAAACCACAAATGCATACAAGCCCTCATAGTTTGTGATGAGAACCACATATAATCTTATTAAGTCACAGCTATATAGAGGCAGTTTTAAGTGGTAGCGTCACTTAAAACTTTCCCTGATGATGCTAAACAGATGGCTCAAAGACATGTGTGCTGCTCATTCTATGAACTTTATTGACAATTTCAACATCTTTTGGGGACGCAGGCACCTCTTTAAGGCAGATGGATTTCACCTTAACAAGTCATGAGTTCAGTTGCTAAGCTCCAACATTTTTTACTCTCTGCGTCACACACCAGCAGCCCCTATCAAGGACGAGACAGGACAAAACGATCCAAAACGACAGATAGGACAATGCTCTGGTGAGGGCGCCAAGACAAAGAACCTGCAAAGTCATCATCCTCATCCCAAGATAAGGAGTCTTCACCAGCCCCAACAGCCCAACAAGTGGAGTCTTCACCAGCCCCAGCAGTCCAACAGGCGGAGTCTCTCCCAGCCCCAGTGGGAAACCCCCAGCCTTCGCCCCCCCCCCGTACCCCACCCAGCCCCCAGCACTCTCCACTCACTCACTCACTTCTGGATTTCCCGGACAGGATGAAGAGCTTTCTCAATATTGCAATACAATTGACACCACGCCAAAATCCCATATTCTTCCCCCCTAACATCCCACCTCATCCAGCCCCTCCCATTCCACCACGTCCATCACGTTGGAAACAACCCTCAAACCAAAGTCACCAAGCCCCCCCACCTCCTCTGAATCATCATATCTGTGAGTCTGACTGATATGTGCCGGGTCCAGGCTGTAATACTGATATCAAGAATGCTCTTCCCCAGATAAAGTCAGGGCCCTATGGAGTTCAGACAGCCTTTTCAATCCCTGTGATGATAGGAAACAGAAAAGTGGTCAAACTGGTGAGAAATAAAAAAGGTTCAGTTAAATCTACCAATCTATTGAATATAGTGTGTCAACCCCGAAACGCACCAGTATCACCTGTTGTCTCCACGAGATTAGCCCTACTCAATATCAGATCACTAGCCAACAAATCCCTCTTAGTAAATGACATGATCATGACCTATAATCTGGACTTTTTATTTCTTAGTGAAACATGGCTGACTGAATGTAGCTGTGATACCATTCTCAATGAGGCAGCACCAACAAATTTCAGTTTTATCAATAAGTGTCAAAGTGGTAAGAAGGGCGGGGGAGTTGCCGCCATTTTTAAAATCAGTCTTTCAGTGCAAAGAAATTTTACTTGGTGATTTTAGCTCTTTTGAATATCTCTGTTTTTTAGTAAAGGGGGATCCAAAAGTTATCTTCCTAATCATTTATAGACCACCAAGATACCCAGGAACTTTCTTTGATGAGTTTGCTGAACTGCTGTCAGTTATCTGCACTGACTATAACTTCTTTATCATAACTGGGGATTTTAACATTCACATGGACAATAACATGGACACTAATGCCAAAGAACTCTGCTCTCTACTTGACACTTTTGGCCTCCTTCAACATGTGAATGGACCCACACATACTCGAGGCCATACACTGGATCTGGTTATCTCTAAAGGTGTTGACATTTCTTCTGTTGATATCAAGGACTTGGCGCTCTCTGATCATTTCTGTGTGTTCTCTGACTTACAGTTAACTCCAAACATTCAGTTAACCCGTGTGTCTGTTAGAAAAAGGTACATAAATGAGAATACCAGTGCTAAGTTTATGGAAGTTATAGCTATGTCATCAACTGCGAGTGCAGAGACAGTTGATGAACTCTTAGATAACTTTAACTTGAAACTCTCAAATGTCATGGATACTGTTGCACCTGTTAAAAATAAGATGATCTTGAGCGGAAAGCGAACACCATGGAGGAACACTATTATGGTAAAGGCCTTGAAAACAGAATGCAGGAAAGCAGAGCGTAAATGGTGAAAAACTAAACTTCAAATTCACCATGACCTCTACAAACAAAGTCTTTGTAATTTTAACCACGGGTTACTCCGGGCTAGACAGCAACACTTATCTGAAATGATAAATAAGAACATCAACAACACTCGTGCTCTGTTTGCTATGGTTAACAAGCTGACAACCCCCCCAAAACAGATAGTTTCAGAACTCTGTTCCACAGAAAAATGCAATGAATTTGCTTGTTTTTTCAATGAAAAAAAAAAATCAAATCTATAAGGCTAAATATCAACATAAATGAGCAAAATAATAAAAATGACGCAATCCTTAAAACCACCTAGGAATCAATCAACTATGATGTCAGAATTCAATACAGTTGACCAAAAAACCATAGAAGAAACAGTCCAGCATCTTAAACCATCGACATCCTGTCTTGACACAATGCCATCTGACTTCTTTAAAACTATTGTAAGCTCTGTCCAAACAGATTTGCAGCAAATAATAAACTGCTCACTTCAATCAGGCACGTTTCCTAAACCCTTAAAAGTAGCTGCCATCAAGCCACTCCTAAAAAAAAAAAAAAAAGAGAACATTGGATGCTTCCATTTTAACCAACTACAGACCCATCTCAAATCTTCCTTTTATAGCCAAGATTGTTGAGAAAGTGGTTTTTAAATCAACTCAGTAACTTCTTGAACTCCAGTGGACTCCTTGACAAATTTCAGTCAGGCTTCCAACCTCACCACAGTACAGAAACGGCTCTTATTAAAGTGTTAAATGACATAAGGTTGAACACTGATTCAGGCAAGGTGTCAGTTCTGGTATTGTTGGATCTCAGTGCTGCATTTGACACTGTGGATCACAGTATACTGCTGAACAGGTTGGAAACCTGGGCAGGACTCAGCGGGATAGTCCTAGAATGGTTCAGGTCCTACTTGGAGGAGCGGAGTTATTTTGTGACTATTGGAAGTAATCAATCTGATCGAGTGGCTATGACATGTGGAGTTCCTCAGGGGTCAGTTCTTGGACCCCTTCTGTTCACTCTATACATGCTGCCTCTGGGTCAAATTCTGAACAACTCTAAAGTCAACTACCACAGCTATGCAGATGACACACAGATATATCTCGCACTGTCTCCAGATGACTGCAGTCCTATAGAGTCATTGTGCGACTGCTTAGAGCAAGTCAAAAAGGGGATGAACCAAAATTTCCTTCAGTTAAATCAAGAAAAAACTGAGGTCATTGTGTTTGGCAACAAAGAGAAGAGGTTTGCTGTCAGTAAACATCTTGAGTCACTGTCTCTAGAAACTAAAGACCAAGTCCGGAACCTCGGCGTGCTGATAGACTCAGACCTGACCTTCAACAATCATATCAAATCAGTCACCAAATCAGCCTTTTCTCAACTTAAGAACATATCCAGAATTAAGAGTTTCATGTCCCAAACAGATCAGGAGAAGCTGATTCATGCTTTCATCTCCAGCAGACTTGACTACTGTAACGGTCTTCTGACTGGACTCCCCCAAAAGAGTCTCAAACAGCTGCAGCTCATTCAGAACGCTGCAGCCCGAGATTTAACCAGAACAAAGAGATCACATTACATCACCCCAGTTCTCAAGTCTTTACATTGGCTCCCGGTCAGATACAGAATAGATTTTAAAGTTCTGCTACTCGTCTATAAATCACAGAATGGTTTAGGTCCAGAATACATGAATGACATGCTAGCTAAGTATAAACCCAGTAGAGCTCTGAGATCTGCTGACTCAGGTCAGATAGTGGAGCCCAGAGTTCAAACTAGACACGGTGAAGCAGCTTTTAGCTGTTATGCTGCACACAACTGGAACAAACTACCAGCAGAACTGAAATCAGCCCCAACTGTAAGCACTTTTAAATCCAGGTTAAAAACATTTCTCTTTCGGTGTGCTTATGGTTGAGTTTATATCTTTCTTTTTCCCATCTTCTTTGATTGCTTTTAACTGTGTTTTTAATTTTTATTCTATTTATTTATTTTTTCTTTAAATTGCTGCTTTATGCTGTTCTTTTAAATGCCTTGTCTTTATGTAAAGCACATTGAGTTGCCTGTGGTATGAAATGCGCTATATAAATAAAGATGCCTTGCCTTACATGCATCGATTACATAAAATCCACAAATCATCAAAAAGTGGCAGAATCATTTGGACTGACAAAGTACAGTACATGTAAAACAGGAACTGTACCAGGGAGCGTACCTCTGCATTCATACGATCCATCCGTGTTGTGACAGTAGGTGTTGGAGGCACAACGAGCCAGCTCTGTGCCGCACTCATCGATGTCTACAAGGCATAAATGGGAGGTCAACATCCATCCGCAGCTTGGCCCGGAATCAATGAGATGTTACCAAATGACCTCTAAAGCCTCACTCACCTACGCACTTGTTGTCATGAAGGATCCAGCCGGGTTTGCAGTCGAGGCATTTATAGTCCTGTGGCCCTGAGCATTTCTTACACGAGTGGAAACAGGCTAAAATGGATGAGAGCCATAAGTACAGGGAGAGGGTCAGTTTTAGATGAGTGCAAACAGGAAGAAAAATACAGGCAGACAGCTGCGCGAGGGTGAGGCACCTGCACATGCTCCTATGCTGTCATTGGAGCTCTTCTCTCTGTAGTAGCCATCCGCACAGCTCTGGCACAGATGGCCCGAGTATCCCGGATCACAGACGCACTCTCCATCTCCGAGGCGAGTACCCTCCCCCTCGCATCGGCCCAGACCTCCACACACACCTCCAGGTCCAGATGGACACTCTACATTGGACAAACATGCAAGTCTCTAAGCCAGAGCTTTGAAATGATGCGTTTTACATTTGAACGCATTCCCACCTTTGCAGGCGGGTCCAAAGCGTCCGGGCGGACAGCAGAGTCTCAGCTCCTCTATGCACAGCCATTCAAACAGGTCCGGTGCCTCTTGCTGCCTATAAAACAAGCACAGCATACTGGTCATGGACGAACAAGATCACACAGCTGCAGTCAACACGTTCCTAATTTTAGTTTAAGGGTTATTTACAAGTTGAAAATAAGTAATCCAAATATAAGACAGACTACTTATACCCCCTGTCTATCTTCTAAATCCATTCTGAAACAGCAACTTGTGGAGATTTAATGCTTTTACCTGTGGAACCACCACGTCTCCACTTGGTCCTCTATCTGCTCCAGCAGTCCGTTACATTCAAAATCTGTTTTCTCACAAGCAGCCTCTACTATTTCTAGAAGCCGAGTCTCACTGAAACAATACGACAAGAAGAAGAAAAGTAAGATTTTAGTCAAATAACAGAACACACGTTGACCTATGCCACCAAAGATGACATAGCCTCTCTCTTGGCCACCATTCTCTTTATTTAAAATAAACTATCCTACGTCATCATTCACTGTTATGGCCCTGGATGGAGTAATTATGGCGATTTACCCCCCCCCCCTTTTTTTTTTCTAAATGCAAAGTTGGTGCTTCAGTGCCAGACGAGGACTGGCTTCCTCAACTTTTCTGCCCGCCTCCTTAAAGAGCCAATAGCCTTCTGCACCAACCGCTGGCTCACAGCTCTTGTTTAAAACGCTCCTGGGGTCCGTTTCACGTAGCAGGTTCAACCAACTCTGAGTCTATTCCTGATCTCTGAGTTGATCTACTCTGAGATAGAAAACCCTGAGTTTTCGGTTCCAGAAACGCTGATTTGAGTGAGGTTAATCAACTCTGAGTAAGTTCACCTTGAGTTTAGCGCGTACACCACAACTTTAAAAAGCCAGCATCAACGGAGCCCCGATTCGACGAGTCACCTTGGCAACGGGGAAGAGGAGGGGCTACGTTTTTCACCAACCTCGAATTGGAAATCTTAATGCGCTCATACGGCGAGTTTCAATACGTTTTTAGACATAAGTGCAACACCGTTGCAGCAGCAAAAGTGTAAGTTTAAATGTAGTCCTTTGCAATCACAATAATATTACAGGGAAACTGCTTGAATGGTAGCCCATTCATTTATTTCATTTAGGTGCAATCCCGCAGGGGAGAAGCGCACTTGGCAGCAGTTTAAGATGAAATATAAAAATATTGTTCAAACAGGTGAGACCTCGGCATGGAGGTACCTCATTTTGATCATGTTTTACACTGTAAAATAAATATTAAGTGGCTATTTGACTGTGCAGTTATTTTATTCCCAACATAATGCTGTTTTCACACACATAAACTATGTCTTCTCATCTATATCATCCATCCATCCATTATCTATACACCGCTGAATCCGTCAGTCGGGTCGCGGGGGGGCTGGAGCCTATCCCAGCGGTCAATGGGCAAGAGGCGGGGTACACCCTGGACAGGCCGCCAGTCCATCACAGGGCCACACAGAGACAAACGAGACAAACAACCATACACACTCACAGTCACTCAGAAGGACAATTTAGAGTCATCATCTATATCATGTTCTGTTAAATAATTAAGCCTATTTAAACTAACACAGATTTCTACTGAGCCAACAGAAAGAAGGCAGATGCCCATAAAACGGGTGGTGGCCACCACCCGAGGGAAGTGGCTGAGGGAATCCACCCCCAAGACACGAGTGCCTTTATAAAATATAATAGGCCTATATATGTCTTTTTTAAGCCTATTCATACAAATATTTATTTGTCTTTTATGTCTTTTTTTTTCTTTTGTCCTGTGGAGGGGGACGTGGTGCATCAGGTGCAGAGGAGAGGTGGAGAGGTGGGAAGAGCTCGGAGGACGGTGGGAGGGGAGATGATTGGCACACCTGTACATCGTCGGCTAATCATTCTCCCCTTTATCAGTAGCGTGCTGGTCCAGGCGGGAGAGAGGGGATGAGAGATCGAGGACGGAGCCAAGAGAACGGAGAAGCAGAAGACGAGCAGAGCAGGAGAGCGGGTGCTCGTCTTACCGTTGGGCTGAGAACCTCGATCAAGAGAGAAACGAATAAAAATCATTGCAAACCAGACAACGGGCTCTGCGTGTGTGTTGGGTGAACCCACGGTGGCAAACAGACGTGTCACACTGGCGCCCAACTGATCCCGACACAGGATGTCAGAGCCGGAACAGCCCGTGCACGCATTGGCAGGAATGCTCACAGAACTCGCCAGGATGGGCCAGGACCAAGCCGCCGCGAGCAGACAACACCTGTCAGCGCTGCACACGCAGGCGGAGAAGCAGACGCGGCTGCTGGAGGCGATGTTGGCTCGAGCAGGGGCAGGCACACCGGGCCCCTCACTCGCAGGAATGACTGTGCACAGGATGACAGCTGAGGATGACGCACAGTCATTCCTGGACATGTTCGAGGCAACAGCAACGGCGTGTGGCTGGCCCGCGGCGGAGTGGGCGGTGCGGCTGCTGCCGCTGCTGTCAGGGGAGGCGCAGACGGCGGCGCTCTGCCTGCCAGCCTCCAGCCGAGGGCGGTACCGGGACGTGAGGCGGGCTGTCCTGGACCGCCTCGGCTTCTCCAGGGAGGACCACCGGCGGAGGTTCCGGGAGATAAAGCTGGGGCCCAACGACCGCCCGTTCGTTTTCGCCCAACAGCTGAAAGACGCTGCAACCAGGTGGCTGCAGCCAGGGGGGTCGGCGGGGGAGGAGCTGATGCTGGAGACGGAGGTCCTGGAGCAGTTCACAGAGGGGCTCCCGAGCGACACCTCGGCCTGGGTGCGGTGCCATCGCCCGGCGGACCTGGCGACGGCCATCACGCTGGTGGAGGACCACCTGGCCGTCCACTCCCGTAACCAGGCGCCGGTGGTTCGGCCAGAGCCTTTTACCCGTCCCACACCGGCACCCCGCAGGAGACCTCCACAGCCACCCGGACCACCGTTCAGCACAGCCACCCGACCCACCCCGCTTCCCCGGTCTAACCAGCCTTCTCCTTTTCTCCCGCCACAGGGCCAGCGCGCTGCAGACACTGTCCTCAGCCCACAGACGGTCCCTCAAGCGGCAGTGCAGGAGTGCTGGAAGTGCGGACGACCCGGGCACTTTCGCCGGGAGTGTCCGCTCATGGAGGTCGGTCAGGTGATCCGGGTCGTCGGCCCTGCAGCACCCTCCGCCGGTCCGGGAGGGACGTACAGCGTTCCGGTAAGGATTCAGGGGGGTACACATCAGGCGATGGTGGACTCAGGCTGCATGCAGTCCATGGTTCACCAGAATCTGATTCGGCCCGGGGCTTTGATGGAGGCGAGCTGGGTGGATATTAAGTGTGTGCATGGGGATATTCACAGATACCCTGTTGCGTCAGTGGAAATTCGATATAAGGGGAAAAAGCATAGAGTGAAGGCTGCGGTTAGCTCCCGCCTGGCGCACCCTCTTATTCTGGGTACTGATTGGCCGGGGTTTGATAAGCTAGTGGGGCAGTGTGTGGGGGTGCGCTCACGACCAACAGGAGTAGTGGATATGTGCGCTGTGCTCAGCGGTGACGCGAGGTTGTCCGACGCTGCAGACGGGGAGGGGGAGCCGGCGGCGCCTCCACAGGAGGCTCCGCAGGTTCCCGTGTTTGACTCCATGGAAGATTTTCCACTTGAACAGTCTCGTGATGATACTCTACGCTTTGCCTTTGACCAAGTGATACGAATTGATGGTCAGATGGTGCGCCCTGACGCAGCGGTATCATATCCACACTTTTCATTACGGAGGGACAGGTTATACCGAGTGAGTCGTGACACTCAGACTGAAGAGATAATTACCCAGTTGCTGGTACCAAAAAGCCGCCGGGAAATGGTTTTCCAGGCGGCTCACTACAACCCGATGGCTGGGCATATGGGGTACGAAAAAACACTGAACCGGGTAATGGCCCGTTTCTATTGGCCTGGCATTAGAGCGGACGTTCGCCGCTGGTGTGGGTCCTGCGCTGAATGCCAGTTGGTTAACCAACCGGCCATCCCGAGAGCGCCGTTGCGCCCGTTACCACTGATCGAGGTCCCGTTTGAACGGATCGGGATGGACCTCATCGGGCCATTTCACCGGAGCACACGTGGATACCGATTTGTGTTAATCCTGGTGGATTACGCAACTCGATATCCAGAGGCAGTGCCGCTGCGCACCATCTCCGCAAAGAGTGTGGCGCAAGCGCTGTTTCAGCTTATCTCCCGAGTCGGGATCCCGAAAGAGATCCTGACTGACCAAGGCACCCAGTTTATGTCACGAACACTGAGGGAACTTTACGGATTATTGGGCATCAAGTCTATTCGTACCAGTGTTTATCACCCGCAAACTGACGGCCTCGTCGAGCACCTGAATAAGACTTTGAAGTCCATGGTCCGTAAGTTTGTGCACGATGATAAGCCAAATTGGGATAAGTGGCTAGATCCTCTGCTGTTTGCAGTGCGCGAGGTTCCCCAGGCCTCCACGGAATTTTCTCCCTTTGAACTGCTGTTTGGCAGGAAACCACGCGGGGTTTTGGACCTGGTAAAAGAAAGCTGGGAGGAAGGTCCGAGCCCCAGTAAAAATGAAGTTCAGTACGTCCTGGACCTGAGAGCAAAACTCCACACACTGGGTCAGTTATCACGTGAGAATTTGCTCCGGGCCCAGGAACGTCAGCAGCGGCTGTACAACAGAGGATCTAGGCTGAGACAATTTACACCGGGAGATAAAGTGCTTGTATTACTCCCATCTCATAACTCTAAATTACTCGCCAAGTGGCAAGGGCCCTTTGTGGTCACACGGCAAGTGGGTGACGTTGACTATGAGCTTGTGCGATCTGACAGGGGAGGTGCGACACAGATTTACCACCTCAACCTCCTTAAAGCATGGAGGGAGGCAGAGCCTGTTTCACTGGTGACGACAATTGCAGAGAGAGATGAGTTGGGGCCTGAGGTGCCAAAATCGACCAATCCCGCCTCGCTCCTTTGTGAGAACCACCTCTCTCCGTCACAGAAAGCAGATGTAGCCAAGTTGCAGCAGCGGTACGCTGATGTGTTTTCCCCCCTGCCAGGACGCACAAGCCTTATTCAACACCACGTGGAGACTCACCCGGGTGTGACAGTGCGTTCACGACCCTATCGGTTGCCTGAACACAAAAGAAAAGTAGTTCAGGCAGAATTGAAGGCCATGTTGGAAATGGGTGTGATAGAAGAGTCCCACAGCGCCTGGTGTAGTCCCATTGTTCTTGTAGTCAAGAAGGATGGGTCTATTCGGTTCTGTGTGGACTATCGCAAGGTGAATGACGTTTCACAGTTTGACGCCTATCCTATGCCCCGGGTCGACGAGCTCCTGGATCGCCTTGGCACAGCTCGATTTTTTACGACGCTGGATTTGACCAAGGGGTACTGGCAGATTCCCCTATCTCCAGAGTCCAAGGAAAAATCGGCCTTCTCCACTCCGTACGGTTTGTACCAATTTGTTACACTTCCGTTCGGGTTGTTCGGGGCCCCAGCCACGTTCCAACGCCTCATGGACCGGGTGCTGCGGCCGCACGTTGCATATGCTGCCGCCTACCTGGATGACGTGATCATCCACAGCAACAGCTGGGCGGAGCATGTGCGGCAGGTGGCCGCGGTGCTCGAGTCACTGAGGCAGGCGGGGCTCACAGCCAACCCGAAGAAGTGTGCAGTTGGACGGAGGGAGGTACGGTATCTGGGGTACCACTTGGGCGGCGGGCAGGTGCGTCCGCAGGTTGACAAGACAGCAGCGATTACAGCCTGCCCAAGGCCTAAGACAAAAAAGGAGGTGAGGCGGTTTCTGGGGCTGGCCGGTTACTACCGGCGTTTTATTCCCAACTTCGCCGAGCTGACCAGCCCCTTGACCGACCTCACCCGAAAGGGTGCCTCAGATCCGGTCCAGTGGACGGAGCTGTGCCAGGTGTCGCTTGAGAGGGTAAAACAGACCCTCTGTGGGGAGCCTCTTCTTCACACTCCTAATTTCTCTCTCCCGTTTACTCTGCAGACTGATGCATCGAACAGAGGGCTGGGGGCCGTTCTGTCCCAGCAGGTGCGGGGTGTCGACCGCCCAGTGCTCTACATCAGCAGGAAACTGTCCGAGAGGGAGGCCAGGTACAGCACCGTGGAGAAGGAGTGCCTGGCCATCCGGTGGGCGGTCGATGCTCTGCGGTACTACCTGTTGGGACGTCCATTCACCCTCTGTTCGGACCATGCTCCCCTCCAGTGGCTCCACCGCATGAAAGATACGAATGGCCGGATCACCCGATGGTATCTGGCCATGCAGCCTTTCAAATTTAAGGTGGTCCATAGGCCGGGGACGCAGATGGTCGTGGCCGACTTCCTTTCCCGCTCCCACAAGGAGGGGGGGGGGGGAGTAGGTTAGGCCGGACAGCTCCCCGGCCTAAGTCGGGCGGTGGAGGTATGTGGAGGGGGGCGTGGTGCATCAGGTGCAGAGGAGAGGTGGAGAGGTGGGAAGAGCTCGGAGGACGGTGGGAGGGGAGATGATTGGCACACCTGTACATCGTCGGCTAATCATTCTCCCCTTTATCAGTAGCGTGCTGGTCCAGGCGGGAGAGAGGGGATGAGAGATCGAGGACGGAGCCAAGAGAACGGAGAAGCAGAAGACGAGCAGAGCAGGAGAGCGGGTGCTCGTCTTACCGTTGGGCTGAGAACCTCGATCAAGAGAGAAACGAATAAAAATCATTGCAAACCAGACAACGGGCTCTGCGTGTGTGTTGGGTGAACCCACGGTGGCAAACAGACGTGTCACATGTCCCAACACATTCTGATGGTGCCGCTCAAAAAGATAATTGTCTGTCAATGCAAAAATCTATGCGCGGTCTGATAACCATCTCCGACGAATATTTATTTCTCTGCGCAATAATGCTGCACCTTCATCCACGGATCGTTGTCAAAGGGATATGTTCGTGAAAAAAGTTGCCTCCTACTGTGCCTAATGGACTTCTAGAAGTAGAAGAACTCGCTCTGCTGAATGAATGAATGAGGAAATCAAATGGCGTGTGTGGCTGAAAGAGGGCAGAGACAGAAAGAAACTCAAGGTTTCTTGAATAAAACCTGGTCCCGACCAGGTTAGGTTCAGAGAGTCTGTTACTCCGGTAACTGACCGTGAGGTTAAGTTACCTCTCTTTGTGAAACAGGCTAGAGTTACCCCTCTTTCTCGGGGTTGAGTTACCTCCCTTTGTGAAACGGAAAACTCAGGGTTTCCCTCATTTCAGGGTTAACCTACTCAGAGTTTTCACTAAACCTGCTACGTGAAACGGACCTCTGGAAACCTTCCTTTGGTGGCAGCTGTGGCTCTGAGATCAGCGTGCCCTCGGCTCACATTTGGTTTCGACATCTTGTTGTTGATTCTGTGAGCTGGCGTACTCAAAGCTCAAACTACTTCCTCGTGTTTGTTGTATTTTGGTTCAGTTGGAGACTATGAGGTGTTTTTGACAGTTCTTTTCCTAAGTGATTAGTTAGTCACTCAAGATGTTAAGTCAGAGTCCTTTATATTTTAATTTGAGTAGCACCTCCCACCCCCAAGTTCCATTTATTCCAGTTATGTCCCCTGTTGATTTTTTTTTCCAGAACAAACCTCCTATTACTCCACTTTAACATCTCTGCATCTTTTATGTTACTTCCTGCTGTCCCTTGCAGAGCTGGGTCGTAACATTTGAACGTAAAAAAAAAAACCTTTGAAAGGGTATTCAAAGCTGAATCACATTCTTCAGGATGACTAATAATACAAATTTAACAAAAATAAATAAATAAATAAATAAATAAAGAGAGCAGAAACAGTCCAATAATCACATTACTCGACTGGTAGGTGCATCTTTAAAGCACACCACGTCCTACCTCCGAGCATACTTGGCCAGCTTCTCCTCTTCCCATGCAGTGTTGCCTCCTCCAAAGTTCTTGTTGGCTGTTCTCTCCAAGCCCTACAGAAGAGGGAATTTTAGAGGCCATATGTATGAAAAGAAAAGGTAAAAAAAATTTTTTTTTTAAAACGCTGCTCAAAATAGGAAAACTGATGGTTGACCAATTTAAATGCAGTACCTTAATAAAATTCTCTGTGAGTTTTCGGCAGGTCTGGCATGGCGCTGTCTGGACTTTCATCACAGAAAGCTCAGAGAGAAGAACCAGCGCAGGCAGGGAAGGCCAGGCCCACCACATGGTCCTTAGGATGACAAGAAGACGGATGGATACAAACACATTTAGAGGTGCAAAGGAACTAAATGCATTCATTTGATCCCTTTACGCATCTACTGTTTTGAAGTTTTAGTTTTCGCTTGGGCATTTCCATATTGCAGTTTCTACTCAGATAAAATTATTAGACTCCAGCAACTGATTACTTTTAAGATGAAAATGTAAACAACGTGCTCCAGACGTCTGACAAAAAGCCGTGTTTGGTCGGGGTCACATATCAGATGTAGCGTATGTGACGGGAAATGATTAACTTCTAACATGGATTTGCAAGATTTAAGGACCTGAATACTACTTCCATCCCTGCAGTTAATTTATGCCAAAAATATGATCCTCACAGCAAGCATTTAATACACTTCAGCTTTCAGAAAAGCATTAGATCTCTAGGTTTCTTCATCGACTTTGACCTGAATCAACATTCCATCAATAATGTGAAGAAAGAAAATCCCAAGCTGTGTTAAATTTATATAAAGTATAAAGTAGTATTTAGTATAGTTATATTTAGTATAAAGTTTGAAAGACTTTAAATAACCAGTTTTGGGGTAAACCACTCTCTCAGCTTATACTTCCTGTCTGCTTCTTTTTAAATCAACTGTACCAAAAAAAAAAAAAAAAATTAAATAAAAATTAAAAATCTACTACCACAGACAATAATAATAAAAATAATAACAACAATCAACAACAATTATTGGGTAGGAGAGGCGATCGTCCGCTACTTTGGAATTATTTAGCTAGCACATCCATGTAGGTGTTTTGTCTGATTCCTGTCCTAAAACGAGTTTCAGTGAATTTCGGGTTAAATTCATAACGTGTGCAATGGGCTTAGCTAAACACAACTCTCAAGTGACGGGTTTCCACATTTTGTTTATCCACGACCCACTGGTGTTGTCAGAAAAGAGGACAGACACCCTGCTCAGCCTGGTTGTGGTGCTTTAGCTCAGCGTTAGCTTAGCTCAGCATCAGCACCACTAACAATTAGCCGGCTAGCAGCTGGCTAAGGTCAGCTAGCTGTTAGCTTTAGCCGACGTTGTCTAGAAAGTCTTCTCACCTGTCCGATACATCTTTCGTTGACTTTGGTGCCATTGCCCTTTTACCGATATTTAAGTTTATGCACCAACTAAATATTCTTTACAACATTAACTCTGAAATTAGCATAACGCATCGCTTTTATTGCACACACTGGTCTTACCTTGTTAGAAAACAACCTCGACTGCTGCACCACCGATGATTGTCTGCTTCACACTCACAAGACACCGGGCATAACTTCACATTTTTGGGCGGCCACTTTTAACGCTTCCAGTTATAGCACAGCCTTGCTAGCTAACGTCGGCAGGGCTCATAGAGGCTAGTGCGTTGTTGGGCTGCAGTGGCTCGGATCAAATACGATCGGTAGGGATGGATGAATGATCAGCTTCCAGTTCCTTCTACGTTTTCCACACAGCAGCTGCCACGCAGGAAAACGGCACCGCCCAAAACCGCCGTGATTTAATTAATCAACCAATCACTCAACATCCAGCTCGACGCAGGTTGCTGTGATGTCATCCGCTGAATACAGACCCATATTCAAAATTTTGGATGATGAAAAGCTCTTAAGTTTAATTTTACACTCCAACGCGAGGCAGAAACATGTCAGTTAGATAATTAAATAAATGAATAATCCAGGATGTGTACATTTTTTTTTCTATTTTTTTTTCTGCAAAAACAAGAGCAGTAATCGTTTTGTCAAACAAGCTGGTCACCAATAATGCTTTATTCAATATTAATTCAACACAAAACGGTATAAAACCAACTCGCTAAGAACAAAGCAGTGGAATATAGTCACATTTACCTTCTGTGTATACAGTAAACAATGGAATTCACAAACCAAACATTTCAGGGCTCTAAATGTGCAATATGAATACTATGTACAGGTAAAGGTATTTTAACACACACAGTGGCATTTAGGACAGCCACAAGGTAGGCATCAAATTTAAGAAGCGTTGTCACTGAGATACTCTTTCTGCATTTTAATAGCTTAAGTCAGGCTGCTTTTAAACGTCCTCTACTTGGGCTTTGCTTTGGAACAGGACACTAAGATCTGCCATCTATAGTCTTCAGTTTAATCTTCTTGAGATGCTGAATTCTTTTCATTTCTTTGGAGTTTAAGCTGTATTGAGCTGGTTTAAATAGCAAAAAACAGCAGCTTGATTTTTTTTTTTTCCGTTAAAAATATGTATACCCTTCTATTTCAGTATCTGCTACACTACAGATTATTTCACCGGCATTTCACAAAGCTGCCAAACTGACTGGTGTTCTTTTGAACATCTCCTTCTGCATCACTTGAGGTACTTTTATGTCATTACTGGCTGCTCATCCCAAAACTGAGCTTCAACGTTTTCTCCAACTGTCAGACCCATTCCATTTCACTGTCCTTAGGGTCGGTGTCAGGGCTGGATGGGGGCGTAAGAAGACATGGCTGTAAGGGCACAGTTTCCCCAGAGTCTTCCACTCCCACACCAACACAACCCTGTGACACTCCAGCAAGTCGTAATACATTTGTCCCTGCTGTGAACCCCGACAGTCTTTGGGCCAGAGTGCGGGATGCCATCCTGAGCCCCCCCGTCCTTTTCCTTCTGGCTGATGCTGAAGCCATTTGCTTAGCTCCAGCTAGTTCAGTCAGAAATCCCAGACTCTGAGATGGAAGGCTGTAGACATGAAGGCCGCGGAAAAGTTGTGGCAGTGGTCTGAAACTACCTGGAGGCTCCGGTGGGAGTGATTCAAACTGCACCAGCATAAACCGCTCACCGGCACGGCCTTGTAAATAGTCTGCTAGAATACAGCTCAGAGAGGCACCAAAAACATCCAAATGGCGAGAAGAGGCAGGGCAGCTTCCTCCTGTCCCCTTGTCCTCCTCCACATCCCTGTTCTTCTCTCTGGGGGCATACCTCTCGCAGCTCTGAGCTCCCCATTCTTCGGCCCTGGTCCAGGTGGCCTGCGTTAGGACTAGCACTACCTTGCCCCCCTGCCTTTGCAGTTGGTCCAGTCGGGAGTGGAGCCATGGCACAGGGCCCAGCATGCCGAGCTCAGCCTGGCTCCACAGGTCCAGGGACACAGTGAAACCCAGGGCCTGGAGAGATGAGCCCAGGTGACACAGCAACTCAGGCAGATGCTGGTCATCATCATCAGGCGGGTAAAGCAGCACCACATGACCACCACCCAGAGCAACTGAAAGAGAGGGTAAAATACTGACTGAGGTCGTTATAATCAAATACAACGTGAATACTGAATTAAATATTTTCTAACATGTTGTATCTCATATTTGAAAAAAGGTAGCCATGTATGCTAGTAGCCCTATTTTCAACAGGCAGATAAGGGCCTGGCCAAAAAAAAAAAAAAAAGGTCCATAAATCTTCTATTTATGGGAGGTAGAGCTGGATGTGTTTTAAGTTTTTTCAGACCCATGTCTGAAAATGATGTATTACGCTCCCCATCACAATTTCACAATTTGAGCCAGATGAATTATTACGTTGTCATCTTGGAATATGCCTGTGCCACAAGGGGAAATAATCTATTGATGTTAAAACATTGTCATTCAGTGGATTGGGCTAGTCAGATGACCTCATTGTTTGGGCACATAATGTTGCCAAACTTAGACCTGACCAACTGAAGCAACCGAAATGATTAGTTTAGTTAAAGGCATGGTTGGTAATCCTGTTCAGAAACACATTTTGTAATACTGGGTGAAATGGTCCGTCTGTCCTGAGAGAAATCTATACAAGATGTATTTAGAAAAAGGGACGAAAATAATCAGACCTCTGTGGCAGCTGCAGGACTGAGAAAAAGCTGACCAATCCGAGATCAGCGTCCCGCTGATCTCGGATTGGAGCGCCTACAAAAACCAATCAGATGCCTCTGCTTTCTGCCTACGCCCCCCTCTGTCGGCTCCCTGCTCCATGTGCGCATGCGGTTCTACCGGCTTTGGATGAAGCACTGACGGAATGGGGAGGGGGGGGTGGAGCTTAGAGGAGGGGACACTTTCGAATCTTGCTAGCTCTCTTGCTAGCTCTCTAGGATTACCTACCATAGCTTTAAATCAAAGTGATGACTACTTTTTTTTTCAGACAGGCAGTGTATAAGGTTGTTGTAGAAGCTGAGTGAACATTTCATCCCAAAGGTGTTGGAGTAGCAATAAAGCTCTTCTATTTACTCCATGTGTAGCTGGAGATTTTTACCTCTTCAGAGTATGAGGGTGGTATTATCTAATTGTCTGGTTTGCACCAGTAGTATATTTGTCGTGTCACTCCTTTAATCTCTTAAGGCCCGAGCTCTTGTTTGATATTATTTTTTTATTTCTCTTTGCTTTTTGGGCTTACTGGACCCTCAAGTATAAAAAGTACACATCTGTATGTACGTCTGACATCGCTAGATGGGAGTGTAAGTGTCCACAGACGTGGCCATAAGGCCCCAGTTAAGCAGAATCAACTACTGTGGCAATTTAACCCAAAATGCGGACCCGAGGTCCTAAGAGGTTTTTTTTCCTTTTACGAAGTACAAATCTGTGTTATAAACCATGTTAAGGAGTTTTGGAAAATAGTGTTTGGTCTCTGAAATTTCCTCGTACCTTTCACGTCGTCTTCTTTCAGCCATCTCCAAACGTAGCCTGGATGGAGCACACAGCTTATATTCAGATGTTTTCTTTAGATTGCAATCATCAAATAATCAAAGGCCAAAACAAGAAAAAGCTGACCTTTTAGGACACCTTGTATGAAATAGGCTCCAAATACAGCCAAACACATCAGTGGCAGTCCGATGAGGAGCGGCAGGATCCATCTCACTCGAGACCCTGGAAAAAAATGTGCAGATTTTTATGAAGCATGTCAAAAGGTTTCAGAGATAGTGATGTTATTAAAAACTGGCAAAAAGAGCAGTGAACCATGTGTCATTTTCCCCATAAGAATGAAAAATAGTGACTGTTTTCAGATTTGATGACTTATCAGATATCCCAAATCTAATGTGGATTCGTTAATAGTCTTACTGGCAAACGGACAGTGGGGCTCCAAGTATGACTCCATCCCTTTTATCTTCATCTAAAGAATTGAAACAGCATTAATGTCACTGTACTCTGTACTGCAGGAAGTACAAAGCAATTACAATGACATATCTGATAGAATATTTTCACATTTATTAGGCAGCAATACAAATCTTACCTGAACACAAAGCAGAGGATGGGATGATACGTTGAACTCTCCTGTTTGCTGAAAAATAAAAAACCAAGTTAAAAAAAATATCAATCAATAGCATCAATAAAGAAAATCAGGATGAGTCATAAAACCTTCCCACAGAGTTGAGACTGAACATAAAACTTTGGCCATTTGAGACATCATTATCATTTTAACTGAATGGGTTGACCAATTTTATTTGGCAAAATAAGGAAAATAAAGGAAAATTCCAGTATTCTAAATGATTAACAAGGACAAAAGTGTTCGGAACACTCATCAATAACCCTGTAGTAAGATTAAAGGCGACCTCGAAACATATCAACGTATCCACATCACCAGGAATCTTTGAAGTTGTCGGACAACCTGACATCCTGAGTCTGTCAGCAACAAAAGAAAGTGCTTTCACTGTGACGGGAATGATGCAATCTGTGATTAAACTGTAGCTGTTTTAGTTGATTGACTCCACACCTTCAGGCCCCTATCAGTCATTCTGACAATGCGAAAATAAGCCCAAGATTGAGAAAATGGCAGAAATGTGCTTCAACCCAAAAAGGCTAGCACCCTGTGCGCCCTGGATCTACACCGTCGTTACCCAGTGCCCGTTGTGTGTCGCAATCCAGCGAGCTTGTAGGTTTTGTCTGGAGCCTGTCACTTCTTCACACTGGCCCCCTGCCATGTCCTTCTTGCACAGCCACACCTCCGCTTCCAGTCTACAAGGAGATGTCGCGTTCCATTTCAAACCCGTCCCACCATCCCTCATCCTTGACTCCACCAAACTCACAGACACGTTGTGCCGCATTCTTTCGAGGGCATCTAGACAAAAACAAACAAAAATAATTGCTATGCTACACATCAGTTAAATCATTTGCCAAGTACTGTAACTGATCTTGATCTGATATTGATCAGTAGCAACGCCCCTTACCTTGTTGATCTGTAAAAGGGCAATAGTTTCCTCTCCTGTCGCTCCCCTTCCACCATACCTGGAAACCAAGTTGTTGTCTTTCTTTAATTCAGTTTTATTTGAAACAAGTTTATTAATCTGTTATTTTCTAAGTTAACATTACAGATACCTGGAAGCACAGGCATGGTGCAACAAAGTCTAATGAGATAAGTATTTCCCTCTTGCCTTTGGGCTGCACAGATGAGACAGAGATTACACAAATTTATACAAACAAAAATAAATCAGATTTTGCTTTTAAGCTCGAACACTGAACAGCGTAGCACTGACTGACCCATGGAAGAACTTTTCGGGGTATTTCATTCCAAACCATCTGCAAAAAGAGCTCTTCTTGTTTGGAATCTGTGTTTTCTAGCTGCAGCCGCACCACATTTCTCTCATGTTCAGTCACTGCTTGGAGTCTGGGAACTGAGATGGGCACATGTCAGTCATCGTGAAAAACAACCGAGCTTCATCAATCTTGCAGAGAACACGAAAAGATTTTTGAACGTGTTGGCAACATGTCATTTGCAGATACGCTATGGAGTGACACTTTGTGGCAGAAAGTGTAAATACACACATGAACTTAAATCTCTTACCAGCACATTCTTTTACATTCCTCCCGATCTTGGTGGAGCAGACTGAAAGAACGAGGAAAGATGCTCAGTTACCCTGCAGTTTTCTAGTTTTCCTCAGATTACAACACTTGAACTCACCTTCCTCGAGAGCGGGAATTGTGATATTTTGGACGTCGTGCGTTTCCTTTGAATCTGTGACCACCACGACAGTAATGCCAAAATCTACTTGTTCCGTCAACAGTAGCTGCATTTCAAGGAAATAAAAACAAAAACCTTTTGTATTTAAACCACTGACAGACAGTAATCATATTGAAAACTCTTTAGATATGCAATAGGCGCGCCCAATCTACATGCTCTCAGCCTCTGGTGCTGGGCAATCCCTGTGAGCTCGAAAGAGGAAGTAACACAGGAGACACGAAGTCATAAACAAACCCCTGTTGTTGTTTGTTGGATTGAGCTCAGTTAGGACATTACACTATAAGTGACATGGGCCAGTGCTTTCTGGTCCCCGTGGTAACTCCAGCAGATATCTCCACAACACATGGACATTTTTGATACAGTGTGAGAGCTGCTTTTTTCTTCACATTCTGTTGATGATTTCAGTTCATTGTGAACATTTTTAAACTTCAAAGTCTCCTGCACCTTTGATAAGACGTTTCTGTGTGATTTTTTTTGTTTCCTCTAGCCAATTCCCGGTTAGATCAGTTAGCATTGACTGAGTCAGTGAATAAGGCATTAAACAGGAATGTAGAGAGACCAGCGGTAAAGGGCACATTCCAATCTTTTGCAACCAGCCACAGCAGACAAATGCTTGTGGTGAAGCATCACAATTCATTTTGTTGTCATTTTGTTGGTTAGAAGCCAACGATTTTTTTTCTTTTCCTAAAGTTTCACATTCATGACTAAGAAGAACTACCTCCCCAGTTTCGGTGTAGAGGAATAGAAGCGGAACATGGATGAAATCAAATAAAGGGCAATGACGATAAGCAAAATGTTTGTGCTACCTTTCATTTCTTTATATGCTGACTGGAATTTATTTTTTATTTTTTGTAAATGCAGTGACATATTGAAACGTGCAAATATAAATGGAAATACAGTGTATAAAGCAAAACCAGAGTTTTTACAATTAAAACAAGCTAGAAAGTCAATACTTAGTACGACCATCTTTATTCTTCAACACAGCCGGAACCCTCTCAGACAAGCTCTGCAATTTATTTAAGTAGACTTCAGGAATAGTTCTCCAGGCTTCTTGAAGGACATCCCAAAGCTCTTCTTTGAATGTCGGCTGCCTTTTGTTCCGTTCTCTGTCAAGATGATCCCACACTGCTTCAATAATGTTGAGGTCCAGGCTCTGGGGAGGATTCATCCTTCTGTTGCCACTGATTTTCAGTCCACTTCTTGTGTCAATTGGCACACCTCAGTCTTTTCTCCCTGTTTCTCTTCCTTAAGAACGGCTTCTTGACAGCCACCCTTCTATGAAGGCCATTTGTAATGAGGCTTCTATGAACAGTAGATGGATGAACTGAACAAATTTTTGCTGCAATATATATATATATACTTTCAAATACTTCTCGTCTACTGTAGACTTTTTTTCTTTCAGGCCTGCCACTAATTGCATCCTCCGCTTTTCGATTTTCCTCAAATGTTTTAAGTATGCACTGTACATCAAATGGATAAATATCAAGTTTCCAGCTAATAGCCTTTTGGGAATCACATTGTTGCTGCAAAAATGCTATTTTCTGTCTGTCAAACTGTGTTATCTTTGGCATTTTTCATAGATGAAAAACTAAAGAAATGGGAACAAATGTGTCTTTGTGACAGGCTGCTATTAACAAAGTGTCTGAAGATAAAAATTTAAAATTTGATAAGTTGTTTGTTACGTGTAGAAACAACACTGGTTCATCCCTTGACTTAGGATCCTCTCTTATATTTCAGTGTTTCATAGGTCAGTGTTAAGTGGCTTAACTAACAAAAAAAGACATTCCTCTGAAAATGGTCAGGAACAGCAACCAACGTCCAAAGAAATATTTCAAAAGACCATCAGAAAGCCTGGAGAACTATTTGACCAGACAAGACCACCACAGACAAGTGTACCAGAGAATCTGTCACACTAGGAGCATAATGTAAAGAAATGAGGGGTAGATCAAGACTTTTGCTTCACACGTGTGTCAACAGAAGGAGACTTGATTAATCAATCAAAAGAAAATCTAAATAAGATACTTCCTTCCTATAAGCCCAAAATGACCTGATTACCTCACCTTATGTGAAGACTGGTTGGACGTCTGGTTTGAACTAGGATTTCCTGGTTTAAAATGGACCGCCTTGCAAATATCAATGATACCCGGATAGGAGAGACACACTTTCACCAGAGCTGCAACAAAGAGAACAAGCAGAAAAGTCTATTTAAATAATTACAATGGAAAAGTATAAAGAAACAACATTTTGGAGAACAGGGTTTAACCAAATTGTTCCATTCCTATGAAGGCACTAACTTTCCACTTCCCTCCAGTGCTCCATTTCATTTCATACCTTCCTCATCACTGTCATCACCTGACTCCTCAGAATCAGTCTTTGCTGAACCCACGTCTACAAAACAATGCAAAATGCTGTCTGTAATTACCACATTAGAAGAAATAAGGCTTTAAAACCACAACGCCACAAGACAAACAGAAAAGAATGGAGGAAACAATCACTCTAAGTGGCCTAGTGAAATGAAAAGAATATCAGCACAAAGAAAATAAATAAACAATAACAGTATAGATGAGAAATATTACAGTTGAAAAACGTAAAAAAAAAAAATATTATAAAAAATTCTGCTTCATCACCCTACCCAACAAAATCAAAGACAAGACGGAAAGAAAATCTACCTTGGAGAGTGATATTGATTTGCAGGCATGGTTTAAAGTCTTGTGGGGCTGAGCGGCAGAGAACAACACTGAGCTGCACCCGAGTGACATCCACAGAGCCGTATGGATCAGACAACGCAGCAGTGAACTGAGCTGTGAAAACAAACGGTTTCTGCTTAATATAAAATGAGGGCATGGAAACTTGTTATTATGAAATAATAATAATAATAATAATAATAATAATAATGCACTGATAAGATCACTACCTGAGCTCACATGGCAGTCAGTGAAACCCTGACAAGAAAAACAACATGTCATTTGGATGAGAAGTTGAAGTAACACACCCTAAAATACCTTATCGAATAAAAATCTCATTGAGTAAGATTTTTATTTATTTATCTTTTAAACATGATCATGAACTGTTGTCCAAATAAGGAAAAGCTGACTTCAGTCAAATTTTAACTGCCCTTTATAAAGCTGTACACACACAATGGGCTCCAAAAGTCTAATGTAAATGTAAATCATCGTCCGAGGTGTCCATTTTCATTCCAATTTTCCATGAAAGATTTTCAGTGTGGTCTTTACCCTCTGGGTCCCAGCTACACTATTCAAGATTCAGTGCAGAAAGCAAACAGAATGATCCCCAAAGATAAAAGATGAGTGGTTATAGTAAGGTGCAGTGCCAGCAGGCCACGTTAACATGATACAGAATCATTGCGAGACGTGGGAAAAGGTCACAGAGTCCACTAAAACCGTACGTGAATATGTTATATTCAGAGTCTTGGGATAAATAAATTTGCTCTTAAAAACACAAAACCCATTCTTGGACCAAATTAACCAAAGCCACCGAGTCAGATCTGATCCAGTATCACATCCTTTGGGGGACGTAAATGTCAACAAATGAAGCTCAAATTCAAAACATGGGATTTCTCTGATGGAACTTCACCTCGACGTGTAATTTACTCTTACTGTGACTAAACTGATGGTAACAATGATGAAGAAACTCCACTTTGGCCGTACAAGAACAGTAACCTCTGCTTAACATTTGTTAAATGATACCATCCATGCCTCCAAAAGGACCATAAAGCACTATAACACCTTTTAAAAACAAGGGTGGATGGACTGTATTTACATAGCGTTTTTTTCTAGCCTAACTGACCACTCAAACCACAATCCCCCACACGCACACACACACTGCTCTTCTTAGTCTGTAAAGTATCACAGGCTACTTGGTGCTTTTCCCTTTATTATTAATACATTGATGGAAACTTTCTCCTGAGCTACAGCCGTCCAAATCTTAACATCCCACACGGCTACAAAAGTGTGTGTGTTTCTTGCATCCATAAATTTTGCTTAAATTACGTCTTCTTTGACTTCGCTGCATGCCTTGTTTTAATGGTTCTTTTTTTGAAGGATTTCAGTGTCTTTGCATCCTCTTGTGGGTGCTGGGGTTGTGCTTTGCTTGTTTGTCTGATTTCTTAAAAGGCCTAGAGACATCAATAACTGTGCAATCTTTTAAAAACAAAAGGAAGAAGAGAACAGAGACCTCTGCTAGAGAAATCTAGCACAGGACCGAGTGTTTTTATAGACTTCCTTTGGTTCATTTGCTTCTCTGAAGTCTGGAAATGGAGCAGCGGAGTAAGGTGTCCTGCTCAGGCTCAATAGTAAATAAGTAATGGACATTAAACTCTGATCTCTCGCTCTCTCTCTGTGTGTGTGTGTGTGTGTGTGTGTGTGTGTGTGTGTGTGTGTGTGTGTGTGTGTGTGTGTGTGTGTGAGTGTGAGAGAGAGATGTGTTGTCTCTCCTAAAACACCCAAAAGTGAAACCTGAACATTACATGGTGTAACATTTGGCTAGATTATTCATGGATATCCATAAGGACCATTAGTAAAAGCAAGGTACCAACAATATAAAGTAAAGCCATTTCATTTCATTTCTATGGTTTATGTTCTGTTCAAAAGTTACACTGAAATAGTGGAAAGCTCTGTGACATAATCGCGTGTCTTTGAACAGTTCTTATGAGGCATGAGGCAGAAATATGAGGCACTTTTGTTTTACCTCGCTGCAGACGAGTTCAGATGTGTCTTGGTCAAAGATTTCCAGCGCGCCTGCCGAAAAGAACAGCAAACGACACAGTAGCGACAACAGCAGAGGCACAGCATGTAGTCCCCTTTGGTAAGAGAGAGACATTTTTTGGAGGGAGTGCGCCTTTGCGCCCACCACAGATAAAAATCCTCTGGGGCGCAAGTCTCCGGCTCCAGCGCTACACTTCTTTCCCCGGAGCACAGCCGGACGGCGAAATGACTATGAAGGCAAACACGAACATGGCCACGACGGGATCAACAGTAACCTCCTCCCGTTGACACTCCAGCGCTTTTTATCCCACTCCTTTCCCGGTGATTGACAGCTGGGGGGAATGGGCGTGTGGTTGCTCCACCTGCTCAAGTGAGATGGAAGAAATTTGGCACAAGCGCAACCAGCTTCTGACAAGTGGGTGGATCATTCAACCAGATCCATACTTTAAAAATGTCGTCATGTGACAGTTCTAAAAGAAAAAAATAATTTGGTCCTCACCAGATCTTAAAACAAGATGGCCTTACAAGCTCAGATGAATTACAAAAACATGGCATATCACACCGCGTCATTAGAATAGAATAGAAAAATACTTTATTCATCCCCCAATGGGGGAAATTCAAATAAAATCTTATGAGAGTCATGTGTAGAGTCATTATGCATTAAAACAGAAACTAAACCCAAATAAAGAAACGTGAAAAACAAAGTACAGGTTTCAACAGCTTATAGCCATCATTTGCAGCAACAGCTTCTGTATGATGTTACCATACATGTTATCAGACAACTGAGGAGGAATTTTGGTCCACTCATCCATATAATGTCGCTACTGTTCATTGAACCCTGTGCGCATGCGTGAACACACAGCCCTCTTAACCCTTTGATGCGCAACATATCAATTTATTTTATGATTGAATATTTCAAGTATTCTTTAAATATCTTGTTTTTGATTACCAATTATCATTATTTTCATTTTTACTTTCATACTTTATTAGCAAAAGTAGTTTTTATATTACTACATCGAATTTACACACATGGGTCAAAAATGACCCATTCATCCAAGTGTGACATAAAATGAAGTAACTTAATACTATTTAACTTGTTTCAAGTAGTTACTTTAGCAGTGAGTGGGGCCAAACACTTATTTAGTATTTGCAACATGTTTGTCATTTTTTCCACACACACATACTGTCAGGTTTTTGGGGTGGCAAAGCAGGTGGACCCGAATGCAGACACCGCAGGCTGAGGGAGTTTGAACAAAGCATCTTTAATATAACCAAAAAGGGTTATAGGCAAGGTCCAAAAACAGAAAATGGATGAAAAAGGCAAATAGGGAAAACATGACTATGACTATGACTATGATGACTACAAGACAAACACAACTACCAGACTAAGACCAGAACAGCTAGACTTACTTTGGAAGACTAATGACGCAAAACAAAAAAAAAACAACTTAAATACAAAGGGGAAGAAGAACAGGTGAAGAGAGGAAGGAGAAGCTCAGGTGAGGGGAATGAGCAGAACATGGATTGGTGGGGAAAACACTAGCAGGCAGGGATGAACAAACAATACAACAAGACAGAGGTGTGAGCAATCAAAAACGAGCAGGAAAAAGACAAAGACAGTAAGTAAATATGGAACAGAACACAAGAGGACAACCACTACAAAAATAAAACAGGAACTAAATAACAGAACCAGGACAGGAAATAACAGAACCATGATAACAGATAACACAGCTATTGAACAGAGCTGTAAACTGGAAAACAAAATAAAATACCACTTAACATATAACTAGTGCACAAATTGCATCTCAATATTTACATCCCTCGCAGATGACCACTAAATGTTTGTGCTCCTTGCACACAGGCCTGGTGCACTGGGAACACCAGCTGACTAAAATAGAATATGTCAACAGCCAGCTAATAATAATTATTTGTAACTTTCTGACAAGTAATGTACTCACTCTCAAGGTAACCTAAACCTAATCATCATATTATGTAATGTAATGTTATCTTTCACTACTGTCATCAAATAATCTCTAAAGTAATATTAGAACAATTGAAAAACAATAGTTACTGTACTTAGATGTGTGATGGGAGCTGTGCTGAGCTGTGAAATGGTAAATGCATGTGGGTCCTGTCTGACCCATGTGTGTAAACTTGATGTAGAAATACAAAAGCTGTGCTTCTTCATAAAGTAAGAGAGGAAAATAAAAATAAAGATTTGTGTTGAACTAAAACAAGATATGTACTGCATACTTGGAATAGAAAATGATTAATGATTAATTTATTTCAGAGATATATCATAGAAACACTCAGCCAAACATGAAGTAACATAGAAAATGAATGCGGGTCGTTTTTGACCCATGTTGTGCATCAGAGGGGTATTGATACAAAAAGGGGTTTTATTAAAAAAGTAAGAAGGGAAAAAATAAAATAAGGATGCATGATGATTAAAAACAAGTTAACTGAGGAAGATCTTGAATATTGAATGATTAAGTTAATTTATTGCAAAGATATGGAAAATGAAAACTCTGCCAGGTCACTTTTGACCCCTATTGCGCATCAAAGGGTTAAGGGCCAACCACAGGGACTTCAACTGGACCTTTTCAACACCTTGATTTTTTTTTTGTGTGTGTTTTGGATCACCAGTTTGAGTTTGGTTCTGGTTGGGCTGTTGTTTTTAAAGAAAGGAAGCTTTCTGGCAACCCTCCAAAACAAGCCATACTTGTTCAGTTTGTTTTCTAACCGCACTTTGGTAACCTTTCACATAGAACATGCTGGCTGAGGCCTGTAAAGTGTCAGATGCAGCTCTTGGGGTTTTTGTCAGTTTCTCTGAACATCGTACAGTTGACCTTGGGGTGAACTTGTTGGGATGTCCACTTCTGGGAAGATTAGCAAATGTCTTGAATGTTCTCCACTTCTGTGGGCTACAGTCTTTCTCACTATAGAATGTCAGAGTCCAAATCATTTGGAAATGGTTTTAAAACTCTTGTGTACCTGAATCCTCCTAATTCCAAGAAGCACTGAGTGTGTACTTGTTTGTGTTTTTGTGAGGACCAGGCTGCTTTTAATTGTGGTGGCGTCTGGTCAAACTCCATTTTGCCGTGAATAGCGGTGCCGTGAAGTGTATAAAATATGACATCGTTTCCAAAAGGCAGGTAATAAAAGATGACACCATTTTTGAGGAAAGATTGTTTACATTTTCAGCTTTAACAATTTAAAATAACAGGAAAGAAAAAGTGTTTGAGGCCAAAGTCTGTAACTCAATCCGAGACACTCCCTTTGTCAACTCACTTGTCAACACAGTTTAGAGTTTTTCATTAGTTCTATAGGGGAATCTTTATTCTTCTCAGTGTGTCTATTAGTTCAGTGTATATCTGTGCGTGTCGGCCACAAACTGCTCTTTAAAAGTCTGTTCAGAGTTTGGTTACTGTGAGGACAATGGCATCCATTGTGCATTTCCATTCGTGCTTAGGATCATTACCTCGCTGTAGAGACAAACAAATTGTTAAAGGTTAAAGGGGATCTTCTCATAAAATTCTTAATACAATTCAAAGCCTGCTTTTACTCACTGCAGCCAGGTTTCACATCATTCCATATTAACGCAAGTTCACTTAAATGTCCCCCAACCCGCATGACCATTCCTCGAAGGTCGTATTTGTGCAGCCGCACATCTGCAGAGTCTGTTAAATCTTCCTGAAGGTTTCTCACAGTCAAAAGCAGGGTTTGGATTTGTCTTTTATACAATCCTGGACTATAATCGGATAAGCTGCCATTTCTTGACGACATCATGCATCGGGGAAACGTGTAAACACTTTTCCTTTTTTTGCCTTCATGGACAGTCATTGTGTTCATTTTCAGAGGGCTCTGCAACCGCTTGATGTATTCACAAAGGTTTGAAAGTAGTTTCGTCTGGCCCTTTCTAACTAACAAACAAACAAACAAGCTCATTCTGCAGTCTAAGATCTCAGTAAAGATGGCCGCACCTTACATCTTTTATAGTATCTAAACTTTTGCATACATTCTTTATCACTCCAGATCAAGCTATACAAAACAAAAATTATACTCATGTAACTTTGACAGCTGTCCAGATTACATAACTGCACAGAATACTGCACAGATCTGAGTCTGAATGGAGCCTTTGGTGGTTTGGCTGTGATAGTTGACTTTCAGATGGAGACTGCTGGTTTATGGTTGCAGCCTCAAGCTAGCATTTAATCATTAATCTCCAACCGAGTGGATAAGTCAGTTAAAACCAGCTTATTGCGTTCTTTCTTATCTAGCACACAGAGACACCTGCGCTGCTTGGTGCAATCATAAAAATGCAAAATCATACCGGTTCCTCGATGTACTACGCTGTTTCCATGACAAATAACATGCCAAAGGACCATGCTCTCGGTCTCTATAGTTTGGGACCCAGTTATGAGGCTTTTCATATGTGACCGAGGGGAGCCAATCGTCACCAACGCTCGGAATTCAACTGATCCTATATCATCAAAGTTAAATAGCAAAGATTGTTTAATCAGTGTTAATGTCTTCCAGTGTGACTCAGCTTCAGAAACTGATTTCAACTCAAAGTACAAAAAGCTTGTACATTATAGACTGTATAATGACAGAATTAGCGGTGATATAGAAGAGCATTTGCTCCTGTAAATGTCACGTTAACAACATTAAGGACGCATTTCTTTATCAAAAGTACTTTTATTCTCCATTCACACTCATAATGCCAGCGATGTTAGGCTAATACCTACACACTGTTTTATTGAAGCAACTAAATCAAACCGTGGAGAGCTTAGCAAATATTGCCCAAAGAGGCCCAACTGTACAACGTGAAATTGCTTTGCATAAATTCTACCGTTGAGTTTTACTGAATCCCTGAAGTAAAAATGGGAAGGACGAGGGAAAGCACCACAGTTGTGGTTTTCTTCTCCTAATCTTCTGAGATTTTTGAAGTAGCAACTGGCCTTGAAATATTTGAATAATACTGACTTTCACCGTTTATCCTCTAAATTGCTTATGATTACAGCATTTAAGTTTGCTCATGAGGAAAAAACAAAAAAAAAATCTATACTTCAAATTTAAAATACAGTAGGTATGTGGAGGTAGAATATAAAGCAACAGGCCTCAACACACCTCATCTTTTTGCATGCTGGACCCAAATGAGGGGTCTCCCTCATGCAAATGGGCACGCTTCTGTTAGCTGATGCCGTGCAATTTGTCACCTGTGCTGTCACAGCATTTTAAAACATTAAATGTATGCACAAAGAAAGTGAGGTATAATTTGCAAGAAGATTTTCATACTGGTTAGCATATTTACAAAGATAAGACAGGTGTTTGCTATGGCTTCAGTCATAAAGGAGCCTCTGTTTGAGGCTAAATGCAGGAGACTGGTCAGTGTTTACATCTTCTCAATATGCAAATCAGGTGGTGGTAAGTAATGAATAGTTACTAACAGGCGAGCAGCACCCGCTCAACAGTTGAACAACAGCTCCCATGTCTCGAGGATCAAGTTCCAGCAGAACAAAAGTCTGGTACGTGAAACTTGAGATTAAAGCTTCTCTGTTCTCCACGATGACCTCGGAAGAAGCTCTTGCTCCTGTGCGCTTCGCAGCCTGGTAGCCGGTGAAAACTTGTGTCTGCTCTGTGTCTGATCTGATGTCATTGTCGCTGATGATGCGACACTTAGTCCTTCCCCTTTATGTCCTTGCATGTGAGGTAGCAGTGTTTGCAGTCTTTGAGCAAGCTGACGTGCCAGCCATATAGACAGCACTTTAGAAAGGAGTCTGGGCCAGCAGTGGCCACTGAACTCACCAGTTTTTGGTCCTTTGCTCACCTCTCCCAGCTCCTGAATTAAACCACTCAAATCCTGCGGTAAACAGTACCGAGGGACACCTCTGAGGACCTTTGGGATGTCCCTGTTGTGGCAAAGGCCGTGGAAATAGACGATGGCAACTCCTTGAGCTTTGCAGTCCTGCAGCACCCCCTCTAAAGAGGTCAGGGCAGCCACAAATACCAGTTCTATCACTGTTGAAGGCTCCTTCTTCGAGTGCCTGTCTTCATCATCCCAAAATTCAGTAAAAGCTTTCTCTTTTTTGCATTTTCCCAGTTTTCTTCCACTCAGTTTTAAATCCTCGTCCGCGTCTACTCTAATTTTCTCATGTGTCATGCTTGCTTTCCTGCAATCTTCCTTTTTGCTCTCATTCTTACCAATGTTTGCCCTCTCCTGCCTCCACTTAAGGTAAGTCCTCTTGGCTTCAGGACTCCAAACAATCAGCACTTTTCCTTGTGCCTTACGGACAGCTTCCCACTGACCGTACAGCCAGGGAAGTGGACCCAGATCAGCCACGCCAGGCCCGCTCCCAGCAAGCCTTTGTGAGCTCTGAGCCCACAGAGCTGTGTGCACCGTGGCACCGAGCTCCTCCTGAAGCAGTGAGGCCAAGGCACACACAGCAGAGACATGGGTCGAATCCTCCGATGAACACACCAGGAGCAATGGCTTCTGGATAATCAGCCAGCCTACACATGTGGGAGATGACAAGAGGACAAGGAGTGTTGGCTGACGAGGACACGCAAAGGCAATGATTGTAAAATAAAACCTTTATGCATAAGGGAAGACAAGCTTACCCGCACCTCCATTCTTGGTGACACGGTGGATGAAAAATCCAAATAACACAACAACGGTCAGAAATAGCAAAGCTGCTGCTGCATACACCCCCCATCTGTGATGTGCGTCTGTATAAACACAGAAAGCAGCGGGTTCATTTACTTTGTGGGAGCTGAATGTCCGCTCATGCATTAACTGGCGTGCAGTCTGGCACAGTCAGAGCTCATGTGTGTATCTTGTATAGACTTACAGTCCGGGCACAGAATTCTCCTTCCATGAAGAGCAGGATGTGACTGCCACACCTGCAGAGAGGATGATTGACAGAGTGAGAGCAGAGAAAATGTCACGCACCCGGACCAGATATACATAGTCAACCATGCAAAACGTTACCTGTACACATGGCTTCTCAGTAAGACTGTAAACGGGCACATTTATCCTTTTTTCAGAGGTATTTCTCTCCTGTAAAATGGATTAAAGGAGTCACACACATTCCTGGTTGCAATTTTCTTCTAGCAATCTTGCAGAACTTCAAATATCTTTTTAGACAAATGCAAATTTATCAATTTCATATAATTAGATGGTTTGAATAGCCGTTGAGTCATAAAAAAAAGCACAAGTAAAAGAAATGTACAGAGTGAAATAAAGACACAATCGTATAATGCACCACTGATAAAATGTACTGGCACCCTTCACTAATATTTGTTGAAAGAAACTTTGATTTAATAATGACAACCTCCAACTACTTCTTGTAGCGATCTAGAAACTATTTAGTGAAGTTTGTAGAAGTTCTATTTGGCAGATTTTGGCTCTCTCTTGTGGGGCCTACACGAGGACTCTTTACTGGGCAATAAAAACACTCCTTTCCTTTTTTTTTCTGCTGATGGATGTGTGGATGTGCTGATCATATTGAGTCTTGCTGAGAAACACCCAAACCACAACCCTTTCTCTTTCCAATACTGCTATAGATTTTGCTGAAATATCCTCCGATTGACAATTTCTTTGACATTTGCACTGTTTAACATGTACAAGATGCAGCCCAGTAGTCCCACAGCATAATATAACCTCTGACATGATTTACTGTGGAAAGGTTTTTTTTTTTTTTTTTTTTTCATCATTTGGTCACATAGAAACAAACTGATGCACTGCATTCCCACAGAGGTTAACTTTGGTGACCTCTGTGCATGTGACCATGAGACTGCAGCTCTCATGGTCACTGGCTCAGTCAGGGCGAGTCCTGGCAGCTCACTGCTTGCACCTGGCCACACAACCAGCACAGTACTGATGGCTGATTTAGCAAGTTATATGTATGTACCTCATTAAAGTAAAAATAAAAATAAAAAAACTCTGTACATGTTAAAAAGGTTTAAAAAGAAATTGCTGAGGGGGACATTTAAGATATTTTGCAATTGCCTTTTGAATTGTTATAGTTTTTCATAATAATTGTTCTGATCGGTGAATTGAGTTCATGTGAAAACTGAAATTAGGTAAAGATGAGTCTTGTTTGTTTCTTTCTGAGGAATACATTTCAGTTCACTGAGAGGGTGCTAATAACAATTTTCCCAATTCATTTTCCCCCATTGAATACACAAATTATTCATGTTGTTTTCGATAATTTAATAAAACTACTTTTAAATCACACAAACTTGGTTAATTTGCACCGATTGTTTTGTGCCTAACATCTATACTAACCACTGTTACAGAGTGGACTGTCCCCATAGGTGTGCATCCCTTCTCAGTGAGGACACAGAGCTGAGTGGAGAACTTTGCTGGGGAAGAAGATGTGAGAAACACCGATATGCTTTGTCTTCCTGGTCCAATATATGTCTCCCATGGAGACATAACTGAGGGACAAAGAGAGAGGATGTCAAGAGGGGGTGGGGGGTACATAGCAGCAAACTGAGACAGATCGCAGCTTGTGCGTTAATGAAATCATTTCTTGTTTTCACTCACTATCCTGGAAGAGGCAAGAGATATTACAGCTGCCTTGTGTAGAAAACTGTAAAAAAAAGGGAAAACAAACATGTGAATCTGCAAATGAAGAGAAGGTAATTGGACAGATCTCACTGCAAGCGCATCCAGCTGATTCTCACCTGCACACACATCTGAGGGTGTTTGTCCACCGCAGATGTGTTAAATATCTGTTAAAAGGACACAGTGGGTGTTCAACAAAACCACATTGATTTTTTTTTTTTTTTTTTTTAAAAGAAATCCATCTGCAGTTTTTGAATTTTTTCTTTTTTGTTTACCAGGGTTGGTCCATCTCTCTTGTCCAGGGTGGAGTCGAACACAGGTATGCAGAGGTGTTCGTGCTGCTTCCAGCAGAGGGAGGCAGAGATGTTCAGTTGGCTGTTCGGACACTTGGAGGTCCACGTCACGTTCGACTTGAACACTTTAACCGTAGAAGCACGCAGAACATCTCCGACATCTGTTGAATAGATGCACTTTACAACATCGTCACGCTGGACCGCAGTTCTTGCCTTTCTTGCCATGCAAATGTTTTATTTTATGTGCTGCAGCTTAGGGATATACATTTCTGAAACATCCTCCACCATACCAGCAAGCCTTGTTTGACATGTTGAGAAACACACATATTTACACATAACAGATCAACGCCGCTCTCATATCTCTCAGAGAAGCTGGAGTCAGGAGTCTCTTAGCTCAGCTGTTAAATAACAGTGATGACTGCAGGGGGAGTTCACGAAAACTCAATATGTAATAATGTTTTTAACTTTAGCAGACTTATTATTCATCTGTCTCCAAAAAGATCTGTGCAGCGTGGAGATATGAACAAGATTTATGATCCAGTTGGTCTAAAGAGGTGCGGCCACCTACTGATAAGAAAGTGTAGGTTTTAAATGTTACCTCCATCCTCATCTTGCCTGTTTTTGGCACAATGTTGCCTTCTTTGTTGGTGCAAGTTCTTATGGACAAAGGATACATGCCATAAACAAATGCAAATGCCATTGGTTTTTCTAGACCTGAGGTCAGTAAAGGTGGGTGTGGGGTTGATAATCCGCTGCTAACCATTTTATGTACGTAAAACTACAGTAGAACAAGCTGATAGAGACTTCCAAGTTGCTTGGAAGTAATATTAATGAGCAGACCTATGAGGTTTACATGGGAGTTAATCATTTGTACCTGCTTGTGTTAGCAGGTTAACTAAACTGAGCTAATTACACCTGCTGGTTGCTTCATATTTACTTAACCGATATGACAAGGCTGTTGATCTTCTCATCTAAATCTTTGCAAGTAAAAGAATAAGAGTCTTCCTCAAAGTGTCAAACTATCCTTTTACCTTTACATGCGTGTCAAATACAGAGGTATTATTGAGTTGAGTATATGTTACCTGAGCTTCTAAAAAAAGGCATTGAAACGTATGCTTTCTTGTCACAATGGTCAAGTTTTTTCCATTCGCTGCTTAGGTTTCACTTTCAGAGCTCAGTCCCAGCTCTGGTTATGACAGAGCTTTGTTATGATTGGCCAGCATGGCGACCAGCATGCGGTATTCACGTGAGAATTAAAGAGTTTGGTTATGGTTCTGTTCTGTGGATTTGTTTGAAGTTTATTGTTAATTTGTGCAATAAAAAAGTTTAATTGAAATAAACAAATGTAAAAGTGGTTTTGTCACAGAATAAATGCAAAGAATTAGGCAATCATAAGGTCTCTCATAAAAACACTGAAAGCAAAAGGGTTTTTTTTGCAAAGTTAAGGTAAAATATAGGCTACAAAAGATCCTAAATAAAGAGTCGTTTGGGAGTCGAAAGAGCCGGCTCTTCTTTGGGAGCCGAGTCAAAAGAGCCGGCTCTCGGAAAAGAGCCGAACTTCCCATCACTAGAGTGCATGTCTGCAATTCGTGTTGAAGCATAAATGTAGTTTTGCTGCAGTCATTCTCCTTCATACGGGGCATTCAAAGTTACAAATGCAAACAGCTTGTCCTCATTTTCAGGATTTCTTGCATCAGTTCTTAAAAAAAAGCCCATTTGCAGTGGCTTCATTGTATACACAGCAGAAAAGGCCGTGCGTGGTCTTCCAACAACGACTCTAGTAGGCTACTGTAGCCTGTGGACGTGACATAAAACCTCCTGTAGTTTGAAGAAAGGTCAATCAAAAGCTAACTACAATTAATTAACCCGATCAAGATGATTCACGTACAAAATGGACTTAAGAGACAATACTTGAAAGATAAGGCACAGCTTCCGGCTCACTGGAAATGATTCAACAAAATTAGGTGGGACTGAAGAACCTACATGTTTTTGGGATAAAGTTTTACTGAACTGGATTGTTGGGACCCTTGTCAGTTAAAAAAGATCATTTTTGTAAGGAGAATATTGCTGGACTGCCAGGACACTTAAGTCAGACTTAACAGATGAGTTGCCACAATGTTAATATCTTTGTTTTGTGGCATGAGCACCCACTTATCCACAGCCAAGTTCTGTAGAAAACAGCTGACGGGCCACTGAGGGAATTTTAAGAGGTCGAAGAATGTAAAAACCTGCTTCACTGCTGATTGAGTTCGACTTTACTTCATGTAAGATCCTGGCTGCGCTCTCTTTCATACAATCTTTTAGCTTTAACTAGAAACGAGAAACAAGATTGCACACCATTACAAATGCTGTCAATGAACAACAAGCCCTGTGGAAGCAGCGCGACTCCTTCAAGGCCCGTTTTTACACCATAAAGCTGTAGAACCAGTTAAAAAGGGCCGCGATTAGAATACATTCATCTTATTGTATTTCACCGCATCGATGCAAAGCTTGGGTTACTGAACTTTCCCGCGAGGCCTGGAATGTGCAACGCCCTTAATCCCGACAACACCCATACTCCTGCGTATCACGAGTGATATTGTGCTCAATATCAAAAAGAGCTAAGAAAGAACTGGACGGTACAGTAAGCGACAATATTGTAAGTAATATATCTGAGGAGTCAGCTTGAGCAGGGTTTGTGTTTTCTAGTCGTAAGATCAAGTAAAAAAAAAAAAAAAAAAAAAAAAAAAAAACTAAAAAAAAAACCTCTGGTTGGCATTTCGCAATAGCAACACTGACTTATCAGCTGCAAAGCATCTGTGGTTTTACCCAGTTATGAAGAGTAATGACAGTGAATCGTGTGTCACACTCACCTACGAAGCTTCCATTTTGAAATGGGCACTTTTTATGTCGCCTCGCGTCTCGATAGTTGTAAAACACCTGCCGGTGAAGACATGACAAGTTAATTCGGAAGAAAAACACAAAACAATGAGTGACGGCCAAGAACGTCACCGTTTTTTGTTTTTTTTAAAGCCAACACTGAGCTCACCTCTACGCACACGCAGGGCAGCAGGTAGGGGATTTGGAAAAGAGCCGACTGAGACTGGAATGTGAAAAACACAAGTATATGTCAGAAAGAAATAAAAATCCAATCTTACTGCTTATTCTTCTATAAAAGGGTAGAAGAATATGCCTGGAATACTCACAATAAGTTGAGGGGGATCCGTCTCTTTGCAGTGCCAGTCTGTGATTTCATAACACCACCGGGCTTTCACTTTGTCTCCAGACTCCACAGAGACGGAGATGGTTTTAGACGACTTATTCACAGACAGACTGTAGTCAGGTCGGGGTTCTAAGTCATGGCCGACAGGTAAATATGCAGAGACAAGTGAAGAGGAGAAGGAGAAGAAGCCTCGATAAATTATTTAAGAAACAAACACATCTCAGCTAAGCCACAAAGAATCCCTTTCTCTTCATCCCTTTGAAGCTGCGCAAAGGAGTTCCATTCTGACGCAAACGATTAATGTGAGGGTTACAATGTTTACTTCAATTTACTTTGATGAGTCATTTAAAGTTTTTTGAGTCACATCGCTTTGTGGCCTTCAATCTGAAGCCAAACGGACGGAAAGGATGTCAGATGTTGTGCGGAAACATTTTAGGGGAAGTTGCGCTTCCCTCATCTTTAAAGTTAAGATTTTGTGACGAACCAACTCCACGGTGCGCCGACGTTACCGAGGCAACCGGTGGGTTATTTTTCCGTTCCTTTGTCTGTCTGCGATAAGAGCGTCACACCGGATTGGCACGTTGCCTCTGTCCTATGCAGGCTGCTCCCGCAGTTACCAATAAAAAGAAAGGAGAGGAAACGCCAGAGGAAAGAAATTCAAAATACTCCACCTGGCACTGTGTATGTGACACTGCAGTTTGTTGAATTTGTGCTGTACGTAGCAGAAAATTCACGATTTGCTTCAGCCCAGGAACAATTATATACCAACTCCCACTGAAAAACAAAAACAAGCACACTTTCCGTGTCAGTTATTGCCAAAAAAAAACCTCCTCAATGGCTCCTAAGCTCACAAAAAAAGGTAAATCTTCTTACCGAAGTCAAATTGTTATGCCTGTGACACTTAGAAAGAACTTCATTGGGAGCCTTGTGACCCTGGAAGGCAGGAAAAGATGAAAACATATCTGTTAACACCATGCATTTGACACATGATGATGATGTCTGACGTTCAGAGAAAGAAAAAAAACAAAAACCTTTTTTCTCTTTTCTCTCAGGGTTGGCCTGAAGATAATTTTTTCGGATAGGTTAGGGTCCGAAAGAAATTCGATCTTCGGGGACTGAGAAAAGTCTGGAAGAAAGAGGTGTAACAAACTTTTTTTGGACAATTGTGCGACAACACGATGGAATTGCGAGCTCTAGTTAGAAAACATACCATCAGCCTTCATCCAGACATGCAGAGTGATGCACTCAGAGTACCGTAGGCGAGGGTCTTTAGACGGGACTGAGGACAGTGTTATGGGGCACTGTCCCCCAACAGGACCTGTCCACAGAGAGAAGAGCCTTAGTGTAGCAGGTGGAACATGCGGCCTCCACATGTAGTCGCTGTGCTGATGAGGCAGGACTTTTAACATGAGCAAAATGATGGAAAAATAGAACTTACCATTATTTACCGGCTAAAGTAAGGACAAGAAAGACAACACAAGCGTTATGGATTTTTCTTGGTTTTCAACAGAAAGAAAAAGGCTGCCTGTGGCTAACTATAATATCCTGGCACAATCTGGTCAAACGAGCTTCATAAATTTTACATTTTAACTGAACTAATTACTGTTGGCGTTGAACTCACCCGGCACGTTCTTCGACGCTCCAGCGGCAGCCGGCACTCTGCTGAGGTGAGAAGCACCAACGCGGCGAGAAAACGCATTTCAAACATGTAAAACTCATTGAAAAGGGCGAAATAACCTCACCACTTAGCGCAACGTTTGTTCACAGAAGAAGTGTTTGCGCTCGTCAGAGCCGCTGACTGTACGAGCCGCTGTGTTTTTGGGTTTTTTTCGCCACCCCCGACACTGCCCACATTTCCCAGGATCGCGGTGAGGCGGTTGTTTAAAATGAAGCCTCGTTCTTCCTCGCGAATACTCACAGACACCACAGCAGCGTTCAAAACCGTCACAGACAGGGCAAAACCGAGAACCGTGACTCCAAGTGACATGGTTTTACTTCCCGGAACCGTCGTTGTAACGTTGTAAAGTTACACTTTCTTCCTCTCTCCTTCTTTCTTCTTCTTTCGTCTTGTTCTTAGTGTGTCTTTTTTGTTGTTGTAGACCACCAAAATAAATAGAAGAAACTCCTATTAAATATGAACAGGCCACCTAAAGAGTGGCTGGTGCAACTTAAAGGTCCTATGGCATGAAAATAAATGGAGGCTTTTATATATTTTTATAGGCTTTAGTGGTCCCCTAATACTGTATCTGAGTTGTTTCCCCCAAAATTCTGCGTTGGTGCAGAATTACAGCCAGTCCCAAAAATGAGTTTTCCTTAGGATCCTCAGAATGAGCTGTTTAGGGCCTGCAGCTTTAAGGTTAAAAAAAAAAAAAACAACAACATCCAAATCAGTTGTAAAAGTATAGCCCTACCATGAACATGAGTATTGTGACAAACATACCCGTCAAAGGGATTTTGGAAACAGGAACATGAGGATGTGATTCACAAAGTCATTAAATGGATCCAAGAACATGTCCAACTCCCCAGCTTACCCACAATCCATTTTTGACTTTGGGCAAGGGTGAAAGGTACAATGGTAGAACAGAACAGGAATCCTCTAAAATTCCAACTTCGTAGGTAAAAGACAAAGATACTGTATTCCAAGCTTTTTTGGGGAGGGGTTAGATGATGGGGATGTGGCTGTGACGGTTGGAGCCAATATCTGAAACAGGATTTCCGTAGGAAAAAAAAAAAAAAAAAAAAAAGATTTGGCTTGCAGTCACTTTCTGTGTCAGGTGTACTCTGCTGAAACCACAGCCTCATGTTTATCAGTGGCTTCCACAGAAGTCGAGCATTGCAAAGGAAACCCAACGTCTTTGCTGAGAGGGGTGGTTATCTCAGCTGCATGTGCAAAAAAAACAACAACAGAGTTTGTGGTGTGTGGGTGCTCATTTTGGGTGGGGGATCTTTATCAATTCTGGAACCAGTGATCAAAAACTGATTTCGGATGAAGGCGCATTTACATGAGATTAATTTGTCAGCACAGTCACCTCAGCCCATAGTGTGGCTTAAATGGGTACACTTTCAGATAAAGCTCCCAGGTGTTGATAATGAAAACTGATAACACCGCGGCCAACATCCTGATGTTTTTCACCTCGTGGCATGTCACACTTACAGCCACACCGATTTAAGATACACGTGTGGCGTTATTTTTCTTTTGTAAAAGCTGTTTGACAAGTTGCTTTGCATGTTGTGAAATCGAGCTAAGGGCAGGTAACCTTCACAGCCACTAGGCTTTATGATAGATGACAGCAACTGTCAGGTGAACCCTTTTGAGAGTGCTTTGAACTCGGTAAACAAGAGTTGAGGGTGAACTGCAACTCCGTTTTGTTTTGCACTGCCACTACTTTTCTCAGGTACAACGGAGAGAGCTTCCGAGTTAAGCAGAGTGCCATCAAAACGAAAAGGCTTAAAAGGCTGCAAAGAAGAACAGACCCAGGGCACAAAAAAAAAAATGGCGAGAAACCCGACCGTCAGGAAAACATTGACAGACAACAGTGACTACAACACGACCCAGGATTTAAAAAAAAAATCATTTTTCTTTTTTATTAAACTTGGTTTTGTTTCTGTTTTTTTTTAATGCAATCTGTATATATAAAAGTTCTAAAGCCATCAGCCTGAAACTAACACAGACAGTGAGGCAATCGTGTTTCAGTTTAGTCCTCATTATTGACCGACTAGTGGCCCGTGTGACAGGTATATGTTAACAAAGGCATTAAAAAACAAAAACAGGAGACAGACAAAAAAACACACCGCACAACAACATCTTGTGCAGTCGGAGTGATTTAGAAGTAGTCCATGATTAAACAATTGCGTGGATCTTGTTAACAAGAAGTCATTGGAATAAATTACAGTAACGTTGGTTTGCCCACATTCAGGCTGCAACAGTCTTTCTTTGTGCTCCTCTGACAAAAGATTAGACACTAGCACCAGGCCTTTCTTTTTTTTTTTCTTCCTTTTGGAGAGAGGGGGTGTGTGAAGATGTGCTGGTGAGGTGGCGTTTCACAGCCATGTCTACAGTGTGTGCATTTACCATACCACACATGCATTTCCCTGTTCAAATGTACGATGACACGTGTGACTGTGTAAGCAGGACAGGGCGAGGCAGACTTGTGTATGCATCATGGTCTAATGCTATGCTCATTTTTTTTTTGGAGTCAGTATAACATTACCTCATTTTATCTTATTAAACATATATCGACCACATACAAAGGACTATTTCGATTCATGATTCCGAACATAGCATATCGTCCACCGTTATTATCAATATCACCTTTTTTCAATTTACTTAAATACAATATTTTACACATCAGATTAAATAGGGCTTAGGGTGCATGAGCGTGCGAATCTTGGGGCCTAAGTAGTAGCTGCTTTTTCTCACTGGCACTGTTTTCTTTGCGATCCTGGACACGTACCAAGGACCAGGATATGGTTTCGGTGCGCACACGTGTGTTTGTGTTCAGTCACTGTCACTGGTTTCGCTGCTGGGGTCTCCCTGCACTTTGCTGCGGTGCTGCATGGCGCGGTGATAGGCCACCTGCACAGATTTGCGAATGTTGGATTTCCTCCCCTCCAGCATCTTCTCCTTGTCCAGCTCCTGGTCCACGCCGAGCGGCACCAGCTTCGAGCGCGGCAGCCACTGCCTGTGTGCGCACAAACACACTCGGTTGTTACCGACGTAATATTTCCAACCAAAAGGTAGAATGCATGTAATTTGCCTTTAAATTTTGAAGCAAAACACCAAAGTCAACAAAGGCATATCAGGCAGTACGTGGAAAAATGAATCAATACTTTGCTAAAGTGTAATAAAAGCTTCTCTGAAGGCACAGCAGGCCCATTGTTTCCTGTTGCATATAGCACTCCTGATTCCTGTACCCAGTGTTATCAGATCAAACTTCTGATAACCTCTTTAGGGGAGCATGAAGAATACAATAAGCACTTGCTGTTGGCATCAAGTTTCTCACACTCCTCCCCCCCTCCCCTTCAGAGTTAGCAAACTTTGAGCAATAATTCACACGCAGTACATGATGACCTAAAACACTAGGTGTTCTTTCCACCCTCTTCAATTCTCAAAAACCACATCTGCCCTATTTCTGCTAAATGTTCTGTCATCTTGCACTTCAGCACTTCAGGGCTGCAGTTGTCTTTGAAGTTCTGCCGCTCACTTATTTGTGTGCCTACATCCAGTAACATCAATAGCCTATTTTGCTTGCATTGTGTTTTTTGTCTGTACATCGCTCAATGATTTTGGGAGACACGCACAAAATGTCGGCACGAGTAAACAAAAGAGAAAAAAATGAAGCGCATCTTAAATCTATCAAAAACGGTAGGTGGTGCACCCATTTTTTTTATGGGTTAAGAAGGATTGCTGAAAACACAATCTGAAAAGAAAAGAAAGAAAAAAAGACCCAGAGCACTGACCAAGTTCTCTTGTTGTCAAAGAAGAGGACAAGGAACAGGTGCTCCCTGGCCTCCTGGGTCATCTGCTCCCCAAGTTTCAGCACATCCAAAGGAGGTACAGGGATCGGGACGCCCCGGTGAAACACCCCCTCCCTGGGCATCTTTGGGTCGATTATCTGCAGACAAACGGTGGCATTAAGAGGATTATACACGCATCCAAGAAGAAAAGAAAATAACTATGCTCACATGGCTGCAGTCTGCCACAGCTGGAACAAAAATGGTGCGTCTCACCAGAGCCGGATACGAGGGATAACCTCTGCACTTGGCCCACACCAGATCCAGAGCTTCCAAAGAAGAGTAGTCATCAGATGTCATCCAGCATCCGGACCGTTCCCGGCCACGCACCACTGACAACGAAGGAAATAAATCATTATTATACAATCTCACTCTCTGCCAAAGAGTGGCTGGTTACGTCATTACGTTGTTTGAAACTTTGTGTCTTTCATTTGAAATTTGTGAGTCACTGGGAGGGTTTTTTTTTTCCCCATCAAAGTAGTTCCGGTTCTGCTTAAGATCCCAAATATGAACCACCAAAGCTCTGGCTCCAAAAAAAAAACCTGCGCTACAGTAGCACCATTTTTTTTTTGCTGGGCGACACCAGAGGTGAGATTATGGAGACCTGCCAGAGAAACTGAAATTTTGTGACCCAGATCCAGTCCAAGGTTTAGTCTGCTTCATTCAAGGGAGAACAACAACAAACTAAGCCTCAGCATGTGAATCCAAAGCAGCAGCGAGTGCACATGAGATCAGTGTTCCTCTCATTTTCCTGCTGTCTAAGTTTTTTTGCTGTCCAATGCATAGCATAGAGCCACATTCACATTCACCAGCTGAATGCGTTAATCATTGTCGAACATTTCAATAAAGTCAGGAGGTCCTTACAGATCCCGCTCAAAAGAGCTGGTATAAATTACTTGCAAAGAGGGTCCAAAAAAGAAAAAGTTTTTTTTTTGTTTTTTTTTTAAAATGGTTTTCAAAAACTAGACTGGTGATACGAAGACATTTGTGTTTGCTGGGAAGCTGTTGTTATTTTTAGGTTATTTAGGTTAGGTTTATTTTAGTTAAACGGTTTCCCCACACTGTGGCCTTCTACAGAAACACACAGGTGGTCAAACATGCATTGGGAGGGACATTTAAAGTAACGCAAGAACATGGGTCCGTTGTGGCCCTCTGGCCTGTCTAAAAATCCAGTCGGTTCATACCAAGAATCAAGTTAGAACTGGTTTTAGCACCAGCCCAACCAAAACTTAATCCACTTGGTCAAACAAAAAAAAACAACAAAAAAAAAAAAAAAAGAGGGGGGGGGGGTAAATCCGTGTTTGGATAAACTGGGCTTGTTGTGCAGCTACTTATACTGTTTTGGCCAGTGTTTTATAGTCATTTTAACTACACAACCCAAGTTTTGTCACAGTGAATAAGATCTTTTTATTTTCTTTGAGCATATCTCATTTCCCCTTCGCGCAGACAGCTCCAACAGCCAACATGTGTAAGTCTGGTGGCTTTATCAGCCTCCAGCCAAAACATGAAGCGAAAATGTAAAAAAAAAAAATAATGTACCTACACTGCTTTTAAACCACCAACCCACAGTAGGGAGCTGTATCTCGGCAATGCATCTTTTACCCGCTGCAGTTCTGTTTTAATATCTTGGATTATATTTTCAGGAGTCAGGATTCATTCTGATTGATTTGTTGTCCCCGCACCAAGATGAAGACATGCTTTTTGTCCCGATTGTCACCTCTGCTTTTAAATTTGACGAAAGTAACCAGGGCAAACGTAGAAACTATCAAATTTTGGCGAGGGCCCACGCTGGTTTCTTGAGAAAAGCAAGAAGGGATCGGGAAATTTTGCTCTCCCGAGTGCCCTTCTGGCTCGTTTATTTTAGGTACAAATGAGAGGGTTGATCTCTCCAAAGATGGTTGTTTTCACAAACCCTTACATTCTTTTGATAAAATCAAGCTCTGGGCAAATTACAAAATGATTAAGAACAAAGTTCCAATGACTCTAAAAGTGTTGATTATTAGTGATCTAAATCCTGCAGTTACATCAGCCTTGTTACAGAAACTTTGATAGTACTCAATCAAAAAGATGAATTAGGAAATCATTCTGAGAACAGTCAGTGTCTAAATAAACAGAAATGAAACACATACATCGTGGCGGTTTCAGTGGATAAGAATGTGCTTACAATGTGAAACACTCCGCGATCCTCCAACTGAGTAGGAATCATTTTCTGTGCCCGATGTTTCCTCACTGCTGTCCTCGTGAAAGGCGGAGCGAGAGAATGAAGCCTTTCCTCTGCCCTGCTTAGAGGGAGTCGTGCTGAAAAAACAAATGCGGAAAAATTAAAACCCGGATATTAGGACGCAAGGCTTTATTACAAGTATTCAGGGTTAAAACGGATGAGTTTGCTTAAAGTGCTGGGTGTTTAAATACGCATAACTACGTATCTCTTCAGTGAAACTACAACAGAGATAGCTGTCAAGTCTGTGGGTTTGTTACCGCAGATGCCAACTTTTACTTTTCAGAAGGTCCTTTGTTTTGCTGATAACAAAGTTTGGATTGGAGGTACTTTTACGAAGATCAGACGTGTGAAGTAGTCACCTGGTCCTGTCAGAGGCTGCACTGCTGCTGCTGCTGGTTGTGGACTCAGAGTCTGAGCTTGAACGAGGGAGACGAGACTCACTTCTGTACACACGGAAGCTTTCGGTTACTGGCTGGTTTCCTGTATCAAAACCATTGCTTGGTAACCCTGAGGGTAGGAGACAGAAAGAATGGAGTGAGCCTGTGACTGAGAAAGTTATTAGCATTGCAGAGTACATCACTATGCACTGCCTTCTGTACCTGGCAGCAGGTCGTCATTGTCGCTGTCGCTGTCAGAACTGGAGCTGGTGTGAGGGCTGCGGGGCCTCTTCCTCGGTCTGCTTGGCGACAGCAGGGCCAGTTGTGGGGGACCGATTGGGCTTTGGCTCACCCCTGCTCCGGCATAACCAGCATCCCGGTTCTTTGGAGGGCGCCCGGGCCGTTTGGGGGGTCCGGATATTTTTGGGTTCTTCTTGGAGAAAAGGATCGATGTCCGACGGCCAACTTCTGGTGCTGGGGCAGATGAGCACACACACACGTACATTTTAATGGCCAGAGATTTCGTGCGTTCCTTTCCTTATACAGCCAGAAACTTTCACATGTAGCACATAATAATATGAATAATTATTTCAAGACACACCCTTTCCACCAATCTCCTGGCTGCTGCTCTCGCCCCCCTCATCGTGGTGCCCTGCAGATGATGAGTGATGAGGAAGCGAGGAGCCCCGGTCTCCCACAGACTCCCGGCTCCCTATGCTGGAGCCTCCCTCTCGCTGGTGCGCAAGCTTCCTCTTGATCACACTGATCTCCTTTCTCAGAGCTTTGGCTCTGCGGGACTGACCAATACTGTGCTTCCCCGACGTGACCTCATCGAGACGTGCCTGCAGGTAATGCAGCTGCTCTTCCAGAGGCAGCTGCCGCCTGTTCTCCAGCAGGAGCAGCTCTGTGAGAGGCAGGGAGAGCAAGTTCTTTAAGTACTTTAAACAGAGACAAGAAGGGGCGTTAACTCAAAAATGACTGGAAACAAGCCAGTGGTGTGATGTGGGCTTGTTCCAAGTGGGTAATAGTTGATCTCCGAAAGGCCAGAAAATATGCCTGAATAATCAATAAGTGCTCTATGAGAATATGTCATAGGATATATTTGCCTGTCATTTATTCTTTCTCTCATGCTAAAAATGTTTTGGCATCCAAATAACCCTCAAAAAAAAAAAAAAAACAATGAAAGCGGACCACTTACCATCTTCATTAGAAGACAACGCCCGGTCTCGGTCTCGGTCTCGGTCTCTGTCTCTGTCTCTGTCTCTGTCTCTGTCTCTATCTCGGTCTCTATCTCTATCTCTATCTCTATCTCTATCTCTATCTCTATCTCTATCTCTTTCTCTCTCACGTTCCCTCTCACGTTCCCTCTCCCGTTCCCTCTCCCGTTCCCTCTCCCGCTCTCTGTCTCTCTCTTGGTCACGTTGACTGTCTGGGCTTGGCTCGCGATGGAGGTGCATGCCAGTCTCGTAGTCGAATCCTATCCGTTCAGCTTGGCGCCTCGCTGTTCTGATGACGGAGCAGCCCATCTCTCGGAGCCGCAAGGCAGCCCGATAAAACACCGTGTCCTTGGCGTTGTACTTGAGGCAGTTGTTGACAATGAGGCCAAAGTCGGACTCAAAGGCCTCAAAAGTGAGGTAGTGATGGGACTCCAGCAAATTCCACATGGTCTGAAAGTCCATAGGAGTGTCGATGTGCTCCAGGTAGTCAGGGACCTGGGAGCAGAGTGAAGAAATCACATAGGATGCACGACCTGCACATTCTGACATCAAATTATGGCTAAAGGTGTGACTATATGGAAAAAGTTTCCTTTGGTATAATGTCGATGTACCCATCATTAATCTATGAGCTGGGCTGTAATTAAAAAAATAATTTAGGTTCTATTGTAAATACGACACAAAAACATGGAATACATTTACCAGCATTATCAGATTTCAGTTCCAAAAATGAATTGATCGGAAAAAAATGAAAATTAAAAAATAATAATAATAATAATGACAGAAATTTAAAAAAAAAAAAGGTCCAAAATTATTTGTAAATGTCTTATGTGTGACTGTGTTCAGTCACCTCTTCAAGCGGTACGGGCTCGGTGAAAAAGTTGTTTGTGTCCCTTTCCTGTAACTGTTCTAATGTGCTCCTCAGAAGAACCAGAAAGGGAGTCAGCTGCATCTCCAGCGCCATCTGCTGCACTTTAATCTAAACACAGACACATGGTTTTTTTTTAACAGTGTACACCTGTCAGCTGAACAAATACACAGAGAAATGTGTGTAATAACAAGTGTGCCTGTGATATGACCCACTCTGACAGAAATAAAAGAAATGAAGAATAAACACTCTTCTATATCGCACACTGACAACTACTATTTTAACTGTCAAAATCTTTGCAGTACCAATTACATCTATTTTGCCTCACCGTCTCCCTCTTGAGTTTTTCTCTCTTGCGGATGAGCTCCACCAGCAGCCTCGCTCTTTCCAGGTCGTGTCTCAGTCTCTGCCATGCCTTCAGTTGCTCCTTTAAGGCCGACTGTTTCTCCTCGCTGTCCCTCTGAAACAAATACAGGAAACCCCGTAACCACGCTGGGACACATCGTGCTCAAGCTGTTCAGATAAATGAAGGTGATGGGTAGAAATGTACAGAAACGAGTGCAAAGATTTACCAGAGGAAGTTGCGTTGTGGGCTGTGGTGGATGCGGGTCAACGTGTCGTTGTGACGGCAGGTGGGTTTGCAGCCGCCGCAGGAGAGGCACGCCGTTGCGACTTTGCCTTTTCAGAGTCCAGTAGCTGTGAAGTCGCTGCATGAACTGACTTTTCCTGGGTACTGTCAAGTTGCTTGTGATTTTGCTGAGCCTGGAAAGAAGCAAAATGTGATAGATAAAAGCCTTTTGTTTCGTCTGCCCAGCCTCGACTGCTGTTCCACACACTGCTCTGCCTGGACGGTTAAATAAACATGCCGTTTGGATCTGTAGGCCCATGCAGATGTAGTGCATGCCTACCTGTGGGGGGGTATGCAGGGCACAGACACCACTGGTGCCGCAGCTCTCCTCTCAGCTAAGATCTTTCTTGCCCTTTTCATCTTCAGCCTGGATTTGGCCTTCGCCCTCTTTGCCCGCTCGGAGCTCCAGCCCTTCGAGTCTTCGTCATGGCCGATGCTGGGCTCATCATCTTCCTCCAGCTCTCCTTCGCTGTTAGATGACCCCATGCTGGCCCCGCCCACTCCCCCTAAAGGTCGGGCTGATCCTGGGGGAGTGTGGATGTCGCAGTATGCAGTCTTCCGAACGCTGAAAGATGTGCCGTTGGCCCCGGTCTCCCTGACAGGCTCCATTTTCATGTAGAGGCCTGCTTGCTGAGCGCAGGTGACGTGGAAAGCCGTGTAACAGTTGGCTTTGTGACACTGGATGCAGGCGCCGGAGCCACGCTGTTTGCAGATGTAGCAGGTGAGCTTCCAGCGTGCGGGAGGGATGTGCTCGATACTATCAATCGGCTCCAGGAAGACTGTGTTTGCGAAGCAGACCTGAGAAATGGCAGCAGGAATCAATTTATTGAGATATTGTAAAATGAGCGAAAAAAGTCAACGGAGTGGCTGAGCCTATCGAGACACTGAGCTCAGCATTCTCACAGTCAAGAGTGCCTCAACTGCACCATGATATGTATGCAGTAGTGTATGGATTTACCTCTGGGATCCAGAGGGCGCACACAACATGAGCCCAGCGTGCATCATCGGTCTGTTTAAAAGCTCCCCCCTTGTTTGGACACAGAGCACAGTCCACAGCTCTACTTGGCGACTGCAGGCAGCGACGACATAACCACTGACCCTCTGGGATATAGGGCACACCATAGCACTCTTGGTGCACTGCCAGATTGCACATGTCACAAAACAGTATCACATTGCTGTTCTGACACTCTCCGTCGTTACAGATGCAGCAGACAGCATCCTCGTCAATTAGGGTACTGGGATCCGCCTGAAATGAACATGACACACGAGAGCAGAATAAATATGTGTACGTTTCAGTGTTAGAATGTCATACTTTCCTCTGTATAAGAGTTCAGGTACCTTGTTGTGGCTCTCAAAGTAGGACTCTTTCTCTAAGCGGTCCATGAGGTACTCAAAGACCTCCTGAGGAATGGGTGGCACACCGTCACGCCGACGCTTGTCGTTCATGATGCCGAGCCAGATGTAGTCCTCCTCGTCGATGTCGTACTCTACCTCCTCATCCAGCTCCTCCACTGACTTATCTATATACCTGATGTTCAGAATGGGACAGAGGAATAAAATATGGGTCCACGATGAGTAATGGGGGCAAACAGAAATTAAATTAATTAGGAGTGTCGGATTGGTTCTTATTTTAGCTTTCGGTAGAAGTGTGAAATAATGAGAGAATAGCGTTAGGAATCATATATTAAATTTACTAACATATGCACCACTTTTTTTTTAACCTACTGTCAACTATTTATGTATGCCTCAATTTCTTTTGAAAATACATATTAATGAACCTAATAACAGTTTTACCCACTAACCTGTAGTAAGATGATGGCCGAGGAGGGGCATCGGGTCTCTCTTGGTCCAGTTCTCTAAACACTGCCTCTGGGAGCTTGACTCCAGGACCAGACTGGCTGTTGTGATGATGAGATAAGCCGTCCTTCTTCTTTTCTTTACTCTTATGCTTCCCGGTCTTCGGCGTGGCTTTTCCCCCATTAGAGGATGGGATATCTGAACGGTCCTTTCCACTTCCTCCTATTTCACCGCCTCCAGCTCCACCGTCGCTTCCATTACACACCCCTCCTCCACTACTACCCGTCCCAGACGCCGGAGCATCGTCTGCATCGCTGTCTTCCTCTGACACCACATCAATGTTCTCAAAGATGCTAATGCGGTGAACACGCCCCTGGAACTCCAGCTCCACCATGCTCTGTGCCTGAGCATAGGTCATGGTCTCTCTCCCTGGAGAATGAGAGCGCTCTGACCGGTTGGGGCTACCAGGTGTGTTCCCTTCATGACCAAGTCCTCCTCCTCCTCCATTACCTCCACCGTCATCCGTATCCCCCGAACAAGCCAGCGAGGCGCGAGGAGGTCGGCCCTTTCTCTTCTTTTGGGGTATCGTCTGTGCAGGTGTTGGGTTGTCATGGTCATAGTGGTAGAGGTGATACTCAATGCCGCTGTAGCTCTTGTAGACCTTACGACAAGACTCCACGGGGCACTCGTATGGGGGCTTGGTGGCCCGCAGATTGTGACAGAATGTTTTTACATCAAAATCTAGCCCCATTGTGCCAACAGCAGCTGCTGGGACAGAGAGTGTTTCAAGTTTACATCTGAAACAGGAAAACACAAAGGGGGAAGCGTGATTTAAAAATGTACAAGTACAAAATACAGCACAATACTGAGATACCTGGTTGGGTCATTTAATTGTTGCAGTTCAAAAAACACCAGAGTGGATATGATGTTGCCGCATGTGGTGCGGATCACCTAAATACTGTGCTTACTTAATTTGAGTATTTGCATTTTATGCTGATTAGTACCTCCATTTCATAACAGGTCAGGGAGAAGAATAGTAATTTCTCCATCCACTGCATTTGTTTGACTTAGGTAAAGATTACTTTTAAGATGAGACACCATGAATGATAAAATGAGCTTTCCAAATACAATATTGTTGATAATAAATCCATACTTAAACACAAAGTTGCGGCTGAATCTAGGATTTTTCATGCAAGACATTACCAGGAGTATCTCCACATCACTGCATTGGTATTTTTTGTTTATGTACAGGAGCTGAATACTTCTTACAACACTTGTTATGGTCTAACCACGTGATCATGCCCCCCTTCTCCCAATGGGAGATAAATTGTTATGTTTTGTCTCCCAGTAGCAGGTGCAATTCAGGTCAACAGTTCTGATATTTACTAAGTTTAACCATGTTGGGCAAACAGGCGAGGAAACGGTCACACAGCTGACTGTACGTTGGCGCTCGTTAACATCCCATGGAAGCAGCAGCAGAGAACAACTGGACAAACAAAGCAACATTGCACTGGCTTGGAACCTCTCGGGACAACCACATACAACACATTTTAAACCAGCTAACGTTAGCGTTAGCATTTTGCTGTTGTTTACCCCACACAATGAAATACTGCTGCAAGCGCTATTAGCCAACATGCTAACAGCAGCTACCAAACAACAACAACATTAAGTCTCTTTCCAAAAAACACAGCTAAACGTAACTTGACCACTTAGCACATACACACGAAGTCATTTTATTGCCCTTTTTTCAATCTTCACTGTCGCTCAGTGTTTCACTTATTTCAGTAGACGTGTAATGCGCGTGTGAAACTGTAGCTGTGTTGACGGGTAAACGTTAGCTAAACAAAGACAGATGTAACGTAAACGTTACAAAGCATTTCGATATTAGTAATAATAAATAGCACGAATAAAGAGCATTTGAAGTTACATACACTGCAGCCTGACTGTAACCATTCAGCCCCAGTGTTTCCCTCCATAATGACCTCACCCTGTGGATCCCAGATACTGTTCAGGAAAATGTCAGTTTAATGCATGATTGCATGACTACGGCATGATGTGTGTTCAGATCTAGCACTCAAATTGAGACCCATTAACCAGCTGACGTTAGTTCCCCGCAGCGATCAATCTATGTGATGTTTTGCAGTATGAGGAAAATATCCAGGCTTGCTTGTTTTGCATAAGGGCTCTACTAACGTCACTTTGTGTTTTCAGGGCACAGTGGGTTAAGATGGAAAATTATAATTACCACAGAATCACGGCTGCAAATAGTCCTCAACGGTCGAAATGTGAACGGAATTCCAAACAAAAGTAACGTTCAATGTTAACATTAGAGTTCATGGCTGACGTTTTAAACACTTACTACTCCACGTTCCTCAAGAAAGACTGCGTGCTTCGGAAACCTCACAGCAGCTCAGGAGGGTTGCAGTTCGAATTTTAATTCATTAGATAATCCCAGAGGAGACCACAGGAAGCGCAAGTACAGTGAGATGTTTTGAAACAGTATACTATCCAGATCATTTCATTGTGAGTGGAATAATTCAAGGAACTCGGTCAGACAAAAGGGGCAACCATTGCTGTAACGCTGCGCCGTTGACACATTCGCCACGCAAAGCGCAAGAGCTCATTCAACGCATTTTAGATTGGATCAGATGGAGGGACGCAGTGGGCGGGACAACCCACTCTGATAGGTGGTTGAAGTTGAGATGAGTTAGCGGATTGGTTGGTAGAATTAGGATGGGCTGGGTCAGTAATTGGAGCTGATCCAATCCAGCATAACCTATATCTCGGCTTTGGTACTAAAATAAAGCCTATGGTTAAATTTTGACAAAGTTTTTAGAATCCCAAAGATATCCTTGCAGCACCAATTTACACCGGTTTTTTCTCCCCAATTTCTATTTACTATCGCGGTAGCTCCTTAATGTTGCGAATCTGTGACTTTGTATTAAAATGTCCGTAGTGCGGAAGGGTCTGGCCCTGTATGGTCAGCGGGCTTACCTTCTCGTTTATTCAAAGACATAGCAACTATTCGTCGGGAATTAAATGTTTCAGCATTTTTAAAAGTTCCATGCAATATTAAACCGTAATCGTGAGAAATGGTACAATTAGTTATATAGACCATCCGAACAGGGGACAACAGGTGAACAGCGGTTTAAAAACAACAAATTATAGAGATCACAATAAAACTACTCCCTGGTGATTTAAAACCCTTTTCCCCCCCCAAAAAAGCCAAGATTTTTTAAATGTTTAAATATTTTTTTGTCAAAAGTCCTAAATGTTTTAAAATAACAATAATAACATTATTAATTCCATCCAGCAATCTGAAAGAAAAAGGAATACAGGCCAAAAACTGAGAGAAGAAAAAAGGTTTTAGAAATAAAACAGACATACCATCAAGGACAAAATATTTATTTCTCTCTCAACATACAGTCTGTGATAAGAGTGCAGCAGGACAAGGTGGGGTGATGCAGCGGGACATACAGCAGGCAAAAGCAATCCCACACAGTTTAAATACAAGCCATTGACAATCGGAGCATACTCATCAGGATGCAGAGAGAAGTGATATGTGCAGAGGAAACTGAGTTTGGACTGCTCCCTCCTCTGTGCATTTCAGCTCTCCTTTTCTTTTCTTTAAGAAAAAAATAAAATAATAAATCACTGCATCTAAATGAGTAGGCCAGGGATGGTTGTTCCCACTATTGCTCTCCACTCAGTATCAGCAAGGGAGGTTGAATATAACAGACCAGATACAAGTGACAGAGAACAGAAATCTCTTACTATTGGAAGTATTTCACCAAAGCAGAAGACTCTGCATAATATCCTATAAAAGTCCAATTCAAACCGAATTGATGGAATAATATACATCAAAGCAACCCCTCATCCATCACCATTACCTCCTAAACAGTCAAAAACAAAATATACAAATACAAGCTACAAGAAAACTATACAATTCACAGCTTTGGCAGGACCGGGGTGCAAGAACCTTTGTAATGGGTTGTAAAGATGTGACGTTGGCAACCATCTACTGATTCGTTGCTTTGTGGAACATTAAAGTTTGGCCATGCTTGTCAGTGATTTGAAAAAAAAAAAAAAAAAAAAAGTACAGGGGGGTGAAACCCACTTAGATATACAGTGCAACTCCAACATAGAATAAAGACGGACTGTATTATTGTGCAAATCCCCACATCAAGTTTTATTTTAACTTTGCGATACGTTACTGAAAAAAAATGGGATAAAACAAGGCGGTCGTCAAAAGCAACCTGTGAAATCAACACATCAATCTTTCACCAAGGCAATAACACAGCTTTTTAGGACATGTCCTTTGTTCATTTGAGTCTTTTATTCTTTCGCACCGCCATAGAGGAACAAAAAGCTTAACTGTACAGAGAATCATCTGGAAGAAATAGCAGCAATCCCCCCCAAATAAAAACATTACATAAGTTAGAAATATCAGACCTAAGTGGTGATTGCACTGAACATTTCACATACAGCGTAAGCTGAGTGCTAGCTAAGTTGAAAACATATTTAGCAGTGGTCATATTTCAAAGTTTGCCGGGTGGTTTGTAGTATTTATACTTCGTCTTACTGTTGCTTGGTGATTTGTGACTTTGCTCAACTTTGCAGCTTTTTCCTGTTGCACACGTCAAAGATAAGGCTTGTGGCAAGGCCACGGTCAAAGCTTTATGGAAGGGTTTAAATTGCACTTTTGAGCCTCAAGCCTTCACGTATTAATTGCTACATTCTCATCAAAACACTTCCAGAGGCATATACTGTGGACAGAACTATGTACAGTATATGTATGGCTCCGGACGCTGCCGTTCCTCTACAGCACTGCCAGCTGTCGCGCTGTCCAATGCATTGGTTGTCGAATCAAAAAAAAAAGAAAGAAAGAAAAGAAAAGAGGCCGTGTCCAGCTGAACCATTTGACCCGAATGAGGGGATTTTGACTGCTGGCGTATATATATATATATATTTATTTATTTTTCCCCCGCATCGCTCAGTCGCACTTTTACAATTTGTTTCTGCAAGGCATCAGAACATCTCACCACTATGGCATTCCATCTGTCACAGGGGTGAAAAGTAAACAAGAGTTAAAACATGATTCTACTTTTTAAATAAGAATATATGTCGTGTTAACAGTGCAGTACAAGAAGGGCATTCATATGTAAACCAAAACATTTTCTGTAATGCGTTAAAAAAAAAACAAGGCCGCACTCAAGCTACCTTTAAAGAAAATAGCTTGGATGCAAAAGTGATTTCATTCAAAGAAAAAGAAAATAAATCAAATCAATGTTCAAGGCACTACATTCCTGCAAACATTTTACTCGTAAATACTGCTCTGTTTTTGAATACCAAGCCAATGGTATTTTGATTCCAATGTAGTGTTTAAAGTGTACGTAAAACAAAAAAGGCAAAAAGCAATGTGGAAAGTAACAAAGAACAGAGTGAAATGTTTTTTTTTTTTTGTGACTGAATATAAAATGTCTTGTATGGCTGAGTTTAGTTCAGACCAAAGCCAAAAAGCACGAGGCATTCAGACGTACTTAACACGTACCGTATAGTATTCACACGCACGCACGCACGCACGCACAGCTTACTACAGATATATGTGTTGTGCAAAGAATACCAACACTTCATCATGTTATTTACAACAGACTATGTATAAGTGTGACTGGTGAAAAAAACCCAAAAAACAGCAGAGTGGAGTTGGACTATCCAGCAAACACAAACAAAATTTAGAAAGCAGATCAGGTAGTCCTAGTGGTTTTTGGAGAGGAACCATTCTTGGGGTTGTGCATGACCAAAGGGAATGCTTGGATTCCTGGGTTTGCCATAGTGGCATAGGGCATCACTCTCGGAGCCCCAAGCAAGCCTACAGGAACCGAAGACCCTACAGGACTAGGCATGCCAGGCCATTGCTGGGGGTAAGGAGGACCGGGAACCATCCCACCGTAGGTGCCTGCTGGCACAAGGTAACCAGGAGGGAGCATTGGAGAGGAATTCGGTGCTAGGGTAGCGGGCATACTGGGGCTTAAAGCAGCAGTCATTGGGCATGAGAGGGGCAGCTGGAACTTGTTGGGAACAGCATGGCTTTTCATCTGGAATAGAAGGCAGTTGTAGAAAATAATGCACACACCGATTCATACTTGCCTATAATACGTAAAATAGAAAATACACTTAAAGCTATAATGTGTAATATTTCACGGACAATGAATGTCTCCATGTCGCTCCGCCATTTTAAAACTACGGGATTTGTAGAAGGACATGTCATCAGTTTCGCGAAACTGATGACATGTAGTTTTAAAATGGCCGTGCAACATGGAGACATTCATGGAGTGTAACACTCTTATGTACATTCGTATGCTGAATATAAAGAATTTAAGAACACTGCACTTTTGTGATGGAGGTATTAATAACGATTGAGGTAATACTTGTGAATGATAAGACTCAAATTTGTTAATAGACAACGTGAAATATTACACATTATGGCTTTAATAAACTAACAAATCCCCTAATCACCAGTTGGAAATTTGAATTTTAATACCTCCTGTGTAACTGTTCCCATCGGCGGCAGCCTGCCCTCCAGGCTCTGCTGGAACCTCTGCTGTTTCATCTGGTTCAGGGAGAGTCGGGGTTGACTGGCCGCCGCTACAGTCTCCTTTGTCCAGTCATCGACCAGTTTGTGGAGGTCGTCGGTAAACGTTCCTCTCTTATTGTTGCTGTTGTTGGTCTGGACCTGAGCGAGCCGTGTGAATGGCTGATGAGAGGGTGAAGTTGTGCCCGCGGTGACTGCTGCCTGTGTCTGACTGGAGGCCGTCTGTGCAGCAGTGGTGTTGTGAGATGACCCTGTAAAGACAAAAAGACTTACAAATCTGCCAGGATCGTCCAAATTAAAAAAAAAAAGAAAAACAAAAAAAAAAGGGACAACTTTTGACTGTCAAATCAATTGGCTGCTTTATGGCAGAATTGGGGGGAAGTTTTAACTAAATGAACCTATGTCACAGTCATGAAAGCCTCTCTTTAACCAGGCCAGATAAGTATAGCGCTACAACTGACGTGTTCTGCTGATAAAGCAGCCAAAAGATTACAAAATGCATGGCTTTCATGAAATAATACAGAGAAATTAAATGTGTGATTTGCAAGCGGTGACAAATTCCACATTCAAGACACATCGCCATGCAAAACAAAAAGAAAAGGCAAGTGCAAAAGTCTGAAGTCTTAGTGACAACGTCTTCCACAAGTGGTACCACATTTTCAAGTGCCAAAACAAAGACCAAAGTGTACATTACAAACATGAAGACTAAAGAGGTTAGACTTAGAAATACATAGAAAAATAGTAAATAAGATAGTTACTACTACTGCGCTCTTTGCCTAGACATAGTCGTTTCAGAGTGGACCCTATAAGAAGGTGAAACAGCACAAGACAGAAACAGTTAGGCCGGGACACACTGCACACCACATGTATGTGGACAAGCTGCTTCAAAAGCACAATCAGCTATCAAAACAATCGGGGAGAGAGAAAGAGGAAAAAGGAGGACAAGGGTTTTAAAAAAGAAAAAAAAAAAAATCTGTGAGGAAGACTGGAAAAACGGAACCTAGGTGCCCCTTTTATTACTTGTACAAGCTGGCTGCTAAAAAGTGTACCTGACAAGCATTAAAGGAAGCGCACTTTGCTTTGGATTGTGATGTTGCAATGTTATCCAGCTCCTGCTCCTGCTCCTTCTCAGGATGAAGAAATTTATAGTGAATGTAACACTGGTCTGACAGTGTTTTCTGGTCTTTATTATACAGGGTTGAAAGGAAATTGGGTGAAATGACTCAACTGTCTCTACAAACAGAGAGTACTTTAATCATTTAGCTTTATTGGTTTGCAAGCTTCTGTATGAATTATTGTCTCACTAGCTGGCGGGCAGACGGAGAGGAAAACTGTTTTCTAAGGGAGGAAGGCTGGAGGCTGGATTGAAAACAATGATCCCTTTTGTCCATGTGAGAAAGCCTGTGAAGCAAAATGTGAAACCTAAGTAAATAAAATGTCAAACTGAAAGAGACACACAGAAACTAGCTGGAGCTTGTCTAAGTAAGCGCTAGTAAACATGCGGGAGAGGTGAACTGGAAATAAAAACAAAACAGTAATATTGATGATACAGCCCTTCATATGGCGGAGCATGTCTCCATCAGTGCCCTGCCCGGCGCCTGCACCATGCACGTCTTCTCCATCCAAACATGAGGGACAGATAGAGCAAAGGGCTCTGCCTTACAGGGACAGGTTGGGGGGGGTTCTCTTGTACACAGGATTGCAGATGTGGGCAAAGTGCCTCAACTTGCAAGATGTTATACAATAAAAATTAACAGTGGATGGAAACACACAACAAATTATGAGGGTATAAAAAGGACAGTCATTCTCAAGAGAACATGTACACAGTCACACTGTATTGTTTTAGATCTGCGCATGTTTGGACTCGACCAGCATTTCACAAGCCCAAATGTGCTTGCGGTGTCATTTTTTTTTTTTTTTCTTCCCCCCGAAAGCCATAAGCTCTGCATTAAGCAACAGTATGAGGGGAAGGAGGCAACATGTCCAAAAACTAAATGATTATGAATGTAGCGGGTTAAAAGATAAAAGAAAAAGAAAAACTGTACACCGATACCTGCACTTATTTAAAGTCTCTTGCAGCCTGGCTACAGAAGACCACACATGAATGTATACGAGGCAATGCAGCTTAGAAATGTAAATCCTAGAAAATATTAGAAAATATCAGCTCTGGTTGAATTTGATGGAAGCAACGTTTTTAAGATGACCCTGCATCCTCAGGACTAAAGGGGAGAGGGACCATCCTGATTGTTATCAGCACTCAGTTCAGAAAACTGCATCTCTGATGACGTGGGGGTGCATTAATGCCTATAGAACAACTTGCACCTGGAAAGCTGCCATCACTGCTGAAAGGTACATACAGGTTTTAGTGCAACACTCCTCAAAAGGTCCAGGAACTCGTCTCATCTGTTCCCAAATATTTCTGGACTGCTATTAAAAGAACGGAGGATGCTACACAGTGGTAAACATGACCCTGTCCCAGCTTTTTGTAAACGTGTTGCTGCCATCAAATTCAAGACGAGCAAATTTCTTTCCATAAAATAGTGAAAACAGTTCATGTTTTCCATGTCCTATTGTGAATGAAAAAAGCAATTTTGGATTAAAGACATTTACAAATGCAGCATTCTGTTTTTAGACTGTTATAGAATGACCTGCTTCAGTGACCGAACTTTTGTTTTGGTTGTGTGTGCCTTCATAAGGCTACAGTTAATTCATTTTGCAGATATACAGCAACTAAATTACTAACTTCAAGTTTGCATGTGGCTTTTATCTCTCTGGCTGTCAGAAAAAAATATAAATATATCATATGGAACAAAATCTTTGATGGTGTTGATGTTCAGTATGAGTCGTAGGAAGAAAATAAATGTTTGTAACAAGTGACATTTATGTAAAGTGAGAAGTCTTGCCAGGAGGGTGAATAATAATAATAATATCCACTGAACGTAGAAAAAGAACAAAACAGAAAACAAGGTTGGTTAAACAAAGAGTATGGAAATGAGCAAGGGGAAATAGAAAAGAACAAATACAAACAGATGGACAGAGACACAGGTCCACTGAGGAATCTAGTGCGTGGTTTGCTACTAGATTTATAGGTGACTCTCTCTGAAGTTTGGTGGTAAACCGTCCAGCCTGTAAAAATGAATATAAGAGGGAAGAAGAGAAGAAACAAGAGAAGAGACACTTTGTAAAAGTGCACAGACACTAGGATGAGAAACCCCCAACATCAAAAGCACCAGAAAAGGAAACTGAGAAGGATAGATAGATCCAAATAACAGCATATGTGCCATTTTACCAATTTAGCAGAATTCTCTTGGCAAAGTACTTAGGAGTAAGAAAAAGGAAGAGTAACTACTATTCTAAAAAAAAAAAAAAAAAAAAAATGGAGTTCCATTTAAAACTTACAACTGATCACAGTCTAATTGGGGGTGATTGGAAGAAAAACTTTCAAATGTGGTGCAGGGTTGCTCATAGGAGGTTATCGTATTTACCAGGTTACCTGCTCTGATTAATATGGACTTAATTAAATAGTCAAACTTAGCAACAAATGAGTCTGATAAGAAAAGGAATACTTAATGAACCAGTTAGACAAAGACCTGAAGGCTCAAAAGATGACTGAGGCTAATGTTTAATAAAACCATTTCTCATACAAATCCACATTTAACAGCAGCAGGAGGCTGTTGACCTCTTGACATTGTTTTAAACATTTAAAAATGTTCCCTCTCTTTGCTCCAAAGGTCAGCAGATAGCAAAAAAGTCACGTTTTATCATCTATACTCCGAGGAGAAGTTTTATTAACTGGTCGACTGAAGACAGCTCAAGAGTTGTGACAAATCCTTTGGTCTTTTGCAATTGTTTAACGTTTCAACCAATGAGTAAATTTCATATAATGGAGCATCAGGTTTTGTTTGATGCATTTAGGTTGGTTACCACGACCGGGTGGGAGGTGTCTAACCTTTGGTGATGTTTTTAAGTATCTTCTCATGTACTGTGGGTGCTTGCGTGACTTTTTTTGGTGAATTTTACAGGTTTTTATGTCATATTATTGACAAACAGAAAATTCGCACTGCAGAAAAACTGTAAACATGAACCTGCTAAAAGAATAAAGTGCAGGATAACCTTGGTTTCTCTTTATGACCTAAGAAATTCCACAACAGTGCATCTGTATTATTTGCAGAGCAGATGATGAATGTAAGGATACAACGCGATTTTGAATCGCTTACATTGCTACTTTTCCCAAATGACGCCCATCGGGTGATTACTTTAAAGAAAATCTGTGTAACCTGGCGTGACTTAAATGCTGATGGGGATATGTGGTGTAAAATGGTTCGACAGTACATACAGTGTATATTAAACAGTTGACAGCGAGGTGGCTCTTCATCCTCCAGTTTGCAAAACATGGACCATGAAGAATATGAACAACATGAGCAACTCTAAATAGTTAACATGGCCCAAATGGTGCTTTTGTAGATGAATGCCATTTCTGTGCAATAACGGTAGCATTAACATGAATCTGTAATGAGTACCTTGGCCAGTGCCAGCTTGGTTGGCCATTCCATCAGCATGTCGCCCAGCGTAGATGTTATCCGAGGAGAAAGAGCCCTTCAACGAACAGGGTTGCTGGGTGTGAACCTGCTCGAGGACTGTGCCAGGCTGCGTGCTGGAGCTGCCACTGGAGTGGGCAGAACCCCCTGATAGAAGGGAACTTTTAGCTGGTGAGCTGGATGAACTGGCAGCACTCTCACCTTGATTTAAAAAAAAAAAAAAAAGTGTGAGCCAGAGTGAGTCACTGATTCACACACTCCTACAGCTTTCTAAAAACTGATGCCAACTATTGCGTTTTCCAATACAAAATATGCCTTTCTGATTGAAAATTCTCTTATCACCCCACCATCCCGACCCACACACCTTTCTTCTCAGCACTGGTGGCGTTGAGATTATTTCTGAGCTGCTGCACCATCGGGTTGAGCAGTTTTCCAGCTTTCAGCTTGTGCTTGCTGGTTCTGCGCCGTCGGCCAGTTGGTGGAACGGCATGAAGCAGGCTGACATTGGGAGGCAGAGATTTTCCCAGCTCATTGTACAGACGCTCAATCTCACTCCTCTGGAATGCCTGCAGCTCAGAGATCTCCTTCATGTGTCTATTAACCAGTCACAGGAAGAGAACAGAGAAATAAGCTACAAATGTCGTGAATGGCTTACTGACATATACCAAGCCCACAATACATCCTGCATCTCCTGAAGCAAGTCTAATTACTAAGTCATTAACACATAATCCATCAGAAATAAACCAAGATACATAAAATTACAACTGAACTGTATGGCATCTTGTTTTGTGTAACCATTTGGTCATTAATGCTACAAAGAATACTAAGAAAAGACAGTAATCTGTCGGTGCTAAGGTCAGTGGACAAAACTGGATCAAACATGTTCTGACATCCTGCTAAACCTCTTGCATTAATACATGTCCAGTTACAGGTTTGCTCTGCTCTAGATAATGTTATGACATTTTCAGCTTAAATTAGTTGATACGGTTGTGATGATCCAATCTGTTCATAATGGCAGGGCACTCCTGATGTCCGGATGACCATAACAGAAAAGACTCGATATTAAAATAATTGAAATCATTATTTCAAGAAAACAAGCTTCGCCCAAGATAATGACAAGTAAAAACTGCCATAACAACAAAATTAGCTTTGTTATCTGGAGGTCAAAGAAAAATAATAAGCATGGATGGGTTTGGGCTTCCATGGAACAGCTAAATCATTGAAATAGTTCTTATGAACACTGCAATATATGTGCAACTGCATTTGACTGTACGTATGAGGAAGTTACTTTACTTTTCTCGAAGTTTCTGTAGTTCTTTCTTCATATCTGCATCCTCAAACTCAGAGTCATTATCACTGCTGATGTAAGATGAGTGGGCATGTCCTGCAGCGGGCGAGGGAGTGTGACCATTCATTACCACAGGCTGTCTGCTTGGTGAATCAGAGCTCTGTTCACTTTTGCTTCTACCAGAGCGCCGCAGGAATGCGACTGCCCTCTTCACAAGGTCACTTCCACTGTGCTCAGACAGGGTATGAGGTGGGGGAGCGGTGTGAGCTGGGGGAAGCGCCATGCTGCTGCTGTCCTCATCGGCTGAGTCAGAGTAGCGGTGAGATGAGTTTTTACTGTGATGATGGGTTGTACTGTCAATAGTCTGGGCTCTAGGAATGTGGCGTGGGGTGGCTTCAGGACTGGAAGTGGGGGTGACTTGGAAGAAGTTTGGGGGGGCAGAGTAACGGTTACCACTGTGGTGTTCAGAGGTTTCTGCATTCTCATCAGCCTCAGCAGTCCCAGATGACCTGCAAGCTGCCACACAGCCTTTCCCTTTCCTCGCCATGCCCTGGGTATGGCTGTGGGACCCTCCAGAACCACTAGAGGGTGCTGTGGAACAGCATGTGCTCATCTTTGTTTTCTCTGAAGGATAAATGACATCCAGTGGGGTGGGGATGATCTGGAAGGCAGAGAAACCCATTTTTATAAACAAAGTTTAAGCCTATAAACATCATCGACTAATGCAGAGATCAAGCAATAACTGGAAAGAGAACAAACACTGACATAAGTCATGACCTAAAATGCAATTTATTTTGGTCAAATGACATTTATATTGAGCAGATTTTCTCTGTAAGAGCTTGAAAGTAGCTTCTTACTTGAAAACGGCTTTTGGAGCTGTATGAGCTGGAGCTGGCAGTCACATCTCTTTTTTTTGAGATCCTGTTAGAGGCTACGGAAGCAGTAATGGGAACTTTCAGAACAAACAAAACCATTTTCAAACCATAAAGTGATGTGGGCATTAAATAGATAAAGTTATCTACCTGCCACTGCAGAGTCACTTAACGTGCCCACACTATCTGCGCGCTCAGGAATCTGTGGCTAACAGACAAAGAGAGAAGTGTGTGCATGTGGGTGTTTGCATTTATTTGGGTTGTGACACAACATTAAAAACACTTCATCAGTGGGGTAAGGCTAGTTGTGATCCTCTGCTTGATGAGTCACAACCAGGGATGATTTGGCATCATTCCTACATACAAAATAAGAAGAGGTGGTACTGCCACCCATGAGAAGATAAATCATCATGGTATCTGCAGTCATTTTGTTATCCACCGCTGCCTCTAAACTCTGTATAGATCGTGCTTTTTACAGCCCATGATCAAATTCAACAGTACAGCGCTGGGAAACACTTATTGCCAACTGATATGGTCATCAATACAGCTCCAAATCCTAATTCGAATGCTCACATTTCTGTCATTCACAGGCACAAAACAGTGCATCTTACCAGTTGTTCCACCTTTTTCTTTGCGAGTGGTGCCTCGGTGCTCTGGCTGTCCGAGACTGCAGGGGAGCTGGGCCCTTCTGTGCTGGAGGCATGAGGTTCAGACACAGTGCTTGAGGGCTGGGAGGGAGCGTTGTCCTGGTACAACAGGTTTCTGAGCTTCTCGTCCAAAGTCTTAATAGTACGATCAACGAACTCCACCCTGCGTGGCCCCTCACTGTCCGACTCTCCCTGTCCCCCACACTGCTGCTGCTGGCTGGATGACTGGGAGCTTTGATGTGCGGGACTCTGAGGCTGGGAGATCACTGTGCCAGGCTGCATAGGTGTGGCATATGGCTGCTGCAGCACCACAGACTGGTGGCTGACCAACTGAGGTGGTAGTTCTCCAGTTGGGCTGGCTTTCTGATTTGGTTGATTAGCTTGTGATGAGGCACCAGGTCCTGCTCCTTGATCGGTGATATTAACATCCAGAGATACAGGTGGCACAATAGCGCAGCATGGCATATCTGTCACCATAGAAACAGCAGAAATGCAAGGTTCTTCAGCCGGGAGGGAATTGTGAAGGTCAATGCTCACAGCAGCAAGGGCATTCTTATTAACACTGGGCTGGGTCTGCTGGACCTGGGATTTGCCAGCGATTTGATCGGGAAGTTGAACCGAGGTGGGTAAAGAAGAGGAGGAGGATGGGCTTTGGGAAGATAAAGAGGTGGCTGGTGTGGTCACAGCAGCTGCGTTGCTGTTGGCCCTGACTGGCAATGATGCAGACTTCTCATATTCTGAGGAAATGAAAAGATCAGTGTTAATAAGAATGAGAACAGACAGAGTTAATCAGCTAAGGCTACAAGGCAGAGGAGCTAGCTGCTTTGTCTGCCAAAGTGTTACATCATTGCTGGGCTTCCCCCATCAGCCTCAGTCAGCTGGAGTAAAATCCTGCACTTCATCTCTGCCCCAAGCCCCTGCTCTTATATATACACAACTGATCCAACCACACAAAAAACACGCAGAAGCACAATCAATCAATTACATGTGCGTCTTCACCAACAATGGCAAGAAAGACATTTGTTATCAGCCAAGTCTGCCAGGAGTTGTGTTGGATATCTACCTCTGAGGCACTATTTCTGCAAAAACAGTACGCAGTCATACTTTTACGGTTTGTTTCAATATTTTCGTAATCAGTCATTATTACTGTCTCATAGTTGTTGTTTTTGCTGCAAAGCTGCAAGTCATGGTTGATCAGCCGCAGGTTACACCTTGCAGCCACACTGCAGGCAGTTATGCAGAGCAACACGGATATTTTTCAGTTGAGAAAATTGTGACCGTAAACAACAAACAGTGAAGCTGAACTGCTATGAAATTTTTCAGGTATGAGTTGCTCCAGATGCTGAAAATCTACTCTACTTTTCGCTGTGCTTTCAGTAGGAGACCCACCAGCTCCTCCAAACAGAGAGTGCTCTGACCGCTAACTAGGTGCTAACTACTTATATACGTCACACAAGATTAACTCGAAAAACCCAAACTATCCCTTTAATCATAAATATTAACTCAGGTTGGATGTGAAACAAATCCTCACAAAAATTTCTGTTAACTTAAAAGAAACTAATACACAAGCATCAGTAACAGGAAGTGTGCAGCTTACCTTGAGCTGAGACGGTGTGCGATGAAGTATTATCTTTGTCTTGCACAGGTGTCTCAGCAACAGGGCAAATGATAAACCAGCGCTTACCGGTGTGAAGGACTGTCAAGGACAAAGTTGTTTTTTTTTTAAAAAAAACAGAAAATATTTACTTTCATTACAATGATTGAGAATGTAGCTGCAGGGGAAAAAAAAAAAAAAAAAAAAAAAAAAAGAGAGAGTGCTTCTGATTCCCTGTAGATACTTTCACAGCTTACCATTTTGTTGGTACACCAGCTGTGGGGTGCGGGGTTCTGAGGTCTTTAAAGAAAAGGAGAGAGTGGATTACATGTGCATCAGTTTGATGAGACATTTGTAAAAGTTTAAAAAGATTGACCCCAACAAGCCAATAAGCTGAAAGAAATAAATCCAGTTGGTTCAAAAGTGTCACGTCAGCAAGGCTGGTAATTTTCTGGCATTGCTGCGAGCAAAGTCATCTTGAGAGTGCTGTCAGGATGGTGTATCCAAGCCAGAAGCACTCGTAGACAGATTGCACCATTGCAGCTATTAACTGTCAACAGCTCCTTTCTCACCTCTGTTCCCAGTGCGCCGGCTCCTTCGCTCAGTTTAGGGCTGCATCCCTGGTCAGAGTTCCTCTCACCCTCTGTGTCCTCACTCAGCATGTCCTCAGCCTTATCCACAATGTCTTTCAGCTGTTCAATAAAGACCTCTTTTTCCAGGGGAAGAATGAAATCGTTCTCCACCTGAAGAGAAGTGTGGAGAGAAGGAAAACATTGAAACATTTCATCTGAATAAATAGAGCCTAAAATAACAGTGTTTATGGCTTTGAAATGAAGTTAATCAACCATTTTTTAATTCTAAGAATTTTATTTCACCAAATGTAATTCAATGTCCTCAGAACGCTTACCAGGTTGGCAAATGTCTTGGACCACAATGAGTTGGAGGAGTAGCTATACCATTAAATTTCTATCTCGCACTAAACATACTCAGTATAAGATAGCTCAGCTAATAATAGAGAAGGGAGAAAGTTTTGGAGAAAGACAGATTTTTTTTTTTCTTCTTCCTTATTTTTTTTGCTGCATTGCAGCTGAAACCAACAGGGAGCTTCTGAACTGAGATCTGAGACTAAATCTTTGGCACCACACTTCCAAAACCTCCTGCAACGACTGATGTGGCAGCAGCACATTTCTCCGACATACCATGTAAGTAGCAATCTCTTCTGGTGCATCTCCATCCAGGTCAAATTTGAAAGTGACCATTTTATGGTTATGGGTCTCCAGTTGACACTCTACCATCTTATCCCCAGTATTACACACCTACAACAAGAGCAAAAAAAATACTTTAACTGTTGGGATTTTTTTCTTCTTTTCTTTTTGTTTTTTAACACGGGCCATGTGTTTGTTACAATATATAGGTCACCCACGTTGAGCATGCTGAGCTTAGGTCTGTTAATCTTCTCCTGCCGAGAACGGGTGCGCGTGGACCTGCGGTGGTGCTTACGCACTTTCCCGTCACCCTTGCCTCCGTGTGTCCCTTCGTAACCGTCGCTCATCTCCTTTCCTGATGTGGCATCAGAGTTGACACTGTTTTTGGGGAAAGTTACAGTAATCGGTAAAATCAGTTTGGTGTAGTCAGCTTAACACCTGAACACATAATAGACAGCTGTACGGTTAAGGTTTCAAGTTTAAAACGTACCCGCAGCTGTTTGCAATACTTAACAGAAACTAAGAGGCTAAAATATGCCCGAACGTGTCCAAAACATGCCCTAAATACCTTAATGTGGGAAAGTGATAAAGGGAGATATGTTTGATCAGATAAGGAAGAAATGAAAAGGAATTACTTCCTGAACTGAGAAGCACAAGGAGGTCTATTATCGCATAACTTCTAGGTATAACAGAACTTATAATAAGAAGGAGTAGAGTCTTTAACTCTACCTTGCTGATCAGGCTTAGTTATAAGGTTTTGTATGGTTTATCTCTCCTGGAATCCTACAGGCATTCCAGGAGAGTGATGGCCATGGGTGATGCTGAGCTGCACATGACCTGCACATGACTTTAACGGGCATATAGATTTGTGGGAGATTAACTGTCTGCTGAAAGAGCAGTAAAACTGGTCACCTGTAAGATTACCAAATGCAGTTCAAGTTTAATTCACAGGGAACTTTAGACAACTCGACTTTACATTCACAACACTGACATATGAGTCGAGTGCTGTTCCATCATTTTGTATGTCATTCTGAATTGAGAGGTCCTAAAACTATTGAAAGACCATTTGCTTTAAAGCAACACATGTCACCGTTCTTCAGTAAGGAGGCTTTTTCAATGATTTTTGCACATTTAACAACTCACTGAGATCCCCCTAAATGAATGTCTTAGCTGAGGAGAAATAAGCTTACCTGTCATAGCTCTGTCCTCTGCTGCTGTGTTTCTCAGCAGCTTGATCCTACAGATGACAAATTCCAAAAATAAACCAGAGAGAATAATAAAAACACAGAAGAGCCTTGCATCTGCTGGTATTGAATAAACATTATATTCTGACAGCAACTTTAAACAAGGTATAGTGATGCCACATATTAGTAGGCTGGCATCTATGTGGAGCACTATGAACAGTAAAACACAAGTAAAGAGAGCTTATAAGTAATTCAGTAAAGGATGCATCCATACCTCAACATTAACCTCTGATGGACCTTGACCTGCAGCTCCTGCAACATTACTGAGCTTTTTCTGCTGAGGCAGAGTGGAACTGGCAGACCCAGATGAAGCTCTCTGTGAGTCAGAGGATTGCAGCACAGGAATTTGGCTTTGAACCCAACTCTGGTTCTGGGCCTGTAAGGGCAGTTGGCACGACTTCATATTGTCCAGCTGGGTTGCTGCAGTGGCTGTGCGCAGGTCTGCCCCATTCTGCACCGGCGAGGAGAAGACTGCAGGTTGTGTGAGCTGAGCAGGCTGGACGGGCTGAGCATTGGGGACAGGCTCAGGATAGCTGCCGTGGGTTTGCTGAGTAACCTGCAATAACACACAAAGACCTAATCAATTGTTTTGTTGTTGTTGCATCATCGTTAAAGATCCAAAATCCCATTTAAATATGTTTTTTCTTGATTTGAAAAAAATATTCTAGATCTATGAAGCAGAATGTTAAAAATACATTGGATAAACAAAGACTACACTTTTGTATTTGCATGACTCGATCTGACTGACACATCAAACTCAAACTTTGTTCTGTACAGGTACTCCAAAAACAAAACATTTATGTGATGTGTAACACTGGCTAAAGAAATATCCGACAGATTCATGTGATCAAAAGTTCTCTAAAGAAACCCACCTTAAACATACAATCAATCAAATTCACTCCACACCTTTTTAGCAAACACGCTAAATGTGCTCTGTTGCAGCTGGCATAATTACCTGTATCAGAGTCTGAGTGCTCAGGCACGGCGCAATGTGTGTGTGTATGGGGTGGGTAGCCAGTGCTGATGTAAATGCATATTGTGTATGAGAAGCTTCAGATTTAGCAATCTGCTGCAGAGCAATGGCGGGTTGGTGCTGTGGGGATGTGGATTCCACCCTCCCCAGCATATGTGAGGAGGATGGCATGAAGGACACTGGGATGGGTGAAGCTAATGCGTTTTCAACGTGCAGGGGAGACAGAGGAGAGACCGAGGGAGTGACAGGGAGCGCATGTCCAGGAGAAAGAAAGACGTGATTTAGGGAAGAGGAGACTGAAAGGTGAGGATCAGTGTAGGACTGAGGGTAGGAAGAGTCACAGTCAGTCACAGTTGTCTTCACCTGGACTGTGGGATACTGTGAAGGAAACTGAAGGAAACAGGAAGAGAGAGGAAAATCATATAATCTAGAAAGTTTAAATGAAGAGGGACGATGCGTTAAAATATCTTCCAACTCTTGTTATTGGTCTTCAAATATAGTGCAAGCCAATAAAAAAAAAAAGAAAAAAAAAAAGAAAAAGCTGATACATTACCTTAAACATAAAAAAATGTATACATTTGACTACAAACTGACAATACCTGGGATAATTGTGATTGTTGGAGTGAGGTGGAAATCTGCAGAGGTTGGAGTTGTTGGTGGACAGTCTGAGCCATTGGCTGCTGAGGAGGAAGTGCCTGGTTTAGTGCACTGGAAGCTGACTGGTTGAGATTCTGCCCATGGCTTTGTCCATCTTGTCCAAGCTGTGAAATGGTCTGACCAGTGAGATTATTCTTCAGGACAAAACATACAAAAAAGATTGATTGCAAGGTTCGCACTTTCATCCCTCATTTCAACTGATTTCCTGTTCTTGAACAAGACCAGTTTGGTCATTTTCCTTCCTATTCTTATGTCTGGACCTCATCTGAATCTTTGCACAACCAAACAGAGCACGCAAGCCTGGGAGGGGTAAAGCATCCAGAGACTAAAAGCCACGGTTATTGCTTTCATTACTGTTTCCATTATCTCCCAGCTGGCAGGCATCTGAGGAAACTCCTGTTTATTGTTCGATTTTTCATTCACTTACTGTTCACCAACACAACTGTTTCCATTTCAGCCGAATTACAACACAACCAGGCAACACAGTATCACAGTACCAGGCGAGTAGTATCAAACTGACAATTCTAACAATATATATTATTTTCCCACATTGATGAAGTGTGCTAAGACAAAAGAGGGAGATCTAATGTAAGGCCGAAATGAAGCAAAGATAGCATTGAAACTTATGGGAAGAAAAAAAACAAAAAAAACAACTGGTCATCAGTATGGGAGAAAAAAAAAAAAAGCACTAGAATGTGCTGTATTATGATCGTCACACAGGAAACTCACCTGCTGGGTAATATGTGCAGCGTGGCCTTGCTGGGAAGCAACAGGGAAGTTCTGAGGAGTTACCACCTGGTTAGTTCCTCCGTAACCCTGTGTTACAGCAACAGACTGTGTCAACGGGTACTGGTTCTGGCCTGTTGCAGTCTGCTGGGGGGCAGTATGTGCATAACTCTGAGAGACGGCATCGGGTTGACCTGGTGTGAAGTAACTTTGATGTTCGGTGGCAACCTGTACAAATGGAGTTGCTGTTGGATGGGGCTGAGACTGGGACACATCCTGGCTGTGTAGTGAAACTGTGGTCTGCATGACGTTTTGACTGTGTTGCTGAGGAGTTGCAGTGTGTTGTTGCTGTGAAGGACACTGAAGACTTTGAGATTGGGGGGTGTGCTGTGGTGCCATTTGATTGTGTAGGTTATGCAACGTTTCCTGGTTATGCTGGTTATAAGTCTGTCCAGCATTTAGTGTCTGTTGTACACCCGATTGAGGATTTTGTGTTGAGGGTACAGGGTAAAGTGCTGGTGTGGGGAGGTTCTGAGCAGGCTGCTGACTGGGATGTTTCACTGAGACTTGAGCCTGCTGAAGTGTGCTAGGAGCATGTGCAGACTGACACTGGATAGTGGCTGTCATGGCTGGGGCACCTGATGTAAGAGGACAGCTTTGGGGTGGCTGCTGTGCTGGCACGGTGGTTGCTGCAGTTCGATGCTGAACTGACGCAGCGTATCCTGTTGCAGACTGAGCCTGCTGCTGAGCTGATGCCACAGGGTGCCCAGAACTTTGCTGGATTTGCAAAGGAAAAGTCAAAGAGCTTGCTGCTGTTGCCTGCTGCTGTTGGTGTCCTGCAGCCTGGTAGCTCTGTGCAACATGTTGTGGCAATGCTGATGTTGCAATATTTACTGCAGCTTGAGTTTGATGCTGAACGTTTATCAAGCATAGACTGGCTGGAGCTGGTGTTGCAGCACTGTGCTGACCAACATATAGAGCAGCAGGGTAGCTGTGTTCATGCTGAACGTACTGCTGTGGTGCGTGTACAGCTGTGCTTGAGGAGGGCAGACCCTGGACAGATGGTTGATTCTGGTGACCTGCAGAATTGGCCTGAAGACCGAAGAGAGAATTTCAAGTTAGACTCTAATAGGAATGCATTTATTTTCTGGATAATGATAAAAATCTCACAAAAGCCACATGTATCATTGGCATCAACTAACACCAGATGTAAGTATAATGAAAGGATGAGGACTAAAACTAAGTTGATGAAACATCTGTTTCAACATTGAGCAGGCATTGACAGGTATGAGCTGGACACAAAGGAGAAATGGGAAAGACCAAAAGGATGGAAATCAAAAACGCCCCCCCCTTCTCCTTGAAACGTCCATCCATGGCAAGCTAAGGAGAAAGCCAGCTGTTGCATTAGCCCAGCAAAGCAGAAAGGAACATGTTCTAGCTCGGTTGTAGAAAGGGTTGGTTAAGGTTAATCAGAAGGGAAATGTAGTCTGTTAGAGGTTGCACCATTCTCCCCCGACAGTAGCAAGCTTCTAATTTAGAAGATGGTCAGTGCACAAGGTCTTTGAAGGCAACGAGACTACGGCAGGAGATCGGGCCAGCTCCATGCAGAATCAAGCTACATATCCTACAGGTTGGGAGAAATCTGCGAAGCAAGTGTTGGCTCCAAAACAGGAAACTAAAGCAACTTGTTTGCTACTGTGACCTACCACTCCCACAGCAGTGGTAGTTGTCTGCTCTCTGGAAAAGTATTCATCCTCACACTCCTGGAGAGATTCTCGGTCCTCAAAAAAACTGCCAAACTGGGGGTGACTCCTGAGGCCACAGTCTCCATCAGCGTGGGTGGGTCTCTGGGCTGCGGAGGAGTGCGACGCGGAGGTGTGGCTGGATGTGGTGTGACAAGGAGCTGGTCTGCGGCTGATTATATTAAAGAGGGACTGCTGCAGCATGGAGAAGTTTGAATAATCACTTGAACCTTTTGGTTGTCCGTGACCAGTGGTGCTCATTTTTCCACCTGATACCGAGTGGCGTCTTAAGTCACATGGACAATGATGTTTCTGCATGACAGATGGGTGATGGTGGTTCCCATCTTGTGACTTTAACAGAAGCACACAGAGGCAGGCCTGGCACATGGGACTTCTATGCAATGCAGAAAGGTGTTTGTGATTTGATGTTAGACTCAGAAGACTACTGAGGTCAGAGTGTCTGCGTCCACTTGGCATAGGGACAGCTAATTTCTCACTGTTGGGCTCTGAGGACGATCTGATGCAGGTATCACTAAGGCGGCGAAACTCAGAAGGTGGAGAAACAGGGGAGATTTGCAGCAATGGCACAGACCTCTGGGAGGGAACCCCATCCTTGGTCTCAGAGTGTGGCTCTGTGGGGCTGAGCTCCAACTGGGTCTCTGTTACCACGGGGGTGGGACTGATTGATCTCTGAGACTGAATACGAGCATGGAGTTGAGCAATGTGGGCTGCCCTTTGAGTATCAATAACAGGGGCACTTCCCCTCCGTCCTGCAGTTCCCAATCGAGTCCTGTGCGGCGGGCTCAGTCTTGCCCCCCAGACTTCACCATTTTCACAGGAATGAGGTCTTTCAGTCAGATAAGAGCTACCACTCTGGCACTGATCAAGGAACAAGCCAAAAGCAAAACATGTTACTCAAATGAACAGGGTATAACCAAAAAAATATCATGAAGAAATGAGGACAAACAAACTTATGCGTACATTTGCATTCACGTTGGAGGACTAATCTGCACATGCCCATGAAGTGTGTATGCATGTCGACTGCTTTAGTTTGACAACGCAGTGTTCAGCTCAGAGGTCATGAGTATCCCGGCGAGTCTGGAAGTGTATGTGCATATGTGCTTGTGTGCGAGCATATCTTAATAAATCTAAATGTACATAGTCTACTACGATGTGTAAGCTCCTGATACAGACCTGTTGTGTTGCCATAGCAATAGGTTCCAGCAGGGACAGGTAGAGGACACTCTGCTGACTGCTGTGGGAATCTGAGTACACAGTGGAGCCCACACCACTGTCAAGTGTGCTGTCTGCTGCAGATACACAAATTATGTACTCAACAAAAAAAGTCAAAGATTTAGATGGGTGTTCTGAGTGACAAAGAACAGAATCTCTTACATGTCACTGAGGTGGCACTGGTTGGCAGGTTATGCAGTCTGGTGTGCTGGTCCACCTCTAGCTCTTCTGGTTCCAGCAAAAGGGGCTGTCCTACATGTGGCACCCCAACAGAGGGGCCCTCAGATGGTGCCATCTTGATCCTGTGTCCTCCTTCAGTCTGATCCACTGGAACTGCAATAGAGGCTGCTCTCCCTCTTCTCCATTTGATCAGTGCAACGCGGTCCTTGATCGACTTTCCCACCGTCTTAGCGTCACTCTCCTGGAAAAAACCAGACTCCACCTGACAAAAAAAAAAAAAAAAAAAAGAAAAAGAAAAAAAAAAGAGGGGGAATGAATTTTCAGGATATTTTTAGCACCGAGTATGTGAGAGAAGAGAGGGTGCATTAAAAATGGGGGAGTGTGAGCGGCAGACAGAGAGAGCAAGGAAAGGAAAAAAAGAACAAAAAAGGAAAGAACAGAAAATCTATTTAAAGAGGTCAGGGCTGTGGGGAATAATTCTCCGTCAGCAGCTTGGTTCATTGCTCACAACAGAACTGGCTAGAATTTGTCTTCTCCACATAAAGATGCAGAATATACACACAATACCCGATTTTCTATCTGTAAAATAAAAACACTACAGAGAATTATGTTAGAACTAAATATATCCAAACAGAATAGAATTCAGTATGGTGTAAAATGCAATTAAAACATAGAGTAAAGTAATTCATCATATTTTGCAAAGAAAACAGATTTAATAACTCAAAAGGAGATCAGAGTTCCTTTCATGTTAGATGTGGTTAGGGTTATTATGGTGTGACACAGGGGCATGTTGGACTCTTTGTCTAATATCATCCTGCATGATCGGGGCTGAAATGACACGGACGATTTGAGCAGAGGAAAGTAGACACCCACCAGATGTTTGGGAGACTCAATGAAACGAAGACAGTGGTCATGCAAGTTGGTTATATGGCTGCCGTTGACATGTTTTTCTCCTAAACAGAGCATATTTTAGCAAAACTCAATGTTCACGTTTTTTGTCTGAAGTTATCCCAACAGAATTACTCCAATAACTGTGTAAAGGACATTTTAATGATGATGACAAACGCTGAGAGTTATGGATGAAAACCAAAACCAAAGTCGCATACTGTGGCATCTCAGGCCCAGGAATGTGCTAAACAAAAGTTGATCACCAAAACAAGTCAGAAGCACATAGTTTAAAGGTTCAGAAACTTCTCAAGAGTGGCTTTATTCCGCATCAAATTTTTATGTCTGGTCCTGTGAGGATGTCATCTGCTGAGCCACACTTATGATAACCATGTAAACAAAAGCAAAAAACAAAAAAAAAAAAACAACAACCAAAAGCTCAAAACTAAATGACTGTATACTGTGTTCTGCAGAAATCCAGCAAGATATGAACACTGCCTCAGCTTGAACACATTTAGCCCCCAAGACACGCAAAGCATGATAAACTGTAATTAGCAGCGGTTCAAACTAAGTCCTTAAACAGAGGAACACAGCGCATTTTGAAATGGTCGCTTTTTTCTACATGACACACAAAACAATGGTAATTATGTCACAGTATTCTCTCTACCACTATTTTTTCTCAAATGAGCAAGCTGTTTTCAGCAGGGTATGACTGTGACTATGAATAATTTACTCACCATCTCTTGTGCCACAACCTCCGGAACCTCCTTCTCCAAGTCAAAAGTGAACTCGATGGCTCCACTCTCCTTGTACTTTCCTTTTAACTTTTTGTGGTCCTCCACCCACAGTTTGAGAGCGATGGAGGCCTTCTGTCCATCGTCCTCCTCTGCTAGCTCCACCCTCACGCCCGTGTCCTCGGCAAAGAAAGCGTGGTTCAACAGGTCCTTGATGGTGTAGCTGGGAGAAAGAACAGGGAAGCTCAGACTCAGTCACGGAAGAGATACAGACACAGTGCTGCCACTTAACTTACTGTAATGTCAAGTGTTGCTATCTCCATCACATATTTTGACTTAGACTTAGTAACTGCGATTATTACCTGTGCTACCCTGCAATGACTTATTAAATAAATAATAGTCTCCAGAAGCTAGTCAAGGTCAATTTCCAAAGTCACAACACAAAGTCATTATATAACAGATCTAAAAAGACTCCCTGCAGATATAGAGGGAGACCGCAGTGCTGCTGAGATTCCAACTGTCAGCGCCACCGCAATGAAGCAGGGGAGGCGAGACAAGGCATGAAAGATAAGAGGGCACCTTGCGGGGCTTTTTTGGCTGGACACTGGACAATAAAGGGGGGCAGTCACTCACCGCTCCGCTTTCTTTTGGCAGATACATTCCCCAATGATCTCCTTAATTTCAGGATCCATGACCTTGTTGTAGCTGGCTGGCTTCACTCCCTGAGGAGATGGAAATATAAACAAAACGCTAAACGCACAATCAGAGGATACTGAGCCGATGACAAATATTGAGTGTGTGGGTGGGCTTGTGTTTTGGCTTTTTTTGGCTTATTTCCTTGATGCCCAGCCCTTAACAGTTTTATCTTTAAGTATCCCAGTCACACCCTCTGGTCAGTTATAATTAGTCAGATAATTTACATTCATATACATAATTATAAGCTATAATTCATACCAGACTCCAAAGAGCATAAAATCATGCATAGAAAGCTCTCAAACAGGCTTTTTAGCATTTCCACTTCTAATGAATGCCTCTTTTCCAGATCGCTTTGCTTTTTTTTGTTCTGCTGCTGCAAATGCTCCCAGTTGAAAGCCTCTAGACTTTTCAGCAAGGCGCTGGTTGAATCACAGTCGATACTTATAAGGAACCCAATCAAACGGGGAAAAATCCCCGTGAGTGGAACTTGTGCGATTTGTAAAACGGAAATGATCACAACAAGCACAGAAAAAGCCCAGTAGTGAGAGCAGATGGCATAGAATATCAATGCTGCTTTTGAGCGCCATGCTCTTATTGTACAAGCAACACGTCAGAGCAGCAAATGCGCAGCAGCACTGATAACTTCATGCCACTCGAGGACGGTCCTGCCCTGCTCTTGCGCATGCTGGTTCACCGTTTACAGCAGCACTCCAAAAGAAATCAGCCATTTGTTGGAGTTTTCATGTTGTACCAAGTCAAAACGTCTCTCCAATTTAAAAGTTTTTTTTTTGTTTGTTTGTTTTTTTAAAAAAAAGGTACATTTTTATTCTTTTGAAGCGTCAAATGTGGCACTTTTTAAAATCTGTTAAATCATCAATTCTTGAAACAGGCCTTTCTCTGAATCCAACGTATAGATTTACACGGCAAGTATAACCTCTTCTAAATGACTTCCTCAGAATTATGCAGCTGGATACTGTCTCCATTCATGAATAGTGTAACGGTATTAGAATTTCTTTTTGATCAATTTCCTATTAATCCCCTGCAGTGGTATGCAGAAGCAGCACCTAGAGACAGCTGCTCACGTAATTTATAACCATCGATAGGGGATCAGAGCCCCTCGGCATTACCGGCAAGTGAGACGGTCATCTTTTATTGTCCAACCTCGACAAGTCCCAAGACGGGGGGAGGGAAGAAAAAAAAATAAAATAAAATCAATACTTCTCATCAAATCAGGAAGTCTATCATGACTTCAGACACCCCTAATCAGATTATAGTTGGAGGTATGCTTTACCAGGAGAGGAAGACAAAGGTAAATGGCATCTCTACAACCCTCTGTGGAACCCTCTCCACCTGGGAATCTAAAGCCCCTTTCACACTGCCGAATAACCCGCGTTTAATCCGCGAATTTAGCGTGTCCGCTGTTGCGTTCACACTGCCGACCCGGGCAGCCACGTCAACTCGACTCGCCTTTCGACCCGCGTCGGACCCTAGTCTTTTTGCCGAGCCGAGTTTGGTGTGAACGCAATCGACGCGGGTTGGACGTGGGCGTGGCGTGACGTGAGGAGTTTAAAAGACAGAATGGACAGCTGATTCAGAACAACAGCGACAGGTGAGGACAAGTTTTACTCTGTTTTAGCCTACATCAAGTTGGAGACATTTTTTAATATGGCCAACTGGGGAGACAAGGAGGTCTGCGAGCTCCTCAGCCTCCGAGCAGAGGACGTTATTTACCGCCACATTTCGGGGACTATAGTTCTCTTGTATTCTCCGCATGTGTTCTTCGGCGGCATCCCACGTTGTAACCATCCACACCCCGTAAAATAACATCTCCATGAACTGCATATACAATTGCAAAAACGAGTCCTCAAGGTGTATTTAACCCTACCTCCGACGCATGGCTTGTGCCTACGTCATTGTACATGCCCAGCATTTTATGTGTTTCGTGTGACGCTCTGCCACTAGGCAACGCCCCCTGAACTCAGCTTCAGGCGACACGGGTCACCAACACGCCAAGCGTTCACATTGCTCGACGCGGGTCGAAGGTGCAATTTGGACCCGCTAAGGTAGCGGGTCGCAGTGTGAAAGGGGCTTAAGACTGAGGATCAGTCTACGTGAAACCAAAGCAGATCCTGTGTTCTGACAAACTCCCTGAAACAGTTACTGTGTGAAATGACTAAAAAAATCCAATTTCACAAGTTCACAAAGCATGAACTCACGTTGATACTAAATAAATGCCATCAGCAAGGTTAATTAATGTTTTGCTGGCAGTTTTTGTATCCACATTATAGAGCTATATTGAACTGAAGGAGGAATTTCAATCTGTGAAAGTTTTTATATAAAATGGATTGGAAAGTTGTACGCAGTACTGATGAACGCTAATGAGCCATTAGTGGGACCCCTTTGTTTAGTTATTGCATCATTTCTTCTGTAGACAATGCAGGAGCAGAGCTGATGGTATGTGTTCAGTCCAGTTTGGTAGTAGGATAACAAAAAATAAATAAATAAATAAAACAAATCCCTACCAAGATTAATTTCACAAAGATGGAGCAACATGAACCAATGTTTCCGATAAACATGGCAATGATGTGGATACGCAGCCAGGAAAACAGAACAGTGAAGCTTGAACCACAACATACAGAGAATGTGGCCATTCTTCAGTATGGGCAGCATTGTACTTTTATATACTCTGATAAACCATTGTTTGCCGTTTAATTCATGTTGAAAATCCTTCCAAACTGAACCTTAAACTCACCAGATCCAGTATTGGTCATGGCAGAACACCTGCACTCTAAATACCCTTCTAGTTTGTATTATATTATCACTCAGCTTATCTCTATAAACATCTTCCAAGAATTTTCAGCATCAGGACACATCAGTAGGATGAAACTGCAACCTAAAACCACCCAGCACAAAATGTCCTTTTTGGAATCAAATAATTACCTCAATTTGTAATTTAATCCGACTTTTTTTTCCTTCTTCTAATCCCTGAATATATGCAAAGAAACAACTGCAGGACTACTGGGTTGATCCTGGCCAGAGACTTTGATTATTGCAAACTGAATGGCAGGTGGACTCACACTCGTCACTTTGCGGTAAATCTGAGCAGCATTTTGACACTCGGAGTAGGGATATTCTGAGGTGGCCATCTCGAGCATACACATGCCAAAGGCGTAGACGTCCACGGCCTCGTCATAATGCTCCTCATACATCTCTGGAGCCATGAACTCTGGAGTACCTACAGAAAGAGAGAGAGAGAGTGCCCAATGACCCGAATGAATCATGAATCCGCAAAACCACACAGTTAAGTCTCATGCTTAAGTCTCATACCGATGACGCTCTTTGCAAATGAAGCCGCTTTAAGTGTTGCCAATCCTAAGTCCCCAATCTTGACTGACCCTGTAGGTCCAGTTATAAAAATGTTGTCACATTTGAGGTCCCTGTGGATGATAGGAGGTGTCCTGGTGTGAAGAAAGTGAAGGCCTTTCAGGATCTGTCTACACCAGCTTCTCAGCACTTTGGGCTTCATCACCTTGAAACGCTTTAGGTAGCTGCATGAAGGAAAGGGAGAGGGGTTAACGTGACAATTAAAAGAGGCATAGAACACACTTATCTTGATCAAGAATACGTACGTTTTCAGTGTTCCTGACGTCATGAGCTCCGTTACTAAAACAATGCACTTCTTTCCTTTAACAAGTGATTCCCAGAAGTCATAGAAACGAACAATGTTGGGATGTTGAAGACCCTTCAACATCTCTGCCTCCTCCTTAAAGCGCTGACGTTCCATTTTGGACAGCTTACGGTCCTAAAGGAAATGATACATGCAAAAGAAATGCTCAATATTGAGTCGCAACAATAAATGCTTATCGGGGGGTGCTTTTGCAAGTGGAAAGAAGTGATATAGTGAGAGAGAAGGTGTGCATCAGTCCACATACACACACCTCTAATTAGAACATATGTATAATCAAAGCTCAGTTTGTTGTCAGTATGTGGAAGAAGAAAAACATCCTGATGAGTGACGGACAAAAGTTCAGCCTGAATATTTTGTATGTGCATGACATTTAACATACACATGTATGTCACGTACAGCAGAGATAGAGGGGTGATAAACAATGAGACAATGAACCCAGATGTAAGCATGGTCACACCCACAACACGCTGCAGCTTAAGGTTATGTCACTGATCTCTTCCATTTTTCTCAGTCTCCTTCGTATGCGCGCTTACTCTCCCAACCAATACCTTTAGCTTCTTTCTCCCCTCCCCCTACATCTGCAACCCATCCCTTTCTCTGCACCCCTCGCATCAACCACTCCCTTCTCCAACACCATATATTCCCCACATACGCAGAAACATCCTCAGTAACCCCAACCTCTCACTGCTGTTGCTCTGCTTTTCACTACAACAGTGACCCCACTCCGGCAGCACATTGCTTAAGTTGAGTTTATTTTTTGCAACATCTTTTATATATATATAAATAAAAGACAACATTGACACCTTGCATAACAGACACAAACACACTCAATGCAGAGCACTAACAATAAGCAACACCCCACCCCTCACAGAGACTGGCGACACTGGTGGAGGAATCATATGAACACAACCCAGTGGGATCTCATCTATGCAATCCTTAACCAAAGTTAACTCTTTTGGAATGGAACCTAAATTAAGCCTGCAAAATGTGTACAGAAGTGGAGGGACATGATGATAAGGCATGGCGAGTGTGTGAGAATGTGGCATATTAGGTTTTGTGTGCAAGTATGTGGGGGGTGGGGATTTTCACTGCACTCTTCTGAAGCCCCATGAATAATTCAGTTCTGCAGAGAACTCTTTCTACAGAGACGAGCTGAGCAATAGAGGGCTGGGTCCCAAGTTGGGCTGGGTTATCCCAGAGTGCTCTTTACTTGCACAGATGCAACACATAGTCTGATGTATGCCTGAAACAGCTCTTAAAGAGGACACGGTGAGCACAGAAAAGGACCGCTTGAAGCGTTTTAAGGCAATGAACACTGCAGCTCTCCCTTTAGGCGTTGCACTTTTTTGCTTTCTCAGTCTCTTGCCTCCTATCGTCACCTGTGCCGTCATCTTTTAGAAGTCATGCTGCTTTTGTTAACCCTCAATTCAGAGTGTTCCGTAAGTCCCGGTCACACTCTCCTCACCTCCATTATTCAGAGGCCACGTGTACTGAAGACGAATGTGTTGTTCACTGCATGGCGAGACACACACATGGATATAAATGCAGCCCCCAACAGGAAAAGAACATAAAGTCTGTCACAAAAACACAACAGTCAAAGTGTATCACTGAAAATAATTTCATAGTTGCTTCAAGGGATGTGAGCTATTTACATGCGACTCAATATTACCTTCCCCATCTAAACCGATATGCAAAACATACCGTTTACCGTTTATGTACAGGTATGTGCGAGCATTCTTATCATGCTTGTGTTGTATAAGGGGGAAAAAAAGACTCAGGTATAACATGCCAGTGTTTAGAACTGCCCAGGCAAGGATAAGCACACATGTGTATACACACACACACACACACAGAAATAAATAGTGGACAGCGGGGACAGGAAAATGGATAGTGACATTAGCAGGAAGCAATCCTTAAAGCCATGTTCCACACCGCTGCCACCCACTACATCAGTGTGCTGAGCTCTATTAGCTCCACGGCTCTTACAACACAGACAAAGTAGAATAAGACGTCACAACAGTGTTTCCCCAAGCAGCTGCGGGACCGTGTAAGTTTAAAATATTAGTTCTGGGAACTTTTCTGGACTATATAGCATGTAACTGCAAAACAGAGTGTTGAAGTCACGTGCCAGGATCACATCACCCTTACTGCTTACAGTTTATTTAAGTTTATTTATTTTATCTTTACCATGAAGAGATAACCATCAGCCCAGCTAATTCACCAGAAGATTTAAGGCTAAATAAAGCAAGCTTTGAGCTGCTAAATCATTTTATATTAGCGACCTCCCCGTCAGCTACTGAAGTCTGCTTAATCTCATCTTTAGGCAGAGCATGGACACGGCTGTAGGATTTGTTTGTCAGTTACACTGAAGCCATCTATGCTAAAGAATGTACAGTATGCACTCTGAGATGGTATCACTCTAGTTGCCTTACAGTGCCATCAAAATGGATTCCTGGGTAAGTATTCATTGATGTAGGGGTCTGCAAAGAAGCAGACTTTTTCATAACTGCTAAGCCTGAAAACAGTGCGATTTTTGTATGGTTAGTCAGTAAGATGTGCAGAAAGTCGCAAACTGCTCAGTTTAAAGAAAAGATTGTGTCGGGGCTCAAAAAAGAAAAGTAAGCTCGAATTAAAAAAATAAATAAATAAATAAAAATTTAAAAAAGGGGGGGGTCAGTGCACTTTTACACAGGTTTTATGAGCTTTCCTACACAGAAATGTCACGCCCAGAGACTCATGTTTTTAGTTTTCATGTTTAGGTTATGTTTCTTCTCAGTCCATGTTTAGTTTTCCCTTCACTTCCCTCACTCAGGCCATTAGTTCATTCCCCTCACCTGTTCATTCCCCACCAGCTGCACCCACTCACTTAATCACTCAATCCCTATTTAGTTTCCTGCCTCCCCTTTCAGTTTGCCGGATCTTTGTTGATGTCACTGGTACTGTTACTGTGTTGCTGTTAGTTTCCACGTCATGTTTCCACGCCATGTTTCCACGCCAAGTTTTCGTCCAAGTTAAGTACCTATTTATTCTATGCCCTGCCAAGTGTTTTTGTTTTTCCACAGTCACGTGTTCTGAATCCGGCTTTGCCGCGCCTTTTGTTTTGTACTTTGTTTTTTGTTAATAAATCACCCTTTTCTTTGTAAGTCCGCATCCGTGTCCTCCCCTTCTACACCACAACCTGACAGAAAGATCCGGCCAGAAATGGACGCGGCGGACGAGGACGTTTTTTGGAGGCTGGTCGGGAGGTTCTGGGCCTGCTTGGCACGGGACGACACCGCCTGGCAGCAGCTGAACGTGGCTGATGACCTGGTGGACTTCTTTTTGAGGAAGCAGGTCCTCCAGCACTTGCCGGCTGTGGCAGACATCTGGGCGGAGGTCATGAGCGTGCAGCGCTCAGCTACCCAGGACATTTTTGGCTTGGAGCCATACGAGGTAACCATGCTGTACAGCTTCTCCTCAGCCACAGTCACCAGAGACTCAGCCGTCCCAGAGCTGGCCCCAGCCGTCCCAGAGCTGGCCCCAGCCGTCCCAGAGCTGGCCCCAGCCGTCCCAGAGCTGGCCCCAGCCGTCCCAGAGCTGGCCCCAGCCGTCCCAGAGCTGGCCCCAGCCGTCCCAGAGCTGGCCCCAGCCGTTCCAGAGCTGGCCCCAGCTATAGAGGCCACAGGGCCTGACCATGACCAAGAGGCCACAGGGCCTGACCATGACCAAGAGGCCACAGGGCCTGACCATGACCAAGAGGCCACAGGGCCTGACCATGACCAAGAGGCCACAGGGCCTGACCATGACCAAGAGGCCACAGGGCCTGACCAAGGGGCTTTAGGGCCTGACCAAGGGGCTTTAGGGCCTGACCACGAGGCTTTAGGGCCTGACCATGACCACGAGGCCACAGGGCCTGACCAAGAGGCCACAGGGCCTGACCAAGAGGCCACAGGGCCTGACCACGAGGCCACAGGGCCTGACCACGAGGCTTTAGGGCCTGACCACGAGGCTTTAGGGCCTGACCACGAGGCTTTAGGGCCTGACCAAGAGGCCGCAGGGCCTGACCACGACCAAGAGGCCTCCGGGCCTGACCATAAGGCGGCAGAGCCCGACATGGACTCACCGGTTCGAGCCCCTCCCTCCCACCCCCAGACTTTGGGGATGTCTGGGATCCATCCCTTAAAGGGGGGGCTCCCCCCCCGTCGGAGGTCCGTCCGACCTTGGGACGGTCCCCGGCTCCTCCTCCAGCCACGTCATCGGGGGTCCGGGCGTCCGCCGGGCCGTCTCCTGCCGCCACGCAGAGGGAAGTCTGGCCGCCCGCCAGACCACCGCCTCCTGCTGCCACGCCACGGGATGTCTGGCCGCCCGCCAGACCACCGCTTCCTGCTGCCACGCCACGGGATGTCTGGCCGCCCGCCAGACCACCGCTTCCTGCTGCCACGCCACGGGATGTCTGGCCGCCCGCCAGACCACCGCTTCCTGCTGCCACGCCGACGGAAGTCTGGGCGTCCGCCAGACCACCGCCGTCTCCTGCCGCCACGCCGACGGAAGTCTGGGCGTCCGCCAGACCACCGCCGTCTCCTGCCGCCACGCCGACGGAAGTCTGGGCGTCCGCCAGACCACCGCCGTCTCCTGCTACGCCGTCTGCGGTCTGGGCGTCCGCCAGACCACCGCCTGTTCCGGCTACGCCGTCTGCGGTCTGGGCGTCCGCCAGACCACCGCCTGTTCCGGCTACGCCGTCTGCGGTCTGGGCGTCCGCCAGACCACCGCCTGTTCCGGCTACGCCGTCTGCGGTCTGGGCGTCCGCCAGACCACCGCCTGTTCCGGCTACGCCGTCTGCGGTCTGGGCGTCCGCCAGACCACCGCCTGTTCCGGCTACGCCGTCTGCGGTCTGGGCGTCCGCCAGACCACCGCCTGCTCCGGCTACGCCGTCTGCGGTCTGGGCGTCCGCCAGACCACCGCCTGCTCCGGCTACGCCGTCTGCGGTCTGGGCGTCCGCCAGACCACCGCCTGCTCCGGCTACGCCGTCTGCGGTCTGGGCGTCCGCCAGACCACCGCCTGCTCCGGCTACGCCGTCTGCGGTCTGGGCGTCCGCCAGACCACCGCCTGCTCCGGCTACGCCGTCTGCGGTCTGGGCGTCCGCCAGACCACCGCCTGCTCCGGCTACGCCGTCTGCGGTCTGGGCGTCCGCCAGACCACTGCCTCCTGCTGCCCAAAGCCGGTACCACGCCCGTTTCTGGTTCCCCGACCGGCTTCGAGCCCCTCCCTCCCACCCTTGGACTTTTTTGGGATGTCTGGGATCCACCCCTTGAGGGGGGGGCTCTGTCACGCCCAGAGACTCATGTTTTTAGTTTTCATGTTTAGGTTATGTTTCTTCTCAGTCCATGTTTAGTTTTCCCTTCACTTCCCTCACTCAGGCCATTAGTTCATTCCCCTCACCTGTTCATTCCCCACCAGCTGCACCCACTCACTTAATCACTCAATCCCTATTTAGTTTCCTGCCTCCCCTTTCAGTTTGCCGGATCTTTGTTGATGTCACTGGTACTGTTACTGTGTTGCTGTTAGTTTCCACGTCATGTTTCCACGCCATGTTTCCACGCCAAGTTTTCGTCCAAGTTAAGTACCTATTTATTCTATGCCCTGCCAAGTGTTTTTGTTTTTCCACAGTCACGTGTTCTGAATCCGGCTTAGCCGCGCCTTTTGTTTGTACTTTGTTTTTTGTTAATAAATCACCCTTTTCTTTATAAGTCCGCATCCGTGTCCTCCCCTTCTCTACACCACACCTTGACAAGAAAGCAGCTGAGCAGCTGCACTAATTTAGTTTCTGCAGTGGAAAAAAAAGGAAACAAAGCAGTCATGCTTGGGATCAATCCATTACATTAAAGGTAGGGTAGGAGATCCTGGATTTTGAGTCCAGCGAAGCTGCATTTTGAAAATACACAGGTGAAAAGTCCCAACCCTTTTCTTCACTTTCCCCCCGAAGCCACACCTCTAGAGTACATGAACGTGCACGAGCACGAAGGTGCACGAGCGCTGTTCTGACAGCAAAGATTGATCGTTGCCTTATTTAGTATATGCTAACTATACGTTTAATAATGCTAGGTGCTAGCCAAGCTGGCTCTAGTTTAGCTTCCTGCCACGCTTCTGGACACGTAATCCGTTCACGGAGCAGGGTACGCGCACAGAGGGAGGGAGGAGCAGATTACAGTTTGATAGACGGCATCAGAATCCAATCATCGTTAACGGTCCGTTCAGTATGATTGGATAGGGTTTTTCCTAGATTGTACGTTCTACAGGCCACTAAAACTTCTCATATTTGTGTCAAAACTTTTAATTAATTGGTTGCAATTGGGGGTGTGAAGAGTATTTCAAGCAATATGTAAAAAAAAAAAGTTACAGAAAAAGATCCCCTACCCCACCTTTAAGAGAAGTGTGCTAGGTAAAAAAAATTAAAATAAAAATTCTGGATCAGCCAGTTTTGTTGAGCTTAATTTAGAGCCCACTTTCAAAGGTGGCTCTAACCGGACCAGATCAACTCCGTGGTATCTGATGGTCGACAGATACTCTGCTCTGGAGAGGGTTACGTTCAGGGTGTTGGATTAAATTCTTTGAAAAGAGTAGCAACCTTTCATTAATTCTGCTCCTTATTATACAGCAGATCGCAAAGTCGGATAAAAAAAAAAAAAAAAAAAAACACATTAAAATGTCCTCAGCCAGAAGTACTGAATCTAAATTGATTCTTGTCTTTGAAACCAAGTTCAGATATTATTACTTATCGTGACATCAGCTACAAATCACATAAAATCTATTTTATGATATAGCCATCAAACTGTAAAATTTGTTTTGCGGTGCCACAAAAACCGATGCATTCAGAGTAATGTTCTCCATTTGCTGACTATTCCCTTTCTCACTACTAATACTGCAGCAACAAACAGTTTGGAAACAAAAAAAAACTATCCTCATCACATATCCTTAATTGTGGGACAATGTCAGACTTTAATAGCCTGATAAACCAGCCTAAATGGATTGGATGTCTAATTTAGTCTGGCTCCGATGAATGGATACAACGGAACATTGTTGATGAGCACAACCCGTTGTCTTTCAAACCGTGTCTGTGCCTATAGGCCAACGCTCTGACCAATCAGCGCAACTGACTGTGACGTAGTAAGCGCGACAGAAAGCTTTGGTGGGAGGGGACTGTATGTAAACAAGTGAAGCAACTTCAGCAAGGCTGAATCAAACGAGCGCTGTTCCATTGCCGCCGCCATCTTTCTTGTTGTGCTTTCGCTTCCACTGCCCAACGTCGCACTGCTCTGTCGTCACTCCCTCAAAACCCCGCCCCAGAACCCTCTGCCCCGCCCGCGTTGATTCAAAACACATCTCTGCGTTGTGATTGGTTTAGTTGCCATCTGCCAGATTCAGGGCAGTATTTTCAAAATGAAAAGTGGTTCGAAGCCAGACCCAACCGCAGGCAAAACATTTTGCCGTCCAGCAGTTGGCGCTGGTTTTCCAGGCTAAGACTTTAATGCATTTATTGGAGACTATGTTTCTCTGTAGCATTCCTCTTTTGCAGCAGTGTTGCTGCAGGCAATTTTTCAGCTTTTTCATGACTCTCTATTCCTAACCCATGCCAGAATTTAGCCAGAAGGTGATGACACAAAACGTCAAATTAAGACACACGGCAGTACTGTCCATCCATCTGTTAATGTGACTGCATGTGGTTTAAGCCTGTGCTGTAGCTGAATTAAGACCCCATTTAAATCTCTATAGTTAAATATGTGAGATCAGTGAACTAATGAGATCCACATCACAAGCACCAGTGCATTAAAAGTTTGGCATCTTTCGGTGGTTAATCTCGTTACGTTAGCTAAGCTACACACACACACACACACACACACACACACACACACACACCACAACTCCTCATCCACAACTTCCTAATCACAATTTCCATTTTCCCTGATTAACTTGACCTCTTCTTGATCCTTTGTTAACAAGGAGCAGATTAGCAAAATTTGGACTCGGTAACAATAGTATGACAGGGATATGTATTCAAAGTTGTCAACAATTTCTACTATTAAATAAAGAAGAACACTTAGTGTACTCACTGTGTCACAACACATGGTTAAGAAGATTAAGATTAAGAAATTTCCCCTGTGGATGTACGGTATTTGAACTATAAACTAACACCACACTAACACACACAACCCAACACACTGAAACCACCGAGCTAATGAGTCCGACTAAAGCTTCCCAACTCTGCAATGAAAAGGTCTCGTTCATTCTTAGTCTCAATAACGATGGGTAGCTTTCTCAAACACCTTCTTCTAAAGGCCAGAGTGCTACAGAACACCTCTCTAACAGCCATATCTTGCTGAGTTATAGACATAACAATAAGGATGTTTGGAATCATGTCAAATTAAACCCCGCTTGCCAGATGGAATAAAGTTTGATCATTCACTTGGCAACAACATGCGCCCAAATGATGGTCGCAGTGCTTTCTGCTTCTATAACAAAAGCTGGTGCAGGGCGAGCCACGAGCCAGCAGACTGCCAGCAGATGACTCCTGTCCCATCGGTCAGGACTGCAGGAGGCTTTGACCGGCAGTTGTGAGAGTTGCTAAAGGAAAAGAAATATGTGCATCGGCCAGTTTTGTCAAGATAAAGCAAAAAAAACAACATAGTAATCCCATCCATGATGGCATGGAGATGGTGAAACAATAAACAAACAGTAGGACCAAGGAATACTTCCCTTTTTGGGCATGAAAAGCATTAGCCAAGAAAACAAAAGGGAAGAAACAAGAGCGATCCATGGAGGAAGGCATGCATGACAGACACTTTCAGCACGGGCTGAAAAAGCAATTAGGTCACTGCTGCGTCAGCGAGCAGAATAAACTGTACGGGAATTAGAAAAATACTTCAGTGTTGCATGGGTGTTAAAAAATGATTTTGTTTACCCAAATTGTAACCATGAGTTAAGCCAAAGTAGACTTTGGGATAAAGATCTCCCGTAAATCTTTATTTTTGTTTCACACCAAGTGCATCGGCTGCATCTGGCACACATCTTTGTTTACAGCTACAGGGATGCTGGATCTTTGCAGCACTCCAACACCATTTGTTTAAGTTGTTTAAGAATCACATAATTATCCGGCTATATTCATTTTGTTACATAAACAAACAAAGAAATGTAACAATAAAAAGGCTAATAAAACAATCTTAAATTGTTAAAATATGAGAATCCAGGAGAGAGAAAAAGAAAAAAAAGTATAGTAAAAAGAATGGGCAAAAAAATGTCTTTTAAATCATATGCAGGTCTACTATTCACTGACAAACTTGTTTTTCTAGATTCAAACAGGTAATGTGCCATGATTCTCAGCTTTGACATGTCTTGGTGTTTATTTATTCATTTATCCATTTCTTTAGAGGACAAGTTGCAGCATTAGTCTGCCGTCCAGCAGAACATGAGGCATGACAGCTGGCGGGGGACGTCCTAAACACACACTCTTACATAGACTCCAAACATCCATGCTTTACGATAAACAAAGCCCCACTGTAAAAATAATAGGGTAACTAATACAATTAGCAACAAATAGCTGTGGTGCTGTAATAGCCATGGCAGCAATTTTACCCATCTACTCTCAACTTGAAACAAATATTGGAAAATGCTTAGTATCCATGTAAATGCCTGAAGCCTCATGAAGCCAGAGTGGACTGGCCAAAAAGTAAAGGGTGGTCAATTTGAATTTTTATAGATCACCGATGATGGGTGGATATAAAGGAGATAAAGCACAGAATGAGTGGTGTGCCAAACAGAAATGTCCTGACTTGAACTGGGTGACCTGGCTACCCCCCTGCCCATTGTATCGAGTGCTGCTGTGTGGGAGAACACAGGCAGAGACGGCCTTGACTCAGCATAATAAAGCAACAAGACCAAACACTACACAGGCTTTCTGCCTGTGTAGTGTTGTGTTTTTATTCAGGGAGGATTTAAATACAATCGCCTTCGCTAGATCTCATGTGTATTCATCAAAATCAATCGAAAGGCCAGTGCACTTACGTGTTCGAGGAGTCACTACGGACATTAAATGCTGCACCTACTTAAAGATGGATGTATGCAATGATCATAACCCGGTTGACTGTTTTTTATTTTAGACATGCCATTGGATTTATCTTTGTTTAGAAATGCTACTGGGGCATTATCTCTCAGTATTTGCTGACTTGCTCCGTGTCTCATTGTGCTTTGTAATGCAGACTTTTTACCGTTGCTAAGCACCGGTATGTGATGCGAGTTTGTTGCTGCTGAAGTTCAGCAGAGACTTCAGACACTTTTGGCTTCTGTGACAACAGCAGTAACAGATGATCTTTACATCAGCTTCCAAAGTCCGTAATCGATGTGAAACAGCGAGAGATCCAGCACGAAATGCAACCAGTTCCATTTTCTGTGAAAGCTTTCTGGCACAATTTATAATATCTCTTTTTCCAGGGAAGAGGGAGCCGGACACGACTAAATTAATATGCATGGTTTGCTCAATGAAAGCTGTGTCTTTTAGGAATGCAAAAAGATACCTTGGCTGACATCTGCCATCAACCAGAGTTGGGAAAAGGGAAAAAAAAAAAAAAAAGGTTAAGCGAGTTATATATCCAGCTGCTGACCAACACAGTGCCACGTTATCAAGCTCCCAACAAATTCTGAACAGGCAGAAAAATGAATACCCATTACTCCCTTCATCTAGAGATCTACAGATTTACAACAAAGGCTTGGATTTATGATACAAAGCATGGCATACGATCATGTCAATGTTATTGAGAAAGCTACACCTACACTGTACATTTCCACCAATGGTGAAGTTGAGGAAGTATACATGTATATGTTTGGCCTGCATTTCAGGCACTGAAATACATAACGCCTAATATAGTTTCATAAAATGTCACTTCAGTGTTACAGGGTATACATTTAGCACATGGGGAGGAAGGAAGCCTCATTTATAAATGAACAACAGTGTCATTTTGATTTAATTTGACATGGGATTTTAGATGTTTATTTATTTATTTTCTTATAATGTCTTGTTTTTTTGGACAAGCTTGTATCAGTAGTTTCGATAGACTTTTTGCCTTTTTTCCCCATAAACCCTTTAAATACAGTATTTCCAGAAACTACACATGCACTTTACTCTGTACTTTTCTATCATCGAATACATATTGAAATGAATACTCTTTTGTACAAAACTAAGATAGTTTTGTATCGAATGAGGTGACCTTAAGATTTAAAACCCTATGCGTTGATTCACATAAAAAGTTCAACAGAAAAAGATGTAGTAATACAAGCTCTTAAATGTGTTTCTTGGAAGGTTTCTTTCCACTTATCTGAAAGGGAACCTGTTATGGAAGCATAACAGTAGGCATTACATAAAAAGCTTAATGACTAAGAGGTCAAGAAGAGTGGACAAAAAGTAACCCTTGTTTTCACCCCACAGAGCCTAAGCAGGAGGCCTGGACAGGATACAGAGGTGCGTTGGTTTGGTCATAAAAATAACCCTCTTAAATTCCAAAAGGGATTATTACTCCTAATGGGCTGTGCTGACATTTTCTATTGTAGGGGGGATGAAACAGGAAGGTTAAGGGGCCTCCCGGCTGAATCTTCTAATGCACGGTGCAATGCTGAAAGTTGCTCACTTAATCCTGGTATGATCAACGAAGAGTGTTGCTGCTATCGGTCGGGTGTTCCGTTACAGGAAGTGAGATTTTTGGCCACAAGATAGAAACTGTAGGGCTAGCACTCTCAGCACGTGTCAGCTTGAATAATAGTCTGACCACTGGTGTATTTAGGGGAAAACATGGACAAATGAGATCAAATAGCAAGCTTACAATTGCTGAGATATTTTATTGTAGCCAAACAATTTAGAAGTGCCACTTCTTGTTAATTAACAAACCAATAAAAATTTACTCTATTAAATAGGCAATGAATTGCCTAAGTAAATGGAATACAAAGCTTTAGACAATGTTATAGTGTAGCCTGTGAGTGGAGCAAAGTTGGATCATTCATTAAGCTTGTATCATTGCTTCCCCGTTGTGTTATTACTGCTGTGTGTGTGTAAGTGAATACACATGTACCATATCGTGGGATGGCCCAGATGCTATTAACCCAGCTAACGCCAAAGTAATTATTTCACTTCAGCAGGTAAAATCAATGCCATCTCCCAAGCAGAAACATCACAAGATCCTGGAGTCTCAGTAATGAGGCATCATAGTCTTCAGCCACACAGTCTTGTTACAGTCCCAGACAATTCAATCCAGTGAGATGTTTAGTCCATAAAACATCATATCAATAGATATGAGCTAAATGTTGCTGCTTCAATTACTGGCATAGAGTTAGCCATGAGCTGTGCTCAGTTTTCAAAGCCTTGTCCACAGGCTACGCCAGCTAACGAGTGTATTGTAAGGGAGCACATGTTCCTCTTCCTCCGTGCACATTCCAAATGACATTTGACAAATCAAATGACCAATGTGATTCATGTTTACTTTGTCTGAGCATTTTCCCCAATGGAGGAAAATAGTCATTCAAAAGCAGTCGGACACGTCATGCTCTGAAGTGTCACTCAGGTGTGGTACAGCGTGACAGATGTCCTGCTCGCCAGTTTGAGCTCCTCTCCATGCACTCTGCTTTCTTCTGTGCTCTCAGATTGTTATGTTTCCCTAAAAGTTCCCCCAATTCACATTATGAAACAAACAAATATCTAGGTGCGCTGTCGAAATCCCTTCCATGTGAACTCAGTGCAAGTGTGATTGGTCGCGCAATTAGGATGCACACATTGATAAAAGTACATATTTTGGACATGGAACAAATATTGTGATGAGCACAGGGCTTAGTGGCAGAAAACACTTCTTTATGAATTCCTCTCAGCATTGGTTGTTCATTTTTTCCATTTGCACTAGTCACGCAATTACATGAGCTCTCCGATGCCATGTCCAGATTCTATTTATTCCCTTAAACGACTCATTAACCAGCAGTCGGGTGCGGAAATCAGAGTCTTCCCCAATGTACTTCGGCTACTCATCTGCTAAGTATTGTTCTATAATGGCGATGGCTGCTGATAATTTTATGTCGTCACTCTGAATCACGCGATCATTTTGCAGTTTATGAGAATAATTAGAGTTGTGCATTTAAGAGTTTATCAACTAAATATTAATTAACTAAACATCTTGTGATACGTTTCTGGGAAGTCAGTTCATCTATAGACAGTACATTATATTCCCCCTCTCTTACCTTTTTGGATGTTTTTATTTCAGAAACAACCACAACAGAAATTTCGGCAGCAAACAACAATCACTGTTTCTTTTAGGTCTTAAAGGTCCTATGGCATGAAAATAAATGGAGGCTTTTATATATTTTTATAGGCTTTAGTGGTCCCCTAATACTGTATCTGAGTTTTTTTCCCCCAAAATTCTGCCTTGGTGCAGGATTACAGCCAGTCCCAAAAATGGGCTTTCCTTAGGATCCTCAGAATGAGCTGTTTAGTGGGGGTGTGGCCTTACTTACGCCCGTGGTACCTTGCACAAATGTTTTGTGAATCGCTATGGCACGTAGATGGCACGGCAGCCCTATGCCGTAAAACTAGCGAAACCTGTTGATATGAGCTTACTTTGACAATATGACAAACTAGTTACTCAACAACTCTCCTAACACAATCAAACATCAAGCCAGTGCTACACAAGACACAGCACAAAAAGGCGTGTGTGAAGGGGAAAGCAGGAGTGAGGATTTTGACATTCTCATCCGATTGCTCTTGTTTGCAAAGATGCACGTAGCGCGAGTCATTTCAATCAGGGGAAAGGCAGATATCGTGCACGCCATAACACCAACAGCAGGACGGCTATCAAAACAACAAGTACACAACACTCGCGTTACAGTAAATGAGGTGTCCACTTGCATACCTCATGCTATTTACCGTTACATTAGCGACAGTGACCGAGCTATTAGCTGCAGAGCTAACGACACAGACAGACTGACCGTTTTGACTCTGAATCTGCAAATTCAGTGCATTTCATCAGGATAATGATTCATTCATGGTTCCATTCTTCTTCAGGAAGCTTGAAGTAGGGGGTTTTGGTCTAAAATGAGCGAGCTAACCATCTCATGGGCATGCAAACACCTCCAACAGCCCAGTTGACAGATATAAGAGCTTGCAGATGCTATTAGCTGCATAGCTAACCGTTAGCTAACGTTAGCTGCTAACGATACAAACCCTTTCCTGTGGTAACAAGCTATGTAACTATACTGTACATAGAGGAAAGCAACACAATAATAGAGCGTTAAATTACTTACTCTCGGGAATGAGATCCTTCCCCAAGTGAGAGACGAATGGAGCAGGAGATTAACAGGCGGATCGGTGCGGTGTCTGCAGTGATGCGGGCTCTGCACCGGCCCGTCGTGGTGAAGAAGGAGCTGAGCCAGAAGGCGAAGCTCTCGATTTACCGGTCAATTTATGTTCCTACATTCACCTATGGTCACGAGCTGTGGGTAGTGACCGAGAGAATGAGATCGCAAATACAAGCGGCTGAAATGACTTTCCTCCGCAGTGTGTCTGGGCTCTCCCTTGGGCTCGGTATTGGCCCAAGTTCTGAAAACATTCGTAGGTGAAATATTTGGCGCACACATACACAAATCTCTTCGGTTCTGTCGTCACTTTCCCAGAAAAAAAACTAAATCTGTCCACTGGCTCTTTAGAGGTTCTGATGCAGGAGCTCTAAACAGATTTTTTACATCCATGTACAGAGCAATGAGCTGGCCAAAGAGCTGTGGGCGGGGAAAGGCAGTTTTGGCATAGCCATATATGGGCTCTGGGTGGAAACAACCCCCACGTCATAAGCGGCGCCCACGTCATAAGTGGCAGCTTTCCCGATCAGGCCATCTGCATGGTCACATTTCCAAAGGCGGAGAATAATTTCCAGTGCATGGTTTAGGTCTATCGTCATTTTTAGCCACTGGGGGACCGCAGGCAGGCTAGAGGAACTCATATTAATGTTAAACAACCTTAAAAAGTGAAAATTTCATCCCATAGGACCTTTAAAAACAGCATTCAAGTGACATGACACTGAGCGTTTTTTTCTTTCCTGACAGAGTAAAAAGAATTAACGCAGGCCTGCAATCATGTCTCTTATGCATGGCATCTAGATTTTGTTAACCAGCCACTTTCTACTATGTCTGCTGCAGCTATACCACAGGTAGCATTGCTGTGCCTCCACACCAGGCTTGTCCTTTCTTTATGCTCTTCTGTTGTCGGGGTGACACGGGAACTCAGGCATGCCTGAAGATGGAGCCACTGATAAGGCATTGTTAGCTGTAGTCACCGGTCAGGCTGTCCATGCTGCCCTGGGCAGCTCATTACAAAACAAACCTTAACCAATGAAACCAACTTGGGTATCCCCAATTTTGTTTGAGGTTTTTCCATATGAGCAGCCAAGAAGGGGATGCGGTTATTTTCTAATCAAAAGAGAAAGCCCAATGCTACAGTAAAACAATAAAACGCATTGGAATCTCACAACATGGCCAAAACTAACCTGTGATTTAAAAAAAAAAAATCTATGTTTCAAATCAAGAGACTGACCGAGTGACTCCAAGTCGTGGGTTTGGTTTGTTTGTTTCTAGAAACTCTACCAAAGACTAGCAGCATGATATCACTTCAACGGCATCATCAACAGCTCCGCATTCACAATCAACCTGATTTTATCTGCAGAAAAACAAGCCCTCTGCCAAATACCACGGCAAAGTCTCCAAAGAGTCAGAGGTTAAGTGTGTGTGCACGAGGACACAGAGCCCCTAACACTGCAAATAAAAGAAAACATTGAAAATCGATCCACAGAGTCAGAGGTTTCTAAATTTTAAGATAAAAACTATAATAAAGACACGATAATATGGCGCGCAGAAACACACTTAGTGTGTCTTCACAACAATGATGAAATGCGACATCCCGCTCTCAGATTAACATCACTGCCTGAGCCAGAGCCGTCTGTGTTACGCCAGAGGACTGGCACAGAAGCGGAGATGTGGGGGAGACGGGCCTGGAAGAAGGGGCAGCGTTTGTAAGAGGGTGGGGGGGTGAAGGGAAAAAACCAGCACACACCACAATATTAGATTTAAAAAATTTCATGACAAGATAACCATCATGTGACCATGGGAGGGAGGGAACATCGTGGGAAATCATAGAGTCCAGTTTCACAACACTTCATCTTCAACAGAAATCTCAAAATCTCATCTGTCCTATTTTTCTAACATTTCCTGAGCAAGACGAAGCTGGCATCGTGGACACGCAAAACCTAAGCGTAAACATGCATAACAGGAATTAAATCTTCTTTGGGCGCAGTCTTCGGACTTGTCGTTACCTGTGCTTGACAATGTTGTTGAATGTGACAGAGATCTAGTGTGATTGTGGGCAGCGCAGGTTTCTTTTGGCTCAGACAACCAGTCGGAACAGTGATCTTAAAATACTACCGAGTGCACTTCCTCTGATAGCAGTGAGACAGACAATGCAAAGCATTCCAATAAACCAATGTGGAGAAACTCAAGTCTCTCATTAAAACATAGCAGTTCATTTGGTGAGCTGAAGAATGCTGGCAAAGCTTCTTATAACTAATCAGATATAAAAAATTTTTTTTTAAATATTTATGTACACAATCGCACAATGAACAACTTTTAATACAGTGTTAACAACTTGACACCAATTCCACATTCAGACAAACAAAGTGGGGTATTTCTGTGTTGGCCAAACCTCCGTCATGACCCTCCTTTACAACAAGGTTGGACGCTGCTCTGCTGTGGTGACCTGACAGCTTTCAAGACCTGAAAATTCATTACACCAACATTCAAAAAGGTTATCAAACTATCTGGGGAAAAAAGTAGCAGAAAGAAGTGTCCCCAATGCCATTCAATGTGTGCCTCTGCACACTGTAATGGTTTAAATAATGCATTGAATTATAGACAGACCAGCGTAAACAATTCAATTATTTCAACTGGTCAACTTAAAAATAACACATGGAGTGAGAAATAGTCCTAACTCTATCCATGACTGACGCACATTGAACCACTTGTCACAAACAGCTCAGGTAGTTGATATTTATAAGAGGCAGGACAAATGAATGCCACTTTGAAAACTTTAGTGATTCAGGCACACAAGCACCTGTTTGCGTGCGTTTTCAGGGTTTTTGATAGATTCAGCAAACCGACTATAAAGGGTAAATGACCAAACACATTGATGAGCTCCGCATAATATATGTATTTTTTTCAATCCAACAGTTTACCATGCAAGACTAAATGTAAAATCGATAATCCTGCATAGGAGAGCTCCACTACATTCATCCTAAATACTCTGACTCATCTTTGCAGTTATGTCGACAACTCTCTTCTTTGCAACTAATTACTTATCGTTTACAGTTCTGGCAAAATCATCACTGGTGGGAGGGTTTATTAAGGAGTTCGTTCCCATTTGTTAGCGAGTTTTTGAGTGACCGCCTAACATAGCTAGCAGACGTTTCAGGGTTCTTTCAGTGGACACGTCACTCTGACATCTCCTCAGCTATCAACAAGTTGTACTGGATTCCTACAAGATTTAAATCAGGGAGTATTTTTGAGTTCACAGGCTGGCACAGTATAGGCGCGTTTTTTTCCTATCACGGCCCATCTTTATTCCTGGTTAGATATGCAAGTGCTTGTTATTACAGGTTTTGTTAGCATGCTTATTAGGCATAGGAATCGAAGGAGACTGAGTGAGCCATTAACCAAAAGAGCCGCTAACCTATCAGTCTTTTATAGCCGTATTCGAACAGAGCAGTTCTAAAGGCTGAGTTATACTTCTTTTAACTGCCCTTGCGCCTTGCGCTTGTGTTAATGGCTCGAGACGTTTATGCTTCATTTAGCTTTGCCGGCGCTTGCGTGTGCTGCGTGGCGATTCACCGCCAGGACAGTAGGTGGAGTAGCGGGTTTTTTCAATGACAAGCCTACAACGATGAAAGGAAATTCACCGCCAGGACCTCTTCGGCAAGTCTCTCTTCGAGTGGATTCATCATAGACATAATATATTATATATATTATGTCTATGGGATTCATGCTTCTTCTTCGCTTTCTACTTTGGCGTTTGAAAACAGCGGTCTTTTATTAGGGGATGAAACCGGAAGATGAACACGCCGCCGGATGTGAAGTAGATAGTCGCTTGTGCTCGCGTCCAGAGTGGCTACTCTATAGCTCTGCTCGCGTCTTGCGTCTTGCGTCTTGCGTGAAGTTTAGAAAATTGAGGTGACACACGCAAGCACGCAAGGGGGGGGCTTGCAACCGCGCAAGGGCTTGCGTTGCGTCTTGCGTTACCGACTATAAACCAGGCTATAGAATGCAGTTCTAAGAACGGTCCACCTCGAATTTCGTTCTAATAACTGCCCTTCCCCAAGGGAACGGTTTCATTTTGCATTCGCACATGAGTCGGGACCTTGATACGGACTAATGCGACGCAACCGTCTGCGACAGTGACGTGTTACTTTAGCCCCACACTCAACAACAAAACAGAACAAAACAAAACCCACGAAAAGTAAGGAGAGAAGAAAAAAAAACAACAAGAAGCCAATATGGAGAGCGGGGAGGCCACGGAGTTCATGGTCTGCATGACGGTAATATTAATCATGGACGATCACATCGGGCGTCTAACATCGAGGCTGGAAGAGCTCACAGAGAGAGTCAGGATCGAGCGCAGGCGATACTTCTTCATTTCATGAAGGAAGGAGAGCAGAGCGCCGCAGACAAAGGAGACGACGTGTAAGTTTAACTTATTAAACACGCGCAGGTTGTGTCTGTGTCGTATGAGTAACCATTTCAGCCGTTATTCTACTGTTTACATTGAGCAGATTAGGAACATGAAGAAGCGAAAATCTGACAAGGGGCGTGGCTACCAACCACCAAACACCTACAAGATGTGTTCCTATAGAACCCAGAAAAGACCCAGCCTCGGAGAAGGAGCTAAAATGGTTATAGGAACTGAGGGCGATGGTCCCGAGTTCCTGTATGTCTGAATGTGGGAAAAAAACGTCCCCATTCCTGAAAAGGTTATAGGAACTGCAAAAGGTTCCTACAGTGGAAATGCGCCTTATTTATCATCCAACTCTCTGTGGAGCGATGCAAAACTGTCGGACCTGAGAAGGACCCGAACAAACTTCAGAACCAGTCCAAGATAGGGTGGCTATCAATTAACATAGGTACAGACAAAATATATGACCAATGCTCACCATTTAAAACTTGTAGGATTACAATATAAGTAGTTGATGCGTTAATAGAGCTCGATGTTTGGTGGAAAACAATAAGGAAATAGGATGCAGTGTTTCCCGCAGCGCATTATAGTCAAGGCGGCCGCCTTAGCAAACTCGCACTGCCGCCTTGCCAACGTTCCCCAAAAAAAAAATAAAAATAAAAAAATTTTTTAAACCGAAGTAATAATGCTTTGCCAGGCTCAGACATTAAAAGACAGCATTGATAACATTGAATAGCGACACCTACTGGTTGTTAATGTAAATAGTTAATAATGTAAATAAAAAAGTGTTACAGCTCTTAAACAGCTTCGTTATTGCTCTGACAGTCCCCACACACACACACACACACACACCCCCCCTCCGCCACCCGACGGAACGCTATCCGCGCAAAAACCCCTGGTCCCGGCCGACAACTCACCACCTTGACTAAGCAATTTCCTGAGGGAAGCACTGTGATGTGTACATTATTTTTCTTTAGTTTCAACCTGCTGTTTATATATATGCGAATACAAATGTTTGTAATGATCATGCAAAATGACTGTGGTTCATTAAAAAACAAAAAAAACAACAACAACCAAGAAATTAAGTAAAAATGATGTCAAGTCCAATGCTTAAGACCATTTGTATCGAAGCAGACATCCGCTACCGAATTAAAATAAAGTGAACTGCCTCCAGTTCTACTTTCTAGCCTTCACAGAGCTCCACTGCAGCTCTGTGTTGTCAAGATAAAGAAGACATGGAATTGCTCACAAGCTGTCTACATGACATCATCCAACTAAAAGCTACACAGCTACTGTAACCTGACTCACTCATATGCAAAGGTATGGTCAGAGCCCTTTCAAGTAATGAGATGCATCACTGCCCTGCAATGCCGCAGTTATACATAACAGGTTTAGTTCTTTTCAAGGGAAGCAGTTTGCATTCTTTCATCTTACAGATTACTGACATTGCATGTTTTCAGTTCCCCAGGCAAAGTACGGAGGCCACTGGCTGCCACACGGTGCCCAGCAGGCTACTGCGCACTTTCAGCTGCTTCCTGTCTCTCTACCTCCTGTTGCATAGAGGGAGGGATGCAGGGAGTAACACCACTCATGATTTTGCATGCAAACTGCTGGGAGAGAGAGTGCACACATGCATCTCCTGCTCTGCCCACTCCAATAACTGTTCAATGTCATTACACTGTCAAGTGGCCAAATCATTACAGTGAAAATATATATATGTCAAGGTTGGTGGAACATAACTACTGGAAATTAATCCTCACCAATTGTGCCAAATGGTGAAAAAATAACATGCTGTACAGGTTCACTTTCTCTAAGGGGTCAGTCATGCTTAATACAGTTCCCATTAAGCCTCCTGGGAGACAGAGGGAGAGAGAGATAATCCCTGCTGCAGTATCCAAAGGACAGAAATAATTAGTTAATACCTTTGCACAGTCATAAGCTTGTGATTTTCCTGTCTGTATAATGAGGAAAACAGAATCTCCATGAGCATTTGCGAACCTGCAGATTACTATACATTAATGGCGGTGGTGCCTCCACACCAATCAATTTTTCTTGTGTTTCCTCTGAGCACTCCTCCATGAGACTCATGCTCAATGATAGCTCCCAAAAGACATCTTTGTCATACTAGCATGTAATGAGAAAATAGAGGAGAAATATAAAGAGCTTCCTATGGGAGTCAGGAGTTCTTCCATTATACCAATCACTCACAATTTATGTGTATTAATGAAATAAGTGAAAAAAATAAATGTAGATGGTTAAAAATATACCTTAAAAAGAACATTGAAAGTTTAAGCGTCTTCAACAGACAGATCTTCTTCGTTTACTCCTAACTGGAGTAAACTAAGAATTGGACAGTTGTTTCCAATTGTCCATTGCTTCTGAAAGTTATGGATAATTTTATTACTTTACCTGCAGTTCACACCAGGCCACCTCCACCCAGGTCTCAGTATCCAGGCCTTTGTAGACCGTTTTGAAGGACCCTCTTCCCAGCTCAATGTCAAACTTAAGGAACCTTCCTCCTGGAGATGTAGATACCGCTTTCATCTCTGCTTCCTCCTCATTTTCTTCACTGGCTGTCTTTATGGCAACTTTACCACCATCACTGCAAGCGACGTTTAACGAATTTCCACCTCTGTCCTTGTCCTCATCAGCACTGGTGCTCTCGGTTACACTGTCTTTGTGTCCACTTTGACTTTCAGTGCTGGAACTCTCTTGTATCCCACAAGCATTTCCACGCGTCCTGTCCACTATTGTTCGCAAGTTAATGTTTAGGACCTTACTCCTGTTTTCGCCTTCAGGTGCTTCAAAGGCCTGATCATCCGTGTCGGAAAACCACAGACTTCTCCTGATGAATCTCTGATGTACATTCCTCTGATAACTGGAGGAAGGGTATGCGCTGGGGTCACTCCCACCTCTCACAACAGAGTCCACAGGATTAACATTTCCATCACCCATGGCCTCATACATATTCATGCTCAGTTCACACTGAGATTTGAGTACAGATGTATATTTGTGCTCTTGATGGGCCTCGTAGTTTGAATTTGCCTTTGGCTCCTTGGGCTCCATAGTGATTTAAAAGTTCAGTCACTTTGGTTTCCAGGTCACTCGTGCCATGGCTTCACTTTCCAAATGCAGATTTACAGATGAATACCTGCAGCGCCCACCCGGTGACGCAGTTTGCCAGCAAAGGCCCTTGACTGCACGGGGATGGATGACATAGGCGAGATTTCAGATACAAGAGCTGCAAAAGAGACGTTGCCAGTTAGACAAACAAAATTCCAACGGTTTCTAATGTTTAGGGCACAGCTGAGGCCATCTACTGCCATGATGCGTGCCGATCATTTCAAAGACGAAGTTAGCTGGTGTCAATACATGCGGGTGGGTGACAAGCATGACAAGCCCGTGAATTAACAACAATATTGTCTGCAGAAGCTGTCGTCCGTCAGGTGGACGACATACTAGCAAGCTGGTTGTAGCGAAACAACATAAGTTTAAAACAAGCTAATGTTTGCTAGCGTGAAATTACACTCAGCACACCAATGTTAATTGGTCCCCTGTCACCAATATTACAATTACACCAAACGATATATATATATATATATATATATATATATATATATATATTTTTTTTTTTAAAACATGACATACCTTGCTTAAAAAGAGAAGAAGGCTGGGCAAACCACCCAGGTTAAACTTATGCTAACGATACCAGAGGCGAACCTGTCGGGTCCAGTATTAAAAAAAAAAACCTCGCTAACGTTAGCCGACTATCCACGACAAAAGGTGGACTTTAAAAACGCCCTGTCTGAATATCATCCCCATTTCCACGCACAGGGGCGACCGCAATCACGGCAAAACAAATCCAGCTTCAGTTAGGGCTTTGCAAACTGAAAACAGACTCCATACTGAAGGGGGGAAATGACACGAATGTGTTGTATTTATCTCATGACAAGTCTTCGCATCCCTTTTTGCAGACCCAAATACATACGTCCCTCCACTGTTTCTTCTTCGTGGGTGCTGCGTGCAGAGCGTGTAGTTAAATACCACACAGGTCGCTTACGCGGGGATTTTTTTGTTTCCTTGTAGTCCCCTCGGTAATTAACTTAAATGGACAACTGTTTTCGCTTGTCATCGCCTCTCTCCATTAGGTTCGGGAGCCGGTGAGGCTCTCAAATGTGTTTCCCATTCAGTTTGCTCGGCTCCACGCCCCTGGTAACGACTGAAAGGACTGTCCAATCACACGGCGCGCTGGGACACCACAGAGAGCCGACTCATCTTATTGTTGCAGCGTGCAATCCAGAGATTGACACATTTCTCAAATTAAAAGACCAAATCTGTGTTATTTGGAGACGGAATAAGTCAGTTACAAAGCCAACGATTATATCTCGTTAAATCTTAAAGTGTCTGTGAAATGTTTCTCCCGCCTATCAGAGCTATCCCGCTGTAATAGAAATGTTTCCAAAAAAGTTCAATTAAATTGAATTTGAAAAATCTAATAAAAATTCACCTATGTTGTGTCACCAAATTAGAACTTGGGCAACTGTTGCTTTCTTAAATACATGCTTGTCTGCAAGTCCTGTTATCCCTGTCTATTCAGCATTACACTTGGTGGCAGTTATTAGAGCTGCATCCTGCAGCTTAGGTGCACGAGCTCACTCGTGGAAAAATGATGAACAACAGCAGCGGCAACAGAGGAAGTGGGGTTGAGGTAAGGGTGATATTTCTTTTTTTTATGTCAAAGAAACACTAGGCTTTATATGTATAATTTTCTCAGCTGCCATTGTCGCTACTATTGCTGCATAGCACACAACTGCAAAAATATAAGAAATGCTAGAAGTATATCTTGATGGAATATGTTCTCCCAAACAAATGTTTCTCATTCTTGCTTTCATGCAATCCCTTTTACAGTGAAGAATAGGTATATATGTATATGTACAATATGCATTGGAGATATGTGTTCATTATCCACAAAGAAGTCTAAAATAGTTCTAAATTGCTTGGATACATGAAGCAGCACTTTAAAAATGTGACTAAATTCAATGCAGGAGTCATGCAATTAATGTTTGTAAACTATTAGCTTTAAATTATTGCCAAGTCTTAGTTCACTCTCTGTAACCGATATTTGTCAGGGTGATTATTTTGTGTAAGCTGATGATGCTCAGCTATCCATCACCTGTGGTTTCTGCATTTTCATTCCACTTCGTATTTAAGCCCACTTCATCTATATGAAATGGGGAACTTTATGAGCACTGCAGTACAGACTTGATGCTCACTGATTTCATGTCCACACAGAAGCAGATCAATCTGCAAAAAACATTTAAACAGAGATCCTCACGTCTGCTGAAGGCACGCTGGGTCAGATGACATTCCGGTCCATCTGAGGAGTGAAGTATTGTTGGCACCTAAGTGGCCTTATAAATAAAGAATGGCCTCCTTTGTTTCCACTTCACCAGCCTAAATATACACATGTACACACACGCACACACACACAGTCTTACCTTTATATAATGTCAACTTCACGCTACAACTAGAGAGCTGCAGGATAACTGTGATGCTTCCAGAGTGTTTATTAGGCCGATGGTTTATGTGGCAATTTAAGTTTCCATTTGACAAGTAATAACAGTATGCAGTCGCTCAGAGCCACATCCAGTGTGCAATATCAAGTTTTACAATGTAAGGGAATGGACTTCACTTTGTCGTCCCCCCCCCCCCACAGTCAATGTCTCAATAGCGCTATTTAATTTCAGGTGGATGGATGTGTGCATGTGTTTGGGTGTGTGTGATTGCAGAAGTAGGGAGGAGGAAGGGATACCCTGGCTTCCAGAGATACTTCCTTATGACTGTCAGAGCTCAGCCAACAGATACAAAGTGTAATACCCTTACGCTCGATAAAATGGGCTATCTCATTTACAATGCCCCCCCACACACACACTCAGCATGTACCGATGAGCCAGGAATGAATTCATGATCGCTTTGTGGAATGACGATCTTATCTGCAGATGCTCCACAGGCTTTTAATATCCTGATCTGTTTTACACTGAAATCCAACACCAATTGGATTCTGTGTCAGATTTCCGTACAGAGCTGGAACAATCTTGTGCTTTGGTCTTTTTTTCTGTCATTGGTTTTACAAAGCAGCCCTCTCTAGAACAACAGTGCGTTTCATTCTTTAAGTGCCATAGCTGGATCATGGACCCCCATCTGAAACAGCCATGTTTGCTTTGCTCTGTGTGAGGCTGTAAAACTAAAAGCTCTACAGAGAATCATGGAAATTAGATTTACAGTTGGGTCGATCCTGATCTGGAAGACTGCCAGAGTTTGAGGTGAGTGAGAAGAAAGGACTGCTGATGCAACATGATGGATGGAAAGCAAAGAAGTGCTTATGTGTGAGAGGGGGGGTGGGAGGGGGGAGACACCCATCAAGTTACAGTTAATTTGGTCTTTCGACAGCTATTATTCAAGTACATAATAAATGCAGGACCCTAGAATGCCTTAAGTGCATCACATTGTTCATGTAAAGAGCCCTCTACATCTCAGATACAGAGCTTAGTGGTACAAAGCAGTAGCAGCAGCATGGTCTCTATGAGAGAAGCATATGAGTTGCGTATGAAAATTATCACTCATACGCTGGTATACGCTGACATACGCCAGGGGAACGTTAGGCATAGGTTGTATACGTTTCAAGCACGCTGGCATACGTTGGCATACGTTGGCATACGCTGAGCCAGAAATAAATTTTTGAACATGCTCAAAACTTTTGTGCGTATGGTTAATACGCTAAGCATACGCTAGGCATACGCTGAATACGCTAGAGGTACGATATAGGTACGTTACTGATAGGTCGAGAACGCTGGACATAAATTGCCATATGTTGGCATGAAGGTGTACCGTACAGCTAGCGTATTTATAGCCTCCGCCCGTCTGCCGCCTCCATCTCCGCAAGACGGGCGGAGATGGAGGCGGCAGACGGGCGACGATTCACGGGAGCGGCCAGGAGGAGGAGTTGGGGATCTTGATCGCTCAGAAGCATGTAACTCATCAGCCGCAGGTGCATCAGGCATTTCAGCAGGTTTGGGTGAGAATGATTCTTGTGTTTTTTTTGCCTTTTCCTCGGCCCAGGGCCCGGGCAAACGACGATTGCTTCTTGGGAGGCATGATCGAGATGAATGTCTCGAGAGATGTTGATAGCGCGTCGTGCAATTGGAAAGGCTGCTGATATAGGCGCGTTGAAACGTACGCTGGGCATGCGCAGTTCATATGCTACTCATACGCTAGTCATTCTTTATTTTCAAGGACTTTTCGTGCGTATGAAAATTATATTATTAATTTTCATACGCAACTCATACGCTTCTCTCATACGCAACAGTGTGACAGGGCAATAAGTGACATGCAGGTATTTAGCTTACGGTGTTGTATTATTAGGGTGACCATACGTCCGTATTTCCCGGGACATGTCCGTATTTCACGGGACGCCCGGGACAGGAAGTGAAATACGGACGTGTCCCGGGAAATACGGACGTATGGTCACCCTAGTTGTATTCTGTGTGACAACGTGGGAAACGGGGACAGGTTTAGGATTAGGCGTGGGAGTTGAATGAGTTCAATTCTTTTGCTGGGAAGTCAGACAAAACTAGGTGGCCTCTGAATACACAAAGAAAATACAGTCTTTAATAGATTTTAGGTTTTGGTTCAATCTCAGGAATTTACAGACTGCAAACTTCTCACTGTTGTGCAGTGCAGCTAAGAACAAAAAAAAAAAAAAACTTTATCCACTCATGAGTGAAAATGAGTGTAAAGACAGTAGCCTATATATTAATTTCTCTGCCTAACTTTTTGTAATTTTTTCTCTTCACTTTGCCTTTTCAATGTTTTCTGAAATAGCCTAACCTTATCCTTGATTTCTTATGGCATTTTGTTATTAAAATTGATTACAATTCAGTTTTCTCTGTTTTTTAAAACTTGCTTTTACGCTTTGATACTTTGATAATTTGATACTTCTAATGGACAAAGTGATTATTTATTGATGATTTTACAACATTAAATGTATATCTTTTTCTCAGTAAAGCATTATATGGTTACCTTTTATCACTTTTAAAAGGTCTTACGGCACATAAGTGAATTACTGAATGTCCTTTTTCCTTTCTCATGAACAGCTGCTGCAATGTCAGTGACATCTGATCTGACTCTGCAGAAAGAAGGACGTGTTAAATGTTATTTCATGAATCCATCTGTTATTCCACTGCGAGGCACAACTAGGAGTTCAAACTCGTTCAAACCACCTTTTTGCCTCTCCCAGCCCTCCCTGCTTTATTTCATCTCCCTCACCGTCCTTTCTCTCGCAGGTCTTCCCCTGAGCTTGATTCGGATAAGAAATGCTGTGTTAATAATTCATCACAAAATAAGCATTGAGCCTAGAACCACAACAGAGCAACCGATTTAACAAGAACTTTTCTTTTGTTATACATAACAATATATGTAAATGGGCTGGTCAGCCAAAAAGCATATTACTTTCTTTGGGAATCAGAAGTTTGTACAAACATGTGAATGTCGGTTTCTTAATTCATTTTTTCATATTGAAGTGAAATTAAAACTCGTATCCTTTATTATTAATTTTTGCTAGTCTAGCATGGTTTGCTCCCAAAATGGCAATTCAAAATAACAGACAATGTCCTGCATTCAGTATTTTTTTGTTAGTTTTTGTTAGTTAGACTTTGCTCTCAGCCTTCTGATCTGTGTAGACAGATGACAAAAAGCTTAGCCTCACAGGTCTGGTGACTGTAAGTCTCGTCCCTGAATCCACATAAGGAGGTCGTTATATTCATGGGTGATTTTTAGAGAAAAGTCAGCTGCTATGTTTCTAGACACAGTGACTCCATGTTTCAAACCTGTGATCTCACAACAAGCATTATCTCACTGTGGTGTGTTGACTTGGGGATAAAGGGCTGTCTTTGAAAAGCCTGTGTCAGTGTTTGAGAGCAGAATGGCTGACCCCGACACGTCATGACAGTGTACCATTTGTGGCGTTTGGCCCAAATCACAGTCACATGGAGACTACACCACACTGCTTTCCAGTGGAATGTAGGGAAACATGTTTTGAGGAGTTGCGATGAGTTGGAGCACAATGTATTATGACTAGGAGTGAAATGGATTTTGAGTAAGCCAGTGGAGGTTTTTTTTAATTTTCATTTTATTCAAGGTCTGTTGGATGTTTTTGAAGAGGTCTTTTTCATCAAGCTACGCCAAATTATAAACTCTAAACTAAATGGTACACTGCCAGATGAAGAACTTGTAATCCATGTCCCAAAAAGCAAAGGTTTATTAGGAGCATTAAACATGGCTTGTCCTGTACTGAAATAAAACTCAATCAAAATAATTGTTGCAGCATAGCTTTAGCTCTTCTCTAACCCCAACAGCCACACCCTCTGCTCAGTTTGTACTTCCCCTCGAACATCAACTTAACCCATGCCAGCTGATTGTTGTGAATATCCTAAAGACACTGTAATTCAGCTGTTGCCTATTCTGTGGCAAATTAGAGGGTGCAGCTCTTCTTTTCTCTTCTCTTGTCTTTGTCCCTGTAGCAGAGGGAAGACCGTTCATACCAGCTCAGTGGTTTGGTTAATCTCTGACAAGCTATGCTTACTGCAGCTACAGAAGTGTGTTGTGAGAAAAAAAGGGGGAGTTTTTGGTACTCCGGAAGAGGCTGCTGATTATTACCGAATGCTCACAGAAAGTGTCCAGGCTTTGGCCTTGACACCATTTAGCCTTCAGTAGCATTGCTCTGGTCTTTGCCAGGCAACACTGAGTGGATGTTCATTCAGCAACAGTGCTCCAAATGCTAATCTATTTTCCACATTTCAGAAGGTGGAGATTTCTTATTTATCAATAAGCAAACTATTTCTCCAGCACCTGCAATGCCCAGCACGAGATTGACTTCATATGGTACAGAGTCCACTGGGATGCAGTGGACGCACACACAAAACCAAGCTAGGGATTTGTTACTTAATCATCACCCACACATTAGTCAATTCACTGTAATACTGAGTTGTTGTTGTTTTATTCTTTAGCACTTTTGCTATTACTCCCTGATGATTCATATAGAGTATATGACATTCTTTACGGGCTATGTAATCTATTAAACTGCATTTACTCAATTTTGGTTATCTGCTCAAAATGCGATAAAAAATAAAATGCTGATTGTGACGTGAACTTCCGTCATAAAAAGAGTGCTTCTGCGTTTTACTTAGGCTTATTCTGCAATTGTGCTAGAAGAGACTGAGATATGACTAAACAGCCACCGTATCACTCAACACAACCAGCAGGATTACAGGCGCAGGACAGTCAGTCATCGCTGCTTTGATTTGTAAAATCAACAAATTGGGGAAGAGAGGAGGGTAGCCCAGGCTTACGGGAAACAGTGCAACATGCCCGGAGGTCATAATAAAACCTGACTCTCAGGGAGAAAAACAAAAAACATGAAAATATGCAAACTGAAAGAGATTGTTTCAAACCATAGGCACAAAATGCACATGCTGACTTGTTAATCTTCACTGGCTTGCCAGATTCTTATAGCTGCATGAATAGCTTTCAAGGGTCACTCCTCGGTGATGCTTGCTCGATGTGCTAATTAGTTCAGAATGGCAAACAGATCCTCACCATCCGTGCACAGGAAGCACAAAATTACTGCTAGTCTCATCAACATGCTGCTTTGTTCAGCTGGGAGAACAAAACACAGCACAGAGTATGCTTTTCTGTTTATTTCCAGGCATTCTTCTCTCAGGCACTATCTCCAAGCCATAAACATTTTTTTTTCTGTGCCAATTACATTCTTCTCTCCACAGGCCACCCATCCAGATGCTCATCCCAGCAGCCCAGCCCTTCTCAACATGAACCACTATACCAATAAGAAGAGTGCAGCTGAGAGCATGCTGGATGTGGCTCTACTGATGGCCAATGCCTCCCAGTTAAAGGCACTGCTGGATCAGGGGCCAAACTTTTCATTCTACGCCCCCACCCTCATCCTAATCGGCATTTCTCTCTGTCTGCAGGTCACAGTTGGGGTCCTGCTTATATTCACAGGTGAGAAAATGAACACAGCCTTAGCTCCTCTGAGGCATCTTTGTTTTCTTTACATTTCGTAACCTTCAAGTTTAATACTATTCACCCTGCCCCTCAGTAAGATTGCTGCTTACTTTATTCCACATTTTGCTCGAAATTGAATGCCCCCGTCACCAAACAACCCCTGAAAAACAACCCATTACCTACCAGACTTTTGCTGTAACCACGGCAACCAGGTCAGAGTTCACCAGGTTTTAGTTTGTCAGCACGTATGAGAGTCAATGGAGGGAGGTCACTCAAATCATCTGCAGTGTATGTGTGAAAACATTTTAGTATGTGTCTATGAACGTGTTGGAATCAGCAAAAGTCACCAAAAAGAGAAGTAAGTCAATGTAAAAGGACCATCTATTAGTTAGGATGAGATGAAGCAGTGCAGGTTAGACTCAATATTTTTTGACAGGGTGAACAACAGGTTGGTGAACTTTGGCCAGGGTCATGCTGATGAGTAAATACAGGGAGGTATGTAGTTATTTTCTATATCTGGAAACATTTATATCCCTCTCCCCTCTGAATGTATCATTGTGATCATTTGAAATGTATGATGAGATGAAATGATGAGTATTTCTCGAGCCCCAGATGAATGTTGGATTGATTTTTTTTATTTGTTTTCCTTGTTCACAAAAGATACTTCTTATGAGTTTGGAAATTTCACTCTTTCACAAGATGTCAAAACTCTTATTTTTCATCACTGTCATACTCGGGGCTCTAGTGTTTATATACTTGTAAATTTCAACAGATTGCCAGAAAGAACTTTGACAATCATGTGACAGTCATCACACACTTATTAGGTCTTTCACCTCTCCTAAGTCCACTCCAACAGCCAGAATAGCACAACCCCCCCCCCTGCCTCACCCTTTGATTCAGCCCTGTTTAATGGAGGCAGTGGTGCGTAATGTGAGTGGCCTACATACCGCTCCCACAGCCCCACTCCAGCCCTACCCATGCAAGTCAGACGTACACACACAGGTTCAGCCTCGGTCCCTGCACCATTTGACCTTTGGTAGTCGTCTACAAATACATGCATGCACGCACACACACACACACACACACTGTACCCCTACACACTCAAATTTCTAGGAAAGCACATTCATTTGAGCATTATTCATCGACCAGTCCCTGTGATGATGAAGATCACACGTTGTCATGTCATTGTTGCAATGTGGATTTGTGTCATTTTGTTTGGATCAAGGTCTTTAAAAAGCACATTATGAAAAGAAGTATGTGTAATGTAGGAAATGCAAGCTTCCCTTTGTTAGTTTTTATTTTTTCCCAGAGTTGTTCTGTCTGTGTGCTATGAATCTGACGCTTGCTTCCGTAGTCTTCTCAGTGTATGTGGCATCCACAATCTATATTTGTTGAACATACATGGAGTTTCTAAAAAAGAAAAAACAGTTCATCACGTCAGTTTTGCTCCATTTCGTCACTTTTTTGGTTTGTCGTTAGATGCCTTTGTAATTGCAAATTCACTTGCCTGAAATGGCCCCTTGAGGCCAAAATAAAAGCATTTTTTAACTGGAATGAATTGAACAAGAAATGTGGGATGTTGTGAAACATTTGGACCACTGGTAATCAGATTTGAACAAACAAACAAAAAAACTAAATTATTAAGGATTTCTTATATCTTTTATAAAGGTTTTGACTAATAGACTGAACAGCGTTTCCTCAGGCTTCAGCGAAAAGCTGAATCATTTACTCCTTTTCCTCTCATTTTCTCTTGTCACTTACAGACATATGAACTCTCTGAACCCAGAATCAAGTATAAATAGATATGTGCTTGACAGTAAGCCATAATGAGTTGGCGTGGTTCCCAGAATAAATTAGATAGCTACTGTTTGATTAGACATTTGCTGAGTGTGTGTTGTGAAAAATGTGTTTCCTGGCTCTGTCCACAGTGCAATGGAACCTGAATGATGAGCAAAAACACTGGAGGCTTAACTTCATGGAAAACTTGGCCACTGGCCTGGTTTTTATCATTATGGTGGTCAATGTCTTCATCACAGCGTTCGGAGTCCACTGACCAAACCGCAGTGACTGACCAAGAACGCACGCAGGTATTCTTGCGTATTGTTAAACAAATATTTGTGACAAATCGGAGAGAGGAAAAATAAAACATTGAGTATCTAAATAGGTGTGGCACACTAACACTGAGGCTACGTGTCCCTACGTAAACTCTGTTGGGGACGAACAGCATTCTTCTATGAAGTTTTCCCTCATATGGTGTTTCTAGGGTGTTGGTGGAGAATTGGTCCAAAAGTGTTCCTGGGTTGAGATTTGGTCTGAAGACATTAGCCTTGGATTTACATCATTTTTATACTCATTGAACCGTTAAGGAGCATATCCCTTACTCGTCCGAGTGTATATCATACATATGTTAACTCTTTTCACACTTTGAATTGCCTTGTGTACGAATTGTGCTCTACAAATAAACTTGCCTTGCCTTGCCTCGCCTTCACCGTTTCACCTGTTTCATTGTGGGGTTTTCTCCTGAACACATCCATGTGGTCGGCATGTTTTTGGCCCTCGACTCTTCTGACCTGGCTGGCACAATCCCCTACCTGATCTAGAAACACACCGATCTCTCCAGGCTCTCACAGAAGTTTCCACCAGAAAACAACTCAAACAAATTCAAGCCTCTGTTCATTTACCAGAAAATCATTGTCCTGCTCTGCTGCAGGCACAGCGAGAGAACAGTGAACCTGGGAGAAACAGCTGTGGTGGCAAAGAGGTCTGGCACAGAGAAAACAAATTTGTTTCTCATGGGCAAACAGGAAAGTGGAGACAACAGCAGTGAGTCACGTGTGACCTCGCACTGTCTGTCGCCTCTGCTGTCCTACAGTGACCCCTAGCACCGGCCGGACACAGATGCTTAGTATCGCTCTCAAATATGAACACAGCTCAGTTTTAAATTGCGTGTTTTGTTCCAGACAGGTCGGACGTGAAGGTTTCGATGAGTCTGCTGAGCACGTGCATGCAGAACAGGGTGCACCTCATCTGTCAAAAAAGCGTCTGACCCACATCTGCAGACACATCTGTACCACAGGTCTCATACCTACCGTGTATTCAATTATAACAACATTTGATTTTGCCATGAATCTTTCTGCTATGGGCAAAGCTGGACTGTGGCTGTGGTTTTCTGGTCTGACAGCAGCTGGTGACTCAGAGTCAACACAGCAAGGACCCCAGCAAAACTGCTTGTTAAAATGGAAGCCTTAATTAGACTGTGTTTCAGCTATGTCACTGAAACCGCAATTAGAGCCCAAGCCAATATTCATTTTGTACACTTCAGTGTCTTAAACAGAAGGATACAAAAGCTGTTTGAGTCTAATTGTTAATATTTATTGATAAAATACCTGAATAGTATGCAGGCTTGTATGTGTATATTTCTGCAATATGACAGTGACAAAGCACTTTTCAGCAGACAAACCAACATCGCAATCTTATCCGTTTTCCTCCTCCACAACTGTCACTGGTAACCGTGGAAACAGCAAGAGCCAGATTGATGATACACACAGCTTCAGTCAGGGCAGATCTGTGACTGATATTTATACATGATGTACACTTATGGCGCCTACTTCTCCGGCTCCATCCCAGTCTTAAACAAAGGAACTCTGTGGGGGTCGAAGATCAGAGGATGCTGATGATCAACGAGAAGCTTTGGCTCTTGTGAAGCAAGGGTATTAGAAGCTCTCTCGTGAGAATGCGGATGCCAGTTTAACAAACTCAACAATCGCTCATGGTGACATTTCAAAAGCTTTGCTTTGCCTCTACAGACTATTTATTACAAGAATGTGATAAAAGCATTTCAGGGCATTCAAACTGTATCCATTCTGCATATGTCTTTCTTGAGCAGTCAAGTAAATAGCATATAATTTCATTAAGTTGGCTTTACCCAGTCATTCAATTTGTCATTATCAATTAATGTGAGCAGCCTGCTACTTCTGATTATCATTGATTTAACACACCAGAACATTTTCCATCACCCTTGTTTCCTGCATTTGTGTACCAAATGAGGGAATACTGCCCTCTAGTGTACATTTTGATGTTAAGACACAAATTTGCTATGAGTTCACGTTAACAGTACTGGTGATGGCACCTGGTCTGGTGGCAGACGAAACAGTGACAGACAAATCCTAGAAAATCAGTTCACTTTACTGATCATTACCCTGAATTTCCCTTTATAACTAAATTACCACACAGTATATGGTATTAAATATTAGTCAAGTCAAGTTTATTTGTATAACACATTTCATGTACAAAACAATTCAAAGTGCTTTACATAAAATAAAAGCATTGCAGCGGGGAGAAGAAGAAGCATTAAAAATATGTAAAAGAATACAAATAGAAACAAATAAAATAATTAAAATGATTAAAAACAAGCAACAGTCTAGATAAGTTCAAAGATCCCATGCAGATTTCATGCAGAGACACATGACAAAAGAAATATTTTTAACCTGGATTTAAAAATGTCTACATTTGGTGAGAGTTTAATCTCCACTGGCAGTTTGTTCCACTGGTTTGCAGCATAACAGCTAAATGCTGGTTCTCCATGTTTAGTCTGGACTCTGGACTGGACCAGCTGACCTGAGTCCTTGGATCTAAGTGCTCTGCTGGGTTTATATTCTCTGAACAAGATGTATTTTGGGTCTAAACCAGTCTGGGATTTGTAAACCCTGACACAGTACGTCTGCTGGGCTGCAGTCGTCCGGTGACAGAGAGAGACACATAAAGTTGTGTATCGTCTGCATAACTGTGATAATTGATGTTAAACGTTCTGCAATATCTGACAAAAAGGGAGCATATAGCTGTCTTTAGTGACTTGGGAAAAATGCCTGATGCCAGTGAGCTGTTAACTATTCATAGGAGATCACTTTCTACTGAGGTAAAAACAGTTTTTAAAAAGTCGGATGGTATTATGTCCAGAGTGCAAGTTATTGATTTCAGATACCTAAATGTTTCCTCTAGGATTTTTAAATCAACAATATTAAATTTTGACATAACATCAGAGTTATTTCTATGTTTTAGACACAGATTAGTTTTCTTGTTTGTCTCTGTGGCGTGAATGTTTTGTCTAATTATTTTAATTTTTTGGCTAAAAAAGTTGGCAAATTCGTTGCATTTCTCAGTGGAGAGGAGGTCTGGGTTTGACTGTTTAGGAGGATTTGTGAGTTTTTCAATCCTAGCAAACAGAGTTTGAGAATTGTTGACATTTTTATTAATTATTACAGATAAATGCAGGCCTTGCACAGCTCATTGTTATAACTACAAAGGCTTTGTTTGTACAGCTCATAGTGAATCAGAATCTTTGTTTTTCCTTTGTTTACCTTTCCTGCATTCTCTTTTCAGGTTTTTGACCGTTGTGGTGTTTCTCCATGGTGTTTTCTGTTTGCTAAGTTGAAATGATCCAACAGTCCGTCAACCAATTTTTGCGCTCAAATATAACCGATATGCAGATTTCTATGAATATCTGTCATTTGTTGTACTAGATTAAAAATATGATGCAACCCCAGGTGATGTTACTTTTCATGCTTTATTTGAAGAAAAATATGACATTTTCAAGGTGCACGTCATTCAAGAGATTATAAGAAGGCACCGGGAATAAGTTAAGGTGTTATTGTACATTTAAGAGACTGTTATGTAGGATGTGTTAATATATGTAGTGCTGAGAAATTCAAGTTATTTTTTTTTTTTTTGACGCACGAGCACAGTAACAGTGAACCCACATGGGTCCTTAGACTTCGTGCCCAAACAATGTCAGTGTGCACAAACCACACTTGGTTTGGTTGTTCCTGGGAACATCAATATTTTTCGGTGACAGTTCAATTAAAAAAAGACGCAATCTAGAGTTACTAGAAACAGCTTTGCTTGTGTGCAAATGTGGATATCCATGCTAGCTTCAAAAAATTAATTTATACCTGTACATTTACGAGAATTCCAAGACACGTTGCATGTCTTAAGACATATCTTATTCAATTCAAGAGGTGAGAGCTGAAGGAATTCCTGATAGAATGAGTCATGTAAACTTGCATTGAAGCATTAAAACATGTCAGTTGGTTCGTCATATTTTAAATACGGTCATGTAAAACAGAACGTACATCCTCTTTAAATTCTAAGGTTTCACTAATCAGGACATTGAAAAAAAACATGTGGTCGTTACCAGGTAAAAATGTAGTAAATATCACCTCAGATGAACAACAACACATAGGATGTTACACTGCTGTACTATTTGTGCTGTAAAGCACTTTGGATTGCCTTGTGTGCAAATTGTGCTCTACAAATAAAATTGCCTTGCCTTGTTTAACAAAAAATAAGCAAAAATGCTGAAAAAAATGTGTCTGAAAAGTTATCCTATTATTCAACAGCTTGTAGAACCACCTTCAGCAGCGATAACTTGAAGTAGTCGTTTTTCTGTATGACATCAGTCTCTCACATCATGGAGAAACTTTGTTCCTTTCAGTTAAGCAACAATTGCCTCTCTAAGATCAACGCTGACGTCTTTCCTTCTTGGGTTAACACACAGCTGAATGCCTCAGACCAGCAAAATGTCAAAATTTCTGCTTTTACAGAAGCGGCCACACATACTGATGATCTATTAATCGATGCATTTGATTTGCAGAATCTGGCAGCTACTTAACCTCTTAATTCCTATGGAAGCAGTAAGGGTGGACTTCATTATTCGCACACTGCTTCTGCATTTTGGCTTAGTTTTTGTTCAATAAATAAAGCAATGGTGAAATATTCCATGTTGTTATTCATCTGATGTGTTATTGACCTAATACCAAGACCTCGTAAGGACCAAATTATTTTTTTTATTATGTCCTAAAGTGTATAACCTAAAATTGAAATAAACGGTGCACTTTCTCCATCACATGACTGTAGTTGGAAGAAAATTGCTCTTCAGCTTTCACACTTTAGACTTCTACCTTAAAAACATTCACAAATTCAGTCAGCAACAGCTCCACAAGTGTAAGGCTGACATTTGGGAGAAACCTTGTGAAATTAAGTCTCCCTGATTCTTATCACCAGAACAGAGTGACACATTTTTCTTTAGTGTTTCACCAAACCAAAACTTTAAATTTGAGCAAATAACAGCCTTACTAATAGTAGTAAGTCAATAATGTTATGAACCTGCTTTCAAAAAGTGCAGATCTGCCACATTTGTTGCCATAGAAAATAAGCACACTAAATTCGAGTCATCGAACTACTGGTCAAACTCATCAATCTGAACGTGACATGCTTAGACACCATATTTTTGTATAATGAACAGATGCTCCACAGAGGAGGATGTGAAATTGGTTTGGCACAGCAAAGATGCAGGTTCCATCGCTGGTTCTTCTCTTAGAGCGATTTCTGAAGCATTTCGGCACCTTAATGGCCTCATTATTTCTACTTTCCAACCTCTGCATAGGAAATGAAAACATCCTGAGCATCCTTACTAAGTCCTGCTGCAGAGCAGGGAAGAAGCGCTCCGGTGCATCTCAACGTCTTACCCTCTGTGTGCAGAAAGAGGGGCGTAAAAGAGTTAAAAGAAATACACAAAAGAGTGAGAGAGTGTCTGGAAATGAAAAACATTAAGTCTTCAGTTGCACCGCGACTCTGAACGACTCACCTCCATAATAGTAGAGAACTGCAACGCCAACTACAAAACTGAAACAGCACAGGAAGAACATTGGTCCTGCAGAAGCAAAGAAAAGAAAGGAGTTACTCATGATTGACTACTGACATCAAAATGAGTATACGGAAAGGCCAGAGTCAAGAGTCCAAAGATGCTCTGGGAAAATTGCTATCCTGTTCAGTGACTAAATAAGTCTTTGTTTCATTGTATGACGAATGATTGAGAGTCATTGTGCCCCTGATGACCCATTTCGATGCTGTTATACCTTTGACCTAGTGGCTGAATCCCTGACAGTTGAAAAGAATGCAGAACTGAGGAAGCCGTTTTCCACGTGAGCGAAACTGACCCACAAAGCCACAGCCCTGGATGTAATGGGACGATGAATGGCGGAGCAGCACAGCGCAGTGGGGCCCACATTCTGCCATAGGGGTTAAAAGGCTCAGCAGACCACTTCCTTTGCTGAAGAGCAAAGATTAGACGAGCTTAAGGCTTATCCGTCGATCAATGAGGGATACAGAGGCACCCTGATTCACACTCACACAGACTGTAAGCCTGAAACATTTAAAAAAAACATTCCACGAGACATGTAGCCAGTTTTGTTCTTATTTAAACTGTCTCTTTAGTAGGTCCTCTCCAACTTTAGATTTCTATTAATGCCAGTAATTAATACCTAAGTCCAGTCTCACCAGAAAACCTGTACCAAAGAGGTTTGTCCACATGTCCAAAAACGCAGTGCTTTCACAATCCATGGTTGTAAACATTGAGAGATGGCAACATAACAGCCTATTGTTTTCAGCAGCGTTCATAGGACATGAACGTAGCCTATGAATAGTGAAATATAGTAGTAAGCCTTTATATTTTTGTAATAGGTAAACGAAGAAATGTAGAAATGTATTCAAATCCTAAAAGCATGTCCTTTAAAGTTCTAACCCTTACCATTTAGGGATGAGAGCACAGTAGAAAATATGGGAATCACAAGTCGGCGGGAGGTAAAAAAGTGCCATAACTATAAAAAAGATTGTGCAGAACAAGTCTGGAACTAGCAACCTGTTGCTTGAGGGTCTTTAGCTCAGGCCAAATGTACATTACTGAGGCCTGATAAGTGGACGCCCTCAGGTAGAGGAACTTTTGGAGACCTAGCACCCTGATCTCTTGATAACATAAGCTGCATCTGTGTATAAAATAGAGTAAGAAAATTACAGAAATTAGAAAGCTGCTTGCATTTATTGTCAAACTTCAGCGTTTTAAGATATGGAACAAACTCTTTCATGTTATGTCGCGAGATCAGGCGGAATTTGAAGAGCTTTGAGAAAGAAAATAAATTATGTCTTTATGCTATCTGCAATATTCGTGAACGCACTAGGGAGCACGCCTATTAGCTCTTAGTGGCAGCTGCATCTCTAATGAGGGCAACATAAACTGAATAATAACTAAAGCTGCTTAGTTGCCTGCACATGGATTACCCATCGAAACAAAGTTTAAATAATGTTATATTGTTGTGTTAGAATAAAAGGATTTAAAGAAGAAATAGTAAAAGAAAACAGCGCTACATCTGTTTAACAGCTACAGCATGTTAGATCAATAACCAAGCAGGAAATTGTCTACTTATTAAACTTGAGTATGTGAAACAGAGAACCCATTATTGTTCAACTGTAATCAGCTCTCAGATGAAGGTAAGATTTACCTTTGTCATTAAGTACATGTCGCTCTTGGAAGATTGTCACATTGTTAGTCCATTTAGCATCTGCCATCTCTATAACAGAGAGTCAAAGTGGTTAAATGGCAACAGCAACACACTTAAGCAAAACAGCCAGCAGTCCTGGCTTCACACCAGCTACTCTCTGCCACTTAAACGGGATAAGCCTGTAGCTCGATATGGAATTTACGCAGCAGGAGATCCACCATTTTAAGACACCGTGGAAGCCGCTAACCTTCTCACTTCAAACATATGGGATAAACTGGGAACATTACACATTTAAACACAATAGATATTGGACATCAACACGTTAGATAACAAAGAACAGACAGTTTATAAAATCCACAAGATGATGTGTTTGAACACTGGGGTGGGACTATGACACATATTTGCCATTTTCTGGTTATTGATGGATGTACCACAAGTAGCTCCCAAAGTGTGCCCTTATCAACATCTTAAACATAAATGAATCTAAATTGGTCTAAAACGACCTGAGTGTCTCTGCTCAGTGGTTTACCTCTTTGCCTGACTCTGGTAGGCAGGCTAGCATAGACTTCCTCAGCATGGATGTGAAGTGCTCGGTAGAATTCATGACATGCCTCTTCACCTTTTGCACGCAGGTGCTTCAACAACTCAGGTAGCCGCATGCTAGTGGGCACACTCAGTCTCCTGAACTGCAGGGAGACAGAGGCTGAGTTGAGTCCCTGTATGTGCAGGTGAAAGAAATGTGAACCTTTAAGAAATGATCAGGATTTCTGCACCGGTGTTTCACACACTGTGCTTTGATTATATGAGCTCACTAACCAGTAGTAAAAGAGCCTTTCTGCGTCAGTTCAACTTTTACATCGAAAGTTTTAATTTGGTTCCTTTTTGCTTTATAATGCAAATCAATATGATGGTAGAGCAGATTCAAAATATTTGCTTAGGTTATCGAATGTCGGAGTTGAGAAAGGCTAAATGTTGTACATGAGGTCGAGGACAATGTCTTTTTTTCCCAGAGGGCCGTTGATCCAAGGGTCATGCGGTAGACAATGGATCTGAAACATGGGCACGGTCTTCCAAAATTTCAGTCACAGAAAGGCTCGCCCTATTTCGCGAGCTTGAATGACATGATGTAACTAACTCTTCTTTCGATTCCAGGATGGTTGACTAGACTTGTTTTTGTAAAAATGTCCTACCTGGAAATAAAAGTTGGAAGACAATTTGGGGCCTTTTTTCCCTTATTTTTCTATCAGTGGCAAGATTGTAGCATAGTTTAGCACGCTTAGTTGAAAAATAGTTCTTGATACTAAACTTTTTGAACACAGCAATAGCCATTATGTTTTGGCATATCATACATATCGCCTTTCAAAAGACACTACATACATTAACAGATTTAGATGTCCACTCTTGGGTAAAAGTATACCACTCAAAGCCTGCCCTCCTCTCTTTTTAAGCATTCAACCTTAGTCTGATTCTGACCATCATAACTGCCAAGGTCACTGGCAGAGACCAAGTTTAGTAAAAACCTTTAATCAACTGTAACTTCATGGCTTGTATTTTGTTTTTAAACCTCATTCAGGATTGTATATTGTGATCCTGGTGTGATCAGTGCAGAACATTCGACTCCTGAGCAGAGTAACTCCTAAAATTATTCCAATTGTAGACGAATGGTGGGAACGTGGACTGATGAAGAGCAAGGTCTTAAGACATGTTCTGTACAGTAACCATACAGATAGGTCCATTTGTCCTCCTCCATAGGTTCTGTGGGGGTAGTATTCACACCAGCCATCTAAGTTGGTAAAATAAAACTTTGTTTGCCTTTATCTTTAGCATCTCTACAACCTGTTCTTCCAATCTCATGTCCTCAACTTGAACATCTGACTCCCAGTAGCTTTAGAAGAAGAGTTTCATGCTTAGTTTCACTTCCATTTTCCAACCTGGACTTTCAATGATTACATAGGCACAAACTAATGTTGGTTTGTTCTAAGTTTTTGCCAGACTATGTTTTCTATAATTATGACTTAGACAGAGATTTAATCATTAATATCAGTAATCAGTGCAGTGTTCATGCACTTCATTTGGCACCTGTATCTGCAGTATGTGCTTCTGCTCCAAACTTAGTTTAACGAATTCAAGTCCCAAAAAAAATAAAGATGAGACTAAAATCTGGATTTTTCATTTCTCGCTTTTGTCTGTGCCACATATAATCTGTGGTGACCTTGCAGGCTTCCTTGTCACTGAGTATCTGGGGGTGGATCCTGTTGAGCTGCAGCACCAGTCTGTCGACCAGCTCAGTGTCCATCCTCTGATCTGAGCACAGGAATGGGCCGTCGCTCTGGAGCTGCTCATCGCAACCTTCAAAATCTGATGGAGAGAGATTGAAGAGACGGCATTCGATCAAATTCACTCACCTCACAGACAAATGCTGAGTCCTAAGCTGATCTAAAAACTATTGCGCTGTAATAGTGCAGAGGCGAGGTCTCAAACAGGTTATGACTCTGCATGGTGATAGCGTGCAACAAAGCTCTAATTGATGCCGTGCAGATTTCATGTCTCGTCTTAAGTAGTTTCTTAGTAAGCTGGCCTTGGCATTAGCAGTGCTCTGAAAATAAATTACTAAGAGGTTTATTGCCCCTGTTTGTGGGGGTGAATGCGAATGCAGCAGATTTGTAAGGCCACACTTTTCTATGGATGCATGTTATCAAGGTCTGCAGTCGGGAGATGAGCGGTTAGGCAACTAATGCTGCTGCCATGTATCCTTAAAGCAGCTAACATTAGCAGTGCTTAATGGTAAGAAACAGATTCTGTGTTACAATGTTTGATCCAGCTGTTCCACAACATTTCGGAGGGAGGAATTGTCCGCTCTATTCCACCACATTTATTAGACAGCTGTAGTCGGCCCATTACTTAGAAGATAAAGATCTTACGCAATGGACAATATAAAAGTTTTTAAAATACAAAAAATTCTGATTAAACATTAAACTATTGGTTTCCAGTCTTTTTAGCCATCCACATTACACTAGAATCAAAGTGTAGTTAAGGCGACCTTTGCAGATTTCTGCAAATCGATTCAATAATCGATACATATTTATCTGGTGTCCCCTTGTATATGAAACTGTATACGTTAGTTTCAACTGCACAAGCTACAGAAATGATTGTGTTTCAATAGACTATTATGTAATGTAATGGTGTTATACATATTGTTATACCAGTAAAAGGGACTGGACAAGTAATCTTACATTAGTAAAATAATCTTTCTCTCTTTCCATGTCTATGTCTGGTGTAAGGTTTTTGGGGAAAAATAAACATAACTTAATTAAATAACCTTTTCAGTGAGCCTGCATCCAGACCAGATTGTGAGATGTGAGTGACAGACCCAGTAGTGCCACCGTACACCTCTTTAATAAACGGCTGGATGGGCTCTGATGGGAATCATAGTTCATAACTTACAAACAGAAAGTATGTCTAACAAACAGCCCCCAGTCTTGTTAATAAAAAATATATTTGGACAGCACATATAATTATTTCCAGATAATTACAATTATTTCTAAAGCAACGACTAAGGCTTGGACCCATGACTTTCTGCAACAAGTCGCGCACCCACACAGCGCAGCCTGCATATCCGAGCAAAATCTCCCAGAAAGTAAACTATTCACAAGGCAAAAAAGAAAACTTCTTACCCTTAAATACCATTGCAAATACACGCCGTGTGGGGGTCGCCAAGAGCGTCCTGATGCAGCAGGTATCAGCTACCCGATCCCGCGAGCGCACTCCCATGCAGAGCCGCCACACTACTGAACGAAGGACCACGTGACGACGGCCGGAAGACAGTGACGAGAGATAAGCGCGGACCAGCAGCAACACTAAATCACAGAGGTGCTAAGCGGAATGTAAAGGCAATTACACCGTTTATCTCTGCCCACTTCAGTGTATCACTCATTAGTAGCAGAACTCCAGTTTATTTCGATTTCTTAAATCTGATATTTACATACAGGCCTATGGCCTTGAAAGCAGTTTCACAGTTTAATACAATGTGTTGTGGCTTACGTTTCAATAAACACCTGAAGTGTATCTCTTAAAAATTAGGCTACATTTTCATTCAAGCACAAAATTTTTCACCATTCAATTACACGTGCTGCTTTCCACATCACGGCTGGTGTCCTGAAAGTGCAACGGCTCGCCTTTTCCGCCAGAGGGCAGTGTGCCATTACAGTTCACGCAAGGCACATGCAGTAATCCTGTCATATCAATGTGTCTATACAGTCGTCATACTTTGTAGCACTGCAGACAATGTAAAAAAAGAAAAAGAAAAGAAAGAACCTGACACAACATGCTGATATGGTTATTACTTCCCACGATCCTCATAAATAGAGTTCATGCTGGACAGATTTGACCAGTAAACAAGATCTTGATGGATGGTTTTCTCTTTGTGGGCAATATGTTCTCACACTGATATAATCCTTATGGAAAGTTCTTTGGGGTTTATATTCCTGTTTGAGTTTACATTCCTCATGCTGGAATCTGTGGTTGGTGGGGGGGCTTCTGATAGTCTGCTGTGATGTCCTCCATATTGCCACACCAATCCAGACCCCGCTGTTGAGACCTGGACCAGATTCGGGCTGGTAGCATGACAGGGGGACAGAGGAGGTCCAGGGTACTGGGGTGGATGAGAATCCAGGTTTCGGAGTAGAAGAGGCTGGTCATAGTCATGTCCAGGAAGAGCACCAAGGGGAGGTGGGGGGCCATAGGTGCAGGGAGGAGGACCATAGGCGTACTGCTGCTGACATCTGTAGAGGAAAAGACAGAAAGGTGTATTGTCAATGTTTACATGCAAGTTAGAATTATTACCCTTTTAGGAGCATTTTGGTGAAAATTAGTCCACACCTGCAGGGTCGCATCTTTTCACACAGGGCTGGGTTACCGGTGTCCCACAGAGGAAGCACCTGCTCCTGGGCGTTGTTGTTATTGTTGTTCCGACCTTTATGACTGTAGTGATTTCTGTTGTCGACCTGATGCTGTTCCTGCTCCTCCAACTGCCACACATTTGATTCTCTGGCACAAAAATTAATTGAGACCTGAACGTCACAACTTCAGTTTGAAATGCAGCAAAGGAAGCTGGCTGATCTGATCCTTTACATTTGCTCACGTTTCATCCTGAGGTACAATTCTGTAGTAGTTGCGCTTTACTGAGGCCATTTTACTCTTGTTTCACTCCAACTCAGTGGAAAATATAGTATAATGTTTAAAATATGATGCCTATGTATCTATGTATCTATATATACATATATTACATAATTTCAATTCAGTTCATTTTATTTATATAGCGCCAAATTACAACAAATGTCATCTCAAGGCAATTAAATAATATAGTCCAATTCAAGCCAATTTAAATTAATTTCATGAGTTCAATTCATTGTAATCATAATTAATTTCAAAATAATCCAATTCATTCATATAAAGCCAATTCAAAAACAATTTCCTAGCTAAGGAAACCAACAGATTGCACCAAAACTTGTCTTCAGTCCAATCTCCCGTCCTGAGCATGCCTGAGACGACTGTGGAAAGGAATGACTCCGTTTTAAAAGGAAGAAACCTCTGGCAGAACCAGACATATTTTGGGTCAGATAATATATATATAGTGAAGAAATTCAATTAGAATTAATACGATTATTTAATGAGCTCCATCCACAAGCAGCAAAATATGTTGTTTCTCCTAAATGCGTTTTCACACAAGTTAAAGCAAATATAATTTTTGAGGACAAGTACTACTTTAAGTGTCTTCACGTAACTTTGTTTAAACCTATTACATATTTAATGTACTATATTTCCTCTTTCAGAATAATGGGCTGACAGTTCACAGAAAGTTTTGCAGCCTCTACAGTCTACATCTGCACTCACACACATACACAATATATATGTATATATATTGTGTGTGACAGATCTTTCCAAGGTTAAACAAGTGGCTCTCAAGCTTTTTGGCTTGTCATTCTGAACAACAAAAAAAGTGCTTAACTGGGGACCCCTTGTCGTGTTTCTGTATATCTTTGTTTAGTTTTTTTTTTTTTTTTTTATTTCCTGCCTACTCCCACTCCATCTGCATCTATTTTCCCTTGTGATCCTCTTGAGGGTCCCGGCTGCTAGACTAGACATGACTGCGAAACACATTTCTAAAAAAGCACTTCCATATCAGCCTCAAACGCTACTTATGTAGGATACATTTGATAAACTGAAAGTGAGTGAAAAAAATGTTTTATACCTGACTACTTTTCTTCAAGAACATGCACATATTCACTTCAGTAGAATTGAAAGAAGAATGCGTTTGTGTTCTACAAGAGTAGAACCTTTTCCATCTCGGCTTCACTCACCTCTCCTTCGTTTTCCTTTCGTCCTCTTTGATGCAGTCAAGCAAACAGCAGGTGATGAAGGCGACGGACATCAGCAAGATGATGCCCGAGCTTACAATGGATGCAAGGACAGCCACTTGGAAACCGTAGTCCTCGTAGTGAGACAGAGCTGGAGTGAGACAGAGGAGGAGAATCGACCCGTTTATTGACTTTTTTTATGCACTCCGAAAATTAGATGTCATTCGTGATTCTGCTAAAACTGTGTAAGACCATTCCTAATCCGACACAAAATAAAACATAACACGGTCACCTGTTCATAGATATGATGTGCCACATGGACTGCTCAAAAACATCACAAATCCTTCACTGTCATCATCAAGAACAGACCGGCAGGAATAAAAAGTCATTTTGAAAGAAGGTGCTCTTGCCAGCGCGTCATGGAAAGGTTAAAAACTCAACGTTTACTTCATTTCAGTTTCACACCAGACGGTTTATTCTGTCCCCTGAGGATTGATTCTGAAATATAGTTAAAAGCCTGCTCTCTGTTTTTTCACCAACAAACTGTGCACCTGTGACTCTGAATATATTAGAATTAATACGATCATTTAATGAGCTCCATCCACAAGCAGCAAAATATGTTGTTTCTCCTAAATGCGTTTTCACACAATTTAAAGCAAATTTCTTTTTTGAGGACAAGTACTACTTTAAGTGTCTTCACGTAACTTTGTTTGTTTATTACATATTTAATGTGCTATATTTCCTTTTTTTCAGAATAATGGGCTGACAGTTCACAGAACAATTTGCAGCCTCTACAGTCTACATCTGCACTCACACACATGCACAAACATGTTGGTTTGATAAAAATAATGAACAAATAGTTGCATGAGGTGGCTGGAGTACAGCTATTAGAAGGTCCCCAATACCCTCTTTAATCGCTGTACTCTCATTTAAGGTCCCTGTTTGAGGTCTCAGTTTCTGTTTTTCTACTTACGTTTACAGTAGGTCTCCCCCACCCAGTGGGTGCTGTTGTTGTCCATGACACACCTAAGGTCTTTGCCCACCAGTTTGTGTTTGGCTGGGCACTGTAAGGAAATGACTGTGCCCACATTGGTCCCATTGCCTTGGATGATGCTTTGGGTGCCCAGGGCTGGCAGTGATATGGGATTGCACTGAGCCTGCGGATGACCTGAAGCAGAAAGCTGGTGGTCACATGTTGAGGAATCAGATTGTGTACAACAAATACAGCTGTTGTAGCCCAACTGCTGTATGCTGCAATGTTAAATGTGCATAAAGATCACCAAAATGTTGGATACATGTAGAATTCATGCATCTTTAGGGGAAATTTGTATTCACAGATATAAGATGACTCTCCATTCATGCTCTCTACAGCAGCGATTCAGGGCCAAAACATGAGCAGAAAAAATCAACAAGAGAGTAATGCAGAGAAGAATGGGACAGTCATTCCAAAGCTATCAGCCCTGAACTCCTGTTGGGCTGCACAAAACTGTGTGACAAAACGCAGCCTCCCTCTAACATCCTTGTGCACATTGCATTGAGTGAAACAGTATCAAAGCAGGAAATGTGATAAATCATTAAACAAAAGGCCTGCAAGGTTGGTGGGAGCTCACAGGTCATCTGGAACCAAACTAAACAACCGGCTATCATTCAGAACAGCACCGTGCTGAGCATATTACAGGAGACGAGGACGCTCACTGTGTGAGCTCTGTGCACCAGCAGTCTGGCATGATGAGCATACAACACCGGAGTGTGGCCTCGTAGTGAAACAAGCTGTTCGAAGGGAAACAAAGACACTGATATGAATTTGTTGGTTTCCTGTAGAATTACACAAGATTACATGATCTGGTCCAGGAGAAGTCAAAGCCATCTTGTTTCCTGTGGGAGAATATCTTTTGGTTTTCAGCTGCTAGGCTTGTGAAAGAATTTCCTCTGTGTATTAATGCAATTAAGGAAAATATGAGAGGGAGTGTGTACTGCGTAAAACCACGTGGTGGACATAATCACCTCAAGATACATTAAAACTTATTGGTTTAATTGTCAGATAAGACATTTTTGCCTACTAAGGCAAGACAATACATATGACTCCTCTACCGGTCAAAACTTATTACACGCAGTTGGGTGACACCCCTGTGATGAAGACCTTCAGCGTTGTCTCACCACATTAACATTTATGTAACACAAGGACGCATTTCAGTGCAAATAACAGGACGCATTGCTTTTATGTAACGCGCGCGTAATTTGCGTGAGCTTGTTGTCCAGCTGTGCATCAGCCTCTGGCATTAAAAACAAGCCAACACTTTCACTTCCTCTTTCTTTCTTAAATCATGAAATGTAGAATAATTCTGACTTAATTAAACTAATCTTATCAAATTCAATATAGCTTTACATGCTTTGTTAAAAAAATATCATTGATATCACACATACTTGAAAGAAAGGCAATTTAATCATATTCCATATCTTGACAATTAATCCTAATGCAGTTGTTGGGAAACTGCTTGCAGAGCAAGTAGGCTACTGTAAGTCCCTGAGAGGATATTGTAGGTGGAGAAAGTAATCATTAACTCTGTCTTTCACTCACACAACACATTACATCTTTATAGGCTAAATGTTGCAGTGGTGTCTCAGGAGGCATTATTTGAACAAGAGGCAGGACTTAATGGAACTGGCATGAGTGCAAAGTGCCAAAAACAAATGTCCCACACAGCTAACACGTTGGATTCGAGGATGAATTAAGCACCATTTGGTTCGATTACTCGTTCATCTGTCTTACCTGAGTTTTTCCGGACATCTTTATTCGTAAAATCAGTCCTGGACACGTCCGCTACAGAAGCTGTTGCCGCGGACATGGTGGTGACAGACAGACTCTTCCCCTTTCTGCTCTTTTGGTTGTGCGTAAAGACAGCGCGCCCGTACCTCTATGTGCCGGGTAGGCTACAGGATAAACAAAACGGGGGCCGGTTAGGGGTTTGCGCTTCTCTGTGAGATGATCCTCACCTCTCTACCTTCGAGCTAACAGCGTGTCAGTCACAGAGTCCTCCCACAATCCCTCCTCGCCTCAACTAATCGGTCTGGGTTGCGCGCTGCTGTCGCGCAAGCGGATGAGCGCTCGACAGGACTGATGAAGTGAACAGTCGAGACCTTGTAGAGTAAAGCAGAAATGACTTTGTGGATTAAATCAGGTCAGCCTGTGCAACGAGAACAAGATGCGAAAAAGTGTGTAACCGCTGCACAAAACGGTTCTTAGTGGGTACAGTGACGCGCTGTTGAAGTCAGTATTTGCTGCTGTAGGGTTGAAAACGTGGATAAACTCCATTGTGTAAATCTAATCTTTAATGTGTGGTGTATGTATAAAATTGTCACCGCGCACAGCTTCAAGAAGCATAACTTGCATTTGCAATTAAGCTCAAACAAACCGCAAATTCAGTCCCCTTAAAACGTTATTCTGATCTATATATTTTTTAATCTTAAAAAATAGTCTTAAAGAGTCTTAATTAGGCCTAAAATTACCCTTCCGTAACCTCACCAGTAAGGATATGAACATTTGATCAAATAATCAAACTGGAAAATCGACGGTTTCTTTCACCTTATCAGAAAATTCATTATGTTTTCTAAAAGTTAGTTAGTATTGCCAAATTGGTGACTCTATGTGACCATCGCTGCTGGTTGTGCGTCACAACATCACTTCTGTTTCTCCAAAAATAACCCCGATAAACGATTCTGAACATCAGTGTTACAGTGTACCTCCGACTGAGGTAGAAGCTTCTCGCTTCCTCTCCAGTTTCTCGCCTTGTCACCGCTCTGTTAGACTTGTGGTCAATGCGTTGCCCGTTGAACTGTATGATTTGAACAATCAACTATGTTTCTTACTGAAACCTTCAGGCTGACCATATAAACCTGTTCACCACAAATTTTGACTAAGTTAATCTAACTGAAGCTTCCTTTGCAGTGAGTTATTAGATGTAAGCACAAAGCTGTAGGCTAAATGAATTTCCATTAAATTAAAGACCCCATGGAGGAAGTACGTAACACATAGTGTACTTAGACACGATGAAAATCTAAAAGTTCCAGCGAACACACAATGATATTGTATGTTCACAAAAACGTGATAAAACACACATACACATACACGCGCAGCATGCGGTTCCTATTTCTCATTTTGCATTCACATTACAAGGCAGAGGCGTTGTCTTTCCTACACCGCAGATGGGTCTAAGGCCATTGAGGATTCTGGACATGCACGAGACTGTTTCTGCTGTAGGTGATACGTGTCTCCACACGCACAGCCCTGTGCACCTGAACAAACCCTCTCACACCTTCTCAGACACACTGGGAGTCTTTTTCCAAACTGCAGGTTTCCTCATCATTAATAAATACTCTGTCATTGCTGATTACAGTGTCACCAAGTGACATGTATATCTTTTACTTTGTGAAAACAGTTAGGAGATGCTGATACTGTCTGTCTTGTTAGTAATGATGTTGCATTCTAAAAAAGATATTGCTTAAAGCATGAGAGTAGTGTCTTAGCTGCATGCTTCAAAATTCAAGAATATTTGACCTTCAGCGGAGGGAGGGGGGTCGGAACACAGTGGATGACAACATTTTCGGAAATGAGTCTGCTGAAAGTGTTCAAGTTGTTCTCTGATTTGGTTTCTACAGCAACAGTTAATGTGTTCTGGCAGTGAGCACAGTTTGGACTCCCAGTGCCTTCCACTTTATTCTCCAACTGGGCTTGAGTTCTCTGTTCTCTGCACAATCCAATACACAGCCAGGGAGCTCACTAATTAGGAACAGGACAGCCAGTTATGCCTCTTTTTTAAATTTTTTTATTAAAGAGGGACAAAGCAAATATTTTGTATTTTGCCTACCAAGTGGCATGACTGAATGTCTATGTCCAAAGAAGAGCAGCACAGAAATGTGACAGAGGAAGTCAGAGGCCAAAAAAAAGGGGAGGTGAGAAGACCAGAAATGAGCAAAAATAGAAATGGAAATGAACCTGAGTTGACAAGAGAGACAGGTAGAGGTGAGGCAGGTGAGACTGGTCAGCTCGGAGTGTCCGCCCCGCCCCGACACAGTGTGACACAGTGTGACACAGTGGCTGTGCTGGGGGGGACCGCTCCATCACACAGGTAATTAAGTAGAACAGGAGGGGGATCATCTCACAGTGCCAGCAGCCCCATCAGCACTGCTGCTGTAACCAGGCCACATATGGCTGGAGGTCTGGGTGGAGGAGACTGAAGGTGACCTCTCTTTGTCTTTGGCTAGCTCCTAAAACAAACGGCTAATGAGTTGTTGATTTTAACAGCTTGGCTATCATAGTGCTCCATTTTATTTAGGCTTCCTCTTTTGAAAGACATTTGATATATGAACAAAGTTCATCAAGGGTTACTGCAAAGGTACAAGTATGAGTCATACAAAAACAGTGAAAACAAATTCTATTTTAGATAACTGAGTTTTCGAAATGAAGGAGGATCTAATCCTAACATCTGAGCCTCATGGCTGAGAAATGCATGGGGTTCGCTATACTTCACAGACTTACAGGAGACAACTTCAAAGCTGGCACCCAGCTTCTCTCTCAGTCTCTCACACACCGATGAGTCGTCCATCACATCATTAATGCACATTTTTCTGTTGTCTATCGCTGTAATCTCTGAACTGATTGCTTTTTCAGGCTGGACTGTGGCCATAAGCAACTGAGCCGCTTCATAAATCTGCACCTCCCGCACACTCGCTGAGAGAAAGAGGGAGAAATAGGAGGGAAACGCAATGGGAAAGAGGCAGCAGGTAAAAAGGATGAGATGTTAGGGGGAAATTGGGTTGATCAAGCCTTTCTTTGGCGCAGAGCTACCTGAGACGTGCACGGCTTGTAAGGCAGGGGACACGGATGCACAGCTCAGAAAACACAGAAGCCGTATTACTGTGGTACAGGTGGGGATGAGAAATTCATTCACTTAAGCAGTGCTCTATCTTTGTTTACGATTCCGTTCATTAAGGTAGGGTGATCCTTAAAATCCATAGACTTATATGGTACCATGTTTAATAATCCAGCGACTGACCAGTTTTCAGGATACAGCACAAAATTATTAGGAAAATTGCATTTATCAGGAGTTCATTGTTGAACAGACATGGTGCTCTCAGTTAGTCCAAAATGTGTATGCACTTAAAATATGAACCAAAGTATTGGAATAGTTTTTTCTAGTATTTTTCAGGTGAATACACAAGTTTGAACATTTTTTAGCAACTGCAAACAAAAAGTAAATTCCCTAATTGCTAGTTCACTCTCAATTTTCACTTGACTGTTTTTTTAATATACTTTTGCACATAATTTGATTGCCCGATGGTCCCATCTCAGAAGTACAGCTCCAGTTTTAAGAATGTTGTATCAAAATGGCATTTTACAAATTTGAACTTTTTATTGTTAGCTAAACCTAATTTTTGGCACATTTTACATGGAGTAATGGTGCTGCCTAATGATAATGAACCTCATTCCTTCCTTTCTCATTACTTTAAAATGATTAAATCGAGTAAGATATCAAGTTTGTGTGGTTTTCTGTGTATTGCTGCCACACTTTTAAACTCAATACATCAACCCACAGCTCAATAGCTCCCCTAAAGCCTTAAGTCTGAAGCTTTCACCCCCACTGATTATAGAGTGGAGAAAAACACAAAAGTCGTCAGCAGTGAGGGAGAAAGTGAAGGAAAAGATGAAATATGGCAAGGGAATTGCATCATTTCGTCTGTGTCAGCAACACTGCAGGTAGAAATGCTTCAACGTCACGTTTGCCAAGCAGTTTCAGAATAACTGTGCTAATCTGGGAAAAATTCCCACTGAGGCATCATCAGAAAGCGAACAGTAGGACAGCCCAACAGTGCTTCAAGCGACAAATTTCAGATGAGAGAATCGTGACGAGGGCAGAAAGATTTGTATAAAACTGTAAGGTAGCTCGGCCTGAACAGAACACGAGAAATCAGCATCTTTAAAGTAAGGTGAAGTGTTACATGAAGAGCTGTCAATTTAAAACAACAACAACAACAACAAAAACCCTACAAAAGCTTTGTCAATTTTATTTTGTAAACTCATCTCAGACAGGGACCAGCTACTACACCAAGTCTGATAACAGAGAAACATTCTTTATATCAGGGTCTGGTGGCTTCACTGTGACGTTCATCCGCTTCTTTTCTTCAGCCTGGTTCTGTGTGTGTTAATTTCCCTCCATTCACAGACCAAAATACAATCACTACACATTATTATTCAGGGCATTTGGAAAAAATGCTCTCTGGCTGCACCACTGCTCTCACTTAAACATCCTCATGCTAAAGGTCCCCTTTGGGCTGAGTGATTGCTAACGCTCATGAATGCATTTCTACAATAACATTGTCGATGAAGAATGCATTTCTATGCATGTGTTATACAAGGTGATGAGATGTTGGGTGTTCTGTAATGCACAATAACATCTAGTGTCTCCCGATATCATTTGTTCAATGGCCCCGGAGAAGACATTGTTCAGTTAGGAATGGCGCTTTCTTCATTAGACATGCTCACCCAAGCAGCAGTGTCATTTAATTTAGTGTTAGTGTGTGAATTCATGGATATTTGTGAGGCTGTCAGAATTAGAACAGTTTTGTGAAGCTTGGGATAATAAATTAGATCTGAGGTTTACTGGAGAATAAAAAGAGAAATGCTGTATTAAATAATGTTGTTTTGTCTTGTGGGAGGAAGAAAAGAGGCAAAGTTATGGTGTTCTAGCTAATGGAACTATAGATGATACAGCTATTCTGAGGGCTTTCTGGTCATTTACTTAAATAGAGCTCACTTCATCATTATCAAATCCATCTTAATGATTTCTAATTGTAATATAATGGAAGGATGACCAGTCCTCTCAAGTGGCTGTGAATCTGAAGAAGCATCCTTTTTTTTTTACCCTGACGGCCATTCAGGCTACAAATGAGACAAAGAATGATGTTGCCTCTGGGTATGAGGAGTTACTTCTCTGACATTCCATCACTATGAAGTAAATCTTTATTACTGACCTTTAGATGGTTTATTATAAGCAGGACATTTCCTCATGGAGCCTGCACTGTAATTTTTGTCTCAGACTGGAAGAAGGATATATAATATGTAATGTACCCCTTAAACAAGGGGCCTCAAAGTTGAGAAATTAAAGAGAGTTATGGTTGCAAAAGCCATCCATTATATTGCTGTGCTAACAGAAGCAAGAGGAAATCATTGATCTGGAAGTAAGTTAAGGATAGTGGATAAAACCATGAGATATCAAGAAATTAAGGATACACAATCTCAAAGTTGGAAACTTTGTTGTTTTGAGTAGAAAAACACACGTTTAAAGTCCCACACGGGCAGTTATCAGCCCCTTTAAAATCACATCCGTGTTCCACAATAATGTATATTTCAAAGTTAACATGTTGATATGTTAATAAGTTAATAAGTTAATGTGCCTGCATCTTAATAGGAACAGTGGTAGGAACAGGAACATGTTTTTACCTTTCAGAAAATAATTTGTTAGTTTGTGGTGAAATATGTCGTCCACCTGCTATCATCTGCTTTTTTTTTTTACTGTAGTTTCACCCACAGGTGTACGTTTTCCTGTTTTAGAAATATTTTGAAAATAACACTAAAACTAAAACTAAATAAACTGGGGAGGGGTAGTGGTACAAACAAAAATTTAAAAAAACGACAGTGGCAGGAAACACTTGCCACGGCTTCCTGTCTCAGAATGGAGAACTGTCTACAAGCGTTGCCAGACAAAGCAAAGAAGAGGTTTCAACATTTGCATTGCGTGGGTGTAGCTGCAGATAGGATTGCAAAGTGCAACATGATGCAATGCATACCGACTACGGTGCGTATTTGACCCTTGACTATCCAGTGCATCATTTCTGAGGGAAAGTTTAGAGAGGAAAAACAGAAAAATATAAATGGACAGAAATGTTGCTTTTTGTTTTATTCTACAAGTGGCGACAAAATGGTTTGACTTAATGGTGATGCCTGCAGTAAACTATTTGTTTTAGTCTTCCTCAGACAAAATTCTTCGGTCAAACAGCACTGAAATAAACTTTGCTCTACCTGCTTAGCACTACATTACAGACGGACACAGTTTACAAGCAGCTGGTTGATTTAATGGAGCATTTAACAGTTGGGAAATCATATCTGAAGGAATAACAACATTCTTCTATGATTTATAGATAAGCAAATAGGCCTCAGCAGCTGTTTACTAATAGGTCATATAAACTTTTCAAATCCCGAGGCCTGTGGTTTCAAAGTTTTTTTGAAACACTTCAGAGCAATATATTGCAAGTCATCTAATTTTATAGGACTGCATAATATCTGTTAGAATAACCGGTGCGTCACATTAGTCCGAGAGTTCAGAAAAGAAGTTCAAATGATATAATTATAATTAAATTATAATGATATTTTATAATCAATAATAAAATCATATATTACCAAATAGAAGAGAAGTATATAGTATTTGAGAAGCAGGTGGTCATCTAATCTTACTGAATTCCCTGAATTGGTCAGAAATGGTGTGTGTTTATATGTTTGGCAATGCAAAATGCAAATGTTTCTGGGCCACACAGATGCATATACACACACATAAACATGCACACGAGCACACAAACAGCTGGTAAGAGGCTTACGCTCCAGTGGCACATAACAGCTTTCCCATTAAATGCATTCTCCTCCGCTGTTGTAGGAGAGCTGTGCAGATTTGTGGTCACAACCTGAAACACGGTACAAATATCAAATATTGGTGCTGGTGCAAATCAACCACTGCTGCCGTTTGTGCTCATTCAAAGAGGAGTGTGGCCCTGGTGAAATTGCGTGGTTAAGAGAAGCCTTTGGGGCCACTGTCAGAGGTCAGTTTGACGTGTTTCCGTCAGCCGTTTCTGGGAAATACATCGAAGCAAACGGCAGAAGAGAGAGAGAAGCTTGAGACACAAGGATTTACACGTCTGAAAATGTTTCACAAACAATTAAGCAGAACTTTGTTGTCTGCTGAAACTTTCCGTGCTGGTTTTGTGAGAGAAGCCGCTCAGACTTATTGTATGAAAAAGAAAAAAAAGTTTAATATTAGTTTGAAAGAAAGAAGGAAAACACACAGAGACTTGAGTTTTCTGGGAAAGAACTCTGGTGCGATGATGAAAGCTTATCTCAGCAGGGTCAGCTCCTCATCTTGCAGCAGACACGGTACCCACCCTGCTCCTCTCTGCTCTGGGTGTACAGCATGTAAAACTACGACAGAAGGAGGCAGTCAGCACTTTGCACTCTATCTTTGCACGACGGCTCATAGCTCTACAGAGACACCGGCCCTCCAATTCATCATTTTGACACTTAGTGTTGACTTGCTAAATAAAGAAGTTATGGCTCATCCCGACCATCAATAGCTGTCCTCTTTCTGCTTTTTTTTTTGTAAATGTGCACATCAATAAATGTATGCCAGCTAGAACTGCAAAAAGCATGTGGGTCGGCTGCAAAATACAGGCATAACACGGGAGGGAGGATAATACTGCATGAAATCAAGATATAGAGAAATGAACTTTAGGCAGCTGCAATGGCATTCGGCCCACACCTTCTTTGATATACACATACATATCTATGAGTTGAAATCACACAGTTCCCTACTCTTGTATCAAGTTTGATTTTCCTAATCAGATTATTTTCGGTCTTGATTTTAATTCTGTTTTGTCTTGTGACGCCTACATAAATTCAATAACCATAATTTGTTGATGTTAAGAGTTTTTGACCATGCAATCACCCTTCACCTTCTGTTAAAAGTTTTTCTTATAACTGTATTGTTTAGATGTCACACTTGTTACTCTAAAACCCTCCACCCCGTGACACACACAGGCAGCTGTGGCTCTCTGGAATCACTATCTTCTGACTACAGGCTGAAACAGCAGTAAAAAGATGACCGGAAAGTGCTCTGCCTGTCTCGTTTAGGCCCTTGATAAGATTCTCAGTTGTTGCTACAGTATGGGGAATTTCAGGGCAGTTATCATGGCGACAGCTGGTAACACCACAGGCTGTTTTTTTTCTTCTTTTTTTCTAAGAATTGGAGCACTTAACTTCATGTCTGGCTTTTGTTTCAGCAGTTGACGGAGACGTATTTTGCTGAACACTTTAAACCAGATACTGTCGTGGCAACTTGACGATGCACCAGAACGAAGAAACTGAAAAGCGTGCCATCTAAACTAAACACATCACTTCATTTACAGGAAAACACACCAAGTTCCACTGAAGACAATCCGGTTTCATTTGTGGTTTTGAGTGGAACAAATGTCTTCACAACTATTCGGCGGACTGTCATTAAATGTGAAACTTCCCCTATTCAAAGTTTTTAGTGCTCTGTTTGTGAGGAAGTTGCACTTCTACAAGTGTAAATTATCTCACATTAGCATGTCAGATACAGTCTGTTTAGAAATACTTTAGATAGCATCCAAACTGATGAAAAACTAATCCCATACATTTCATGTAATAAAAAAATAAAAATAAACAGAAAACGTACGCAAGACAAAATTATAGGTGCTGAATGAAATGAGTTCCTCAAACAAACAGGTGTTCCTCAAACATTTGACAGACAAAACTCACTAGAGCTTAAACTTCAGCTCCAGCATGATCTGAATCACTTTAAAAGAATGGCTGATGGTAAGTCTTTTTCAGAAATATCAAAAACAGAAGAAGAAGAAGAAATTTTATAACTCCAAAGGCTAAAAAGATATTGCCATAAGGTACTAAAGACTGTTCCTACTTCAATAATGTGGCTCAGGTTGACCTGGAGCAATCTGGTGTGGTGGTTTCAGACTGCGCCATATCCTGCACACTGAAACAAAGCAAGGCTAATGATTGCAGAGTTACAGTCTGTTCTAGTAAGAGAGGTTAAAAAAGGATTCCTTTAGGAATGCAGTGCATCGTTTTGTTTGTGGATGACAAAATTATGATTATCTAGGAAATAACCTAACTACGGGAAAATGGCTGAGTGGTTTTGTTTTGTTGTCTCTGGTACTGGTGCCACTGAAAGCATCACAGAAATGAGGACAATGGTCTGCGGCGCACACCCATCAGCATAAAATAAATGGTTAAAATGAAAAGAGAAAGATGGGTTTATTACCAGATAGTGAGAAATAGGCTTTTCAAGTCAGATTAACTTTGTCATAGTTTCTATAATTGTTGGGGGGGGAATGCCCTCTTTTTTTTTTCCCTTTTAACACTACGACTTAAAATTAGCATGAACTTGTTCAGCTTCACTGGCCACTTTGAGTGGTAAGTGCTTCATACTGAAGTTGACCTAACATTTTAAATGTAAAAAAAAAAAAAAAGAAGAAAACTGAAGTGAAAACAATGCTCACTAAAAAATGGAACCAAGACTTAGTATGCATAGTAACTCTGGCAGTGTTTCATTTGTTTGACATCACTCACATTACATCTTTAGTTTTTCATTAGACGAAGACTTACTTGTAAATAGAAACTCAAGACATGCGATGGTCTTATTGGACTGTGTGGCGCCGAATGAGCCACACTTGTTTATTGATGATATGCTTGACTGCTTTTCCACCGTGCACAATCCACTCAGTGGCGACTCTGCTCACTTACAGTACAACTTGAATGAATTCTGGAGCATAAAAAGAGGGACGATGGCAAGATTTCATAGGATGGTGTACAAATGTGAGTGAGTTTACGTGCACAAAGAGATCCAATGACAAGTTTATTTGCTACTTTTGTTTCAAGGCTGGTGCTGATAAGAGAAAGGTATGGGGGGCAAGGCAGTATAAACAGATTTACAGTACAGTACTTGGTTTCCATCACATCACCAAAGGGAGAGAAGCAGGCTGCTATGCTGAGAAATAGGACCAGAAAGAACCGGTTTATTTAGCATGTGCACAAGAGGAGATTTTGAGACCGACCCAGCAGCACAGGGTCAGAACTAAAGCCAAGTGATGGCACTCTGGCTCTGACAAGTAAAAACAACGAGAGTGGAAATGTGGTGGATCAAACTGGGATTAAAGGTCTCAGGCTCTAACAGCAATAATAGAGAGGGAATCAGTACCAACGTACTTGAGTTTGAGACGACAGGGACCGTAAGATGGGTGCTATAACTGGGAGCATTAGGTGGCCAGCCACAAATGTACACATTTTCTTTGTCTTTTTAAGTTAAATGTCTTTTATCTTTGTTTCCTTACATCACACTATAGTATACATACTTTACAAGACCCACTGAGCCACCACTGTGTCCCCAGTCAGAGTGAAAACACCAAAAAGGTGCCTCGGGTTTCTTACACTAACATTCAATACTTAATAAAACACGGGGACTCGCACTGAATCACATACATACATACGCACACTTCCACACTGATGGAAAGACAAACAACAAAGAATTAATGCTTCACAACAACATGGAATAATATACAAGAACTTCATCTTACAAAAGAAAAAAAAAAAATCATACAGGAACTTTCTTCAGTTATGTTACAAATAAAGGTTCTTCAAAGATTTGCTCCAGCTGTTGAAAACACTGAGGAATAAAATATACTGACGAGTGGCATTGATAGCTTGGTAGCATTGTTCTCGTTTGTTTGAGAGATGGGGGAAAAAATGAAGAAAAAAAGTTGTTGTGTAGTCATTAGGACAAGATTGAAGTAGGATAGGCAAGATTGAAAGTCCTTTCAAAAGGAGGGGGAAAAAAAAGTGCCAAGGTAAAGTGAATTCAAGTAATGTGTGCTCTATACACAGGACAAAGGGAGGGGGAGCGAAACCTGTGGCTCCAACATGGCCACTACTGGCTCTTCCTGTGTTCAGTCACGCTCGTCGATGCCTCTGGGGGCGTTTCTCCACGAGCAGCTTTGGAGAGGACGTCCACCCACTTGGCCTGGAGTTCTGCATCTTGGGCACTTAAGAGCAAAGTTTGCTGCGTGTGACTGAGCCGGAACACGTGCTTGACGTCAGACTTGTCAGCTGATGGCACCGTGCTCACCTCAAACCCAGGGAGAGGTACTGTCCGTGACCCTTTGGAATCCTATAGAAAAGTAAATGTAAAAGAAAATTAAAAAAATTAATAATAAAAAAAAGGCTTTTTCAATTGATTTGTATGAGAAAGGAAAGGAAAAAACAAGATACCATAAATGATGAAAGTGACAGCTTGCCTCATCAGCTGCCGGAGAATAAATTCCATGAGGAATGTACAATAAATCCTGCCCCCCCTCCCCCCTTTCTTTCTGTATAATCAGAAAATGCTCATCCAACTCCCATTAATCCTAATCTTTGGAATGGCAGCTCTCTGCAGTGGGATTGGAATATTAGTCTTGGAAATTAAACGTTGGGAGGCTTTAACAGACAGTTTCTTCACCAAGCTTTTAAATTTAAAAAAAGACTCAGTGAAAATCTAGTATATGGGTGGAACCTTTATAGTTGTGATGTGAAAGTGTGAACAGTTTGTTGCAGGGATAGTCTATGTCTGTAATCTGAAATCCTGGATATTCTAATGCCGATTCTCTGCCAGTTTGCTGGCATGCAATCGAAACAGACAAACAGAGAGGGTATTATCGAGAAACTAATCGACTTTGTTTGGTACTGTGTTGCGGGACCTTTGTTATGCATGGTACATGGTACTGCTACTCTTACCAATACAGTGTGTAAGAGGGTCACTTTAATATCAATATTTATCTGCTCTTTTTGTCACTCAAAAACAGAATAATTGTTGTGTTGGAACTGCAATTTTAGGAACAGGTTTCTACATATCTAAATTGGTAAATTCAGTTTGAACTTTTACCTCAAATCAATGCGCAGCGTGTTATAGATTTTACTTGGGAAATATCACAAATGAATGTGGGGCAATAGTACTCAACTGAGTTCCCTACATTATTATATAAGAATCTAAAGCTCCATGCGGATCAGATGTTAAGCACAATTAAGCTCATAGTGCTGATAAATACCGCTCTGCCATTCTGAAAACCTGAATGCGGGACTTTTTCTGAGACAGTATTTTCACTGTGCTGAATGTTTTGAGCTCTTCTTCCATCACTGCTCATGTTCAGGTAGAGAAAGGCTGAACATCAGCTTTTAACTGAAACCCCCAAATCACTAAATCCTCTCAGTTCTGAGCGCTCTGAAACTCAGTGTCAGACAAATTCCTGAATTCTGGGCAGCCAGTATCCATATTTACCAGGGATATTCATGTGCAGCTTTTTCATATAAAAGCGATGAAGGTTCAACCTAAGTCTCCTCAGACTGCTTTTGTTTCAGGCAGAAGACATTTTGCCCTCTCCACCATTAACCCAAAGTGGTCAGACAGTGGCATTCAAAGCTATTTGTGACATACATCTCAGAATGTGATGAGCACATTTACTGCTAAGGGGCAAGATTTCAAGGATCAACAGGAAATCCAAGTTGTTACTTTAACTGATTTGATCATACTGAAACACAGCAGCACTGACAGCAGCTACGCCTGAGGTCAGATTCAAGATAACAAAATCCGCCTGGTCCAAATCTACAGAACGCAGACAGCGTGTACACAACCTGGCACAGGCAGGCTTAGAGGTGACATACACACAGTCAGTGAGATGTCCAGGTACAGCATCGCACAAATCTTTCTCTTCAACAAATAGAATATAGAAGAAGGGCTATTTTAATTTTAATTTCACCACCAATGCTAAAGGTTCACTTTTGCATTCCCATGAACAACCGAAACAATATTTTTGTCTCATGTATTTAACTGCGTTCTTATTGTCCATTTTCACAACTTGAATATCTGAAGCCATTTGGAGTCCGATTTGCCAAAAATTTAAGGAAAAAAAAGGAATTCTGCATGGGATCACAAACTTTCAAGCATCACTTTAAATATATTTTGTAAATAACAGCAAGAGGAGGACACTCCGCAGAGAGAGTGTATGTGTGTTCAACGGTTACCTGTCCACTGCTTTGCAAATACAGCACCAGTGGCTCAGCCTTGGTTACAGCCATCCACATCTTGGTCCAGCTCTTTCCCTTCTCCTGCACTTGGAGGTAGCCACACAGCAGGCAGCTTTCCCCCGTTAGAGATATCTGTTTCTGAGAAGGAAAAAAGAAAAATAAATACAAAAAAGGGGAAACAATAAAAGCAGTAGTCACTGGATGTCTTACTGGAAAACTTGCATGAGTAAGATTGTTATAAGTGCGTCAATGTAACATTTTGGGGATTGGAATTTGATGAGAAAATGACAGTGCAGATCTGCAGATCTTTCACTGTTCACCATTACGTAACAACAATGTAGGACACAAGGAGATTTGTACATGTACAGGTGCTTAAGCTCCTGTACACTTTGTGTAAATGTTGCATAGCCTACAGCTCCCCCATGTGGAGGTTATTCTTACTGCATTTACGTTTGATCCGTGGCCCTCCCAATTCTGAAAACCATACAGTACGAACACGAAAAATCATAATGGGACTTTTTAAAATAACACCATATGTAGTCAATGTCCTCCTGTCAGGTTTACAGCGTAAGCAGAGTCGACTGGACATCCGACAGACTGACAAAGAGGCAAAGACATCTGAGGCCACCAGACTGTGGTGTCAGCAGAGACGGCTGGTCCTCCTTAAGCTGAAATCTCATTATGATATTAGTCATCACAGAGGGATGAGCTGATCTTTCAAAGTGAAAATGTGCATCAATAAGTGCACATGATCTGTATGTGTACAATGTGTCTTTTCAATTCTGCAAAAAAAATTTTTTTCTTAAAAAAGACATTACAGGATATAAAACAGTGCTGTTTCTTTGTTTCTATTTTGTAGCCAGCTGTGCAGTGTGGGAGACGACACTTCTGTCTGGCTGGCATTATTCGCTGTGATTCGATTTGATGTTCCATCTCTTTTTTCTTTTCTTTTAAAAAAAGAGTGTATGCTTCACCTCAAGTGCTTTCCTTCTCTGTTCACCACCGCAGAGACTCTCCAAGCTGAGGCTGGCTTCAAAACATTCAGGGCACACTCTGCTTGTTTTGTTGTCCAAGGTCTTTGAACACTTTGCACAGATGGCCTGCAGAAGGACACACAGAGCATAAGACAGTTAGATGTCTGAGGTGATTTTCCACTTGTTCCCTCACTTCATCCAAATCTTGTTCCATCTGTGCTCACCGCTCCGCAGGACTTGCAGTGATGTTTGCGCTTGGTGAAATTGAAGCTCTCGTTGCAGCCTTTGCACGTTTGTTTCTCTTTCTCCTTTTTCCTGGAACTCTTCTGAAAGTAAAAACAACCAAAGGTGCATCAAGGTCTTCAGTCTGTTCAAGTTTAAGTGAAGCAGAATAATGTCTGACAGCTTGTTCTGCTTAGTCCTTTGTTCGTCCGTCTGCCTTTTCTCATTTGTATTAACAGACACAAAGGCAGACACCCACACAGAACCACAAAAATATCCACACTATTTCCTGTCTGATTGTTGTTGTGGATATGTGTGTGGAAAAACAGTTATACTAATCTCAGCTTTCAATGCAGTCTGTCCCAGAAATGTGGATCAGTGGCTACCATCAGGCAAACATTATCCTGATCACAATTATCCAGCCTCAAATCATTATATCTGTCAGCATAACCACAACAACTTTGACGACAAAACCATAAACATAACAAACAAACAAAACAAAAAACCCCCAAAAATTATTATTTGTTTTTTTAGCACACAGGTGCAATAGAGACCGAGAGAAAATATGGAGAGAGAGAGCAGGGGATTGGTATGCAGCAAAAATATTTCTTAGTCTGGAATTCCAAATTGTTCCCTGTGGTATACACCATAACTGCGTGGCCTTTGGATCGCCCCCTGAAGAGTATCCGTATATTTTATGAGGCAAAAATCCTTTCAGGACATTTATGAGCCAAATTTTCACTTACTTCAAAAAGGACAAAGATGCTTGAGCTCACACTTTTTTTTTTTCCTCACGTAGTTCGGGTTAGTCAGTTTTTTATAGTGCAGACAGATCATAATCAATCCATCTCATTGTGCTCGCACTCACGGCAGGCAGCATGCCGACTGTTACAAGCATGTATCCAAAGTATTTGGGGCACTGTGTAATATGAAAATTACCAACACAAAGCACTGGCTTTTAAATGATTTGAAACCTATATTTAACTGAAAGAGGTACAAACACTACACGTGAAATGTTAAACACTACCCGTAAAGTTGTGGCTGGTGCAGCAGAAGACTGAGTTGATACAGAAGTTGCGTGATGCAAGCGCTTGGTTGAGCATCTCACAGCTAATTAGGCAAATTGGTGAAAGCGAATAACACCTTTGGATGAAAAGATCATTCCAGGCGGGCTGTCTTTTAGAAGTCAAGATAGGGAGAAGTACGAATGGGCAATTCACTGAACAATTTGAAATAATGTCTTTCAATGTAAAATTGTAAAAAAAAAAAATGGTACATGATTACGTAGAAAAAAGATTGAGAGAATTCAGAGAAATCTGTGAACGCAGAGGACAAGGACAAAAACTAAAATCAAATGGCCATGAACTTCACAGCCTCAGGTTGCACTGCATTAAAGTGTAGGGTGTCGGTCATCAATGCATGGGCTCAGGAGCACTTTAAACCTTCTCTGCATTCATGAATGCAAACTGAACCTCTACAGAGCAAAGAAAAAAACATAAATAAGGAAAGACCCAGAAATGTTAAAATCCTTTTCTGAGTTCAAGCTGATTCAAGATGGACTGAGACAAAGTGGAAAACTTGTGAAAAACTGTTGAAGTCGGTCTCCTAAATACTTAAAGAGTGTTGCGAAAAGACGAGGTGTTGCAACACAGTGTAAACATGCACCTGTCCCAATCTGTTTTCCCATTTTAATTAACGTTCAATGTAACTGTCCCAAAATGATATTAATCTGGTGATCGCTGACTCAGTGAAGCATCATCATGCCAGAGACAATAAGTCAGTATTTTACCCTTTCATGTAGTCTTTCACCATCTGAGTCAATGGAAGTGTTGGACCAGGGACCCTGAGGAGAAGAACAAACAAGCTGATCAACAGCAGCATCCTGCTGCAGTCATGCACCTCTACCACTAGGTGTCAGTATAGACAATCTAAACCTGGTCCTCTGGCTTGTGTCAAGCAACTGCTTGGCTGGGGTCCAACTCAGGCCAGCGCAAAGTGGGTCAAAGCAGACGTGTAATAGTTCAGTATAAACTTTGACTTGGGCTTTCCCTATTAGGTCATGAGAGAGCTCTGGGAGAAGAGACTCACAGACGCTACATGTGGAAATAAAGAGCTTCTGTCTGTCAGTGTTTTGTCTGTATGATACTACCACATCCATAGATGGAGAGCTGTTCGGGCAGACAAAGGCCAGACAATGACAAAGATGTTTGGTGTTCCTGTAGTCTCCCATGATTCAATGCGAAGCATGACCTGCCAAGTGACCTGTCAATGAAGTGAGTGGTTAAATGAGAGTAATACTGACCGGTGACTCCGGCACATGGTCATCTTCACGGGAGAAGGAGCTGTTGAAAGCTTTATTGAACGTTTCGCTGTTTTGTTTGTGTCGTTCAATAGTGGCCTTGATCACCTGAGAAACACAAGAGATTTAGGGAGGGAAGAAAAAGAAAACTGATCAGACATGTTAGCATATGGATAATGTACAAGTGTGAGATCTTATATGCCCCACAGAGTATGTTTCTGAGCTAATGATTGGGCTCTTTCCATCTCCTTCTGAAGGGTGAGCAAGGAAAGCCATTGTATCACGCTGACGGGCATAGCCTCGCTGCTAATGGATGACAACAGCCATGACGTCAGTTCTCCAAAAGAATCATGGTCTGACTGCTGCAGCTTTCTTTTTACTTTCCACCATCCGTCAGCCTTTAGAAAACGCTACCTCAGTTAGGTTCTACTCCTTTTTCATGATTACATGTCAGCTCAAATCCCCCAAGCTCTCTGTGTTAAATGGCCACCCCCTCTAGTCCAAAATGCTTTAATCAGCTTAACTCTGTATAATGGGCTAAATGAGCAATAATGATGGGAATTAATTAGTGCAAACTAAATATACTCAAATATTGAATGGAAGTGTGGAGGACATTTTTGCTCGTTCCATTTCCCAATTAAGTGTAATGACTTAAGGCACAGGCCCACAGAGTTGCATTGGAGACTCAGACCATGTGTACATATATGTGTAGGTATGCTATCGTGTGATCCTTGCCTGAATCCAATCTTCCTTCTCCTCTGCTGTCCTATAGGGTGAGACAATATAAACATAATAAAATAATTTCATGTTCACAAAAAATAGAATATTTTGAAACATGTTTAGAATTATTATGCATTAGTTAACAAAAACTAACTGGCTATACTTCTTGTTTGGCTTGATGCACGTGTTAAATATAAGCTAACATGTAAAAAAAACTAAGGTAATTAGCCAGCTAGGTTTGTGGGTTAGGGTTATCTTTCTGTGGGTACCGGGTATAGGTATCAGGAAACAGATATGAATTACAACGAAAATAATAAAAAGAAAAACATTTGTTAAACTTGAGTTGAACTGTAACACTTCCAATCTTAGATGGAGTACTGTGTTTGCTCTTAAAAAAAACCTTATCACTGTAATATGGATCAAATTCCAGTTTAAAGTCAAGTGTGTCGGTCTTGATTCCCTTTACCTGGCCTGCAGCTCCAGTGAACGCTGTTTACCGATGATGGCAAATGTGTGAGGCAGGTTCTGTTTCACATTCTCCTGCACCTGTAACGAATAAGCAGAGGAAATGTGATTTGCAGTCAGCAGAATAAACCAAAGGGGAAAACAAAATACATGTAAAAGAGTTTGAGAACCAGAACCATACCTCCATGCCGGCAATGTCAATTCTCTCTCTGACACTAAACTTCTGCCCCATCAGTCTGAGTTTAGGCACACAGTATAGCACCATATTGTTGAACTAAATAAAAGAAAGAGTTAAAGAAATTCATAAACCAAACAGATATAAAAACAGCTCCCATTAGTTTCCCAAATAGCTTTCAGATTTCACAACCCCCTCACCAGGTAGAGGTATCGGTCTTGTGCTGTTCCATTTTTGGCTGACATCTTCTTGATATGTCCTTCTTTAATGAGCTCATTGGCTGGGTTAACTATGTCCTCCTCTCCACCGAGCCTTTCATAAACCTCTAACAGCTTGTGCATCTTCTCCTGAGAAATGTTAACAGAGGATAACAGAAGGGAGAGGCAGAAAGTCTGTGAGGACACTGAAGTCAGAAGACAGATGGAGCTCTACTCTAAACTCTTTTAATGAGTGTGTTTGACTCTCATTCATTCATTTATTCATGAGCTCTTATTTTTCTTTATTGGTTCATCGACACATTTGTCACATTAGTTTCTTTAAAGAAATCGTGAGGCGCAAGTATCATGGCCAGACAGATAAAAGAGATGAGGAGGATGAGTGTTACAGAGACACAGTCAGGCATGACATTCGAGGCAGGAAACAGCAGCTTCCTGTCTGTGTTAATGTTTTGTTGCTGACTGGGAGACAGTATCAGCAAGCCTTTGATTGGGTAACAGAGCGCTGGTTCTTACAAAGCTCAGAAAGGGGTGGAGAGTTGAAAACAGTTTGTGTACAATAGAGATAGAGTTGAAAGAAAACCACCATAGCAATGAATTTTAGTGTTAAAAGAGGATTTTACCATTTTCCTGATTGCTGCATTGGAGTGGTTGGCTGCAGTAGAGATCAGCTCCAATGCCTCTGTAATACACACAGACAGGTACAAAGATGTGAGCAAAAAGTCCAGAGCTGACAAAAAACAACGTCGTCTTACCGATAATATGATCAGAAATTCAAACAGTGACTGATAATTATCCATCTTTAAGTATATCTAGAGTTTGTTGTTCACATAAGAATAACGAATGAGTATTACAATAATTAGGTTACACAGGTTCACTAAGGTCAAAGACTAAACATGCGCACTATACATATGAACAGCGTTAAACCATTCCAACCAATGGTGAGTGTAACATAAATGCGTGATAGCACCTGAGTAAGCTGTATTAATCATAACCTACATAAACAGAAGAGACACACAGAAGGGGGGAAGTGAGGCCCAAGCAGCTGGGATAAATTGCTTTTCAGCAGGAGTGGATGAGAAACTCCCTTCCAGACTCCAAACAACACGGTATGGTAAATCTAAGGCTTAGGTAAATGGACACAGGGATGTAGGAGGACATAGGATCATGTGAAACGTGTAATTTGTCTCTACCCGGGTGCATAATGTGCAATCCAAGTTTATTTTTATCTTGCACCGGCAGAAATATCTGTATTTCAGTATATAATAGTTTTTGTAACTTAATATAATAGTTATTTTTGTAAATTGCATGTATAACCAGGCCAAAAATTCTGGTTTCTTTACCTCACTCAGTGTAGTTTACAATTTGTCATTCGTGTGACTTACTGCCATTCAGTTACCTTCTGAGATAATCATTTATGACCTTTTTCATTACGTAGTTAAAACCAGGGCATCATACTATAAGCTTTGTAACAAAAGGCGACCGACTGTCCTACTATTATCATTACATGTACAGTACCTGAAGGAGACATTACATAGGCTGCTCCTTTCCAAACATCACAAGAAATCCTCATCATTTAGAGGAACTCCTGAACCTGTTTTTTGCTTTTTGAGCTTAATACATACTCACATTCTAGCTGTTGTGTCATCAATTGCTGGAAAAGGCATTTGCTTCTTTGTATTTGATTGGTCAGATAAGTCAAGCCGCCCCCCGCAATGTTCCACAATATTCTATCTGAGAGGAGCGAACTTGGATGTTGTACAAAGGCACAAGTGTGGAGGAGGTTTTGCAAAACTCAGTTTCTGCTAACTGATTCTAAATCCAATCCCGAAATCAAGTTTTCAGTATGCTTAAAAATATTAAGTCACGTGATGCAACGTGTGAGGATTTGCACCATGGAGTCAAATGTGAATTATAATAGAACATGTTGGTTAAAGTTAAAAGAATGACTCCCACTAACGGAGTGAAGTCAAAGCAGAACAGCCTGGAACTCATAGCTCAGAGAGTTAAGCGTCACATACAACACAGGTGAATTTATGGCTCCTTCTAACCTCAAGAGCGCTTCTACAGTTTGTGCCTCTAAGCTGCGAACACTCCCATGGGGGACGTTTGATGTGACAACTGATACACCTATTCTGAGTATAAAAACTCAAACATCGACAGAAAAGAGCATCGTGGTACTAGTTTAAAAGAATTACAGGTGAGATCTCAGACACAACAGGCTCACAGGAAGGCACACATTGACGATTTCTTTACAACCTGCAATCAATCGATTGAAACAGCAGTGTGTGCGCGCGTGTGTGTGTGTGTGCGTGTGCGTGTGTGTTGCAGTCAAAAGAGTGGCTTTCATGTCTCACTTTCTGCGTCTTTTCGATCAAGGGCATCATCAGGCAGCTTCTTTAGGTAGTCTTTGAGCAACAGCTCATATCGAGGAATCCTTTGAACCGGCTCCAGCATGTGGTGCTGCAACGTCAGGTTCCCACATACATCCTGTTTCTGTTGATTCAAAGACAAGTATAATAAACAAGCATTCGATTTTTTTCTAAATATCATTTTGGTGTTGGAAAATGGAGAGATGGTTTCAAAAGGAAATTGGATAAAAGAGCTTTTGAGATAAACGTATTCTTGGACAAACAGCAGATGAGGTAATGGGTTAGCGGACGAGACATACAAACACAGACCTGTATGTTCTGGACAACGCTCTTGAACTGCGAAGACCTCTGTGTCCAGGTGTTGACCAAGTCCATGGCTCGGTCAAAGTTCTTCACATATTCGCCATACATCTTCATGAACGGAGCCAGTTTCTGGAGAATATCTCCAATGCGGGGTTTTAAATCCCTACAGAAAGAGAAAAAAAAAACAAGAGCATCGACTTTTAAATATCTTTATCCATTTCAAAGACACAATAAGTGAGCCATTCATTTTTAATAAACCCCTGCATGCTTTTACTTCCATCTAAATCGAGCCCTGCGATACCAGTTTAAAGGAATTACGAGTGGGACACAACAGGCTCACAGGAAGGCACGCGTCGATGATTTCCTTACAACCTGTAATGACTCAGTTGTAACAGCAGTGTGTACGTGTGTGTATCACATACATAGGTGACTCTATATCTAGTCACCTATGTATGTGATAGGAGTTGAAGCTTTAGAGAAAAGCCTGCTGGAAGATACATTTTCCAACACAGAAGATGTGATCATTTTCCCCTGAGAAGACAAAGAAAAACTCTTCTATTTTCGCAAAGGAACAAAGGCTATGTTATTGTTGGATAAGTTAATATGCGTGGTTATCAGTCAGAAGCAGTAAGAAAAAAAGGTTAATAACAGATGAACACCATCTCAAAAACACATTTGGCCCAGTGCACAAATTAATCCCAATGACTCTCTCCCTGAGGTGCCCTTTTCTGGCTAGTGTGAAAGTCTCTTGGTTGCACGTTACTATTTTTTCATTCCATCCGAGCCAATGATTTTTAATGAGTTCCAGAAAATAATGTGAACGGGACCATTATGTGACAGGTGATTTTCCCCAACACAGGCCTCCAGAGGAGTCATTATCAACTAAGGATGGCTGATGTTGGCACAACGTCCCACACCAGAGATCCGTTTCCTGCTTACTGTGAAAAAAAGACTGTGACCTCGATCTGCAACTCCGACATAAACAAAGATACACAACCTTGCAATACGACACCACCTAGAGCCTGGCAATAATGCCCCCCGCTGCCACCCAGCTGTCTTAAAATATCACAACCAGCATTAACAGCTTAAGTGGTCTCTGCAGGCTGAACTATCTCTAGAATAACTTTACACCAAACCTGAAGAAGCCCACGGAGTCTGTGAAACTACTCACCATTCTCCAGTAATCCGTGTTTTGAGCTCAGGGAGCAGGAACTTATCGTGGAAGCAGTAGATGGAGGAGATGTTTGAGAAGATCCCTGTAATGACGTCCTGAGGGATTCCAGCCTCTGTAAGCTTAGTGCAAAATACCTGCAGGGAAAACATGAGCACAAAAATGAATGCGAAAACTAGAGCAGCCTCGAACTCAGGGTGCAGACACATGAACAGATGAATTTCCATCCTATGTTCATCAAAAGGAACATCTTTACAGTCTTTAAGTGTTGACTTCACACCTGTAATGAGCAACAATATGCACAAAGATAACATTTATGGTAAACTAAATGTAAACATTACTGATGATTCCCATCAAGTTTAGTTTGGCTGATGGAGCAACTATAGAAGATTGTCAATGACAAGCTGAGAATCATTACAATTGGGTTGCAATTATTCCATCACCGTCACTAAACAGCCAGTTCCCGCTGCCCAAAGCTTTCCACCTTACTATGCAACAAATGGTTAGATCTGAGATAGTGCATCCAGGAAACTTCCCCAATAAATCACGTGTCTAACCAGCCAAAATTTGTTTGCTAGTCGACTTTACTCAGGCTGTACAGCCATGTTGGATTTTGAGAACTGTTTGGCGTCGAACTTTCCCACTCGAGAAGCAAAAGTTCCTACTTCCCTGTTCAACCTGGAAGGCATTGTAGCGTGGACTTGGAGGTTTCAAATAGAAAAAGAGAGAAAAAGCAAACAGCAAACAGCATCAAAACCTACGGATATGTGATTTAAACGATATAAACAAGACAGGAAGGAGGGAGAAAAGCATTTATGCTTTGGTTTTGGGTGTCAATAAAATATCACTTTTATAACCGATAAATCAACTACCAGTTAGTGAACTACCGTTCTGTAGCCAGAAATTAGCTAAAGAGGTCATAATCTTTTAGTTTAGTTGTTACAACGTTTGCTGGTGTTTATTGCTGTCGCTTGTCTGGCTTTTTAACATGGAGATCTTTAGAGATGAATATGTTTTTGCGGCCAGTCTCAAATAGCCTTTAGAGGAACTTTAGATTTTTGTCACTTCTGCACTTCGGCTTAATTTCTCAGCCAAAACCAATTATTACTTGTTTAAGTTGCTGAATAGGGACTGCATGATCCTGTGTTATTGACCTTAAGGAAAACCAGGGGTTACCATTTGGGATATCATAGTGGCTGTTCAGTTTATTCTCTTATAAATACCCCTATTTTAAAGAAGTACAATACTGAATCAATCAAGATTCCGGTTAACTGATTCACTTAATATCAGTACTGTTACTGATGATGTGCCTAAATAGACGCTATGACAAATTAAGGTAAGCAGGGAAGGAAATCTGTCCCAGCAGCAGGTTAGACTTTTATAATTGCATGTCTGATTTGTCATGACTACTGTGACCAACTTAACAGCCCTTGTCAGTCACAACCACAGGTGGGACTATAGGAACCATTGAAACAAGCGCAGCAGCACTGAGACAAAAACAGGAAGCTAACTATGAGGGTTTTCTGCCCTCAGTAGCAAATAAACCAAAGCTGCTCTGTGATAGGGCAGCTGTTTATCTCCTCTACCACATGAGCTGAGCAAAGAGGAAGAAGACTCAACCACTGACAGAGCATTCTCATCACAAACACCAGTCAACATGATAACACTGTAGGTGCAAAAAAAAAAAAGGAAGAAGAAAAAAGGAAGAAGAAAAAAGTCAAACTACGATCCATCGACTTGCCCGCTGACTGAAAATGGTTATCTGCATCAATTACATGATTGGAGAGAAAAAAAAAAAAGCACTTCTATCTGAGTGTTCTGATATTCATGTTCTTTACACGGTGGAATAATACAACTAAATTAAGGTTCATTCGTTTAACTGCTTAATCAAAAGCATTCAAAGGAACAGGATTTATCTTAACTATGGTGTTAATGCCTTTTCAGTAGTATTGTTTTAACGTCTCACACAGAATTAACATGGAACTGAACAGTGCCTTTTGATTAGCGCCGTAAAATGTGTTTATAAAAAGCAGAAGCAGGTCAATATCATTAAACCCAAAACGTTAATCAAGGATGCTTTCTAATTATAAACCCAGCAGAAAGCTGGAAAACACATCTTTAATTCATAAGATTCACACACACACACACACACACACACACACACACACACACACACACACACACACACACACACACACACACACACACACACACACACACACACACACACACAGATTCTAAACTCTGGGAGGGTATGATACTACAAAGCGCATACACACAAATAATGTGTGCCTCACACTAGACACAAGTTCATGCTCAGGTTTGTGGTGACAAGTTTGGGTTTTGCTGAACATGTAGAAATATACTTCCCACACACACACAAAAAAAAGTCTCTCACATACAACTTTCAGTAATCCAGTCAGACTGGGTGGTTGTGAAGTGGATCACAGCGCTAGTCGTAATCCAGCTCAGCACTGATCTTGATCACTAACACCACTGACACAGTTAAGTGAAACATATTTAACACCCAAACACGCCATCACCGCCACAGATAAAGAGATACGTGCTGAGCGTTACCTGGTCGAGGAGGTTGAGTCTTTTTACGTAGGCCTCTTCAGTCTGGAGAAGCTCTTTGGCAATGTTCAACAGCTTCTGAGCCTCTGAGCACTGGGGAAGACAGACAATCACCGTCAGACAGGCGGATGACATTTGAGGCATGAAGGCAAAAAGAAAAGAACAGCAAGGCTCCACCATATAACATAGATGAGTAAAAATGACTTGTAAAAGCTTGAATTTGAGTTGAAAAATTAGATCACTGAAAGGTACTGATAGTCAATGTGCTTAATTGAGTTTGGAAAAGTAAAAACCATATAAACTCTACAGTCGTGCAACTTTAAACCAGCTCTCCATCAACACATTATTCCCCGCTGTCAGCCAAAACACATGGCACACACAACTGGCCCCTTCTCCCTGCAGCTGTTTATCTGTAGACACCCAACTTCTAATTATCACCCGACTACAATCCAGTGAGCATAGAGTATTGACATGAAAGTCAGAGTAAAGCTGCGTCAGAGGTTTGCACTGAAACATGTTATAGATAGTAGTTGTTTAAAGCATGTTAAAAGCCAGAGAACTGTCTTTTACTGGATTGTGGGGTTGGACTGTGAAACTGTTCGTCATCAGTTTTCAGCTCCGGATTATTAGGGCTGGTCTAAAAATCACAATTCCACGACACAGTGGGGTTGTATTGATAAGGCGAGCAAAAGCCAACACCACGTCTAACACTTTAAATGTATGAAAAGGCCGATTACGATGCGTCAGCTTTGGATGAATAACTACCTCGCTAACTGTTCGCCTTCATCACAGAAATGCGTCTTCCCTGGATGTCAGAATTGATAGAACTTGTACTGTCAACTTAAGTTGCAGTGGAATAATGAGAATAAGAAAAACTGGATTGATTTTTTTTTTTCTTTTTTAAGAGAGGGGCTTAAATACAATAATATGCACCGACGTAGGCCTGGCAACACACTGGCTGTGCCAGCAGCACACCCTATGGGTTAGAGGGAAGCACACCTACTGAGGGAACCGAAGTTTTAGGAGTAAAAATGAGCAATCAGTGGACGCTCTATGGATTAATTATGTGCAAAACTGCAAAAATAGAGAAATCTGAATCACCGCCAACGTGCCCGTTTTTTCCCCCTGGTACTTTTGAGAACTTTTATTGGAGATAGCCGGTATTAACAGATACACAGAGAAAACTACAGCGAATGCTGGACCCTCTTGCACCTCCACTGCCATGCTCACACAGAGCCGATGTTTGTGGGCTGAATCCTTGGCAGCTAAGACATCTTTTTTTTTTTTTTTTTTACCAATGCTGATTACTTATTCCATAACTGGAAGGTCAATAAAATATCAAATATCTGCGGCAGGCCATTATGACTTTGAATCTAAGCAGTTTACTTTGGTTGAAATGAACTCAGCATGTCTTGTTGATCTGTTGTCGAGCTGATCTGAGATCTGTCAGTCAGGATGTTTTGCAGACACAACCTGAGCATCTGAGAGCAGGGAGGGCTGCTCACTGTCCCGCGATGTAGAGACCTAATTCTATTTACTTGGTGATTGTTTCCATCATTCATATTTGGCTGGGTGGTTAACAAAAAAAAAATCTTACTGTAATGTGACAAACTGGAAACAAAGATTTATATTATTTTTGCTTTTTTTTTTTTACTTTACTCAAAACTAAATATCATGGACTTAGTTAAGCAGTAAAGCAATACCTAAGCATTGCTGATAGAACATTTGGATTTCAAGAACTATATAAAAAGAGAGGCTTCAATTTGCACCAAAAAAAGGTGGTGGTCAAAGGCAATGATGCCACTAATCAAAAAATGACAGTCTAATTAAATTCACTCATTTCAAGATTTTTTTCTTACTATTCCTCTGCTATAGAACATTACTTGTGTTGAATCTAATCTCAGTTTAAAGGTGTCATGTGCAAGCTTAGAAAACCACTGGGTGTCGCATTAGAGCAGCAGAGTCTAACAAACTGAGCTTAAACAGAGAGTGAAAGCTAACTTCGAGCTAACCTTTATAACCTGGTTAAAACCAACCTACATGTATATGGACTTTTAAATCAAAAAGGCTGCAGCGAAGAAAAAGCTAAGATTTCGACTCATGTGCACGAATACATCTGCATGACCCTATTAAAGACTAAAAACATCAACACGCCAACATATCTTCACATACTAAACGGCGGTTTGCAGCTGCGCAAAGGATTAAAATATAAAATGTTTGAATTTTTGGGGCAAAAACACTTACTGGAAGGTATCCTGGTCCATTCCGCGAAAATCTTAAAATGTAATGAGGAAAATGGAAACTCTAGAAAGTGAGTCTCAACACCTCTCACACCCTCTAAACTGCTAAACAACCCCCTAAAAAAATCCTCTACAGGTCAAGATAACAGAGGTTTTGGGTTTTTTTGGTCAGGAAAAACAGTAGCTATGATTGTAAGAATTTTAAAACTTTTTTTTATGGTAAAAGCCTGTGAGAACAATGTCCTAAAGCAATCCTGGGAGGCATGTCTGACTTAAATAGATACTCAAAATGTTTAAGCCTGCGGCTGAGTTAACAGCATCAGTTTACAGTAAAGCGATGTGCTATAACGCTCTACTCGCCATTCATTTTTAGCAATAACCTGTGAAACTGATGAGATGTGTTACTCGCTGCTGAGGCGAGAATGAAGAGATCTTATTCCTCCTTGTCTCGTTATGACTTTTGGTAGCCAAGATGACATAAAAACATGTTTGAGTGAACATTAGCAATTATGTTAACGATAAATGCAAAGACTTAACGTGCATTTGGGTCATGAAACATCTAATATATTACGACAGCGTGGATTTCACAACAGCTGTCTCCCATTTACACACGCAAACTTGCAGACACGTTTCATCATTTTACATCACCATGATGTAGTTAGACCATAACTTTCAACCAGACCTGAACAGAAGTTTAACCAAATTTCCCCTTTATCGGGAGTTACGAGAATGTGCTATTTTGTCCGCAAAAGGAAGTTGTGTCCCTGCAACGTAAACAGCTACTAGTACATACACACACACATTTGTGTACACAGCAAATCTGGCATTACCACCTACTATAACGCTAACAAAAATGAAACTACGTTTGCAAGGTGGATGCCACTCAGCAGTCAGCCAAACTTGTTTTCAGTCGTCCTCCTGCAGTGCGCATCACTATAAAAAAAAACAAAAAAACCACATCCTCTGTGACAAGGCTGTCATTATACAGCCATCAACATGTCAGCTGCAGTGTGAGACTCACTCACACATACACAGATAGACCAGCAAGCATGGACACACACATATCACAACACACCCTTCCTCTGCGCAGCAGTTTCGGGATCAGGAAGCGCTGAAGAGCAGAGATACCTTTCCCCTAAAACTCTAAGGGTGTGGACAGACACCAGCGGCTGTGCGTTGGTGTATTCATATGACTATTTGCTCGAGATTGGTGTGGGTTTCACAGCTTTGAAAATATCTAAGGAAGCATTTTCTCTAAACAACTGTGACAGCAATTTATCACCTCTTATCCTGATTTTTTTGGCTTTCAAAGCTCCTCTAGTTGGACCTAGTTTAATCTCGTCTTTCTACTGATAGTAGATCAAGTTTAGCCTGCATCAAAAGGAAAAAGGTATGCTGGTTTGTGGTATGAGTGTTGTTTACAATCAATAGCCAAGCTGAAATCTTAGCTCAGCTGTGGGAAGACTTCAGTCTGTGGACTCTCATCTAGCAATAAGCAGCAGCTCCAGTTACAGCTTCTGGGCAGGTATTCATCCTTTTATGTATGGGAAAAGCTGCTTTTAGATACCAGTCAGTCACTTGTGACCAGCAAACTGAGGCTATAATAGTGTCTTATGTTTCATGCAGAAGCATTCTTTGAAACTGCTCACCCAAGCTGAGATAATAATAGACACATGCTACTTTTTCCATTACATGAAAGGCAGTCTGAGTGTCTGAGATGAAGCTTTTAAACCTGCAGCATGAAAATTATTGAAAATTACCACACAACATGAACATTAAACATTGAAGGTTGTACAGAGCCAGACTTGAAAATTACGGCTTTTCAGGTTTGTGGGAATGACTGGCTGAGGACGAGTATGTGTGGTACTCACTTTGTGTGCCTCTAAGTGTGTATCTGTCAGATAGCCAGTTTGTGTGTCTGTCAGAGAGTGTATCTCGCCACTGCTGCCCTCGTCTAAGTCACTGTCCTCGTCCTGCGTTGAGTCTCGCTTGTTGTCCAAGGTTACACAGCAAGATACACTCTCTGTTTCAGTGACGCTGTCATAATGATCCTCCTCGTCGATGGCATCCTCGTTGGGGAATACTTCCCCTTCTACGGTGCACGACGGGCTGTCGATGCCGCTGTCCCGGTTGGGAATCTTCCCATTCTGCTCCGAGGAGTCAGGATTGTCCAGGAGTTTATGGGAAGAGCCCTCCTCGCGCTCTGCGTCGTCCAGGCAACCGACCCTGCGCGTGATGCCATCCTCCACGCAATTGTCCAGCGTAGCGTCGTCCGAGCCGTCGATATGCATGGAAGCCAGGCAGGAAAGTTCAGACACTTCGTCGGCCTGTTCAGAGGTGCCAAGTGCAAGTTTGTCCACAACAGAGGAGTCTTCTGCAACCTGTGCAGTGGTGTCTGAGCCGCAGGAGGGAGGGATGTCAGAAGCAGTGTCCATTGTCAGGTACAGGTGCAGCTGTGACCGTGGAAGCACCCCCAGGATGGGGACCCTGGGAAAACAAAATGTGCATTATGAATCGTAACCAAAGAAGAACTCGTACTTTGAACTGGGTAGTAGAAACTGAAAAGAAGAAACAAGATTTTTTTGATTTTATTTTATAATCCAGCCAGCTAACATATCCATGAAACAGGCATGATTACCAGTCTGCTAACAAAATCTAAATATATAAGAAAAAATTTATCAAACTAGACTCCAAATTAAATATTTTCCCCTTACCTTGAGTTCTCAAATCTCTCGATAAGCAGTCCAACTTTCTGGGCCTCTCTTTGTGGCTGTGCTCCCAGGCCAGGAGCCGTTAAACAGGGCTTTGGTTTAGGTGGAGGAGGAGGTGCAGGTAGAGGTCTTGAGGGCGCTGGGGGGATCCTCTTCGGTTTCTTGTCTTGCCCAAGGGCGAGCAGGTGCGCAGGTTTAGGGGGCACTACAGACGCACCGGCCCAGACAAAGCAAGAACAGCAAAGCAAGAGAGACGCATAAGGCTGCTGACACTTACAGAAACAATCAGGTAACACCAATAAATCCAAGAGAAAAAACCTCCATGGCTGAGCCCATGCGTTTAATGTATCCCTTGCAAAACCTCAACACAAAACTTGATAAAGAAAAAAATAATAATTTCAATTAGAGCAGCACGGCAGAGCGAGATCGACCGCGAGCGTCAGCTATCTGCCAACTTCCTTATTACAGAACAGGATGCTGAGGCCAGTGTGTGCGTAAGTCACCACACTTCCAGACAGATTAAAAAAAAAAAAAAAGAAAAAAAGAAAAGAAAAAAACTAACACAAACAGCACAGTCTTTAAAAAGCAACACTACAGTCATGCATGCTTGCAAACCTTAGACTTAAAAATTCACTCTCGAGGCCTGTATATTTACATATATCTAGTTTTAGGAAATGCATTCGTTTGAAAGCAGGAAATACGGCATCATGTCACGGTGGTTCGTTTGAGCACTTCCTCTGCGTGTCTTTGTGACTGACGCGAGACAACGAGAAGACCGCTCTCCACACGCATTATGATACAACTGTGCAAATGACATGTTTGTCTCAGCTGTCACCAGAGTGAAAATGATGTTTTAGTTTCAAAAGCTCCACGTATTATCAATACAAACGCTGTTTGAAGACATTCGTCTCAGACAGGTCTTTAATAATGTAGTGCATATGCTGTATTTATTCTTAGAATGAAGGTAAATAACTGTTGAGCGAAGGAGGGAGGTGTGCCCCCCTGCCAGTTTTATCACAGTGCTAACTCAAACTGAAATAGGTCAATTTGTCAAGTAGATAAAGATAATCAAAAGAAAAATTAATTTGTTTGTTTATTTCAAAAGACTTTAATGGTACTGGTACTCCATTTATTTAGAGGTAGTTCCTACTTGACATGCTGTCTTTTGTTTCAGATTTTCAGCTTGAAGCACTTTTAATCTCTTTTTAATCTTTACAGAGCAGAAACTGTTTGAATTCAACGTACATTTGCACCTTTTCCGTTTTCTATTAGGAGGACTGAATTTTTCCGTTTTCACTTCTGCTTATTTGTCTGTCTGTCTGTCTGTCTGTCGGGATTACACAAAATCTGTTTAATTGAACTGAACTAACCTTGGCAGAGAGGTGGAGTATGGGCAAAGAAGAAAGCTAATAAATATCGGTGCTGATCCGGATTAGCTGCTTTAATACTGAAATTCAGCAAAGCAAAGGCTGAAAAACGATTCCATTCTAAAATGGACACCTTTGGGTGTCTTAATGCAAAAAAATATGAAAATGATTCATTTGACACCCCTCGCATGAATTAAAATACTAATCATGATCCGATAATTGTGATCAGTAGGGATTACTCCTACAGAAAATTTGGAATAGTTATAAACCTTTTGAATATTTGGGTCAAGTCTGTAGTGTAATGTCCTAGTATGCTACTAAGTTAACTCCCTGAACGTAGGACATGTTGTTCATATTTAGCATTCTTCAAATGGAGTCCAAACAACAAACACTTGGGAACCGCTGGCCTCCTTTATACCAGCAGCTTCTGCAGAGGTGACCTACAAAGCAGTGCGAGTGGCAGAGTGAGGCCAGACCGCCGGCACGTACCACGTTATAGAAAAGTGTTTGTCAGAGCAGAATCAATGTCAGCTTAATAGCAGGGGTCTGATCCTGCTGCACCTTTCAATTATAATGACAGCACCAATGTCAACGGGGCAACACTGTGTCACAGGATTTCACCTTGAGGTTTCTGCGCAGTTGGTGGCCTGGGTGAGGTGGAGGGCTGGGGCCGCGGTTTGATGGCCGGCCTGTCGTGACATGGTCTGGGGGTCGGACCTTTCTTCACCAGCCGTGGAGAGCACAGATAATCCACTGATCCACACGGGTACTGCAGAGAAGAGGCAGCCAGGTCTGCAGAGAAAGAAATATATAAAGGAAAACAATGAGTTATTGATCACTCTAAAAAGATTATTCTAAACACACATCTGAATCCCAAAATAATCCTGCCATAGTAATGCAGTGGTGTGCAGCGAGAGGATGGCCGCTGCGTGACCTTGAGTGCAGTGTGTTTCAGGGTGTCGACCTCAGAGCGGAGAAGAGGACAAGCTCTGTAGCATCAGTCCTGCAGAGAGCTGCAGTATGCATATTAGTTTCTCTCACACTCAGGCCTGTGGCCTGACTGAGTACATCTGATCTGCTCTGAACATCGTCTGTAAATAGATATGCGTGAGCGAGAATGCGAGAAAGAGAGAGTACGCCGATTAGAATAGCATCCTTTTGGAGAACTTGTGTTTTTCAAGCGTCTTCAATAAGAAGCACATTTGCTTCTTATAGGAATAGCCTGGTGGTTCCATATATCTATTTGTCCATTAAATTCCATGACAGAACCTCAGCAAACATCCATCCCAGTAGCCAGAATAAATAGTTTTAATTTTGAATACCTAGAAACCATAAAGAATATGTACAATCTCTGCTATTCTGAGCTAAAATACCCTGGTGGTTCTCACTGTGTCATACTTTGTAAAGAATGTGCTTGGCTTTGAGAGGCTGTATTTAATGCCAAACGATGATCGTTTCCTTCTCAAGCAGTTCTCCTGTCTAAACTTACCGGAGAAAATAAAAACCAAACAGCTGTCTCACATTCGACTTGCAACAGAAGGAAGCTGTACTGCCCGAGAGAAACTATTTGCCTGTTCACACCTGGCATCAACATGCACCTGACTGCAAACTGACGGGTGAACACACGCGGTACAGATGGAGGACGGACTGTGATTAAATCTTTCACATGGAATAGAACATAGAACAGAACTTATTGTGCATCAGGGGAGTCTTTTGCTGCAGATTACACAGCTCACCGACATACTAAAGGTAAAAGGAAAAAACATTACGCACATCAATCATGCGTTCGCTTCTTTCATTTCTCTGTCATATTGCACACATATGTGGATACAAATGTTTTTTTTTTTTTTTTTTGGCCATATACCACGATTAATGTATCAGACCTGAAATGGGTTAATGTTTGAATCAAAAGCAAAAACTTACGACTGCGAGTAAACCTTTAACCGATGTCCTTTTATTGATCACCACCTGATGTGGGTCATGTGGACCAAGTGTTTATTCACCCAATGTAAGGAAGTAAGATCCATCAATGCCTCAAACTTTAATACCAGGTATAAACTGACACAGTCCAGAGGTGTCACCTTGTGTTCAGATCATGTGCCAGTCGTAAACAGGGTTCAGGTGAAAAAAACAACAGAGGTCTGATAGCTGCATTTGTTGAAGGGTGGATAAGACATGCGCACGAGCCAGCTGCAAGAGCGTTTGCTGAGAAATGATGAGATACGGGGCCCTTCTAGAGTATTATTCTGGTAACTAAACGTCAAGTGCTAAATCAAATAAATGAAAATGTCTTAGATTTTTAATGAGGTTTCTTTATTAAAAACAAAACAAAACAAAGAAATGTGCATCTCTAAAATGCACAGTTTTTAACAAATATTTCTCAAAAATGTCGGTCCTCAGGATTTGGATTTGGTGCAGTAGTATTTTTGCAATACGGATGGTACATTCAGAATCAACTCTAACCAAGGAACAGTTTCGTTTATTGATGCGTTTTTACGTCCCGAACCTGAACAACAAAAGGGGCTTAAGTGTTTTCTTTTTTGGCTGAAGCAACACAGCCCATTGGATCAGCTAACTGCTATAAAAACAGAACGGTTTTAAACTTATCAGCACGGTTACATGTGCAGTTGAGGCAAGCCTTGATATTTCAGTGTCACATTTTTCACCAGAACTATGTATTTTCAAACAGGTTTGAAGTTCCAGAAGTGTTCCAGAGGAAATGTGGCAGTGACCACACACAAATCTGCTCTTCAATGGTTTAATTTGTGGCGTATACCACAGCAGGGGGCAGCTTGTAGTCACTGATGTGCCTGTTCATTCAAACAAAGCAATGTCCCTCAGCAGATTATAATAAATTCAGACTACCATCACATAGCTCTGTTGTCGATTCGATCGAGTCACACCAACTCTTGCTCAAAATTGCTGGCACATCTAATTTGAGTTTTTTTGTTTTTTTTTTAAAGATGTGCTCCAGGCGGTGAAAGGAGAAAATTCAGTCTGTAATTAGTCCCGTTACGCGGTCTGCTCCACGTGGCACACTGGAGGCTTTTCCACCATCTCGGCACTACAGTAGAATAAGAACAAGGCAAGGGGAAGAATTCCCCGGCTCCATAGAATCCAGCAAGAAGACAAATGCTCTCCACAATGACGCTCACAAATCTACCTTTGGCAGGCTAACTAGGTGATGTCATGTGAGGTGAGACAGAGTGAAAGCTTGACCTATGATCAAGAGAGCAAACATGTCCAACAACCAAACTGCCAAGAGAAGGACATTTTGACCCAAGATTGGTCATGGTCTCTCCTGGGAAAAACAAATAGCAGTGGAAGACTGAGGCACACGGGCTGGTACCTATGGAAACACAGTGTGGTCATGGCTACCTGAGAGGGCAATCTGGCCCTCATACCAAACTGCTTTACTCCAAACAGGAACTTGATGAGACAGCAGTAGCTAGTAGCTAACACCAACAGTTTTTCTTTATGAAAATCACCACAAAGCAACGATCAAGTGACACAGCTCAAACATGGTTACTGTAAAATCTGTGAACAATTAAATGAATCATACTGATTATTGTGAGAAAGGAGCTTGTTGGAAAAAAAATCAAACATTACCTCGTGTCCTGTCTTTCAGTTTTATATACCCAAAGTCCAAAGAGTAAGGGAATGGAAAACTCTGCCACACAACTCAGCAACAGTCAGTATCACAATAAATCCTGCCCTCCCCGTTTTCCAAAGTTCATGTGCGCAACAGAGACTAGCTTTTGTGGCGCACAAACAAACGCACACACCCTAAAAAGTCTTTCGAAGCTCAGTCCTGCATTGT